>NW_024704756.1:14496835-15229335 GCF_018977255.1 Callorhinchus milii | reverse complement strand
TACTCATGTACTTATACACATGCCTAACTCGCCACTAAGTCCCTTTCCTTTGGAGTGACGAGTTATCAGGAATTTACTGTACTTACTGAAGGCACATTAACATGTTCTTACTTAATATGGTTCAAACTGCACCCGAGTTTACAGAACACGTTGTATATCAGTGTGTGCAACAGTGCGGGGAGGGGGATGTTCAGGGGGATGACGAGGGAAGTGTTCATGCAAAAATGTTCAGAATAGAAGTTCGGATTTCCCCAGGTTCAAAAGGGTTAATACCCTGTCTCGATGCATCATATGTAGTTACTTCTTGTTAGTTGGTTCATAACTGCATTATTATAGATTAGCTGAAGGAATTGGACACAAAAAGAGAGAAATTCCTCTTGGCAAAGGAGTCAAGGTTCCTGGGCTCGGTGGGCAAAAGGAATTTCACCCCAAAGCTTTCAGAGACACAGATGGGGGCTATCCTCTCGTCTCTGTGAAGCTTTACTGAGCCTTGGATTACCTGAGTTCACAATTTGGAGTGGAGGCGCCAAACTCAATGCAGCCTTGGTTTCCCAGCCCTCCCAATCCCACCTCGCCGCACTCTCGTTTCATTGTTACTCAATTGACTCCACAGCGGAGAATGATCTGAGATAATTACTTTGCCGAGGCAATGATAACTAACAAAACCGGTTTCCTCTGCCAGATACGATAATTCAAAGGAGGAACGGAGGGCATGGGAGGGAGAGAGGGAGGGGTAAGAAAGGACTTAGTGGGAATTCAGTGGGAAGGAATGATGACCCCAAGTGACTGCCAATTATAACATGTCAACTGGCTGGCACTGACAGCAACTCAGAGCAGCTCTGCCAAACGTATTATGTTAAAATGTAAATGAGATCAGTGTGAATGGGAACAAATTGACTTGTTTGAGGGGGTCACGAGCAGACAGCAACTCTAACGTAGCCGATCTGCTCAGCTTGTGAATTATTTTCTCCCCCCACCCCGACCCCGCATACATAACGGGCTAATTATGAAAATATTAGTGCAGGAGTCTTATTGTTTGGAGGAGTGTTAACAAGTACGGTCGACAACTGTACGATTAAGTTACTAGTCCAGATCTTATGGGACCATTGAATTATGATTTCTATTTTTAATAGAATTTAGATAATGGCCAATTATAATTATTATGATAATAATAATCCTCATGTTTGATACAGCGCCTTATCACATCATCAAAATACCTTTTTTTTAAAAAAAAAATTGGAGTTGAAGTGCAGGTCAGCCATGATCTAATAGAATGGCGGAGCAGGCTTGAGGGGCTGGATGGCCTCTTCCTGTTGCTATGTTCTTGTAGAGCTCAAAGCGCTTTCCGGGGTTCCACTGTCAAGTTAGAGTGGCTGCATGTGTATTTTGTGGATGAATATTTGCATTTAACGTTAAGGTTGGGCTGCAGTAGTGTGGCTGACTCCTTTCCAGTTTCACATTTCTCAAACCTTTGTGGCCCCCAATTCTGCAAGCCTAATCTACCACACTATTTAATGTCATTACATGGCCTTGATAGAATTAGTGGACTGGGTACATGCATAAGTTTAAAGTCTTTTAGGCATTCCACGCTGGGCAAAATCACTGATTTCGCCAATTCATCAAACCAACTTAATTCGGCTCTTTTTCCGCGCTTTGCTTCAGCTCACCCGATACTTTTCTTTTGCACTGCTCAGAAGTTTTTAATGTTGTTTCGTTTTTTTGGGGGGGGGAACTAAACGCACTTTTTTTTATTAATATATATATCTCTATATGTTTTATATTTGTATATATATATTTAAATAGCAACTTGTAAAAAAAAAAACCCAACCCATAAATTGTGTCTCCCGATCAAGTGCTTATTTCGTTTGCAAGACGTTTTAAGTTTTTTTTAACGATGGGATTCTGTTTTTTCTCTCTCTCTCTCTCTCTCTCCCTCTGTTGACAGCTGAATTATGCCGATGCCACACGACCCAAAAGAACACTGTCCATATTTGGAAGCATTGGAGTAAATATCCGTGCCATGACCCCTGACTACCTGCTGTCACGGCACGCTGTACCGGGTGTCAGACGTGGCTCGAGAGTAGCTGATGGCGCGGCAGACTTTTCCTAAACAAACTGAATACTCCTTTCAGTGCCTTATGGAACATAATGGAGATACACGACAATGCAACTCATCGCTCGGATTTACAATAAGACTCTAGCTTGCTTGAAAAAAAAACACACACACACAGGACAGACAAGAGGTCAAAGAGAGCCAAGATCCTCTGTGAAATTATATACCGGAATAAAAAATAATAATTCAATTTTAGTTCAGCAAAAAGCCATTGTTTGGTACACAACTCTCTGTGGAATGAAAAGGTTTCATGTAACAAATTAACTAAAGCTTATTAACACTTTTGAGTGTGAAAGAATATATATATATATATACATATATATATATAAAATCTCCCAGCCATCAATTAAAATGGGAAATTGAAAAGCACTCAAAGGGCTGAGGCTACTTACGACATAAAATAATGCTGACAGAACAGGAAAAAAGGCCGCAGTAATTGTTTTCAGAACCGATTGATTTGCCAAAATAACGGTTACGTTTAAAAAGAAAAAAACAAGCGGGTTTTTCTTGCCAGATACTGTGGTTTAAAAAAAATTCTTACATGATATCTTTTCTACGACGACGCATTAATTATCAAGTGTTTTTCTTATATATATATGAACGTATTCTATATATATATATATAGATATATATAAAAGAGAAAAAAACTAGGCTGTTTCAGTGAAGTATCTGCATACTAATTACCTCTGTTAATATGTCGAGATTTGGGTTCATGAACTGGACTCTGTGTGTGTGTGTGTGTGTGTATGTGTGGGAGGAGGGAGAGGATAGAGGCAAAGTGGGGGGAAGAGACAGCCATCAGAATGTCAAATGGAATGTGAACATCACAATAACAAAATGGCCTAATTTTATATAAGAAGCAACAACGGTTAACCTTTCCTGTCTGAACATTTTCAGGCGTCTGCGATTATTGAGAAGATCTTTCAATCTTAGTCTCTTAAGTGGCCTGAGCAGGTGAGAAAGGATTAATTACAGAGCGCTGTAAGTAAATTAAATTTTAAAAAAAAGGCTATAAAGCGGTGAGCGGGGGGTGGGTGTAGGGTGGTGAGGGGGTAGTGAGGAGGGGGAGGGAAATGGTGCGGAGGGGGGAATGAAGGAGGTGTGTGGGAAATGATTTTTTTTAAAAAAAGGATTATATGAACAGAAACAAAATGTAGATTTATCGACTTGTGTCAGTTTTCCGAACGAAAAGTGAAGGCTGCATTCACCGAGAGGAGAAAGACCTTGTTTGGTTTTGTTGTTTTTTTTTTAAAAAAAAACTTGCATGTAACTCGATTGTTTTTTTTTCGTTGCCTACACTTTCTCGCTAATAACTTCAAGCTGTTAGAAGTTGAGCCGTAGTCACTTAAGGAACTCTTTCTGTATTCTCGGTTGGAACGATGCACTTCAGCGAAACACGACGAAAAAACAAACAAAAAGTTAACCAGAGCAAAACTAGCGATTATTACGGCGTAACGTTGCATGAGAGGATATTATTCACCCCAGCCTCGTTCAGGAGGCAATGTAAAAGAAAGGACTTTTAATACATTTTGTAAATAAACTGTACAGAAAAAAAAAAACAACGCGGCGTCTTAAGGCGCTAAACAAATGTAATTTTGTTGTTGATGTCGAAAACGTCTGACGGAATCGCAGTGTATCTGTTGGATGAGCCCAAAGGTTCGTTCTTTGGTGAGCTCGTTTTTCTTGCGGCTGAAGCTCCGAGCGACACGAAGACACCCAGTCTCTGAAAAGCCTCTTTTCTCACTCGAACCTGCCGCTATAGGTCGCAGTGTCTGAGATGGAGGCCATTACCTCACCTACGCGGGTGAAATGAGTCAGAGTGTCAAGACGGGCCGCGAGTCATTTAATCGCTGCTAAATCGCTGCCGTTTCGAGGCCGGGTTGTTGAACAGCGTTCCGTCGCTGTTCTGTGCTGCAGCCCCCACGTGTACCCTGCGTTAGCAGGTCATGCACTGCGAAGCTTTAGAGCAAAACTGGGAGCACGGCAATACAATTCTGTCCAAGTCCAAACAGTCCGAACAGCGTTGGCTCGTAATGGGAACCTTTATATTCAGGTCAGCATTTTCCCATGCACATCTACATCTGCAGGTTGAGGGGAACTTCTGATGGGATTCCTTTAATAATAGTAATTATTATTATAATAATGCTTGCATTTGACACAGCGCCTTATCACGTCGTTGAGAGCTCCCGAAGCCCTTCACAGAATATATCGCAAAGTGGATTAACTGTGTATTTTGTGGGCGAAACCCTTTCTAGGGAATCCGGTTAGGAAATCCTGCAGTTTTGACCCAATTGTGGGAAGATCTGCAATAAGAAGATTTCCTAATTCGGTCGTTACTACAGTAAGCTTTTTTTTTTTTGGTGGGGGCGAGTGGGGGGTGGGTTTTGCCACAGTCACTCTTGATGCATGTTAAATCTGGGTCATAGTAGGATTTAGTTTTCCTCTGAACCGATATTTGACAACACAACAGCATATCATTTCGCTGCATTTTTAATTTATTTATCAGCCGCATTTCACAGGATCAAAGGCAACATGTCACTTCCCGGCAGGATTGATCCCATCCCAGGGTGAAGGCGCTTTCTCTTAAAAACACATCGAGTCTAAATAATACACTCCTGATTAACAAGCTAACCTTGTCTGATGTCGTCGAGCTGTGTGGGGAAAGTGAATCAAACGGGTGATAAATAGCGTTCGGGCAGATTGTCACCTGTTATGCAGATGGACAGAGGAGTGTTGGGCGACTGTGTTTGGGCGACAGTCAGGGCTGCCAGTCAGCAGAGAAGGATTCGAATGCAATTATTGATCATTCGCTTAGGTGGGTGCGGGGTTTTTTCCAACCAAATCAAAGTTACTGTCGCCAAAGTTAAATCGAATAGTGGGCTGCAACTTGACTGCGAGTGGGAAGAAGTTACCCTGATCTGCTTCAGATCATTGGTGTGGAGCATGGCACGGTGCCCACTTTGGGTGCTAGCCCGCCAAAGGCACCCGCTGAAGCTTTGGTGAGGGTTTGAGGGGTGGGGGGGGGGTTGAACGAACTTCCATCGGATGATGAAGAACAAAACGAGGCAGCACAACAGGCGAGTTCCAAGGACGGCCACTTTCAGTTACGGCACCATTTGCGCAAACCGCCTGCCGCATTGGCCCACAAAAACGACACGGTCTGGCCACTTCGCCGCTTCGAGACATCCTCCCAATGTGAAAGGGGCCATACCGAACGCAAAGGACTGCTGTTCGGGGTATTGAAACCGTAGCGCAATTGGCGCACATTGTCGTGGGACTGAAAACGAGGCCCAAGATAAAAATTTTGCTCGCCTGCAAAATACACTGTCGCTACGCTTCACAGGAAACGCCTGCGAAGGGCTTTGGAAACGTCTTCCCCAAAATGAAAGGAGGTGCATCGAACGCTAGGACCGTTGTTTAAGTTATTGTTAAGAGCTGCTCTATAAACACGGTCACAGCTGATGTGAACAGCGCTCGCGATACAAACTCACAGTTAACATCACCTTCCAGAACCTGTATGCGTTCCAAATACATGGCATCAAGTGTACAACTGCCAAGATTCAGTCCTTCATACGATGGGTTTGTTACAGGCGTTACACAAATTGTATTCGGGTCCCTAAATTATTTCACAAACGTCTCTGAATTTTAAAAAAAGGAAGTGAATTACTCCAGGACTTAAGTAAATTAATTGGATCCAGCCAAGTGTAGCAATAAAGCTCCTGTGGGATCTAGCAATCCAGCAACGTGACCCCATTTCCATAAGTGCGTTGAGTGCAAGGACAAGCATAAATCATACGCCTGTGGGGAAACTTCCATTTCATCAGCTCTACCTTGGTTTTAGTTTAAACTTCTAACGCCGGGAAATAAGCTCCAGACCTGGTGGCGTCCATTTCAAAGAAATGCGGACTCTTATCTCCGGTTTACCCCGGTTTAATATTGGTATAACATTTAATACTGATTGTTTAGTGGTTAGAGCGCCCACCTCGAAAGCGAGTAGACCCGGGTTCGATTTCCCGGGCAGGGTGAAACCTTCGGCAAGTTTCCTTACTCTACATGCCTCTGTTTACCTAGCAGTGAGGAGGAACCCGGTTCTGGGTCGATTGGTGGATCAATTTCTAAGGGTAATAATCCCTCCAAAATATCAATTTGGTCACTTAATCCACGACTGTTTGTGGGACGCTGCTGTGTGCAATTGGCTGCCGTGCTTTGCCCACAAAATCCACAAATCAATCCAATTTACAGTCTATCCTATGATGCGATTTGAAACAACGTGATAAGGCGCTTTATCAAACGGCAAGGATTATTGTATTCCCCTCCCCGTCCAAATTTGCCACGAAACTCAAGGTACAATCGCTGTCCTTGAGGTGCGGAGTCATTTAATCTGTAGGTGGGGAGCAGTAGGCAGACGGTCACTGGGCCAGGCTGCTATTCCTTGCTGGAGCCTGTATGGATGATTAGTGATGCTTGGATCAGCCGTGTGCGTGGGTCTCCCTTGGCTCCGTGATCAATTATCCTGCTGACAGACAACTCCAGTCAGCAACGATTTTGCAGCTTCCTTGACTCCCCACCACCCACCACCCCGCTCGGCCTCCTTCAAACACCCTCCCCCACCCGCATCCCTCTCCCAGAAGTGAAGACAATTCCGCAAGAGACAGGAGAATTGTCAGCTGAAAACAAGTCAGGGTCGGAAGGGAGAAGGTTTCACCCCAAAAAAAAATAAACTCGCATTGTGAATTATAACTAACGTTGTTTACTCGGAATTCTTTTTTTAAAAAAAAAAGAAATTTGCGTAGGTGCAAAAGCGTCAGAGGAATTGGTTGGGAGCAGATGATGTGTTCTGCACTGAGAAGGAGGTTGAATTAACATAAGCAATTGAAATACTGAGAGGGAGGCAAGTCAGAAATCATTACAGCATTAAGGTTAATAGCTGCTCTGGTTTTTTTTTGTTTAAAAAGCTCCTCCGGGTATAAAACGACTTCAAATATCGGGGCCAGTTGCGCTTTGCACTTTTCAGAGATCATTTTTAGGTGAAAATTGTAGGCGAAATGAGTTCCCGCTGTCAGGGCATTGAGGTGTCTCGGAAGCGTAGTGGTCAGGGCTCTCGCCTCGCAAGCAAGAGGTCCCGGGTTCGATTCCTGTTGAAGCGAAATCTTAGGCACGTTTCCTTAGTCCACGCGCCTCTGTTTACCGAGCAGTAGTACGTGGGAACCCGGTTGTTAGTCGATTGGCGGGTGGCTTTCCGGGGCTAATAATAATCCTCCCCAAACAAAAATGCGGTCACTCAATCCACGACTCTTCGTGGGACGCTGCCGTGTGCAATTGGATGCCGCGCTTCACCCACAAAATACGTTTTACTGTGTGTACGGTGAAGAGCTTTGATACGTCTCAACGACGTGAAATGCGAGGATTAATATTATTATTACGATGATGATAATCATCTCCTCCTCTTGAAGGCAGCTGGAGATTGTTGCCTCCTGTAGCTACGCCTTACGTCCTCTCCATTGAAATATCAATTCTGACACCTCCCCTGTGCAGCCAAACCACCCTGAGCCTTGGGTGTATTGTTGTGAGCGGAACATTTCCCGGCTGATTGATGGAAGCATCGCTTTTTGACGATGTTATCTGGTTCCTCCGTGTAGCTCGTTACGTCGGTGCCTCTGGGGCTTCGAAGATCAGGCAGAGGTCCCGTCAGCCAGGCGTGACCGTGCTCACTGAGCTGCGAGCCAGCTCCTAGGTCAACCCCTTTCCGAGACGCAGGCCAAAGTAATAGCGTGTGACAGAACAGACCAACGGAATCGGGCGCGGAGGCCGGGGAAATTTGTCAAGCCCGAGTGTCACCTGCCAGGCCGTGAAGCGATACTGACTCGTGTCCCATCGGAAATATGGCTCAGCGCCGACGACGTGGACACGTGTGCAGTCCGCGACTTCTAAACAGGCCAGCGACCTCGCGCCACAAGGGCTCAATTCCCTTCCAGATTCCCCGCCAATTCCCCATCGATCCCAACTCCTGCCCAAAGGCAACTCCTTATCAATTTGCCCGGCCGTTAAGAATCTTCAGGCAGCAGATAGCGCGAGATGTGCGGCTTTGTCCTTTGGCGCCCAAATTCTTCAGGGCCTTCTCGTGCTCTCAGCGAGCACCGCGGGGCAATTCCGCAAGAAAACAGCTGTGGCTTGACTGTGCCTTGATGTTCATACCGTTGAACAGCTTTCCTCAGCGGCTGTGCAAGGATTGACCATTTTTTTTGATTCTTCGCACATCCCAATCAATCAGGGCTCCTGCAGCAATCTGGCTGTGAGCACTAGCACTGTACGTTCAGTTGAGTTTTCATACCCAAGACTGTCATTCCTGTTCTCTCCCTTTACTAATGAGATCTTTTCGCCCACGAAATACACAGTCACTGCACTTTACAGTATATTCTGTGAAGCGCTTTGAGACGTCTCAACGACTTGATAAAGCTATTAAATCAAATGCAAGGGTTATTATTATTATTATCTTATTGCCACTGCTGCCCAGGACACGATGAATCCTTTTTTTTTTGGTCAGTCAGTGCGAGAGTGTGTGAATGTGCGAGTGAAACATTACGTTGCACGCCTGGTGCTCTTCATGAAGTCCTAACCACAGGCAGCTCCCGACTATAAGCAGCGTGATGGATTATCATCGCGGAAAAAGATAAACGAGTTCCATTTTATCACTCAAAATAACATTTGCAGTTCCCTTTCCTGGTCCCATTCATAAAGTCACTGCCTGGAGCAAAATCAAGTCACTCAGCCCCAGAAGGTCCCAAATTTAGTTGCCAGCCTGTACTAAAATTAACAGATGCCAGCTGTGGCCGACAGTCACAATTCAGGCGCTGCAATTGCCTCTAATGGCCCTTGCCTTTACAGGGAAGGGAAGGAAAATAAGCCACATAAATGAAACTTGTTGTTGCTATGCATAGGTGTGCGAACATCTGCCGAGAATGGAGCTGGAAAGCTCCCACGACTCGATAAGCTGCCAGCGCTCACATTCCTGGCTCTAACACGCAGAATGGCCATCTGGCCAGGATGTCACACACACATACACACACACACACACACACACACACAGAGGCACTTCCTGGGCCCATCTCCGAGCAAAAATCAGCAGGTTCAGGAGAAAAATCAGATGAAGGACAAATAAAATGTGACACGTGGACTGATTTTCACTGGGGAAGTCAATGACTGGTCTAATTATAGTTACACTCTTTCCCTCCTCACGATCCGAAGCCAATTCTCGCATCTCCTCCATTCGCTTGATTCAAATATTGTTCGGAAAATAAACTTGGTCATTTACTTTCTATCGTGCAACCACAATCTCGTCGCTAAATTAGGAACGAGCAGCGGAGAAATCTTTTGTCGCCCAACAAATTATTTCTAATTGGTTGGCTGATTAGACAACCTATTATTATAATGATAATAATGCTGATAATAATAATCCTTGCCTTTAATATAGCACTTTATCACATCAAAACCTTTCAAAGTGCTTCGCAGATCAAAGTGTAGTGACTGAGTGCTTTTGTTGGCGAACGCAGGAGCCAACTTGCCCCACTGCGATGTTCCACAAACAGCCATGAAGTGAATGACCAATTTTATGTTTTCGGATAATATGGTGGGATCTGTGCAATCCATTGGAATGGGCCGACGGGTTTAAGGTCTCTTCTGAGCCTTTCGCTCAGCCCTGTTGGGAGTCTGATGGCTTTTTTTTTTTGAACCATCTTGTACCAATCTGCTAGATGTCCATTTGATGGGGACTTGGATTAAATTGTTGGCGTGCCAGGATTCTGATCAGCCTGGAGTCTATAATTCTTAAGATTTGAATGGATATTTTTATTGCAGCCTCACTGACTGCAAGATCCTGGGAGAGATTCCCAGATATCCACAGGCAGTAAATAAACCCAGTACATAAAGCCTGCATCGGCAGCTGATTAGTCAACCCGAGTTAAGAGTTTCCTTCCAATGATCTATCTTGCTCCTTTACATAACTATGACAACAATAATAATCCTTGCCTTTGATGTAGTGCATTATCATGTCATTGAGACGTCCCAAAGTGCTTCACGGGATTTACTGTAAAGTGTATCTTGTGGGTGAAACGCAGCAGCCAATCTGCACCTAAGCGATGTCACATAGAGGAGCGACCAATTTTATTTGGGGGGCTGCTGTTGACCAGGACTCCAGGGCAGAGGAACTCCCTTCTCTTTTTGAATAGCGCTTCGGGCTCTTTAAAGTCCACCTGAACAGGCAGACAAAAACCTCGGGTTAAACACCTCACCCGAAGGACGGCACCTCCGACAGTGCACCGTAACCCCCAGCCCCGCATTTGGAGCGTCGTCTTAGATGGTGTGATTCCAAGTTCCAATGTGGGGCTCGAACCCGGAACCTTCTGACTCGGAGGCGAGAGCGCTGCAACTGAGACAGGCGGACACAAGTCGATGGACAGTCAAATCCGCTCGCATTCTGTGCTTATTTGCTAACAACGCCATCAAATGGACCACATTCCATGCGCTCAACTCAGACAATAACAGGGCAACGGGGATGCAGTAAGTCAGTTGTGTCATAGGTAAATAAACAGGACTAACTGGAGCCTGTTTCACTCCAGATGAGGATGATTATTTTTGTGAGGAATTGCTGAATGCACTGCCATAAACAGCCCGGATTGCCTGACATCTCTGTGTGAGATTTTGAGGCAAGGTTAAAGCGGATTTTTTTTTCCCCGCAAAGGATCCACTGTGGTGTGGCTAATAATTGTGCTCAGTATCATGTACACCCTGTATCATTACTCATAGAGTAATTTACAACAGAAGAGTGCTTCTCTGTGCATTAAGCTTTAAGCTTTCTAAGTAATGAGTTTCATTACAGAGAGCCTCAAAGTCACTCAGCTTTCAGGTGCAACAGTGTGATGCACACATTCTATTAAAACCCACGTCGTTATTTAGATTCACTTTATTCGGCTATTCATTTATCTTCCCCGTATTTTAATACCAGGAATCCATTCATCATTGCCTTCAGAAAAAGAGACCGAATCAAATAAAGATTTGCTGCAAATAAATGCCCTTCGGAGCATGAGACATTATCTCTGAACATTGCTTAAGTAAATACGCCAGGGTACACATTTTCATTTATAACTTCTCTTTAAAAAAAAAACACTTAAATTTGTGCCAGACATTTGTCTCTTTCCTCAGGAAAGTACACTGAAGCAAGATTTGAATAAACGGTTCAATAGGAACATACGAATTTGCTCGGCCAAAGAAAACCAAAGTCCATCCAGTTTGCCTTCCACCGCCCCCGGACGGCAGTCAGTGACCGACCGAGCAGCAAAGGTGCGGAACGGGTTCCGTAAGGAGACGCCCAAAGCAGAAAGTGTCGATTCCTCCCAGAACAAATTAGATTGCTGTTAGAAAACAATATCTCGGGATAAAGTGTGTCGATTGGGACGTGACTGGTCAAGCGGCTGTCAGGATGGCGGAAGGGGAACTGAATGGATTTGGCTGTGAAATTCTGGCACAAATCAATTGTTTCTCAAGAGCGCAGGGAGCCCAAGTGCATTTGGTGCTGCAACCGAGAGAGCCGGCGTCATTGCATCAAAGCCACCAATTTAACCCCAGCAAATCGAAAGGGCATTGCAAAACATTAATTGCATTTGTTAAAAGTGGGTGGGGGGTGGGGGGGAAAAGAACCGAATGAGCACTCATCAATTTGCTCAGCTGTAGAATAAAACAAGCAGTGAGCTCCACATCACGCATGACCACTCAAGCAAAGTGAGTTAGCGGTTATGAAATCCGTGACCAAAGAGCAAATCCTCGTCTGCAGACGTTATACCCTCTTCTGAGATTTATTTTGCCGCGTTACTCCTTACGTCAACTTACTTTAAGCGCTGGTTTGATCCTCTGAAACTCGCGAGGCTGCCATCGAAGCAAATGTGAAAGGAGATCAATTGAAATTGGATTATTTGGTTCTGAAACGACATCGTTCTGCGCAAAAAGATTGCAGTGATCCCACTTTACAGCGAGGCTTGATACATATTGATTTCCACGTGCAGATTTGCTGAGTTTGTTTGTATTGATTTTGCTAAATATCTCCACTGGGTACCGTGCAGAGGACAAGGTTTCAAACCATCGAGAAGCATAGCAATGGGCACAAAGGCTCAAATCACACGACACAGCAAATGGCTTAGATTAATATAATTACGCTGTAACTAGCCCAATCCTCAAAGTCTCTGCTTCTCCTCATCTTGCATCAGATGAGATGTTGAACCTAGGTCCCGCGGTGTCTGCTTAGGTGGACGTTAAAGATTCCCTGTGACGCCATTTGAAAAAAGAAGGGAGTTTCCCTCTCCTGGTGTCCTGGCCAACAATCCTCCAAATTAAAATTGGTCACTCACTCCACCGCTGTTTTTGGGACTGTGCTGCAATCCGCCCGCAAAAGTTACACTTTACAGCACATCCTGTGAAGCGCTTTGCGACGTCTCAACGACACGATAAGGCCCTATATCAAACGCAAGAGTGATTATTCCTCCAGGTCCATAAAAGGAGGGCCAACTTCCTTCGATGTTTCCACACCTGCTTATATTTTCTCCCGGTATGCAACATTTTTTTCGGAGTGGTGTACATCAGTGGATGTAACACGTACCAGGAGGCAGCTGTGACAAGGGTAGATGGTGTTGAGAGAGAGAGAGTCTGTGGTAGACATCGATAGGATAGAAAGCGCTGCAAGGCTGCCGTGTCACTGAGAAAGCTCACGGAACCTCTGATGGCATGTTCAAACCACCCTGGCTCCATGGTGGATGGTTAAGTGGATGTTTTCCTGCAGGGGACAGGCTCAATCAACAGTACTGCCATGGTTCATCTACAGCTGTGGTTGTAGCCGGGGCCGGATTCAATGTCCTTGGAATAAATACGGAGATCGAACTCAAGCATCAGCGACTCTGACTCCAATAAAAAAAAACCCAGATGCTTTTCTGTAATATTATACAGGAAAGATTCATCCACGGAGCTGGATATCATCACCCAGGCCTGCGATGTTAACAGCTACAGACTGCACAATGTTGGTTGGAGCGAGACATGGTTTTCTCTTAAACAGACCCGCCCGGCAATATTCCACTGCTGAGCCGCCGTAGGACTTTTCCAGCCGATTTTACTTTGACAGCGCTGCTCAGCAACACCCAACTTTGCCGAGAATTTCCTCTCCTCTAACTCTCAGCGTTATTAAAGAAGCAAAGCCATCTTTATCTAAAAAATGGTTGCATCCTCCCCGCCCCCCCCCCCCCCCCCCACCCCACATACACACACATATGCCCAGATATAGACACACACACACCACCAAACAGACGCCCACACACACTTCTACAGACACACACGCGCCCACACCCGCCCACACACAATTGGTTGAATTCTAATTTTTGCACCCACTGAATAGCACTGTAACACGCAATAAGGTGGGAAAATGAGAGCGAGGTTTATTTTGAGTTCCCCACTGAAAACAGGTCAAATCCATCCGTACTTGACCATACGCACGATTCCCACACCGACTCCTGCGGTCATCGAAGGAAGGCCGACACTCTGATAAACACGCATGTTTGAGCAGTACGTTTTAGCTGTAACCTGCGTACAGGAATAGGCTAAGAATGATGTAGTTCAGTAAATTTGTACTTCGTAAGGGCAACAGCTGACGTCTCTATAAAACTACAGCTGCTCCCCCCGCAAGGAAATCTGTCTCACATTGCAATGGGCCTCATTGCTCTGAACTCAATTCGAAATCGCCCTTGATCGGAATTAGATTGAAAGACAACAGCCTGGATTCAGGCCACTCCTGACGTGAAGGACGCTATATCCAACGCTAAGGATCAGCAACACCAAATACGTGACGTTTTATTTCTCGTAACGCCGTGCATTTGACTCACCCGTTTCTTTGCCCTCTCGTCAAACCTGCCCACACAACTGGGGTCAGCTAACGGTGCGTAATCTCCGGTAAACGGCGTTCAGGACAACAAACACGAGCGAGTGTACGTGGGGAAGGGAAGCAGAGTGGCAGATGTGTTACCACGGATGTGATGGGATTTGCCAAGAGGAGGTTGAACGAGACCTAGAGGGGGCCCCGAGTCGGCTTTTCACTCGCCGTGTCCAAAACAGCACGGGGCGGTGATCATAATGATAATAATCCTTGCATTTGTTGTAGCGCTTTTCACGTCTTCTCGACGCCTCTCGACGCCTCAAAGCATCGCAGAATAGACTGTAAAGTGAATTGACTGTATATTTGTGGGCGAAACGCGGCAGCGTCCCACAAACAGCCGTGGATTGAAAATGACCAATGTATTATTGTTTTGTTTTGGAGGGATTATTATCAGATGTGTGGAGTAAGGAAACTTGACCAAGGTTTCGCCCTCTGCCTGGAATTGAACCCAGGTGTCTCGCTTGCGAGGCGAGTGCTCTAACCACTGAGCTACAGGACTCCACAAAGCACGCGGGACGCCGGGCTACAGATCAGCTGAGTTCAAATCCCCAGACGCTGTTCTCAGATCTGGCCAGTGTGTCCTGTGAAGCGCTTTGAGGCGTCTCGAAGACGTGATAAGGCTCTGTCTCAAATGCGAGGTTTTTTTTTTGTTCTGGTTGTTATTCCTCGGTTATTCGAGAAGGTTCAATCACCCGCAATAAACAAGTAAAGGAGTTAGATGGCTGGTATTTCTCTAATGGGAGCTGTGGGTAGATATTGCATTGCACATTAGATTTTGTTACCTGAGCCCTTTCCTCGTGCTCAGGTAATGCACTAGACGTAGCCACAGGCAGTTCTTAACATCATATCACAACACCCAGTGGGTTAAATGCCCTTGACGTCGGTAGCTTGGATATCCACTGCGTCTGAGTTTCCTCATCCTTTTACGTGGCAGACACAGCCCAGAAATGTAACCTCTCCTCAAGTGGCTCCTGCCTCAAGCATTGCAGGGATTAATATTATTATTATATTGCTCCCCAGACACACATATCGCAAGCGAAGCCACAGAGTGGATTCGTAAGCCAAATCCAGCTCCCGATCACCCACCTGATTTCCTCCCTTTAGCCTTCAGTCCGGCCGAACCCGAAGATGTCAGCAGCTCCACCTGCAACGTCGGAAGGACCGAGCTCACCATCTTTTCCTGCCTCTGCAACCATTACTGAAACAGGCACGTCTATTAAACACGGGTGAAACTCGCTGCGACTGGACATGAGCAGCAATGATACAGATTGCATTCAGCTGTACATCGTCAAGTTAATAATACAGCATTTGCAGATGCCTGAACTATATGTATGGAGTACATGTATATATATATATGAAGTGCTTTGAGACGTCTCATGAGACGTGATATATATATGTGTGATGATTAAAGCAGCATTTTTTGTCCTGTTAAAATTGCGCAATTCAGTGAAAATTAGCCGAGGGAACTGATCCAAAACATTTGGCTGTTTTTTTATACTGGGCTGAGAAGATTATCAATGTCAGATTTAAATCATTCGGATTTCTAAGGAAATGCTTCAATCTGGACCCTGTTTAGTGCAACAGGAGTGGGAAGGGATTTTGTACACTGAAATGCTCAGAAATGTGCTGAACTCAGCTCCTTGGGTTATATTGATTTATCTGTACCAGGCCTTCAAATCTAACTGATCTCACGGTAACCTGAGTTTGCTGAGTGCTCAACTTCTCACCAATAAAGTCACGAGTTTAAACTTCGGTGATGTCACTTGTCACTGATCTCTATCCAGTGACATTAGCTGGGTAATAATAATAATACTACTACTACTACTGCTAATAATAATAATAATACTACTACTACTGCTAATAATAATAATAATACTACTACTACTAATAATAATAATACTACTACTACTACTGCTAATAATAATAATAATACTACTACTACTGCTAATAATAATAATACTACTACTACTACTGCTAATAATAATAATAATACTACTACTACTGCTAATAATAATAATAATACTACTACTGCTAATAATAATAATAATACTACTACTACTGCTAATAATAATAATAATACTACTACTGCTGCTAATAATAATAATACTACTACTACTACTGCTAATAATAATAATAATACTACTACTGCTGCTAATAATAATAATACGTGCTGGTCTGCCTGTTTTGTTGAAATTTTCCCCGCCTTTGTTTCGCATTATTAACACCTCTTTTCCCCCATTTTGTATCAATTTTGTTTTGCGTCATTAACACCTCTTTAACCCATCATCCCCCTGCCCTCTACCCCATTTTCTACTTTGTCTTCCTTGCCCTGCTTCCCCGCTCTGTGTCAGCCCTTAAACGCCTCACGTGTCTGGAGGAAGGCGGTTTCCTTATGAAAGCGATTTGTACCATTTACAGAGCAAATAATAATAACGATCGTTGCATTTGATATAACGCCTCATTACATCATTGAGGCATCTCAAAGCGCTTCACAGAATATACTTTAAAGTGAATTGACTGGGGTTTTTTTTTTTGGGTGTTGGGGCGACAAAATGTAGCAGCCAATTGCACACAGCAGTGTCCCACAAACATTGGTGGATTGAGTGACCAAATTATCGTTATTATTTTTGGAGGGATTATTATCCCCGGAAAGCGATTCGCCAATCGACTAACAACCAGCTTCCTACTGACTGCTAGGCAGAGAGAGGCGTGCGGAGTAAAGAAACTTGCCTAACATTTCGCCCTGCCCGGGAATCGAACCCAGGTCCTCTCGCTTGCCTGCATCCTAAATGCAGACACCGTGAATGGCTTTGATTTCTGCTGAAGAAACAGCCCTTTGAAAAGACTTGTGCGTCGGTTAATGCAACAACTTAGGTTTACATGGCACCCTGCAAGCGGGGTAGCGTCTCGGAGCTAAAATAGTATTTTAAAAATAAATTGTTTGGCACCAGTTCACTGATGTGCTGAGTTGCTGAGTTCACCTCCAACCTCCTGCGAATGAGATTTCGGACCAGGGAATATAAATGCCGTTTCTCTCTCCTAAACTCGTGGCGGCTGCAAGTGATTTCATTTAGCCTTCGCCCCAGAGGGTCTCCCTTCACAGATTTCCCATTATAAGCACATCGCTGCCAAACACTGGTAAATTTACCAACAAGAGCGAGAGCGATACGAACTCGGTTGCAAAGGTCGGTGAACCCGGCGAAGGCAAGAAACAGCCTCCGCGTCTGCGGCATTTGCTAAACCGTAAACTCCCCGATTTAACTCGATGCTTCAGGTTTTCGATCGGGGCAGACGGGCCCCTCACCGGCCTGAGGAGGAGGATGCGGTCGGCTGTGTATCTGGGTTGGCCGGCTTTCGGGTTCTCCGAACAAATTTGCCATTGATTCGATCGGCGGCAAATGCCACCATCGCAGTCGCTGAACGGAAGTCAGCGAATGGCTTCGCGGTGTCCGTCACGCCCATGTCCCCTTTTCAATCCCGAAGCCCTCCCCCATCGGGTTGAGTTTGTATAATGCCAATGAGATGTGCTCCCTCTCTCTCCACCTCCCCCCCCGCCACCCCCGCTTCACCCCACTCCCTGCCCCCACCACAGATAATCGCTTTCATTGCCGTTCGCAGTGGCTTGTGCAATAATCCATCAACACAATTTAATCCTTTGTGAAAAACGCAGCCTGGCGATGATATCAATGAAGGTAGCATTACTCCCGGAAAAAAAAACATGACAGAAGCGAGCAGTTACCATTGAATTACAGCTGGAAATAAGCCCTATTCAGCTGAGCTAAATCCATGGCCCTGCTGTTCACTGAGGCTTTTAGTCGTCTCTCCTTGAGGTTATTAAGCTTAACAATATTATAATTTCTAATAATATCAAAAGAGCCACAAAACACCCCCCCCCCCGAGCCCTCAAAGGCCAGTGGCTGTTAACCGTATAGAACCTGCCGTTTACAGAACGCAGCACGGATAAATACACAGTGGTGGGGAAAAAAACAATTATACTCGCAACCAAAATCAAACAGTTGGGTTCAGCGTGAATGAAAAAGGTATCCATGGGGGCAGAAAAGACCGAAGGTAATTAACGTAATGATGGATTTCGGAAAAGTGCAAAAACACATTATCTTAATAATAATAATCCTTACAATTTGATATAGCGCCTTACCAAGTCTTCAAGGATTAACGCTTCACAGAATATCATGTAAAAAGTGGATTGACTTTTGAGCCATTTCAGCACATACATAGATGATGCGATGGGAACGGAAGAGATCTTGAAACTAGAAACTGCCTATTTGCTCCATCAAGGCCGTTTCGTTCAGAACATGTACTTGTTAATAGTGAACTTTACCCAATTTAATTGAATTCCTGAGCAAAGTCCTGTAGCTCAGTGGTTAGAGCACTCACCTCTCGCAAGCAAGAGGACCTGGGTTCGATTTCAGTGACAAGCGCAACCTGCTGCCTCACGCATTAGAAATTATTGCTTTGTGTCTTAAGGAAGAAAACATCGCTCAGTTTTGCAAGAAATTGATTGCATTAAAAACTTCCTGCGATTTGTCTCTGTGTCATTTCAGCCTCTGGTATTATCCTTTTTTTTTTAATCAGTCTGCAGTTAAAATTACAAACAAATTGGTGGCTCTGCAAATAATAAGCAACTTTATGTAGTCGTAGCGTCTTAATCAGCCTAAATATTAACCTGCTGTGTACTGCCTACCGTTCAATTATTGCGCGGATTATCAGAATAATCCTTGGATTTGATACAGGGTCTTATCACACCAGTGAGCGCTGTGTCACAACGATTCGCTCGATTTACAGTAAAGTGCAGTGACTGCATTCTGTAGGCAAGTGCGGGCCCGATTTGTGCACGACAACCCGAAAGACGGCACCTGTAACAGGTGTGAGAGAGAGTCAGCCGAGAACGGTGAGCTCGAAGTCCTGAAGTCGGGCTTGAGTCCACAACCTTCCGCCTCAGAAGCAAAAGTGCTACCGACTGAGCCAGGCTGACACCTGAGCACGAGATAATTGTTTGCTCTCGTTCCCCCCCAAAAAATGTCATTTGTATTATCGGTATATTTCTGTTCTGGTGACTGCTTGGGTTACGTTTCTACGCACGAGCAGCCAAGCAATGGGAAGAATTAAATATTTTATGCAACTGTTCCCTCCGGCATTTTTATGCGCGTTCTTGCAAAAACACTGTCATCATCTAAATTTCATAATTTTCTATCTACACAAAGCAGTAGAGCCAGGCGAGGGGGCTTCTAACATACAAGGCCAGGGTACGTGACGCGAGGCCCTTTATTAGCCGACCAAAAAGCGATTAAGAATTCGCACGAATCACCCGGCAGATGGGACCGCAAAATTAATGACTCAATCTGAAAAGGGGGCGACTATTCTGGAGGTGAATAATATAATTGCCAGTTCTGAGGCTCGGCACATTACCATGGCAATCGGAAAACACATCAACAAAACACCCTTCCTCCCCGGCCTGTACGCGCGGGGTTACTTCACGATTCTAAACATGCAACACTTTTCACAGCAGGCAAGCCGGGGACAGGAAGGAGAGGGTTGACTCCGGCTGTTCCGCTAAAGGTAACTGGAGTGTACCAGTGAAATAATAATCCTTGCATTTGATGGAGCACCTTATATTTTGCAGGAAAAACATACAGCGTGGAGGGGCATCTGATGCGGTGTTTGAAGATGGTCCGAGTGCAATATAAATTTCGTGCTGAGCTCCTCTTTTGGAACCGACAAAAAAACAGCGCGTTATTTGCAGATATCAGTGTCATAGCAACGTATGCATTTTTGTTTGAATATTTTGCACTCGCCATTAATTTTTTACTTGCTTATGTTGCGCCCCCCCCCCCCCCCCTCCCCAACCCCGAATTCATTACTATATTTGAATGGAGATGAGCAGACTTTTGGGACGTTTGAACAGATTGAGAGATTTGAAGTTCGGAATTAAAGTAAAGTATGTTAGAAAATTAATATTACACAATTCGGCACCGAGCTTTGGAGACCGAGGCACTGAATAATTTAGCCGGGAAATTATGTCCATGACTCAATATAGGACTTAATATTTTAATTCTTAAAACTGTTGTTAAAGCTCGTAATTATTTCATAACTTTTTGTAATAAATCGATTCTGTTTCCTCTCAAAATATTAGGTTTGCAAAAAGAAATTTAATCAAAAGTGTTTTGTTCTTTTGCGTGTGCCAATTTATCTCCCGGCTTCTCCTGAAGACGTTAGATTCTATGATAATTGGGGGATCCTAGCACCGAGTATCAGTGAGATATTTATTGTAATAATAATCCTTGCATTTGATATGGCGGCCTATCACGTCTTCGAGATGTCTCAAAGCGCTTCACAGGATATACTGGGAAGTGAATCGACTGTATATTTGACCTTGGGGCCGGGAGGGGGGTGCGTAACAGCCAAACCTGATCCAGAAAAAAAGCTCATTGAATAGTGTTAAGAAGCTGATGTGAGCCGACGTTTACATCCAGCTGCTGCCTTGGCCTGAATCAGCGATCTCCACACAGAGTGGGAATTGAACCAGTGACCCTCCAGTCTGTACGGCTTAGCGCAACACAATGGGTGACTTTACCCACAAAGAGAGTCCTTGAAATATAAAAGCGTTCAACATGAAAGTAGCCTCTTTTGCATACGCAGAGTGGCTGGAAGGTAGAGAACAAATAGACAGCATATAGTTTGGGACACGACATGTCAAGCGACTGCCAGGACGATGAAAGGCGAATGAGATGGACCTTGATCTTCTTTTGCCGAGCAAGTTCTCGTGTCCTTGTATTCTTAAATAAAAATAAAAATCGCATCACGTAATAAATCACGGTTTTGCAGGCTGATTGCTCTTAGCATTTAAGCCAAGCTTTTGATCGATATCAATCGTGATTATCGATAAGCTTTTGCCTCACAACTTCTCAATTTTCTGGCAACGCAGAGCCCAATATGTCGCTGAGCGCAGCTGTGTTTTCGCTCGCTATTTTAAGTGATTGTTATTTTAGAACGGTGCTAGAATGGTACACATTCCACTGGGATTCTCAGCGAAAGTTTCGATCGCAGAAAATAACAGTGCTAATAAATGTAGGTCAGCGCCAGTCCCTGTGGCATCCTGTTCCAACCCAAAATAGGGCATTAATGATAAGGTGGGTAATGGTTACAGTTACAACACTCAACAGAGAAACACCCATTCAAAGTTAATTACTTCACTGCAGCAACCCAACACCTGGCGATGATTCTCCAACACACCAGAGGAGAAAATTTGACCTGGTTTTATTTGTTTACCGGTCACGATTGTCATCGCAACGTATTCAAGTTAACGCCTGTCAGAATTGCCCTATATATGACAATTGAGAAGAATGTCAAGATCAGTGGCGGGAATTGAGCAGAAATTATTTTTGCCCACTCTGTGAAAGGGATGAAAAGCTGACGGTGAGGTCTGTTATGCGCCATGTGCAAACACGTGTGTACATTAAAAAATATAATACAAATTGCATTTAAACGGCACCTTTCACATGAGGGGGGTGGGGGTGGGGGGGAATGTCTTAGGGCACTTAACGATGCTGGAATTGCGGATTATGTAAACATATAACTTGCATTTACAAAAACGACTTGCGTTTGTTTATTCACCGTCGTTCACATGGGGTAGCGTCCCAGAGCAATTAACAATGGCTGCGAGCTGGTGGGGGCGTTAATCATAAATATGTAATAATCAATGAAAATAGATGACAATATTGCCATTACTGTATCTCTAATGTCGGTTGGATGCATTCCTGTTTTTTGTGAAGCAGTGATGCATTCATTGGTTTCTGTAAAGTGTTAAAAATATATATATTTTTTAAATTTCTCTCCTACAGCACGTTTTGGGCTTTACCCACGTTTTTTAACCTTTTTAGGAAGTGAGGAAGATCAGCTAATAGGAACTTCCACTAATGCAGCCGCTGAAGTTCTACTATGAGTTTTGACCCACGTGGAATAATTCCCTTTAGGTTATGGACGTCTCTCCAAACCGTCTCCTCCAGTCAAAGCTGGAACCTAAAAGTCAGTCAAGGCCAAGATTCAAATTCAGGTCTTGTAGCAGGAAAACCCAATCCTTCAAGCCTCGTGTCCCTGAAGCTGCCGATAAATTGTTTCGAATTTTGGGAGGAATGTTCTTACCAATTTAATTGAATTTACTATTTTCGCTCACGAAATATACGGTTAATTCACTTTAGAGCATATTCGGCGTACGGCTTTGAGACGTCCAGAAGACGTGAAGAGCGCTAGGTCAAAATGCAGGGATTATTATATTATTGTAATAATTTGGTACATTTCCTAGGCTGAATACCCCAAGAAACAGTTAAAGTAGAATCATAGATTACCACAGCAATGAATACCATAGCCATGAGGTCCATTGCAATTGCGCTGTTCACTGTCGGAGCTATCTGTTTAGTCTGCTACCCTTGCTCTCCCCCACGTAACCATTTTCATGTTTTTTTTCCAAATGTAAAATCGTAGAATTTTACAGCGAAGCAGGAAGGTATTGTACTGAATAAACCTTTTGTTAATTAAAATCAACTTTAACATTTTTTTTAAAAAAAAGGAAAAACAAAAATGTAACTCCTTCCATCAAAAATAACTGACCTCAGCCTCTTCCCCCACCCTCCCATTCCTCTCTCCCACGCCTCTCTCCCACCCTACCATCCCTCTCCCACACCCTACCCCTTCTCCCCCACCCTACCCCTTCTCCCCCACCCTACCATCCCTCTCCCCCCTTTCCACTGAACCAAACTGCTGCCTAAGCCAAAAGCCTCTATTTCCGACTTGCAGTTTTCAGCCATCACATCAGAGCAATAGATATCAAGGTCCTGGTGCGATCAGATGATGGGCTGCTAGACTAACCTAACCGTTGACATTCATCAATGTCGTTAGCTTTGAGTCATCAGTGTCAGATGAAGCGTAGAAGAGTTGCTTGCTGGGCAGAATAAAGCACAGAAGTGTGGTCACATTAGAGATGTGAAAAGCCTCCTGAGTCTCCACCACAGCTACTCTTTGTACTAACTATTATGCTGCGTTTCCGAGCTCCAGAAGTCCCTTGCTGCCTGTTCTACTTTATAGCTGTTAAATCGGGAAGACTGATGATAGCCCCTTGGTACTGTGTTTTCCTGCTCCTCTGCTTTCAGAATCATATCAGGTCGACAAATACTGCTGTCTCGTCCCTTGGCATTTATTTTTTAAACTTCTATGACATTGTGAGGCCCTCTTTGGCTTCCTCTAAGTAAAAAAGTATTGAAACCGAATAAAATCCCTTCTCTCTTTTTTTAAACAAACTAAACACGAAAGATATCTGTTTCGGTGGTGTTTCTGGGGTCTTCAGAAAGACCATTCGCTTCCGAGCCACAAACCCGGTGCTGTAGCTCCAGGGGAGCAAATGCAAAAGTGCGGGGTGGGGGGGTGGCGGGTGGGGGGGAAGGACTGTGTTACGATGAAAAGTGTGGAGGACTCATAATTTTACTTGCAGAAGCAATCCGGTCACGTTTACACCAATGCGGACTAGTGTGACCTCTACGAGATCCAATTCAGGTCCAATGTGTCCGCTTTTGTGAAGTGCGACCTTCACACTCTCTCTCCCCCAAAAATCCTCCGCAAGTCCTTGTGCGGAATCCCTTCCGTTCTCTTCGCCTCCGCCTTCAGCTCCAGCCGTTTGATGTGCAACGCCCCGCAAACAACAACAGCTTGCATTTGTGTAGAGCCCTTCAAGCCGGGTAGCGTCGCGGAGCAGGTGAATTGATAGCGTGCAGATCCCTGGTCTGTCACAAGCATAAGTTGCGCCTCCTCTCAGTGGCAAACAAACAAGACCTTGTAACTTGGGCTCAGAAACAATAACAGGTGTCAAATGAGTGTTTATTTCCTGATTCTGCATCTTTTTTTTGCCATTAGGATAGCATTAGAGGTCTGCACCTCTAATTTTATTCAATCAACGGCCTCTCCTCCGTTCGCGCACACCAGTCAGGTGGCAATGGATCATTCCCGACATTCAGATGATGAACGCTTTGATTTTCGACTCCAGAAAAACCCGCTGCATTGAACCTCTGCAACGTCTGATGGATAGTACCTGCATTTGATATGGGCACCTCACCACTTCGTTGAATGCACTAAAATACACAGTCAATTCACTTTCCAGTATATTCTGTGAAGCGATTTGAGACGTCTCGAAGACTTGATAAGCCGCTATGTCAAATGCAAAGATTATTATTATGATTATTATTGGAGATCATTGCTCTCTGCGGGTTTGGTTTTGAAATACGACACGAGGGTCTATATAAAATAAATCAAATCCTATTTGTAGTATCAATGCCTGGATTGAATGAGAGCGCCAGCACTCAAATTATTGGGCATTAAGTTTTGACATTTTAAAAAGAAGTTTTATTTCCTAAATAGTTTTTTCCTGACGGTTAGAAACATAGAAGCTTAGAAACAGGAGGCCATTCAGCCCCTTGGGTCTGTTCCGCCGTTCTCTAAGATCACGGCTGATCTGTACCTCAAGTCCAAATACCCGCCCTCGCCACAAATCCCCTTAATACCCTGACCTAACAAATATCTATCCACCTCAGTCTGATTTATTGGCTGTAAAATCTTTTGCTTAAACTAATTCGCATGAGTTGCTTCTTGTTCACAGTAATGCAGACTGACTGGTTTAACAGATTAACCAGGATACTGACTGCTGTCCTGGTTTGAAAAAATAAAGATTTTTGTCAGCCCGAGTCTCAAAAGAGTTTCCTTGTTTCCCCCACTTTAAAATGGTACAGAGACTCACTGAAGTGATTGAACGACACCGATTGTGCTTTCAAAACCCATGTGAAACTGGAAGTTTATGTTTAAATAAGGAGTCGTTGACTTGAAACTTGTATATCGTCAAATGCTCATTCGGACGATCTAGCGTTTCACCGTTTGAAATTTCTGATGGTTTAAAGGGCAAATATCTACAGTACGCGGCATGATACTGGTCAGTGGTGAATTGGCTATGCTCACCCAGGCCATCACACGGCCTCAATATCTCTGGCTTAGCGAGGAAAGTAACTAGCCACTCTTGCTCCTGATCCATCGATCATCACTTTCCTCACATGGGTTGTAAAATGCCTCGATTGCATTACAGGCTCTTAACACCCTTCCTCTTCAGTCAAGTTAACGGTTGAATCAGAACGTGCAGTCCATGTTCAACTCGATTCATGGAAATAAAAATTCCAGAACCACAGCAAGAACCACTTAGAACAACTTAGACTTAGAACGACTTAGACAAGAACAAGCATTCTATTAATTCCGATTAAGGCAGCTTCCGCGTGAAATGAGCGTTAAATACCCACAACAAAATAACTCGATGAGTAAAAAGAATCGATCAATTTCGTCCAAGAGTCAAATCCCACCCCCCCAAGCAAATAAATTTCTTACCCAACTTTTGTGGTTCAGGACCTCAATAAAAACCCGGTTAAAATGCCTGCACAGTGCAACAATGAGCTCATATTACCCAGTTGACTAAAACTGTTGCTTTTTTTTCAAAAAAAAATCAATTGCAATCATTTCAATCCGAAGAAACTCACAGTGCAGTCCAATAAAGTGATGAATCCCAAAAAACAAAGCGCTGTAAATTGAAGTGGATATTCCACATCCAAAGTTCAAATAACTAAACACATTAATCATCGTGGGTCACATATTAGATGTACTGCATTCAAGGTTTGAACGATTCCACAATTTCCTTTCTCCTCCCCTGCCCCTTGATTATTTCCAGCCAGCCAGCCAATTACTCCTGTCATCTCGGTTCATTCAAATCTAGAGTAAATCAAAGAAAAGTTCCCGACACAATTAGGACATTCGTTCAAGGCTTATCTACGCTTTCTCATCTTAAGTCGTTACTCCCAGGTTCGTCCTTCAGATAAGCTCTTCGGGACTTGCTCAGTGCCTTACCTCAATTAATACAAGCATAATTGATTTTTATACCATGTCCGCTGCATGCATAATTTGCACAGAATTTTGAACTCTATATGTGAAATGTCAAGGATAGTTGTCCTTGCTGTAACACAGACTTAATTTGGAGGCATTCCCAAGAGCAGTACGTTCCTCTCATTTCAAGTGTGGCAATAATGCACTTGTTCCAATAAGTTCTGTTCTCCAGTCGCGACTGAGGTTTTTTGGGGGGGGGGGGGAGTTATTTTCCTGTCAGGTAGCAGTCAGCCTCGTGCACGAAAACCTATTAAAATGTTCTGCTGTAGTTTGCCGCCCTTCTGTACGGTCATCTTTGTGGTGAATATGCTTGGACACATTCAATCAGGTCTTGGAGCCTCGATCCCTATTCTGTGTAGTTTTATGAATGACCATCTGATTTTGAACCTTGCAGTTTTCTCCAGTGCACTGAGATGCAATCACCATGTCAGCTGAATGGGAAAACCACTGAAATGTTGACTCCACAGCAATGAACCGACGTGTCACAGAAGAATCTAAACTACTTCTGAGCAATTCAAATCTTCATTCTTCTCCATTAGCAATAATCCAAAAGCAGATGAGTAGGTCTTTTTTTCGTTGCCTGACATGTTGAAACCCATGTGGAAACCATGCTGAAGCATACCCAAATAGCAGACTTCTACATATTTCTCTGCGCAAATTTCTCCGTGTCTCGAAAGGAATGCGCATTTGTTCCCTGGAGTCACATCCTGCTCGTCTGTCTCCATGAGTTATTAGATGCACCTTGGGAAGAACCAAGGTTTGGGGAACCCAGAACATGTGTTGGGATAACTGCTGGACTTTAACCAGTTACACCAGCACAGCAATCTGCACATTGGTGGAAAATAAAACACTAAACAGATCATTAAATTTAACTTCATCCAAGTCCATCTGATGCTGGCAATTAGCTCCTCAAAGGATAGTACTTTCCTTGAGTACCTGACATGTGGATTCATTCCCAGGCACATTTTTGCTATCCAAGTCACCAAGGGTTAGTGATCTCACTCGTCTCTTCCCGAAGGTAGCAACGGACACCAGAAATGATGGATTTATTACATGTCTGTCGCACATTTCATATTAAATCTACATCAGCTTCTAACTGGAATTCCAGAGCCTCTTAGGAAAAATTATAGGGCATTTTAGATGGTGTTTGGATGTTGCTGCTATTTTGGTCATGTTAGTCTTCCACGCTTATAGTAATCAAGGTCAATTTCACTTATTTCCACCCCATACTTGAAGGTGTCAATTAGTACCTTTTAATTCAACAGTAAAGCACACGAATAATAAGCAAATTGCCCACTAAAACATATGACCCACTGAGAAAACTATCCATTTATTTAGAAAAAGATTACACTGGTAGAATACAGCAGATAAAAAATTCGAATGCAATTTTGAAAATTTATGACTAAACATAAGTGTCCGTGGAAATAGAAATCTCCTGCAGTTGTACAATTTCAACCTAATTTCATCTTGTGAGGACAAACCCTCGCAATGTTTAAAAACATCATGAAGTAACCACAAGATGCTGCACTGGATAGTTTTAATCAGGAAACTAAACGACGGCTGATTTTAATTACACACAATCACTAGAATAGTGTATACATAATATACAAATATTGTTTGTTGCCGTAAAGGTGAAGACAGAACGTTTGCAGACAGTCTGTAGCAGACGTGGGTGTCTGGCCACAAAATGTGCTCCATGGGTTTGCAGCGTACAGCACATTGTGCTTATTAAAGAGCAAACCGTTGGCAGGTATTATACTGAAAATAACATGCATACAGACAGAACATCAAGTTAAAAGACAACACAACGCAACTTTTAAACGATGGCCAACAAAAAGAAAAATCGAGTTAAAGGAATTCTCTCCAGAACAAAATGTTTTAATAGGCTTCAGTTAGGTCCTCTCTCTCTCTCTCGTTCTCTCCCTCTCGACTTGCCAACCTTGCAAACGTCGTCCATGTATTCCAAATTCAGTAGCACAAATAAATCCATGGCAGCAGCTTGTAATCCAATGGAAGGTCACCTGTAAAATGTTCAGAAGGATCAGAGATCAGGTGGTGAGAAGTGGCATTTCTGTACCACATCGGTGTTTGTCTGCAGTTTTAATGACTTCTGAAGTAGGTGGGTGACAGGAGCACAGCGTGCGACCATTGAAACGTGCTCACACGCTCCACTCTCCTCACAGCGAGATCCTGATCTCAACTGGGGCATGAAAGGGAGGAAAGGAAATGAGCGTGTGAGTCACCTCACGATCTTGCACACCTCCTTGCAGTCGGTGCAATGCTGGCATCAGCAGAGACCTTGCTTGGAGGAGGCTCTCAGCGTGTCTGTGAACAGTGCATGACATGGAACCCGAGTGGGAGGAAGGCGAGAGGACAAATGTTGATTTCTCTTGTTTTTTTTAAAACCCCTGTACGAGTTTTATGGGGAGGGAGGGGGGGAATATCGACAGTACTGTCCAGCGCCCTTGGGACGTTCTCCCAGACGTGAAAGGCACTACACAAATGTAATTTGTTGTTGCTGTTACTTCGGCTAGCAGATGTTCTTGACCACAGGGCTGAGGCCAGTCTGTGATCGACCCATACCAAAGAATCTCTTTACATTGATTGACCCGATGGGCTCGTTTGCTAACGGATTGCAACGTATTTTAAGAAGAAACTCGTATCAAAAAAGGTTGAGAAAGCCTGGGCCCCCCAAACAGAACATCTCTGCTGTTCACAGTTTACTTGAACATGCTGTTGGATGATACAGCCAGGTTACAAGTTAATGCTACATAAATTACACTAATTAATTCTGAGTTTGTCAGGTTTTTTTTGTCTTCCCCTTCCTATGTAGAAGTGTATAATCTTCACTAGGTAGAATTCCACTGTGGCAACATCAGAAATCTGAATAGAGAACTGCAGATATAAATCATCTACCTGTAACCAAAGCAGGAGTAGCAATATAATAATAATCCTTGCATTTGATATAGCACCTTATCGCTTCTCAAAGACACCTCAAAGCGCTTCACGGAATATATTGTAAATTAGAAACAACCGTGCATTTTGTGGGCAAACCGCGGCAGCCGATATAAAAAATATTATAAAATCACATGACTCCTCATTGCAATAGACCAAACGTAAGCAATCTCTGCGTACCATTAATCTTCAAAACTTGGACAGAAGTTTTAGTTTGGAACAGTTATTTCAAAGGAATCCAGCAATTCTACTTGGATGCGGTTTAATTCCTCTGTGACTTTCACGTTCCAAAATTAGTTGCAATTAATAGTGCCGCCTCAGAAAAATACCATCTGTTTGTGATCTTTCACTGTGGTACTTCTATATAATTATCCATTTACAAATTGTAATTACACTATTCAAGAGTGTCACCAAGTTTAATTGCCAACATTTACATGCTTGCAGCATTGAGGTTTGACCAGAATAAGGGTACAACAATTGTCTGCTCTATTTGTCATACCCATTTTTTTTCTTGAACTTAATTGTTCATCCTTGGTTGACAGCAATGTTGGAAATATGCATCAACAATACTTATCTATAATTACAGCAGTACTCATTTACTACTGATGCAACTATGACAGACAGTAATCATGTAGAATTTAGCTAGTACTGTGAATTGTGAAAGCTATTGTGAAAAGCTTCAGAATGCCCGAATAACCCTTTCCAACAGCATATAATTTTCATGCTGCACAGCACAAACTTGTTTTTCAAGTACCACCTAAAAGACTAACACAGTACCCGTTTCCTTTAAATGAAGGGAACCTTTTGGAAAGGTACAAAAATATAATCACAGAATCGAAGGGGCTCAGTTCCTTTCGCATCATGAGTTAAGGGATTATTTAAGTGTTATTTAAAGTAAATGTTACAAACAGGCTAATTTAGAAAAGCATTTCACCACCTGGGTTAGTCTAATAAATCACAAGTAAAGGTTGAAGGCATTGTTCATAGCACAATGTTCTACACAATGACCAAATCAAATCCAAATGTTATTAACTAATTTCAAGTAAGAAAAGAGCAAATTACTGCTTTTCTTTTACACTGAATATCAACAGTTCTTAAGATTCTCCAAAGTACAGCAGAACCCTTTAAAACAGATCGACAGCATAGATGATGACCTCGTTCCATCAGTCAAATAAAACTGTTCACAGCTCTCTGTAAAGTCATCACACTTCATTCACAGTACTGATTCCCACCAATAACTGCCAAAAGCTATGTACTTCGCATCAGCTTATTGATGCCTTGAGTTTCCAGTCAATTCTTGTGGATGAAGAAAATGCACAATTCGAGGTTTGTTACTAATTTAATACCAGACATGTAAACTCAGCTGGAGCAGATGAGCATACATTGCCGATTTACATCAGACAGATCTAATAAGGACTTTTATAAAGGCTGGGAATTGTTTTGCAATAAAAAAAATGCTGGATATTTCAGCACTCCACAGCACTCAAAAAGTTTTAAAAAAAGGCGCTTAAATGAAAATGTCAGAAAATAAGATCTTACCGTTTATTTCGATCATTCTTCATTATCTATGTTTTTCTGAGGATTTATGAGTACAATAGTTAAGAAAAATAGAACAGCAAAGATATCAGCTGTGCTATTACATTCTAATGCAACGATTTACATTCTGAGAAGTAACCCAAGGACATATTGAGCAAGAGTCACAGCGAGAGACACTAACTGTCAGTGGCAATCTTGAAATCCAATTGAATATAATTTGTGCCCAATGTTAGTTCAGTGAAATATATTTTAAGGATTCGTAGGCAATATCCCAAGAACAAAATGAAATAAACTTAACTTTTTATGCAGAAGTATTAATGACCCACTACAGCTAATAACTGGCAGCAATGAAAAAAAAGGATATTGTTTTTTGTCGTCTTTCAGACCCCCGCTCTCGCGTTTCTCTTTCTTCTCCTTTTCTTTATCGTGTCTGGATTCCTGCAAAAACACAACGCGTCAAAGCACTGAGTGCATCGAGAACACTTTCACGTTTGATGTATCACATATCCCAACCCATATTTCTCCATTAGCATTAGAAACCATTAGTTAACATATTTGGAATTTTAATGGTAAGCTGGGAAGAAAGAGGCCAAATTTTTTAAGCACCGTGTGTCAAAATTTAACAGTCTAGAATTGTGGAATATCTTAAAACTCACTGAATTTGGAAGCTGGTTCTTTTTCAGAACTAAGAAAAGGCGGCTTCCAAATTAAGAACTTTTCAGTTTTGTGCAGTTCTTAACATTCAAAACAAAAACTGTTCTCGCAAGCGAAGATCAAGTGGAATTTCCGACCTCTTAATTTCTACACCCGACATGTAAAGACATCGCCCCCTTGTTGTACGCAAAGCTACGATACCTTTTTGCTGGCTGTCGAACTTTTTTCTACTTTTTCAGACTTAATGGAATCGTTCTTGTCCCGGTCTTTGCCAGAACCCGATTTGGAACTCTTGCTCTTCTCTTTCTCGCTCGGGCGTGGGGAATCTGCCGGGCTTCCACTTTTACTCCGCTTTCCAGAACCACCTGTTAACAGACGGACTTCTTAGTTCTCATACTGAAGTCACCGGAACACAGGAGAATACAGTATTACCAATACATAACTCCCCATCACTAAATAAAAGACTCAACATTGCTGTACCTTATCAAACACAGGAGCAATGTTTTTTTTTAAAAAACCTGGATTCCCATTGAGGGAACATTTTAAGTTTGTTTTCAAAAGAGCGCGCAGGGGGAAAACCTAAAAAAGTAGATATTATGATTTATGGATCGATAAGTAAACCCAAATCTATTCGAAGGGGTTCTGTGATAGGCTGAAGGCTGCCTTTAATTAATACGTACAGTATCATAGGATATTGGAAAACAACACTGGAATAGGAAATGCAAGTCAGATTACTCGATTTCGTTTCCTCGCAATTTCTTAGCCTGTGATGGAAAGCTGGAGTCCAATTGAGAAATGCAGTGGAAGACAAATTATTTCCCACAGAAGCATTGAATAGCACCTCTTGCTCAAAGCACTGTATTAAATCAGTCTGTGAAAAATGGAAATGATCCACATCATGCAACCAGCTGGAGAGTCTCACCATCGAGACTTATTTACCAACATCAAATATTACAAAAAAAGTGATTGACATTAATGATTTTTCTCTCTACTGTTTAAACTGTTTGAACAATGAACAACGATGACACTACTGGGAAAGGGGAAGGTGGAAACTGAATTTCTAATTCCAATGCTACAAGGCAAGTGGATTATCAACTGACGCCATCATTAAGCAGGTACAGATGGGTCTGTCAGTTTCAAAGTAGGATCCTTTTTAAACTCCAGCAAGGGAGCTGAAATCCTCGATTGTGTTTCTTTTATATTACAACAGTTCTCAGCCCTCAAGGTTCAATGGATTGACCCTTCGGAAATTCTACCTTCAATGACTAAACAGCCTGAACACAACTGACGATTTGATATTCGAACTTACCAGTTCCATTTTCATCTTTACGACGTTTTGATTCTAGTGCATTTTCTCGATCGCTATTCGAATGATCCTGGGAAGTGAATTGCAAAAAAACACTTTTCATCTATATCAAAAAGATTTAGAAGCAAAAGTAAGTAAATGTTCGCTCTCATAGATCAAAAGCCAGACGATACAATGAAACTGCAACAAGCTCACATAGGCTAGGATTTTGAAATAAAAAGGATTACGCTGAAAATGAACAGATCAACTGGTGTCTGGTTTAACATTCCAAGCATGACTTTTCACTTAATTTTCCTCTTTCAACTTCTGATGGTTCTGTGGATTTTGTTTTTATTTGCAGTAACTCGGTCACAAATTCACAGCAATTTAATATCCCGTAAAATGTGTAATAAATTAACTGATTGTAAATGTCGACCTTTCGCAAGAACATAGATCGCCCTCTTTCTGTTCCCGCTTTAAATTAAACAAACCTAAAGCAAGATCTGAACGGAATCTCTCTACCCTCCTAATTGGAAGTAATCATTATGAGTTGAAAACCATAAAAACTAATTGCATGAAAATTGAACGATGGATTAATCTCAAATGAATACCAACTTTTACAAAAATGTATGAACTCAATCCACAAATATCAACAGGGACTATTTAACAGCAAAATGCAGAGTCTTGTGATGAAATTGGTGGAGGAGTTGGTGTCAGCATCTAAACTTATTTACCAATTGGAACATTTCCAGAATGGTGGAACATTCAGAAGCTTCATCAGAATCGAGGGAAAATGGTCTTAAAAGTCAAAGAAAAATATGCACCCACATTTCTCAAAATGATATGATGCAACATTTTGAACGAGATGCCGGAGAGAGATGAAAAATACCAGTGTCAAAAAGGCAGAATTGTTTCCATCTTATTTTTCAGATTGTGCCTTACCCTTTTACGGTCTTTCCTCTCCTTTTCTTCTTTCTTTTCCCTCTCTCTTGATCGATCCCTCAACTTTTCCACTTCTTTCTTCTCCATCTCCCTTTCTTTGCTCTTAGACTGTGTGCCTGTGCTATGGTTGGTATGATGTGGGCTATGGTGCTGTTAAAAATGATGTAATGCATACTTGCGATCACAGTGCTCCAACAGTATTTCATTAAAAGTCCATACAAACATACACACACATGAAACTCCTCAGTTTTGTGCTGCAATAGTTTCAACACAATGATACATTTGCTTGTTAGCTGGTAGTAATTTAGCAATACATCTGAATAATACAAGTGAAATTCAGTTCACAAACTGAACGGAGACTGGACACATCAGTAAACTAGGTAGTTCTTAAACCATCATGTGGCGTCAGATCACAAGACTCGTATAGGTTCTTTAATAAAAAGCAATTTTAAAAAAACTAATGCTCAACAAAATTTAAATTCATATTGTGTGCAAATTCAAGATCAAAAGTACATGAAACAAATTCAACCTTTACCCTGTGATGAACAAAACCATAATTCTTATAATGTTAATCACAGACAAATTACACATAAATTATACAAGCAGGTTGTACAACAGCTCTATCAACTCTTGAAGCACTGACAAGGAGTATGTTCTCTCTGCGGTGGCAAATTTGTCTATGAATCCGGCCCCTCGTTTCTCATGGGATTTGTGCAAGAGACAGACACGTGTGGCCTCATCTCTGTGGAACCGCCTCAATGCTCCACCTTTGAACTTCTTATCCTCTGTAAAATATTTCAGCGCCTAAGGACATCCTTCCGACATGAAAGCCACTCTGTCAATGCAATTTGTTTTTGTTGGTGTGTAGTTAATTAAAAAAATATTGTAACATAGGCCCTCAGGCATTATCAGAGTGAACACCAACCGGGGTGGGGGATGTTACGAAGTCAGAAAATAAAGAGAATTGGGAAGGAAAATAAAATCAAGATAAAAAGGATTAGAATGTGTGCTTTTTTTAAAAAAAAGTTGTATTTATTCTAATAGGTTTGGTCGAAGAGTTAATATCCACAACTAGATTTGCAATTCAGAATTAAAAAAAGTGGCTGCTTTCAGCCCCCAAGTTTGACATCATGCCATATCGACTCAACAACGTGACAAGGAGCTACATCAAATGTAAAGATCATTATATTATTATATCAAATAGTTTTGTAAAAACATTTTTGATTCTGCATTACTTGCAATTTGCACCTTGCATAGCACATTACACTCCTTGGGACTGACTATACCCTCCGAGATAGTTTATTTTACCAGTAAGTCACACAAATGTCCCACAGATTTTCCAGAGGTTGCTCATTGGCACACGGTAAAGATTGTTGCAGTCCATTAGGCTGGTCCCAGAGTAAATTTTCTGTCATCCCTCCCAAAAAATTGTAAATTGACACACACCACACACCCACCAATCACACCCACACACCAACCATCCCCACCAACACCAACCACACCCACCAACCATTGGATGAATTCTGCGTCATATAGCTATCAAATTCCCTCTTGAATTTGCTGACCCACAACAGAAAGTCACGCTGCATCAGTTTTAATGGGAAAAGAACACTGTGAATGTATATACAGTTGCATTTTAGAGCTTTTTCACATGTATTCATCCCCGAGTATAAATAATCTAATGCAGGCCGAAACATGTAAATCTTAATATTCACACAAATGCAATTTCGAGCATCAAAAGGCGCTGCTGGATGAATTAAAACTCTTAATGAAATAGGCAAAATAGTTAAAAATGTGTAAAAATTGAATATAAAACATCTACATTTTACGGAAATATTTATCTGAATCCACTTTAATAGGTATATTTTGACAGTGGTTTACAGCTGCCCAGCCTTAACGTTCTCAGGGAACCAGTGGAAAATGAACATGCACGGCACCAAAATAATAGAAGCATTCAAAATGGTCAACATAAATTCACTGCACGGCACAGCTCAGTGAGATTATATTAACTTATTTTATTGCGCTGCACCTTTTGAGTCTACAACTCTAGAAAAACATTACCTGGAATTGTGATTTGTGTGTCTGTGTGTGTGCGTGTGGGGAGGGGGGGGTGGGGGCAGTAAGTTTCCTTTTTAATAAAAAAAAATCAGTTCAGTTGAAATAAATCTGCTGCTTCGACTGGGAAAGGTCTGAACAGAAAAGGGCAAACTCATGTGTCTGAACACATTCACAACCTGGGGCAGGCACAAGGTGACCTAAATAGGGAAATTGTGTTTTTTTTCTATTAAACACACATCAGAAAGTCATCAACGTGTTTTTGCAGCATTCCTGCCATGTTTGCCAAAGAGGAGATGCGACAAAACCAACAGCACAGGAGGAGGAACCAAGTTAATTTAACTGCACGTTTCAAACATCATTTGCCCAGCTTCAGCGAAAGCACGCACGAGCCCAGCAGTAAGTTCTCAGTTATGAAGCAATCAGCTCCTATTGGAACTGGAGCATCGTAATTCTTTCAATACAGGAAGGTACCCAGTACTTCACAGAAAACAGCGATTGATCAGAAATTTGCAGATCTCTTTTTGATTAATGCAGCGAAGAAAGCGTGATACAGGAGATGATAAATGCTCATCTCGAACAGATGACTGACATATCCTCCGGCAACATAAAGTAAGGTAAAATGGAAGAACTTAAATTAATGATAATTGCTGCTCAATACTTAACCAGGTTACGCTGATTACAAAGTGGAATTAGAAACCTATAAATAACGGCAAAATATTCCTTCGCTGGCATGACTAACATGATTACAGTGTAAAAATTATTATTGTGATGCAGCTTGAAGCCAGGTTAATGGCTGGAATGGAACATTCAAGTGCTTTTCCTTGACCTCAATATGAACCATCTTCAAGAAAAGGGGTTCAGAAATCTGTCAGTGTGGTTGGACTACGCCCTTTATAAAATGCCCTTTGGGAATACTTGCTTTTCCCTTTCCCACCCTTTTAATTTTTTTTTAATTTATCCATTCAACCGTAGATTTTTTTTTAAATAGGAAAAAATGGGGCAGACAAAAAATTCCAGGTGATATTTACTGGAACTCTGGACACGATTATCCAACATGATCCTCATCGGTTTAATATTGTGCAATTGCGGATTATTAAATCGAAAGTAACATTTTCCTCTTCGTTTCCAGAGCCTTAAAATGATTATTCACATTATTCCGATTCTCCCTCAACACATCTAGTATTTCTCCACACGCCATCCTTTAGCTGAAAGAGCATGGGCTGATGAGTGATGTTTTAAAGTTAGTCTGGTGGAACCTCGATTATCTGTTCCACTGAAGGACTTCTGCTCCCCCAGCGGATAATCAAGGTTTCGCTGGTCGAATGAGTATGAAGCACTGCGGCCTTTATTCGAAGCACTGAATGCAACATTACAGCTCACAGGAAATTCTAAGCTGTGAGCGTTCAAGTTATTCATGTTGCAAATTGCTAAAGACTGCGTTTAAATGTGAGCAGGAGCAGAGCAGGGAGAGGCAGATGATTGAGAAACCAGATGATCAAAGTGCCACTGTAGTAATTTCATGATTACTCAACACAGTAAGTGCCATTAATTCACTTGGTAGAGATGTTGGGTACAATCCTGTCCTCACCACGATGTCCGTAAATGTGCACTTCACCCAAAGAATCCCCTGTGTAATTATCAGGAGCATGTACCCTGGTTCATTCGGCTCCTCAACTCAGAGGCTAAAGGCAAAATACTGCAGCTGCTGGAAATCTGAAATGAAAATAGAAGTCACTGGAAACACTCAGCAGGTCAGGCAGCATCTATGGAGAGTGGAAAGCGGGACTTTATTCACTTTCCTCTCTCCACAGATGCTGCCTGACCAACTGAGTGTTCCCAGCGACTTTTGATTTTATATTAGCACGGAGGCTAATTGGGGCAACTGCAACAGAAAGACCAATTAACTCAACTATTTTGCAGTTCTGACGAAGGGTCGTGGACCCGAAACATTGACTCACTTTCCTTTCTCCACAGATGCTGCCTGACCTGCTGAGTGTTCCCGGCTCTCTCTGTTTTTGTTTGCTGTTTCTTCTTCGCTCCCACCACCCACCCCACTCCCACAACGTTTGGATCTGTTTAACACCTCCTCTTGCATTTTCTGGCTGGCTCAAAAAAATCTCTGAACAGAATGAAATGACTGCTGCAGAAGCAAACATTCAAAGCATCTCATCAAGGCAAAGCATCTCAAAGGGCTTTACAGACAATATATTTCAAACACAATTTTTTGCCAGCAAAATTCCAACAGCAAGTGCTTTTCCCAAACGCCTTGGAACATCCTCCTCACATGGAAGGTGCTAAGTAATTGTGTATTGGACTGAATTTCAACCTGCTCAGCAAAATACATCCAAAGTGCAGATTTAGATAAATATTTCCTTAAATGCAGACGTTTTGCATTCTATACTTATACTGCACAAATTGGAACGCAGCTTCAATGAAAAAGGATTACCTTTGCAACACGTCTTTCACGAAGCAAAAAATTGACGATGTAGGCGACAAAATCGGGAACACGACCTTTCAGAATATCAACTTGTGTTGTACAACGAAGCAAAGTTCTTCTTCATCTCCATTTAAAAAGCTTCATCTTTTTACTTATTCATATGGGCCTGGAGATATTTTTATACGCCATTTCTCATTGTTTGACGTTCTCTGATGATTTGTATTAAACGGTCAAATATAACAATTAAATTACTCACACGGTGATTCATTTTTCTGCTGCTAAAAATGTTTTGTCCTAGGTGCACTTTACTAACCAGGACTAAGACTACATTAATAAAATGCTGCCAAGATAATTCGGAGCTCACATCTTTAAGATTCTTTTTCCAAGTAATGTCCTAGATTGCTCAAATACAAAGTGCGAACTGATGAGAGCAGATGTTATGATTTGATTTGACAAAGGCTCAGATCTGCTATAATTCTCAAGAGTGGTTGCTTGCCTACTTGGCAATCTCCTTTGGGGAGAGGGTGAAATCCGACTATTTCTTTATATTTGATAGCAACAGAAGCCTGAAATGGCAGGTGCTGAGGTCGGCAAACGACATCGGTGTGTGCACACATTCCTCTCATCCATTCAACCCATGAGACAACATGATGTACCAGTTCTCCTCTTGCCCCCTGCATTCATTTTAGAAATGAATGCCTAAAATATTTAGCTCAGCATTGTTCTGCGCTGAATTGGTATCTAAGAGAAGGCAGGGCTCACCCACACCTTGGACAAGTGCAAGAAAAGTAATTTCAAAACACCTTCATTCTCCTATCCATTAATTTACTTAATAAGCATGCAATGGCTTATTATAAGACTGTGCTTATAAAAAGCCTTCGAATCAAGGGTCTTTTTAAAAGCCAATTCAAGCTAACAAGCAAATGTATTTCATTTCTAACAAAATCCAATTTGACCAAGTCATTTCACTTTAATCTCATTTTTTTTCACATCAATTATGCAATTCATCCAGTAGTGTATGTACATTATTGACACTCATCCATATTTATAAGTCCGATTTTGACCTTTCCGTGAAGTGTACTTCTACACCTCAACGGTGAACAATTTCGGAAAGATGTTTCGCAAAGAAAAAAACAATTTTGCAAAGACCATCTTTGTCCTTAGTTTCTTTCACAAGCCAGATATAAAATATGACATACATTCCATGATTATTTTACTCTTTTACAGCTGCACACCGTAGAACAGGTTGTCTCAATTTAAACAAATAAATAAACATCAGAAAGCAGGCAGTTTTAAACCATTAAATGGCGGGTGCGGCCATTTATTGGCGCAAGGGTTTCGGGGCCGATTAAGAAACGTAAATGGTTAAAGTTGTCAAAATAAGCGTTAAGTGTCAAACCTTTGCTGACGACTCCTTGTGTTCACCGAGACCATCCTGTAGGAATGAATGGAGATGACAGATGAGCTGCAGCGCTTCTCAGATACCAGAGGGCTTTGGGATGCAAGGTGACGACCCCTCTAATGTCTTGCTTCTGACATGCAGTTAACACCTTTAGGAACTAGGCTTTAAAAATCATTAATGCTTACTGGACAAGATAGGAAGCTTTATAACAATGGATTTATAAAAATTGAAAATCTAGATATCAGGAAACAGTTTACTAGGTAGGATACAAATCGTTACTGAAATATTTTAAGACACGTCTTAATCCTTCTCTTACATGTTGCATTGCTTTACAATTTTAGTGCATATTAATATTCTTGCTACTTAACGGTAATTTACAAAATCAGCTAAGGCATAAAATGCCCTGACTTATTAGTGTTATTATAAAATGTAATCCAAAATGTTACTGTTACCAAATGTACATAAACAAAATAGACCCAAGTTAAATTATAAACCTTTACGTGTGGTGTTATATAATACTGTTTCCTGTGTAAGCTAACTAGGTGATTAACAATTAATGTCAATGAAAGTGTTGGAGGTGCAGCTGAACAAACCACAGATCGCTTCTTTAACCTCCCTTCCAGTGCAATGCATCCAGGTACTGGAAACTTACAGCTCAAAGTTTCAACCCACTGCAAACTCAAGGACTCGTGGGGTTCATCTACAATAAAATAAATACAGCAAACGGTGCAAGGAAGCATCTGCCCTGATTCTTCCATTAGGACACACCCACGTTTCGTGTTGCGTAGAATGCCATGGGCGGGCGGGCGCTCTTGGCTGGAAGGCTGGCTTTGCTGCCATATCTGCTTTATCCTAGAGCAGGACTCAAAAGGTGGGCACCCCAAGGGAAAACAAACCCACGAAGGGAAGACACTACCAACAGCTGCATGCTGACAGAATTTACACAACTACAGGAGCTCTGATCACCGAGGAGATATTTATAGACTTTAACGGAATCCCCTCCATTATTTCCTTCCTAGAAGGCACGAATTGGTAGGACGCTCATCATCAGGCCTGATGAATCCAGAGGCATCCGGTCATTCTGATCTCCGACATTCTTCAGTGCTATACCATTCTTCACTCTCAGTGCTGACTTTTTTTTTGGCGACTCCACTCGGAAGCTATTTTGCTTGTAGCATTTATTGCACTCCAAAAACTGACCACTTAAAATAATTTGAGGCACTTCTGAGAAAAATTTCTTGCATTCTCCTCATACTATTTACAATTTTGGCTAGGTCCTTGAAGCCTTTTTTATAGAAAAATTTGCTTACAAAAATGTCCACCAATAAAGAAAAGGAATGCATTTTCTATTAAATAGAAACCTCCAGAGGCTCCAACGTGCACCTTGTTTCACTTGAAGGAAGACGGATATTTCCAGAACACTGGTATTCCAAACAGGAGAGCCAAATATTGCCGTTGCCTTCCTTAGGCTATACTAACCTTTACTGTTGTGGAATGTGATGGTGAAGAGTGGGAATCAAGTTTGCGCCGTTTTTGTTCTGAAACAGATAAGAAATTACAATATAGTACAATTCCCAACATTAACCTAACAATAGACCAACGCATTGTAGTTTCGTCCACAAAATATATGGGTCAATTCATTTTACAGTATATTCCGCGAAGCGCTTTGAGAAGTGTCAACGACGCGATAAGACGCTATGTCAAATGCAATGATTATTATAATAAAACATTAATGAAATTAGACGTCAAGATCGTTTAATGCCCCAGGTATTTGGTTATTTCAAACTAATGCCTCAATTACTTCAGTCTTGTACTGTTGATTCAAATGAATGTGCACTTTTATTGCTAAATTATACACTTTGTCTTATGTACGTTTAGGATGAAGAGCTAAAAAATACGCAGCCGGAGACTATTGTAAATCTTGCTCGCCATCTCTACAAAAATGTTTCAAAGTGCTTCACAGAATATACTGTAAAGTGAATTGACTACATCCTGAAGACGTGATAAGGCACTATATCAAATGCAAGGATTAGTATTATTATTTTGACTACTACTGCTGCTACTATAGTCATGCTTTAAACGTTCTCCCTCGACAATTACAGTCCCCAACAGGTGGTTAATCTTACCCCTATCAGATTCAGCAGATTCTGAACGTGGAACCGGCGACTTCAAGGACCCAGCAGTGCCTGACTTTTCTCCTCCTTTAGTGCCTGTATGAATTTCCTTGGATTTGCCATCCTTCAGTGCATCTCTCTCCTTGAGTGGCTCCTTATCTTTCTCCTTTTCTCCATGCGATTTTGCTTCAGTGTTGCTCGAGGTCAACTTGGACTTGTCATCCTTGGCATTCTTGTCTTCCTTCTTCATCTTGTCCTTCTCCTTCTCGGTCTTCGGGGTTTTTTCCTTGCTCTCCCGCGATTTCTCCTCTTTGTTCATCCTTTCTTCTTTTGATTTTTCCTTCCCGTCTTTTCCTATTTTTGCCTCTGGAGTGACAGCTTGGATTGTTTTATCTTTCTTCTCCTTATCTTTCTCTTTCCCACTTTTTTCTTTTTCTTCTTTATCTTTTGTGGTTTTGTTGCTGTAAAACAAGTAACAATTGTCATGACTTGAACATCGTTGTCAGACGAGATTAATTTATGATTCTACCACTAATACAGTAGCTTCAATCAAGTTGCAAGCAGAGCAGCAGTCTTAACAACCAGCTAAGATCTCAAATGTCAAACTCAAAACAGACGCCTGCATTTATGGAGTAACAATAATAGTTACCTACAAGGGTGAATTTCACTTTTACATTTACTAATAACTCTTCCAAGTCAAAACTCTTGTTCTCAACAGCATTTGGTCTGAAAATTTGTTTGTTACCTCCCCACACCCATCCTGAGCACCAGCAAAAAAGGTTACAAAAACACAGGAATGTCAAAGCTAATCATAAATATTTACAACAGCTTTCCCCCCCCCCCCCAATCAAGCTCCTTATGGCGATACCCGCTATTTAAAATGAGAACCAGTGACTGATTTTTCTCCTCCTTTAGTGCCTGTATGAATTTCCTTGCAATTGACGGATTACGAACAAACAGCGTTATAAATCCTAATTTTCGGAAACACAGCCGATTTTTTAAAAAAAAAATCAGAAGTGCCACAAAATTCGAGAAAGCAATCAATCATCCAGGCGATCAGTTGTCAGAAAGTGGCTATTTTTACAAAGCCAACAGTTCATAATCCATAAATCAGATCTGTAAACACGCCCACTACTGCAAAAACGTGCTAATCACGTGTATTCAGATAAAAAAATATGTAATTCCATTAATCAAATCCTTAAAAGTGCCACCTGTAACATTGATCAATATAAATGTTGGCTGCCAACCTACAATTATCTTAAGTATTCAGACATCTGGCAAGTACTCTGAAGTAGAACGCTTCTATCCTTGAAAGACTTTGGCAGAATGCAGTGTTCTCACCTATTTACAGCACTGCTTCCATTGCTTGATGCGACTTTTGGTGTTGCATTCGCAGCTTTGTTAGTAACTTTGACAGCACTCTGACATTTCTCCTTCAATTTATCTGTTGAACACAGAATAGAAAGATACCTCAGAATAAAAGATATTCAAAAATATGCTTGCTTGAATATATTTTTAAGAATAGCTAAATATTTGAACACAAACCTATATTTTAACCAATTATAAATCAGTTATTGAAAAAAAAATACCTTTGGCCAAGTGATTAACAAAGGTTCCGTGCGTGTTCATCACTTCGTAAATGGGTTACCTCAGCGCAATGCTCCCCAACGATGTTCTAATTCAGCACATTAACATTTAATCTACTCCCCACCCGGCTCTACTGTTAGCCTTGAAACTGCTCATTGTGTGTGTGTGTGTGTCCCCAAAACATTTAAAACTAATGTAGAATAAAACGAATATAGTTTAAGTCACTTATTGACCTTTGTTTCCCTCTTCTCAACTGTCAATAGTCCTGATGACATTCATACACACTGTGTATAGATATATATTAAAAAAAATGTGTAACATACATATAAAATAAACTTTTTAGCATCTGCTGGCACATCTAATGCTAATGAAGTTAACCAAAGTTCCCATTTGGTCAAATCCCTGAATGGGTGGCAATAAAGTAATTATATCAATGAGCTATGACATTTTGAGGGCTGATCTACACTCGGCGTCCGAATGCTCGTACCAGTCTCCTCAGCAGAGCCCTCTTCTGGTTTAGTTGCAGTGGCAGTTGCTGCCGCGGGTTGTGTGAGAGTGCCTGGCCCATTCTGAACGGTTGAAGGCGTGGTGCTCCTGGCTGGTGGGTCCTTGTGGTGGAATTCATTTTCAGGAACCATGTAAAGTTTCCTGCTTTTCAACTGGCCAGAATAGCTGCAAGTCGCACAAAGTGTTAAAACAGCAGAAAACAAGGGAACGAAACATCTATTTGGTGGTCGAGTAAAATTACCTCGCGTCTACTTAATTCATCCTCTCTAGAAATCAAAGAAAAATATTTATTTATATAAAAAGCCGCTCTCGAAGAAGAAGAAGAAATGATCTCCCAAACCCAATCTTGGGAACAGGCCTTTCACTTCTTGCTGTAATCCAAATGCCATGGTCATGAACTCTCTACACTGTACACCGTTTCTGTGGTTGAGACACTCTTATATGCTGGAATGACACCTCTCTGATTGACAATGCATTTTGTGCATCTAACCTCTGGACTCTCAACCCTACAGTAGCTGGATTTTTTTTATATAGAAAAGTCTATGAACTAAAAGCAGTCCAAAATATTCAGGGTTTATCAAAAAGCATCAACCATCACTCATTTTTTTTTTTAAAAAAAACTTCCTGTATTGCAAAAGAAATCCTGCAAACAAACAAGTTAATTTGTAATACCATAAAAAAATTACACGTATCAAAAGCTACCTGTCGAAAACTGGACATAAACCGGTTTCTCTGCGCAAAATGCTCTGTGAATAAACCACCTTAGAGTAGACAATTGGTCATTCTCTGCAGATATTCAAAAATCAATTCAGTTGTGAGAATTCCAATTTGCTCACTTCAAAACTAAATTACACCGATTCTTTAGCAGCTGAATAGTGCTGGATAGCAGTGCATAAAAGGTAGAGAAGCTCAGGGAAAAACATCTAGATCTCAGATTAACTGTCTACCCCTATTTAAGATTAAACTGCTAAAGGTCTGTGGCACAAAATCAAGTTGTCATATCCATCACAGGACCTCGGTGAAACGATTTGGTATTTTCTTAGTGTGTCGTTATTACAGAGTAATACAACCACCTAGTGGTAGCAAAAGGATTCAACTGAAGTTTTCAGATAGAATATTGATGGCTGTTCATTCAGCATTTGCCCATCCAGACATTAGCTAAACAATCAGTCACCGTGATTTCAACGGTTGGCATCTTAATAAATGGATGCGTTGAATGAAGCCCAGTCGGTTATTTTCCCCCTGCCGTACAAGTGCTTTTGGCAACCCATCTTTGTCCTTTTTAAAAAAAAGAAAAATCCCTGCATTTAAGTTTGAACACCGAAAAATGTTATTTTTTTTAAAAAAATGTATAAATCGACTTGACTTTTGCAAAATATTTTCGATTAATTTTACGTGTACTTTTCATTTTTTCTGAAAACATGCAGATATAATTCTAATTTCAAGATATATATTTTGAAGGATTAGAAAATGGAGAAGGTGCCTTTATATTCTCATCACGACAACACAAAGCACATGTTTTTTTCCCATTAAATGACAATCATTTGATTTCACTTTGTTACCCCATAGCCAGAGCGTATAGATCAGGCCTCTTCTCCTTTTCTTCCTGGCAGATTTTATGCACTCTTCTCTCCAACGCTTGACCCAGATTGAGCACTTTTGGATACCATGGGAGGACTTTAGTTAAAACAATCAATATGTTCCGGATATGCACGTACTCTCCAGTTTCAAGGCAGTGAACGGATGCCTAAAAAACACAAATGGAATAATTCAAACATAAGGTGGCTTACAATCGGCTTTGTGTCTTTGCGCTTGAGATCTCGAAGTTTGGTGCGTTCATTCATATTTAGTGAAACCAGTTTTGTCTGAGCAAAAAAAGACTGATTCCACCCCCCCCCCCTCACCACCCGAAAAAAATGTTCTGTGCAACTTTCTGAAATCATAACTCGAGCGTATATAACACACCAAAAAGAACGAGAGAGAGGGAGAGGGTGGAGGAAATAACACAAAAATGCGCTTCTGGTGTAACATGCAACATTTCAGAGCAGATTCAATGCGACATTGAATTGGTTCAGAAACATTGCATATTTCCACACACAGCTAGAGAGACTTCTTGTGGGACTGAAATCAACCTTTGCTCAATGGTTTGATTTCAAACAAGTTCTGCCACCATCTTGGAAATCAGGAAGCTGTCAAGACTGGTTTCCAAATCCCAGAGGCAGCATTTGAGCAATGCTCCACGGGACTGCAACCTACTTAAGTCGTTACCCAACAGAGTTAAGTCGGTGTCCTATTTTTAGCAGCACTCAAACACTGATCCCATGATCCGAAGCAGGAAGGTAACACAGAAATCCTCAAATGCAATTACGATACTAAGGCTGGGGGAAGATCGACAAAGAAGCCGGCTGAGTCAGTACAGACTTCAGGATTGAACTGGAGTCATTACAAGTATACAGGGTTCAATTAATTTCACCCACAAAACACAGTAAATCCGTTTTACAATATACCTTGCGAAGGGCTTTGAGGCATCTCGACAACATGATAAGGCGCTATATAAAATGCAAGGACGATTATCATCATCATTATAGAATTCCAAACAGGGCACTCTTACTAACTGACATGTAGGGGGAGCACTGAGTGAACTTTAATTTCTCCAGTTTTGATTGATTTTGTTTAAAGGGCGAACACTGATAGCTTGTTGGGGTAATGGCTGAAGAATTGTTGACTAACTGAGTGAGCTAAATTAATATTAATGGAGGAATGATCATCAACGACTGTGTATACTAATCCAGCTTCCTCACTGTCAAGGCTCAGTAAATCTTCCAGGACAGCACCCAATGCTTAGATAAACAGTTAGAAATGTTTTTTTTAATAGTGATAAGAATATTCAGAACCTATGTGCAAATAATCTCCATAGGTCGAGACGCACAATATTGAACAGAACCCAATGTACACTGTTATCCCAGCCTCCCTCACCCTTCTCAAAATGGTTGGGCTAAAGTTGTTCTCAGTGGACAAGGAATCTGCCATCTTCCCATCCTCTAGCCCCCCACCCCACGGATTTCAGAGATGGGTTTAGAGTTCCAACTGATGTATGTATCTTATAGAAATGCATACAGTGTAATAACGGATTGCAATTCAATTCTCTTCTCAGAACTCTAGCACAGGAAAGGCTCTTCCTTTATTTCAAGCCACATTTTCCCTGTGACAGCAATAAAGGGCACCGGAGTCAATATTTCTGTATAAACATTCAAAGAAAGTCTGCGATGCTTACTTTGGTCAATTTGTAATGCCACTTATGTACAACGTGTCTGAAATTCTCATAGTCTAACTGGTCAGCCTTGTTTCCGCCATCAAATCCACTAGCTCGTAAAATTGTGAGAAAACCTGGGTAATTACCGCATTCCTGAAAAATAAACAAGATCACAAGAGAAATGAACGCAAGATTATAAGGTTAAACAAAAAAAACTGGAATCCATTGATGTGAAGTGAGGATTGCTAAGAAAACACGGGACAACAAATATAAAAAGAATCTGCCACCGCTTGCTGTGTGTAAAGTAATGATGAAAGGTTACCTTTTCATAGATCGCTCTGTCACTGTGCCACCTGGTGACAGTCTCTAACATACTACAGAGAAACCTGCCATAGCGACTGGCCTCATTTTCTGTGCAGCTTGCAACGGTGTAGATTATATCAGAGAAGACCTGAAAGAAATGAGAAGATGCCCATTCAAGGTAAAGAAGATTCCCCCCAAAAAAGTACACAAATTCCAGTCCTCCAGCTTGAAAAGAAGAAAAAAATAGACTTACCCGATCATAACACAGAAGCGTAGAAAAGTTAGGCGTCTTAAGCTGATGAACTAATTCCACAAACTTTGCACAGTAAACCGCATCGATGGCGGAGAAGATGCATCTTGGGAAGATACACAGTTGGAGGAACTTGGTGATCGTCTCGTTTTTGGTTGATTCTGAAAGAAGCAAAATTATTGAACTTCTCTTAGAATTAACCAGACGAAAGCAGAGTTAAGGTCTCTTCCTTCACAAAGCAAGGAATCGGTCCCCAATTGTCTCAGTACTCACTTGCTAGCAGCCAGTTGTCTTTTTCCAGCCTTAACCTCTGTAGTACCCTCTGAACGTGCTCCATTTGTTTCTTTTCCTCTTCCTGGAGTTTGTCTTGTAATGCGGTGCAACGTTCCTTTTCCTTCTTCTTCTTATTAAGAGGCTGGTTAACAAAAAAACAAATTTTTGGGATGAACTTGCCAAAACCTTTACAGTGAGATATACACACTTGAGAGGGGACTCGATAGAAATGTTCAAAATTATGCAAGAATTTGATAAGGTGGGCATTAATATTTCTTTACACGGGTTAAGTCCAACAAGGGGGCACAAATATATCTACCAAGTAGCAGATCTAAAAGGGAGTTAAGGAGGAATTTCTTTCCGCAGAGTGGTGAAAATGTGGAACTCACTGCCTAAAGCTGTGGTTGAATCAAAGAACCATCAATGTACTTACGGGGAAACTTGATGCATACATGACAGAGAAGGGAACAGAGAGCATAAGAGGGGGGAAGGGATGGCAGCTCAATTGGGAGTCGAATCACTGATCAAATGGCCTTTTCCTGAACTGTAACATTCTGTGTAATTCTATAAACTGTGAGCGATCGCATTTGGTTAAGCACAATGTCTTCCACAAGGATATAGTTCAGCTTCAGAAATTCACGCTGCTCTGAGTTGTGAATAAAGCTGCTATGTTGGAGAGATCACACAGCAAAGCGATTCTCTCTTCAAGTAAATTGCTATGATTTTATCAACAAATTTAGGCTTTCCACAGACAGAAGCTGTGTCCATGAGGTTTCTAATTGCCTTTAATTAGTGCCTGGATCCTTACCATCTCTTGATTGTCATCAATCGCTTTCATTTGGATCTTTTGCTTGTTGACTTCTCTGTTGTAACTGGTGCTGGGCACAGCAAGGTCATACATAGAGAGGGACCAAAAGGTTGCGTAGAACTGAGGGCTGATGTCGTCCCACACTTTGGGGAGATGAAGCGAAACCACAGCATCGTGGACGGGTGCCATGACTAATTCGCAGGCACTGATGTATTTGTGAACTTTCTGTTGTTGCTTGTTCCCTTTCTCAGCTTTTTTCAGCTCATCATATTTGGACTAGGAAAGAGCAAACAAAACAAGAGAATCGATTACCCACCTCAACTCCATCTTGATGCAGGCAGCAAGCCAACAGATCTCACTTCTCAGTGTCAAAGTTAGATAAATGCCAGCGTTTGAAGCCAAGTGGAGAGACATGTGGTTAAGATACTTTAACCAATTTACTACTAAGCCACTGTTTGAGGTAGCACTTTTTGTGAGAACGATAAAAAAAATCTATCATTCAATATGTCTAAAAGCAAAAGGGGGGGGGGGTGAAAACAAGCAATACTCACACTTTCTTCGGAAGCAGTAAAGTAACCAGACAAAGCGTTTATTTACCGAAATGTGATGTGCATACATGGGCCGTGACAAGAAAAATGCAGCATCGTGAGGGGTGTGAAACTGGTTGCAAAGAACATCGATTGAAGGCACTCGTTTGATGTAGTCTTCTGTGCTTAGATTTGAAGCTAGAAATCCTCCAAACTGTACCAGCGTATCGTGACACTGCAAAAGCAAGATAAGTGTTTCTCGTTTAGCCTCAAAATTGGATTTCTTGACACCCAACACTATTTCTCACATTCCCAGTGAGCTCATATGAATCAAAGTCCAGTTACAATGCCCCAAAATTAATTTGACAATGATACATTTATTATTGGGTTGCAAGCTTTGTGTCACAAAATGAAAAAAAGGCAAATGTAGGTTGGCGGTGGACAGTGCTAAACACATTATCTTGAATAAACATTCCTTTATCTTGAAGACATGGTGTGGTTCATAAAGGAAATTCAGAGGTTTTTTCCAAGTTGAGTACTTAGTAATATTTTTAAATATCTGAATTCAAATTTAAACAAGAATTTTGAGGCAATCTGATGGGCACAGTTTGGTGACCATAAGATTTAAAGAAGTTAAATCTGCAAGTGGCTTTTTTTTTTGAATTCTTGCAGAAACAAAGCGTTTGCCAACAAATAGTTACTATGTTTGACAGCAATTCTCTGTGAAGCACTTGCTCAATGTTGTAGGTGCTGTATCAAATGCAAGGATTATTTTATAATCACACAGTTCCTTTCTCAAATTCAACATGTTGCCAGTCTCTCCTGTTTTCAATCAAATCAGTTTATGTTGCTGTGACTGAATGCTTGTAATCTTACCTGATCGTACAATTTTCCAACTAATTTCAGATGTTTCTCACCACCCTCCTGGAATATCACACAGTTCCTCTGCTGGGCCATAAGCAGACAAAGAGGGAGTGCCAGGTCATGGTCAAGCAGTGCATCTTTCAGTCGCTGAGATGACTTCTTTGTGTTACGGATTTGTCCAAAGTATCCGCCCTGAAAAACCACAACAAAGACCCACGTTAGGGCCAGGAAAAGAATCCCGCTGCACGAATTAAATGAATCAACTTCTTAGATGGCACTGTAATAACAGAGCTTAGTCTTGAGAACAAAGCTACTTCACTAAGTTTACATTCGTTCAGCTTCTTTTTGAGTAGTGAGTCACATTCCTACCTAGATTAAAGCACACAAATACCTTAGTATTGCTTGAACCAAATAACAACTCATCCACTCCCACTTTGGAACCGAGACAAATTTGGCAGTTGAAATGGGAATTCTAACCTTGAGCGATTGATTGTTTGACTGCCTGAGGTAGTACTTAATGACCTGGTTAGAATGCTTCCAGAAATAAAGCGTTTCGAAGGCAGGAAGTCGGAATTCGATTTCTCTTCCAAAGTCGCATTGGCCAGGGCCTGAGGAAAAATACTCTAAGAGGCCTAAATCAACAAGAGACACTAAAGAGACTGAATTATTTTGATGCACCAGTCAATCTGCCCACTGATGAAAGTGACTATGCGTCTTACAGCATCAACCAAGATGCAGAATTAATGCTGGAAGCATATCAATGTTGGCTTTGACATACAGAGTCTTTGCAATGTAAACACGATGATTGGATTTTAATGTTTTCTTACGATGAACTAACCAAGTGATGTGTTCCTGTATTTCTTAAATTGCGTACACTTGTGGCAGTTATGATGACAATTAGATAATCTTTGCACGTGCGGCTGTAATTAAACTAGCAGCTAAGAGCTCAGGGACATTGTCCAGCCTGGATTTAACCTAGGTGAAGGGAAGTAGTTAAGTGATATTCTTCAAAGTGCTGCACTGCACTTCATTCATTCCGATTGCAGTCTTGGAGCAGACTTTGTTTTTTTTTTAAATAAAAAAATCTATTTTTTGTTGTACAGGAACAGTTCTGAACCAACTCCAGGCACTTGAACGTAACTCAACAAAAGGTTACAAATTTTGACTGTACAGCACATCAGTCCATGCAAACACCTAAAGACCGTGCAACCCATTTCATATAATTTTTCCCAAGATTTGAAGAAGAAAAATCCACAACCATCGATAACTTATCGTCATTCATCTCTTGCTGACATTCTCACCTCTGCGCAACGAGAACATTTTAAAATCATTCAAATTTGCCTGACTGGAGGTACAAAACTTTTGTCCAGAGCAGCAAAAAAATAGAAAATCATGAAGCAAAATCATGGCTCGCCCAAGATTCAATGAACAATTTTTAGCAGTTGCTGTTACAGATTCGGTTAAGAAAATAAATGTATGAATCAATAACTCCTCTCACCAGGAGAGCGCCTTCAAGGTGTTTACAACACTACAGCAGCAAAACATCAATAGTGATAAAGAGGAATCTTGCTCCCCATTTATTTCAGTGACATGATGAAAACTACACTCCCATGCCACTGGAAATAGCTTACTTTTAGATTAAATTACACATGGAACATGCCCATATATTTCATCCAACAAATTTCTTGATGCTACAAGTCCAGTCGATTGTCAATTCAGCCATTGTGAATGTTGTAAATGCAAATCTTTCTTACCTCGGCCTTCAACTGTTCACCACCAGTCATGGCTTCAAGCTGCTCAGTTGTCATTTCCTCCGTTATTTCAATTCCTGCCATCTTCTGCACCACTTCTTTCAGGATCAGCAGATCAAAACTATGGGAAGCCGAGGGGACAGGAATTGGACATGAATAACGCAAGGAATGACACCAAACGGAGTGAAAACAAGATGAAACAGAAACCTGAAATAATAAGTGTAGTGAATGTTGCGATGGATTCACTGAGGTGATAGTATACAATTAACCATCAATAAAAATGCACACTACAACGTATACAAACATATAATATACAATGTTGGCAATAACTGCCAGAAAGGATAAGTTGATAAAAAGAGAAGGTTGGTCACAAGCCCATGATTCAGCTTTGATGCCAAATGCCAAGCAGAGTGTAGGCACTACCACGCATGGGTGCATGTGTGTGCGCGTGGGGGGAGAGAGAGAAACAGAGAGAAAGAGAGAGGGAGAGATATGGTGGGGGTGGAGGGGGGTGCAAGAATTCAGAATAGCCACCCCAGAGTATGTTCAAAGACCCTCAAGTGACCATCTACGAGCTGCAGAGGATCAACAGCAAAATTCTTTATTTCTCATGTACAAATACTCTACCTTTTCCCAGCCTTCAGTTGGTTTGCTACATACTGAAGAAGACCAGTAAGTTCTATCGGGTACTTTCTGAAAATTGCACCGCAAAAACTGGCCAGACCTGTTCAAACAGATGAATTTTAGGTTATAAAAGCAATTCTTTAAAACTCAGCCGGACAAATCGCATTAGCTGTTAATACAACGAAAATCTTTTTTTAACAACAGTACATTTCTACACTGGATAGTAGTAGTAGTAAGGATTATTTTAATTTTATCACCCTTAAAAGGACAGGTGAAACTTAAGATCAAAACTTAAACGACTCCGATCGTTGCTGGCAATTTTAAAACAATGAAAATTTTACTCACTCTGCAACCAGGTAGAGATGGTAGTGTCGTCATGCTTCATTCGCTCTTTCTCGGGATTAGCCAAAGCTTCAATGATGCAATCTTTTCATAAGTTAAGAAACAAAGTAAAAAAAAAGCAGCGAAACTAACAATTGTGCCTTAAGAACAGTTTATAGACTAATTACAGCATCTAATTTGCTAATTTGGATCACGTTATGAATTTATAAGATCGCAAGTTAATACTTTCTTAAAAGAAATACTAAGATGGACAATCATCAAGAAGAACTTCAGATAAACGGAATGCAAATTGCAATCAAGACTTCATATGACTTTCAAATTCGAGCCTTAATTAGAGCTTTACCAGCTCTCCGCTAGATTTTGGCATGCAGCGACAGACAGCTGTGTGACAGGCCCACTGTTGTGTGGCTGGGGGTGACTGATCAGTTAAGCACTACCTCAGAGAAGTACTTCTGGAATAATAAGAACTTGAGAAAAAAAACATGTTATGAAATACATTAAGGTATTATGAAATATGCTGTGTTCCATCTTTAAACTTTAGGAATAATGAAACAAATTTATCAAGCTTCTGTTGGAAACTGAGAAAAAATTTGGTCCAGCCTTGCTAAAAAATTCTGTAAAAAAAAAATCTGCTTCATTGAGCCTTTGTGTTAGCAAGTAGTCTTGAAGAAAAAAATGATTAAAGGGTGAAACTAAGGAGATCGTGCTGCTTCTACTCACAAGAGAACACAGTAAAACAGTATTGAACATACCAGTCCTGTCCATTTAAAGGACATTCTGAAGATACAATCTAAAATTCATTTTGAAAGCGCTCATGAAATGCTACTATAGTTCTCTGAAGGTCAATCAAGAACGGTGAAGTGCCTTTTGCTTAGTTACCGCTGAGAATTCAACTAACACAAAAAACAGTCTTAAAGAAATCAAATAGTTTGCATCTGCCATTTGGATACATCTGAATCTAAAACAGCGTTTTAATTATGAATGAACAGAGGGTATTAAGAAACACATCCCTAAAAAGACAGACAGAAATGGACTTCTAACAGAAATGGCACAAACTACAAACAACTGATTGAAAGGATACAGGCTAGGACATCGTAGTTCAAGGAAGTGAGGTATTTCAAAGAATCCACAACCGGAGTAATTAAATTGTCGTACTTCTGAATTTGTGATAAAATCTATAAAGGAATCAAATTGATGTGATCATGAGCTACTCAGTATTTATTCCACTCTATCAAATGGCTGCTTGTTGCCACAAATTGCCCCCTTGTGAATTGATAGACTGGACGCCTTTGCTAAAATAAAACTCCTTTCAGATTAGCACACAAGTGAGATCAAGGCCAAGAGGCTTCAACAAGGTAAACTCGTCAAAAATTAAACCAACAGAACCAGCTGCCCTACCATTTACTTAATTTGCTGTCCAGTTTTAAAAGGCAATGAACTATACTATAAATTTCTAAGCTACATTACTGGCAAAATATCCGTCATCAACATTGAACTAGCTCCAAGGTGACCACGTTGGGCAATAGATTGACAGACTTGAACCCAACCCGTGTTGTGGTCTCGGCAATCGAGTTCCTGAGCCGGGCGGGACCAGAGTACTCCAGAGCACTGCTGATGACAACCCAGCACAGCCTGGCTCATCAGCAGGCCATGGAAGGGAGAACCAATCACTGGAAGCAGTGACTCTTCCTGCTCAGCTCCCGTTATCTCTGGTAGCCAAAGCCCTAAGGTTTAGGGTGGCCTTAGCTGAACAACCAGCCGGAAGACTTGCCAGACAGTGGTCTCAATGACGAGCTATGTGGATTTAGCCGGTTAGACTCCAGCAGTTACCCCGACACACACTCTGGGGTCCCCAAGCGTTGGTTGTTGCCAACCTGCACCTAATACTCCGGTAATTAGGTAAGCAGGAGGCGTCCCTCCTGGAGAGAGTGGGCATTCCACTCCAATAAATATCTCTGAAATTTCCATGTATGGGTGGGATGCATGGAATTCTCAGTTTGGTTTGAATACTCTTAAGCTTCGTGATGGGGTTTCGGATGTGTCAGACATGCAGTGACCAAAACAAAATAAAAAATTCAATCATAAGGATGAAAAGATTACCCCAGCTTTCAATTGGCTCACATTATACAATCAGCACTGAAGACTTGCACAGAGCTTGCGATCACACAGAAAACAATTCAAAGAGCAGACAATCCTTACGTTTTAAAATGAAATATTAGATTGTCAATTGAAATGTAACCTTCAAATTGGCACGACATTTATTCACTAAGGAGCTAGTTGCTTCGAAATGTATTGTGAACTGGAATGCAACCAAAATAAATTGCATCAACCTAGCTAATTGTATTACTTGGTAGTATCACTATTCACTCTTAATCCTGACAATACCTCAGATCACAGCATGCGCTTAGCTGAAACATGCACAATCTGAACTAAACCTACTGTATTATTCATCTCTTCAAAATGTTTTCAACTCAAATGGATAACATGATTGCTCAGAAATTATGTTGCATGTGGAGCTTTTCGCATGAACGGAAAGATCCTCTGTGCTCATCAAGTTTTATGTTGGCATGGCTCGAAAGTGGAGCATTTTGCCTCTTTCACAGTCTTTTGTCAGCATCAAATGCTCCCCAGCTCAGGGGTGTCATGCATTTGAATCAGTGTAAAGCACTTGCCACACTGTTCTCCATCCTCCAGGGAGCATCAGCAATTCTGCTAAAAACAACCATATTTAGGATTTTGAAGCCGGCAGACTATTCCTTCATCCTACAGGGTGTGATGTGAGGTCAAGCCCAGAGGCGATTGATTGTGCAGCGTTCTAACTCATTGTGTCACCCACCCAGCCAAGGCTTCAATGCTTATATATTCACCTTGACAAGTGCAATCTCTACAAGTGTAATCAAAGTTAACGTAAAATAACATACATAATCAAACAGGATTGTTGGGTTACTGTGACTGAGTTTGCCAATTTGTCTTCCAGAAGGCTTCACATTTTCCTTAGTCAGTCGCCTAGAAAAAAAGAAATGTACGTTTAGGATTATTTCCCCATCGACAGTTTAGAGGCACACAGTCATTTTATTGCAAAAGAATCCCCCAGTTAAAAACGGAGGATTGATTGACAGGATTTTCTTTTGTTAAGACAAAATGTACATCTCAAAAGAAAATATCTAAGGATTTACAATGTTAGTTTGCTCAACAGTGAGATGACAGACAACTGTAAACCTTAACCTGGCACCTGTTATAAAGACAGGCTGCATAATCACCAAACATCAAATGCTGAAGTCACAAATTCTGAAGTAACATCAATAAATGCTATTAATTCTACCGGCAAAAAATCCAGCAAATCAAAAACAGGTTGGAATTCACTGCTGTAGACTCCGTCCACAGCCTCATAAGGAGCCAGCAAATGATGCAGGATCAAGAGCATAACTCAACTGCTGAATCAATAGATCAGACCCAACAACAGAAATAATCCAATCCCTGGGCATTTTAGGGCAGACAAGAACTAAGCAAAGTAACATTTCCCCTGTTTTGCTGCTCATATTCAAGCATTTGCTTTTAGGCGGAAGGCAGACAGTGAGGACACAAATAGTAACAATGATAATAAAATGCCCAGTTGATTTGAAAATGTGCAAATTCATCATCGTCCACTCAATAAATTGACCATATTAATGGGATTGTACAGTCAAGTCTCTTCAATTTCCTATGTGACAAGTCAGTGCTTTTATTATTTTAGGTATACAAGCCATAACTCTCGTAGATAGACGTATGGTGCTTCATTTGCACCTAAGGAAATATGATATTGCATTACCGCAGCACTTCAGATTATTGCAATTTGTCAAGAACTCTGCTGTTTTTTTTAAAAAAAGCTTCAGCTGTGCACTTCCAACTGCATAGAATTATTCAGATTGATTTAATTTTATATTCAGCAGAAGATTGAAAATATCTACCTTTCTGTTTTTGTTTCAGCGTTGCATTTGTTTCCATGACAAACACTTTTACCATGCACATATCTGTCAATAACCAGCTATTGTACTCTAATTACACAAGGAAGTATTTTACTGCCTGGCTCAGTTGGTAGCATTCTCGCCTCGAGTCAGAAAGTTGTGAGTTGAAACCACACATCAGGACCTTGAGCTCATAGACACTGCAGTACCAGGAAGCACTACATTGTCGGAGTTGCCATCCTTTGGATGGAACATTAAACTGAAGTCCCACCTGCCTGTTCGGGTGGACATTTTTGAGATCCCGTGGTGCTATTCAGAAAGTTTCCCCCAGTGTCCTGACCAACAATCCCCTAGAGAAAATTGTACAATCACTTCATAGCTGTTTGTGGGACATTACTGTGTGCAAATTGGTTGCCACAGTCATCTACAAATACAAATTCACTAATTATCCTATTTAGTAAATCCTTTGAATCGCTTTATAAAGTTTACAAAGATGTGACAAGATGCAATATCAAATGCAAGGATTATTATTACTTTATACAGCAATTCCAAAATGGTCCCTGCAGTTGAATAGCCTGCTGACACAATGTCTAACTGGAATCATTCATGAAGAGCGGCTTTTTAGGTAAGGTATCGGACTGATCAGTGCTTATGGAACTCTATCCTGGCAATCCTCAGCATTTTCAGAAGAGAGGATAAACAGAAAAGAAACAGTAAATTGTCCAAAATTTCTGGGAGCTCCACCCCTCCCCTTAAGGGGCAAGTCAAGTCTAAAACTCTAATCTTGGTTTGACTAATCCGGTTATAGAGCAAAGCAGTTTAATCCCTACACTCTGGTAACTTGCCTGGCACACGACAAAATCCAACCGTTATCATCTGCTACCATGTAGGACTTTGCAATCATCTGTGTATTTAACTCTAAAATCAGAGTTCTCTAGGGAAGAAAACGTGCACCTTTTTTGATCAAAGGCTTTTATTACAAACGGGGGGGGGAGATGCATAACAAAGCAACTTACTTACGGGCATCTTCAATAGCTCCTTTTCATGTATTTTCCTTAAACAGAAACTTACTTCATTATGTACTTGGCTCTGTCAATTGTCTGGGCTTTGACTTTAACAAGCAAAGGATGGCTGCTGTAGGTGTCATTTTTCCATTGGCCATATAAACGATATCTGAAGACAACATTAAAATGCCGTTAACTACCCTCTATCTATCTGGAGATGTTTTTTTTTTACAAAAATACATTTTCAAATACTCTTGCACAATACCTATGCTGGTACGGGAAGTTTTTCAGCATTCCCCAAAGTTCTTCTGACATGCAGGCATTGCAATCCATTAAGGTAAGTGATGGGAGCAGGACCTGGTCTGTAATACTGAGGAAACAGCTCACCAGTGATTCCTGTCGGATAAAAGAGCATCATGATTCACATCTTGAGAGCCCTTGCTTAAAGACAATCTGCAATTATGCATCATACCACATAATTTCATTACACTGCACATCCATTTCATGCACCTGGCACAGGGAATGACACCAAAGGGCATCTTCAATAGCGAATTGGTTAAAAAAAAATCTGCCCCGTCAATGTCATAAGCAAGCCTCTCTGAATGTAAAGTGAAAAAAAAACATTTTGCACTGCCACTGAGTAGAAAGATAATGAATTATCACTGTGGTGCTCCACAGTCAAAATGAATGGCATTTGTAACATAAATCAACTGAGCAAAAATAATGGTTTTGAGGTTGACGTGTGCAGCATTCTTTGAAACATATGCAGTTCTACGGAACGGCCATTTGCCAAAGAAAAACTGCATAATTTGGGCTGGTAAATCTAGCAGAATGTTTTCACAAAAGAAGCACTTAGAATTATTGAGGGGAACAGGAGAAAAATGGGGGTAATTTCAAATCTAAGCGTTTCTCAATTTAAAAGCGCGGCTTCTTATCGGGGAAACAATCGGGAGCGCAAAGGAGGGACGAGAACCTTGGAATCTTGAGAGACAGACACAAAAGAACTTACCAGTTTTTCTCTGTCATCCGTTTTACCTCCATCTGATGAATACTGCAAATGCATTTTATAATAAAACAATCAATATCACCAATTGTAAAAGGAAATTAATCACAATAGTAAAGCCAAACACTCAAGTGACTGGTCAGGTCGAAAACATTGGACTTGCACAGATAACGAAAGGAAGACTGTTCGAGCGGTTGCACTGCACAAGTTAATTATTTTTTCTTAGCTCTCATGACCACTTCTACAAATATGGGCAACCGCATCAAAATTACAAACACTTATTAGATCTACTTTTACAAAAGAAAAACGTAGTGATTCAAGAGCACGCCTCTTGTCAGCCCATTTCCTACCTCTTGCATAGAAATACCAGCCAAAAAGAACACGAGTTGTAATGAGAACTCTGAACAGCACCCTTTGCACATATTTTACACGGGACTTGAGAGTACATCAGGAGCTGATAATATTGACCCCATAGTTGAATGGTTCTTCAATGGCAAATGCTACAATTTATAGTTCTCACCAAAATCCACATGAAACAATGATGATTTTCAGCCCTTAATGTATGCACTTTTGGCATTTCAGGGGATGCTACTGTAAAGCGCAGCAACTGAAATACCAATTAGATAGTTATCTGAGGTATTACATTTCTAATCAAATGCAACCTTCCTTACTGCCTTCACTCAAACAAAAGGTCAACCCGGTTATGCAAAATCTCAGTCATCTATGACTCAAACTATGCTGCAAAATGTCTTGCGTTACCCATTTGAGGACTGCATAAATTTTTACAACTTAACGTTCCAAAAATTATACAATTCATGCCTTCAGAAGGCACTCCCGAGATGTTCTGGGGTGTGCGTCAAAATCCAATATGGATTTATTGACGGTGATTTCACTAACACGTGCAACAAAATTTCCATGGTTTGATAAGCAAATTACTAGCCGGAAAATATGATTGCCAATACAACTGGCAATATGATTTCTGTTAAGTGCTCAGCATTTTTACTTAGAGGATAGCTGGGCTTTATCTGGCAGGGACTGAGATTAAAGGCTATTTATTAAACTATAGAGTGACCTATAATAAACCTTGCATTTGATATAGCGCTTTTCACGTCTTCCAGACGTCTCAAGATCTAAATGAAGTAAATCAGATAGAGACAAGACAAGTTAATGCTGCAGACTGGCTAATGAATTTCTTGAAATATACTAGTAAGTTATTCTTATTAAGTTTCTGCCAAGACGGGCAATTTTTTGGGCAGAAGTGTTTCTTTAAGTCGTTAAAATTTATATGAAAAACAAGGATAACAGACGTTATAAAACATTTAACTGGCTGCAGCACAGGAACTGACTGTGTCCATTCAAGTTTTCATGACTGCATTTATAGCTACTGATGGTCAGTGAATTGCGACACTATTTCCTGAGAAATCTAATGTCAATGGAATTATTTTATTGGGTTAGATCTGCCACAACTCAAAGATTTTCTAATCTTATTATGCAAGTATCAAGACACCTGAAATTAGCTTGGTATCGATTCAATTTAAAACTGAAGTGCTTAAACAGCATTCGTCAGTAAAAGTGACAAGGCAACACAAATAAACTTAGCTAAGCCAGCATGTAATAATCTGCAGCATCAAATCAGAGCTGCCAAGGGCTGAGACAAGTTCACCGCAAGCTTTGCAAGAGGTCAGGCTTGGTGTGTGGGCGTTATGTACACGCTTGCTTAGCCCCTTGAAACCTGACGTGGCAAGTTATTCCAGTCTCCTATTTACTTGAAAAATACTCATCTCAAAATGCTAGCAAATTTCATTTTATGGCAGTGTAAAATAGATTTAAAATAGAAATAAAAGCCTCAGAAAATGCATGGCGCCGCATTGTAAAATCTGCTTTACTACCATTGCTTTTTTTTTAATAGCTGTTCTGGTAACATATACAAGGCTTGTATTGTGTAGTCGTATCTTCTGGTGCACAAGAAAATTCAGTGACCTGCCATTCCAACCTAACTCATTTTAAAGACATTAACTGCCTGAAGTGGATCAGTCCATATAATTCTCAATGTCTTTTATTAAATACACTCCATCCCACACGAGCTCTCATTTTCTCTTTCCCCTCAAAACTGGGTGCTTGTGGGAGAAAAAAAAATAAGATGGGCAGTTGGGGCTAAGGAACTTGATATTCATATAACAAACGTGGATTGGAAACAGCGACACACAGAATTTTACAATGAATAAATCTTCTGGGAAAGAAATGTGCAGAGTGGCCGAAATTCTCATACAGATTTAAGGTAGCACCAACCTCTTTCATGAAAGCCTTCCCAAGACGAACCACTTTGGCAAACAAGATCGGATCATGCCAAAGATGAGGTCCAAGATAACACAGCATGCTGAAGACTTCCTTTCTCAAGTCGTCAAATGTTTCTGTGGGCTTTGGAGCTCTTTCATTCTTTAGCAATGGAACTTGTGCTCCCTTTGCACCCTTTGGTACACCAACTCTAGAAGTAAATCAGTTTGAAGAAATACAAGTCAATTGACTGGAAAAGGTCTCGAGACAAAACTGGCAATCACAAAAGCTATAAAGAAATTTTTACAAAATTAAAACTGTAAGCGGGCCACACCTAGAACCATGTTTTACCAATGTGATCAGTGAATGCTTTGTGTAACCGCATTTATTAAAAATGAAAAGCAACAACATTGTAAATCGTAAATCTTGGCTTTTCCTCAGATACGCCAGAGGAAATTTTAGTGTCAAAGTTCTAGCTGGCTCAGGTGTTAAGAAACAGATCATTTTTGGTTTCCCAGTCAATGCTGTGCTTAGTTGATCTCAGCTAAAATGGCATAGGTGATAACAAAAACATCTTCAGCAGAGTGCATTGCTTCTGTTGCACAGATAGGACACCCAATTTACCCTTCAATGCTAACCTGCCTGCAGTTTGATACGAAAGATTGACTTTACAAACTAGTGTGCGGAGCAGTTTTTAACGTCAATAAGCCAAGTCTAATTTTTGCAACAAGGGATTTTGACATAAGTGATTTTGACGGCAATTCTCCTGTCCTTTGAACTATCTCTCACCCAAACCTGAGCAGATTTTGGCCCTGTTTGAATATTGGGTGATAGTTAAGGGTATGGCCTTTTTTAAAATTATATTTATTATTTATTGTGAAAGAAACTATAAATAAAAGATTGAATCAAAAGCAGTAGCACATCTAAAATCGTTTCAGTGAGATATGAGTCCTTGTACCAATGAAGCGAGGGTGATGAGCGAGAGGATTTCTCTATGCTAATTAGAATTCTAGGTCACTTTTAGACTATCCTCTGCATTCCCAAGCAACATTCAGGATTGCCTTTAATAAAACATACAGTGCCAGCGGACAGGGAAAGCTTATGAAGCTCAAATGGTTCTTTGAAGTTCTCCCTTAAGGGGATTTAAATTCTCTGGTTTTAACCCAATTGTGAATTTTGGGCACTATTTGGGTACCTGAATTTTTGATTCCAAACAACAAAAAACCACAAATAAAATTTAAAATATGCGATTGACCATAAATCGTTTTGGTGCTGCACAATCACAACTTTCTACTGCACTTCTGGTGACAATTTACCATAAAAATGATGCCGAACAGCCACGAAAACCCCAGTAGCTGGAGTGAAACATACGGTCTCCAAAGATATCCTGGCGAGATCATCATAAATGGATGGTTCCAGCAAAGTTTTTGATTTGCATTGCTCAGTACAAATACAGACACTCCAAATAAATTGTAGAATCGTAATTAAACAAGCCCTTTAATAATATAAAATTAGCAAATAGTGGAGCTCTGCAAATGGGCTTAACATTCACACATAAGAGCTCTACTAAGCCCCAGGAAAGAGCAGAGGAAGAAAGTTCACACCCAGCTTCGCACTACAAATAGCTTTACTGCTGCAAGCAGTGGTGTGTCACTCAATTGTCTAAACTGGACATTACTAGATTCCTCCTCTTCCATAGGAATCTTATGACGCATTTAAGAACAGATTAATTACAAAAGTCTAGAGCTCAAGCACAATATAATACCTCTTGCAACATTGCAGGAGTCATTAAATCCACATAGAAAATACGAAAAGGACTTAAGCAATTCATTGAGAATTGGAAAACAAATCTTACCTTCTATACAAGGCTTCTGTGATAACATGAATCAACTGGCAGAGAGCAAGTGCTATTGGCTTATGTGAGGTCGCGTAGAAAGGTGGCATCTGATCCATGATGCACTGTGCATGATACCAATCACCGATTTTCAGCAGCGCTTCCAATAATCCAAGCTTCTGATTGTCAGGAGGCTGAAAAGTTTAGTTTCCAATTAAAACAAAATAGGACCAACCCATACATAACCCAAGCATCATTTGATAAGCTGGATACTTCCCTCCAGGGAGAGAGTGCGCATTCCATTTCAACAACCTATCGCTGGGTTTTTATAAGTAGGTGGGATGCAAGGAAATCTCAGTTTGTTTTGGAGACTCTTAAGCATGGTGATGGATTTCCCTATGTGTCAGACACCAACTGGGCTGACCCCTCCAATTTTGTTTGAATATATATTATATATATATATGTATCTGTATTTCGAGGAAATCATGCAATCTGTCGATCATCCTTGGAAGAAAAAAAGATGGGAGCGGTGAAGGAAAGAGATCAATACGAGTTCAACTTTTTCCAAGATCACCACGCATATGAGAAACAGACTAAACACAGCAGGCTCCTTTTCAGTTCGTCATTCTGCCAACGGCCAGATTTTATTCCCACATAAACCGCTGTGCACTAAAGCTGCTACAAAAGATGTGAAGTGATTTGGAGCAATTGCTACTGAAACTTAAAAGGCCTCGATAGCACTGTACAATTCACAGGAGCAACCTGTGAAGAATGAATAAACTAGTAAAACCAATAAATGGAAATAAACATCAATACCATATCAAAAAACAAAACCTAACAAAATATAGCCGTGCTCAGCCATAATTGCTGCAGCAACATTTGATGGGATTTTTGGCACATTTAAAACAATTCTATTTATAAAGACACCCTCAAGCTGCTCGTTTGTAAAAGCACCGACTTGGAGCAAAGCTTCCAATATTCCACGTCACTGTGTTCAAGCATTCAGCTTTTCCATGAATGACACTGATGAGATAAGAACTCGCCGTGTGATAAACAGTCAGGGTATGAATTGTTTCTGCCAGTTGGATACAGACACAGTAGAGCCAATTAGTAATTGAAAACACGGTGCTATCAGGCTTCCTATCAAGGACAACTATTTATATATCAGCTTTATGTTTTTTTAAAAAATTCTGTATATTCACATTATCTGACGAGTCTAAAATAAGCAATTGCAGTTATTGCCCAGGGGGCAAACAAAATGCTCTTTCAGACATACTAGATTGGAAAGCACTAACCCCAGAGACTGAAAGCCACAAGAAACAGTAAAACAGATTGGACTAACTGTTGTGTGAATACACTGAGCAGTCAAAACTGCTGGTGTGCAAGATCTGTGTGACAGATTGGTCCCAAAACACAAAATGGAGCACGCCATCAGTTCAATTGTGCTGCAGGTTTCCTCAACCACCAGCGACTGAGAGTTAGCTATACGCACCTCAGGACTCTGGCAAGCTGACATCTAATATGCAGAGATACTGTGCAACGTGAACTGAACGAGAGCTTTCCGAAACATGCTGAAGCAATTGGCATCTTAGCATCCCATACAAAGTTAATTCCGACTGCAATTGTGCAGTGTATAAATAGTTGGGGTACGAGGAGGAAAACCAGTAAATCAGCTCATTAATCAACAAAATAACAGATCTGCGGACTTCCCTACACCCTGGTAAATTTAAAATTGATAAACAACAACAAGATTCCATTTATAAAGCGCCTTTCACGTCAGGAGGACGTCCCAAGGCGCTGCACAGTTGGGTCATGACCCGAGCAGGGGGGAAATGGTGAGGGGAGGGGAGGGAAGGAGCGAGGAGGGGGGAAATGGTCAGGGTGAGGGGAGGGAAGGGAGGGAGCGAGGAGGGGGAAGAGAGTCGAGAGGGGAGCTGAAGGCACGGTCAAAGAGAAAGGTTTTGAGACCGGCCTTGAAGGAGGAAAGGGAGGAAGCGGCGAAGGCACTGGGGGATGGAGTTCCAGAGCCTGGGGGCTGAGAGGCTGAAGGCCCGACCACCGATGGTAGGGCGGTTGGGGCGGGGGATGTGGAGCAGACCGGAGCCAGAGGAACGGAGGGTACGGGCAGGTAGGTAGGGGGATAGTAGGTTGGAGAGGTAGGAGGGAGCGAGGCCGTGAATGGCCTTGTAGGTGAGGATGAGGATCTTGAAATCAATAAACAACCTTTTGTACCAAAGAAAGACTGCAAACTATGCAACTGTAGAAAATCTCAAGGCTGTATTAAACCTAAGACTTTTTTTGATGAAGGGTAATCGCCTTGATTTAGGTAGTCACTCGAGATATAGCTATCCTTTACCATTTCATTAACCATCTTAGCCATTCTTGGCTCGCAGTCAAGAATCAAAAACAGAGGTCAATCCCCTAAAGTAAATGGTGGCACTCTTTCATCGAGCCTGGCATTTGTCCTAGCCAACAATTTCTAAAATAAAATTGGTTATTCGCTTCATAGTGGCTTGTGGGACATTGCTGTGTGCAAAATTGGCTGCCGTTTTCACACACAAAACACAAGAGTTACTCCACTTTACAGCGTACGTATCCTGTGAAACGCCTGAATTTCCATCCAGATTTGTCATTGAGGCCATTTGGCTTTGCAACGTAAAACTGTACAGAATTGTAGATAACCCTTACATTTAATTTTATTTAGAAGTTAATATTTTTTTGGGGGGGGATTAGACACGTTTGACTTTGGGGTGGTTCAAGGAAGTAAAGTGCTGATTTAAAGAATCTCATCATTGTATGTACCCCTAAGCATTGTTAACTTGAGCAATATGGATAATCTGAAGAGTAAGATCAATCCACCTTTTCATTCTTTTCTTCCTCTTTTTCTTTCTCCTTCTCTTTCTCGTCTGGTTTATCAGCAGAGAGAACGACCAGCGTAAGCTTTCGTGCGATTTGCTTTGCTTCAACTATTTCCCGTTTGTGGTGCTCGATAATACTGGCATCTGAAGGTAGGAGCTGGAACACACGATCAAAGAGGTTACATATTACAAGGGAGGTCTGTGAACTGGAAGAAGGCACTGTTCTCTTTTAAGCACAAACCACCAGAAGAACATTGTGTTCAAGAAAATAACTAAAATAAAAAAAAGTTATAACCTCATGGCACACAAACCCAGACGCGAGGTTACGTACATGTAAATAAAGATCTTCCAGCTCTATCAAGTTATTCTGTAGTAGTATAGCAGCGACTCGATAGAGGGAAGGGGGCGTCTCACCATTCGGCTCCTGAAAGGAGAAAGTGTACAAAAAATTCAGTAAGCATCCAAGCCTTATTGTGTATCAATGTACTACAATTCATCATTAAACCATACCTAGATAGTTACAGTGATTGGAAAGAGAAATACACACACATATAGGAACACAAAGTACAACAGAAATACAAATTCTGTATTGAAATGTTTGCTGAAGATGTTTGCCAAAGGATATAGATGATCAGATCTCAAATGAATGGCAAAGCTCACCGGTTAGTCACATTGCATTTTACCATTACTTAAAACGTATATAAGTGAATGATCTGAAATTCCCTACGTTACCTGATAAAATTTAAACTTGAAGCCCAGGATATGACAAAGAGTCTGCGGTTCACACATGTACATGTAGGACTCAATCAAAGGTACAAAAAAGTCATCATGTTCCGGCCTGCAGTCATATACTTCTAAGATAATATCCAAAACTCGGTTTGGATCCAGGTTGAAACATCCTAAAAGACAACAGAATTGTCATTTGCCCAATCAATTTGGAGAATTTTGACACTTTCCAAGTACTGTAAAGACATTATAATTTGCAGTGCATCCAAGTTGCAAGCCATTAGCAATAATCAGAACACTAGCTTTTTGTGAAAATAACTTATCTTAAATATTACAATCCTGTGATCCCTAGCTTACCAACAAATGCAATAAGGAACCAAACCATAGATAAGGATATATTCATATTATTTCTTCTGGATGCTGGTTTTGAGACAATCGTTATTTTAATTTTTGGTTTGAAATTAAAAAGAAAAACACCAGCTAGAATCACTGACTGTCAGAAAATCAGAGCTGCAAATGAGTCTTTTTTAATAAATGAACAAAGAATCATGAATAAAACTAGTTTTCCAAAAATAAATTTGCAACAAAACTCCATGTCATTTTATGCAAAATAAGTTATTTGTCGTAATAGTTCAACGAAATTAGTGCCATGCCAGGACTGTCAAACGCCTTGGGACGTCCTCCCAACGTGAAAGACACTATATAAAATGTAAATTTGTACAGCCCTGTAAGTACTTTTGCAGCATTACCTATGAGTGATTTGATGTTTTCCAGGATGAGGTCACTTGTGAGATTTCCAGACAAGTCTTGGCCCAGCTCAGCAAACAGTTTCCCATAGCCTTCATTTTCTTCACGTAACAAATTAAACTTCTGCTGCTTATAACTACGAATAAATGGAAACATAACTTTAAAATGCACACTGAGTCACACATTTCCTTTTTCTCCACCTTCATTCATTCCCCCCTCCTTATTCCCTTCGCATCCTGTCTATCGGGTATCATTGAACAGAACACTGAGAACATTCAAATCCCAGCTTCAAACACAAATTGTTCAGGCAATTTTGGGGACCTTTGAAAAATATTTGCAAGTATAATACAGTACTTCTAATGGGAGAGATTTTCTACAGAGGACACTAAAACCTCTCAACAACAGATTCACTCCATTACTAATACAGCTCACAACAGTCAAGTGGGTTGGGAGGGGAGAGAGAGAGAGAGAGAGAGAAAGAGGGGAAAGGAGAAAATCTGCTCAGCAAAATTATTTTGTTCGCAAGCAATTTGCTGAATAAAAAAATGAAAAATATGGAATACAAATAAGGCAGCACATATATAACAGGTGTTCCAAAACTCAAGGGCATTCATTTGTTTATTACTGCTATTAAATCCTGCACTCCATTGACTGACCTGCAAGTCTGAGACTCGAAATACAGAGCTGAATTGTAACCTGATTTTAACCTAAGAGTGACAGTTACATTAACTGTGGAAAGCTTAGTTATGCAGAAGCATTGGAAGAGAACAAATGTTTCAGAACATTACGAGAATACTAAACATTCGGAATTTGGATTACCAAACGATACAGATTCCACGGAGAATCGAACACAAGGCCTCAACTTATCAATCAAAACCATCATCCTTGAACCGTATCAAGCTCGCAAGAATAGCCCAATATTTCCCTCAACTTCACCCAGCTTCCAGTGCAACATAGCAACCCAGAGTGGCAAATTGCCAGACTTTCTATTCGGTTCCACTGCGTATCTTGTACCAGACTGACTCCATTCAAGCAAACTATCTATAAATGACTCTCATCTGATAACAGGCCTGCACAACATCAGACAAATTGCAGTTATTAATTTTAACCAAAAAGCAATCCATTTAGATGTCACTGAAAAAAAAGAGACATCTCCAAATGTTGAAATTGATTTGGGATCTTAACCCTGAATCGATAATAAATTTCACTCTTTAAAGTTCTCTGCTGGTAAATTACTGGTATATAAAGCACAGGTCCCTGGCTCTGGCTATTATACTGCTGCAATCCCGACACTGACAGATTGTAAATGATGTGTCGATGCTTTTTCATAGAAAAGGAGACGCAGCACAATTAAGATGTTATTACTGCTGCTGTGGGTTAATGTAACTAGAAATAAATGCATCTAGATTCCCTCACAGCATCATTTAACAGTTAGTAAGAATGTGAAATCACAGTCATCTGCTCTTAGCTTAATACAGAGTTGTCCATTTCCGACTCACTCATTTCTTATCTGTAAAACCTTAACTGTGTGAAGTTAAGTTCAAATTAAATCATTCTTCAGGGAAACCGTTAGCTGGGTGCAATATCTCAACAGCTGCGTTAGAAGCAAAGCCCCTGAAAAAATGGTCAACTTTCAGGTTGCCAGGTAGCTACATTGAGTCACAACTCTTAAAAACATTTAATAATAAAAAATACCCGACATTTACAATAGCCTAGTTCACATTTTTGTAAACAATGACTTACAATAGTTTGGTTTTGATTTTTACAGATTTCTGGTTAAACTGCTGCGATTGCTTTACAAGCCCAAGAGATTCTAATGTCTCTGGATCCAGGCGTTCCTTGAGGACTGTCTCTGAAACTAAACACTGCAATAAAGAAAAGGTTTGTTTAGGCTGCTTCAAATACTGAAACACGACAACACAACAAGTTCCATAAAACCCTGGTGCAAACAGTTAAAAACTCTCACTCGGGTCATCTAAAGCAATAGAAACAGTTTCATTGCTGGGCAATCCAAAAGGTATGGCGTGCACTCTGAAGGCTGTGGAACAGTTTTCATTTACAATTAATTATCCCTGCTGTGACAACCTTCAAACCCAGATGCAAGATTATGGAACAAATCTGACTCAGTCACTGAAGACATTGATGGACTCATATCGCCACCTTGTGGACCCCTTTGAGTTAGTTAACTGAAGGGAGTTGTATTCCATGAACAGCCATGAAGATTATGGGTGTGGGAGGAATAAAAAAAAACAGTAGAGATCTTAGTGCAATTGGTGGCATTCTTCTGCAAGCTGGGGAATAGCATCTCGTCTGTCATGTACATGAACAATATTGACGACAAAAAGTGAAACTGCTTTGGTTTCCAAACATTGAAAGGTTCCACTTCCTCAAGCGCAAACATAGCGCATTTTAAAAAAAAACCTGTTCCAAGATTATTTTTCACAACAAAAAATGATTTTGTCCAAGTACAGAAGCGAAACAATTCCAGTTTAAAGGGTTACGTGTACTCACCAAACATGCTAAAACCAATTGAGTAAAATGATCTCTTTTACTTTTTTCTTCGATGCAACTCGTTTCAATGTCTGCAATGAAAATAAATTCAAGTCAACTTCGAGCTTCCAGTAACAGGTGAACAAAACAAAGCATTCACAGCTGCAAAGTCTATTCACTGCAGTGAGCAATTTCTCACCTAGAACGCAGAAAACGTCTGCCAGCACTGAAGACATATCATCTCGAAGTTCCTGCAAGTAGGTGCAAAAATGTCATTGTTGACATCAACTTACATTTGAGTGAACTACATACTACATTCCCTCCCTTTCCTTCTTCTTCCCCTCCCGCCCCCCCCCACCCACTAACACACCGCCCGAGGACAAAGCTGATATCACTTCCATTTAATTTAGCTTGACAGCTCAGAAAAAAAGGCAAGAAACATTTATTTGAACACAGTACATGTTTAAATGCAACCTCACCAAAAAATACCCAAACTGTTGACCGACCAGACTGATACAACTCCAAACAGCTGTCATCGGAGTGACCACGGACTGGTAACCAGGATCACAAAGGATGCTTAGCCCTGCACATGGTAACGGCCGGCAGACAGAAATAGACTGCATTCTAAATGCCAGCCTAATGCGGGAATTCTGGCTGAGAGGCGTGAAATGGTAGAGCCTCCAGCACACTACCACTGAATGTGAAGAAACTGGAATATATCCTCTCCGGGGGATACGTTGACTTGATTTTTAAAACGTAACCTTTAATTTTTATCATTCTTACACTCAAGACACTTGTCATTTCCGCCCACCCAAAGACCATCCTCTTAACAGGCAACGAGCAACACAAAAATTACAGGTGCTCTGAGATATATTTTAACATAAAGTTACATTAATTACAGAATTATTCTGCACATAAAACAAGAAATGGTTTACGTAATATTTACTCACTTACCATTACATCATTGAGAACACTGGCAGCTTGTTCCTGCCTTAGGTTGCCTTTTATAACATGCCATGCCAACTCATACAGAGCCTGCTGGATATCTGCAGGAGAATTAAATAAAACATACATAGAGAAAACTTTGGAATACATCTTGAGCAGAGGAGAACACATGATTGATGTAACCTTGGAAGTCCTCAATAATCCAAGGTGCTGTTTGGGTTTTATAAGCCAGTGTAGTTCACCAGACTTGAGGGCTGTGCATGCCCTCAACCTTGCAAGCAAAATCCTCAAGGGGTTAAGTGCTCCTAACTCGACAAGCAACATGAAGTGTACCAATGCTGCTTACTAGCAAGATGCATGGTTAACTTTTAAATGTCAGGGAGTAAAAAGTTATTTCTCTGAAAAACAGTACCCAAATCCCAAGGAGCAAATAGCTCCCCAAATCCACCAATGATTTGTGCACTCTAAAATTATTATAAACACACAAATGGAATAGACAGGTTCTCAAACAAAGAACAGAACTTTTAGAAACAATGTTTTTTCTGGCGTATTAACACAAGCACCGAATTTTATCGGATTCCCTTTGATTGCAGTAAGATTGCAAACTGAATTTAAAAGTTAATCTCAGTAAATACGTCCACTGAGGAAAATCTTACCTCTAAACGTAACATCATCATAGCCTCGATTTTCTGTAAGACTGCGGCATAATTGTACACTAAAAAAAAACAAATTAGGAACCGGTGAGTAAAAATTTGATCATGTTCTGCGAAAAGAGATATATTCCCATTTCAAATTCACCAGACTGTTATGTCTCACTCCAACATAGTTTGTGCGAATTTATTGAAAGTTTTTACATTGCTGTGAAAATACTGCATTCAGCACCATGTTTGATAATGTGCTAATTAAGCTATGATCACAAGACCAAATAGTCAGGTAATTTGGTACTTTTATTTCTGATGCGTATTTGAGTGAAGAATATGGTATTTCACTTTAATACTTAATAATACTGAATACACTTAGATTTAGTCTGTTTCCCTAACCCACCCTTATCTTAAAGAGACATCTACTCAGCTTAAATAGGTGGAAGCAGCCCTTCTGGTAACTAACTCAACATGCTAACCTTGATGGGCAAACAATAGATAGTAAGGGTTGATGGCGTATTTTACCAGGTAGAGAACAATCTGGGAAAGAACAACACTGCTCTCAGTCAGCATTCCTGTAAGTGTGCTTCTCTCTGGAGTTGCTAAGCAGCAATCAAAACCTAGGTCAGCATTTCACTTTCATATACTCAGGGTGTCAAAGCCAACTGTTAGCATCACCACTCCATATGAAGCCGTCACATTCACTGGATCCAAGGAACAGAACACAGGACTTTCCTGGTTTGTATTTGTGCGGCATAATTATCCACTAGGCCATTTAGGATATTTCCTTTTTTACCAAAAAAATTGTCCTTTGTATCTGAGAAAGAATAAGCCCAAACGTTACACATGAAGATGTGTACTTTATTTAGTACACAAGACAAATAGTACAAATACTGTTGTGTGCCAACAGTTGCCCAAGAAATGAGGAAATAGTGAATTGCCTTTTACATGGTCATTTACCAAACTGAACAAATATACCAGGCACTTCACCCATCCAAAAATGTTTTTGCTTGGGACAAGAAACTTCTTCTGTACTTACAGCTAAGGGGCTTTAAAGTCTATATTTTATGTTGATATATCCTGGGCAAAGCTGCTCACCAATTGGAGGGTTGGATTTCTTTCACCCACCAATCTGTCGCACCGAACTTCAACCAAAGTAAATGAATCCACAACAAGATTAAAAAATAAAATTGTCTTTTGGACAAAGAGCTCGTTGGCAAGAGATGCAGAAATTCACCGTGAATGAAGAAACCAGCAAGCATTACAAATGGACTGAAAAGCACAATGTTCCTTGTAAGACTATGAGACGCTCTGGTTTTAAGCTTAACCAAAACTAACACACCGCTGCTCTGGACAAGTGGAATTTTCCAGCTGTACATCAAACACTGCTCAAAAGGCCACATTCCTCGTGTTGAAATCTATCACAAGAGTCTTTTTACGCAGAACGCTACAGCATGCAAACAGGTCATTCAACACAACTTATCCACAACGGTGTTTGTATTCCATCTGAACCACTGCCCCTCCTAATCCCCCATCTCAGTTTTCTTTTTCGGCAACGCGTGTTTGTCAAAGCACAATAGCAGAACGGTGACATCAAGGTTCAATCCTCCGCTGCAGGTTCCAAGTCTCAGTCACATAAAAATGGTGAGGTAGTGAACAGAGTCTTGGCAATTCCCCGTAAGTTGGTCGAAAATAGCACTGAATGTTCTGGGCAGTCCATTTGCTCCAATTACAGGTTACACTTCTCTTCACCCGCAACCTTCCCCTCCCATCCCACCACCCCACACACACACAAATACAAATTTACCAGATGTGTGTGCTCACACATACATTCCTTAAATGGCTCGGGTCGATCATTGAGGAAATTGTACTTCAATTTAATGTACTTGTTCGATTCCTAAAACGAAAGACATTTATTGCAAGTACAAAAACTTGCAATAAAACTTCTTCTCAACAGTTCCCACCATCACTTTGCACACTTTATTTTTAAAAACACTGTACACATATTTCACTGATGGATTTTTATGTTTGATGAATCAAACATCTATTTCTCTTCCCAAAAAAAACAAGTACATTTTTTCCTAAACCCAAGTTCTTCTGCAAGACAACATCTAGAAGGAAAAAAGCCACACCTGCCTGCCTACCTACCAATAACCAACTTGCCTTTCGCAGCAGTCTCCATATTAGTCTCTGAACTCTTAAACAAATAAAATGTTAAAAATGTACATGTTTTTCCACACTGTAGGCAATTACTTCAGCTTCAACAGAAATAAATAGACAGGGTAAACTGGAACCATCTTTTGTACACACAAGCTGAGGGTCAGTCAGAATGAATCTAAAAATAAATACTTATTTGTCCACATGTTCATACAAAACATTTTTGTGAGCACTAATACAATAGACTAAGGCTAAACAAAGGCCAAAAACCTTGGACATACTTACTCTTTAAGCGAATTAGATTTATGTAGCTGCATAAACCCTGGAATAAATTGCGGATCACATTTTTAAATATTAATGGAAATAAACATCACAGTTAAGTAAATTAAGATCAGTTAACCGCAGGATCTCATCTGTAATTAATATTCCATTGAAACCCATTCTGGAGATATTCTGGGAAAGTCTGTAAAGTTCTTATTCTTTCATCACTTATGTAAGTTTTGTGTGAATGTGTGAAGTATGTGCTCGTACTATCCAATATGAACACCAGAAGCACTTAAGAAAGAAAAGTGATGGAATGGAAGATAGCAAGACACTACAATTTTCACTTAACTAGCACTTTTCACCCAATATAATTTCTTAAAGCACTTCACTAAGCAGAGTGGAAACTGGGGGGGGGGGTGAGGAAGAAACACATTGGAGTGAAGTGAACTGACCAAATTCACAATCACAAGTAGGTTTTTAGAGGGGTTTTGAAAGTACAGCATCTTATAGAGGCAGTCTGGAGCAAGAACATCATGGTTATGATGCAAGCCGTTGTTGCTGTAAAATAGGCATTGCAATTTATTTCTAAAAAGGTAATTTTTCTTCTCTTCCCAACAATGTTTTAATCTGTTACCCACCATCAAGCAGAGGATCACCTGAATAATCAGCTAATACCATTGCTCTTCAACTAGGCTCCAGGAAATGAGAGTAAGAAGCAAGAAAAGCACTGATTTCCTTTCAGTTTCCTATCTTTGGTTATAGAGAAAAGCAACCCTGCCTCTGCACCTCTCTTCGAATTTCAGGTCAGATTTGTAGCACACCCATAGCTTTAACTGTCAATTATGCAGTTTACAACACTTCAGAACCTCAGAAGATTACAGGAATAAATGAAAACTTTCAATATTGCTAATTCATAATAACATAAAGATAATCCTTGCATTTGATATAGTGCTGATCATATCTTCGAGACGTCTCAAAGCGCTTCACAGAATAGACTGTAAAGTGAATTTACTGCATACTTCGTGAGCAAAACAAAAAACATTAGGTGGATTTCACGGTTTAGCAAGCAATCCCTATAGATTGTGGACATTTCAATGAATAGAACACCAAACTTGAACTGGAAGATTCAGTTTAATTGTAATTGTATGTGAATATAGACACAATTATCTTGAAAAAAAAAACAGAATTTCAAGATGAATATAAAAAAAGATAGGTAAGCAGAGGTTTGTTTTTTGGTTTCCTCTCAGCAAGGGTTGAATTCAGTCAAAAGAGACCTACCAGGCAAATCTCAGCAGTTACTCAAGGCATTTTGATAAGCGGCCATCATAACAGGCTCCTTCAGTGAAGTGCAATTGTTCTAGTTGGGCAAATACTGTAAAAGTTTCATTGTAATTACCATTATTTTGAGATAAAAAATTGTTAGTGACAAAGGATCTACACTGAGACTGAAATCAGGTGCAACGTAGCCTTGCATTATATATCTTGATCATATCTGTAATAATTCCCAACTCTTCCCAACTTTATTTCATCCTGGACTCTGCAGCTTATGGCCTCCTCCACACCAGGCTCCGTGACACTATCACCCCCACCTTTGCCCAGCTCCACTGGTCCCCATCCCCCAGAGGATTGAGTTCAAGTTCTCATCCTCGCCTCTAAGGCCCTCCTTGCGCCTTCCCATCTCTGTGACCTGCTAACCCCATATCAACCTGTCTACTCCCTCCAATCAGCAGGCTCAGGCCTGCTCTACGTCCCCCGCTCATTAGCTGTCGGGCCTTCAGCCTCTCTGCCCAAACTCTTTGGAACTCCATCGCACAATCCCTTCGCCTCGCACCCTTGTTTCCTTCAAGGCACGTGTCAAGACTCCCCTCTTGGACCTCACTTTTAGCCACCATCCTATGCTCCCAAACTCTCTGCTCGGGTCCAAATTCCTGACTGTCCAGCACGTTGGGACATTCTCTCAACGTGAAAGGCGCTATACAAATGTAATTTTGTATTGTAAGAACTTTTACAGTTACCAAATAAGCAAAATGATGGGGTCGAGAGGGGATAGAAGTGTCAGGGAATTGGCACTATTGACAATATTATCTTACATTTGATGCAAAATAATACATATTAGTCACCACTTGGTTGATTGCAATTACTAGTCCAGACCCATGGCAGTGGCAAGGTAAGTGTGGTATACATACTTGACGTACAAACAAATACAGACGTTGTTAAATATACATCATATACACCTACTAGTAATCGGTTCTGCTGCTGAACAGTAACTGCTCACATTCAAGAATGTGCTTTGTTTGTTATTATAATAATAATAATCCTTGCATTTGATATACCGCTTTTCACGTCGGGAGGACGTCCCAAAGCGCTTCACAGAACACACTGTAAAGTGAATTGACTGTATATTTGTGGGCGAACGCGGCAGCCAATTGCGCACAGCAATGTCCCACAAACAGTCGTAGATTGAAAATGGCCATTATTGTTTTTGGTTTTTGGAGGGATCACTATTAGGCTCTGTGTGGAGTAAGGAAACTTGCCCAAGGTTTGTTATTGCTTGCCAACTTAACACTTGTATAAACAACTCGCACATAAGGTAGGGGACTTGACCCCTGGGGGGGGGGGGGGGGGGGGGAGAGAGAGAGGAGTGAAGAGAGACCTCCCACCCCCATTTACACACTCGCAAACCTTCCTGATTCGACGTAGCTTCACGTTGCACAAGTCCACACCAGTGCACGTTTTACACTCGTTACTTAAATAAAAAAAATGGGGGGTGGGGGAGAGAGAGAGAGAGAGAATCCTTTCCAGGAGACGTATGTGTGGAATGAACACTTCAGCCATAAGGGAACAGAAAACCTCAAGTGTAACTGAAAGCCTCCCCTTTCCCCTGTCTCCCTCCCTCCCTCCTTGTCTCTCTCTCTCTCCCTCCTTTCCTCCTCTAGTGTGTCTCTCCCCGCCCACCCACCCCCGCTCCCCAGTCTCCAGGTCTTTCTCTCTCTCTCCCACCTCTTTTCGTTGCAATAATAATGTAGGCCGCCGCCGCCGCCGAACGCACCACGTTTTCGGTGCTCGGGGGAGGGGTGAGTTGAGGAGAAGGAGGTGAGGTGAGGGAGGAGACGAGGAGGAGGAGGAGGAGGGCGGACAGAGGATTACAAAAGACGGCCGGGGCGGTCAGGCGCGTTGCTTCGGGAGCGTCGGGCTCCGGCCTCCGCGCGGCGCGAGCTACGGAAAAGCGCGCCCGACTTACAACTCGGCTTTGCCCCCTTTCTCCCAGCTTTTCACCCAGTCGACAGGGAAGACCATCACCGCCATCTTAGCTTCACTCCATCCGGCCCCAATACCCCGGATGTTTAGCCCAGTGGAGCCGGCGGCGGGGGGGGGGGGAAGGGGGCGGGGCCGCGGGTTCAAAGGGCGGCGGCGCCCGCTCTAGCCACGCCTCCTCCCCTCCCTCCCGGGGCATGACGGGAAGGCGAAGGGTTTCACCAGCGTGCGCGCGCAACCCTCACCCACAGCTCCCACACTCCCTCCTCCTTCCTCCCCCACACCCTCCTCCTCCTCCTCCCTCCCCCACACCCTCCTCCCTCCCTCCCCCACCACCCTCCTCCCTCCCTCCCCCAGACCCTCCCTCCTCCTCCTCCCTCCCCCCAGACCCTCAACCCTCCTCCCCCAGACCCTCCTCCTCCCCTCCCTCCTCCCTCCCCCACACCTTCCCCCCCCTCCCACCCTCCTCCTCCCCCCTCCTCCTCCCTCCCTCCCCCACACCCTCCTCCTCCCTCCCTCCCCAGACCCCCCGCACCCCCACCTGTTAACCAATGATTCGATCGTTTCAATCGCTGGCAATGAATCCTCGCCCTCCGGAGGGACCCCCCCCCGTTCCGCGGCCGCTGCGCTCGACGGTCCGTACGTCCCGCGAAGCGCTCCTGGGACGCCGTATCGAACGCAAAGGATTATTATTACTATTATTAGTAGTAGTAGTAGTGTCATCGTCATTGTTATCGATAAAGCGGTTCGACCGTGTTTTGTGGGCGAAACGCGGCAGCCAATGGTGCACGGCCGTGTCCCACAAACTCGTGGATGGAGTGACCAAATTATTAGTATTTTTTTTTTGGTGGGATTATTACACCCACACTCCCCCCACCCGGAAAAGCGATCCGCCGATCGACTTAACAACCAGGTTGCGGCTTACTGCTAGGGAGACAGACAGGCGTGCGGAGTTGGGCGCCTGTGGTGGTTCTGGTGGTGCTGGTTGTTTAGTGACAACGATGCCTACTCTCAGCCCGCCCCCCCCTCACCATAAATTGGACATGCCTTCACCTCCCCGCTTGACTCTCTACCCCCTCCTCGCTCCCTCCCTTCCCTCACCCTGACCATTTCCCCCCAATGCTCGGGTCCTGACCCAACTGTCCAGCGCCTTGGAATGTCCTCCCGTCTGAAAGGTGCTCTATAAATGCAATCTTGTTGTTGTTGTGCTGTGAGCAAATCGGCTGCCACCTTCATCCGCAAAACACGCGGTCACTGCACTTAATGATGAGTCCTGTGAAGCGCTTTGAGACGTCCTCCTGACATGAAAGGTTGTAAGTAAAATATTTATACAGCTCTTCGCGATTGCAGCAATTCCTGTGCACAAAAAATGAACCAATTTCCCCCCCAGTTAGCCTCGCTGAGCAAATATATGAATTGATAACGATGCATGTTACCAGCACAAAACACTGGTACGTTTCATTGTGTTTATCCACTGAAGAGTGCATTGTCCATTAGAACATTTGCTTGAGGGCATATCTGCACCATCAAACCTCACTGATTTACCCAGATAAGCTGGTCGCCTATTGGTTATCTCATATTTATTCAAGACTGATATGCAAACAAAGTTGAGTACATGATCTCCATGGAGGGATTCCTCTGTGACAATCTACTAATGTGCTATCCAAGTTTTTTCTTGCCACATAAAACAGTTTCTTCATTGAATACAGAGAAACCATTTTTCTGGGATCCATACCACTGCAAAAGCTTTAAAAGTATACGAATAGAAACCACACGTGCATTCCATTTAAAGCATTCATCTTACACGGTCACCTTTATGAGTAGATAGAGCTACAATTAAAACCGGCTAAATGGGAAGTCAGTCTACCATAATTTCGTAATATTTCTGTGAAGTTCACTTACAGAAAAGGAAATGGAAAATAAAACCATTCCTAACCACAGAATATAAAATAACATATTTTGCATTCCGCATACAACCAGAGCTGAATTTGCTTATCGTATGAATTGTAAAGAACATCAAACTATAACAAAGGAACTGCACAGTACCCCATTTCTGTGAAGGGACACTAAAATATTTTTTATACATTTCATTTTAAAATGCTTGTGTATTCTGCGTACTGTAGTTCTACCCTCACAATGCAAGGATAGATTAGATTCATTTTCACACCTATTCGTGTTAATCAATGACATGAGAATGATGGCATTGCAAAACATATCAGTTTCATCCAACTATAATCCACATAATCCTATGCACGAACCATTATCCTACCTTGAAGTGAATAAATCATTTCAATGTACTATAATTTCCTATTATTTCTCTTAGCCACATCAATTAATTATATGCTCACCTATTTTTGTTGTGTGTAGAACACATACACGAGTGAGTGCACCCTTATCACTTTGGGAATACTCCCAACCTTTTTTACCATGATATCAGGTGGTAGCCAAAAATCTGTTGCGCACAGATGAAGCTACAGCCAACAAAGGCAGTTGTTCTCCAGCTTGTCCAGTAGTGCCATTTCCAGATCTTAAATCATAGAACACTATTATTATTTCAGTCACTGATCCATAAACATGCCAGACGGTGTAATTATTGCAGCTTTACATTAGATGTTGGCTGAGAAAATGACACAACAGCATTGTTTAGGGAATATGAATAAGTTCCTACCGTTTTGCTTGTCCTTTGAAACACAAGTGTAATGTCTGAAATACCATCCTCCAGGCTATTTCTCTTTGCAATAATAGTGGGAGGGAGGGAATTTCGCAGAGGAACTCTGAAATCTAGTTCCCGAGAGGGGAGCAGAATGACTCAATGCTCACTGATTCACCCAGATGGGTTGCAGGAGGAGGTGAGGTCATGGTCAAGGAGTCTGAGGATTTTGAATTTGACATGCTGAGCCATGCAATGATGGGCTCGCGGAGCCTGGAGGAGGAGTGGACATGGACTGCAGAGCCCTAGAAGGTCTGCAGCTTCTACAAGGAAGAGTTGCGAGAGTCCAGTGAGCAGGTCATTGAAATAATCGAGCCTGGCCATGATGTGGATGAGGGTTTCGGCAGCTTTCAGTTAGGGTTTGGGTTAACCAGCATGTCAAATTCAAAACCTCAGACTCCTTGACCATGACCTCACCTCCTCCTGCAACCCATCTGGGCGAATCAGTCAGCATTGAGCCATTCTGCTCCCCTCTCGGGAACTAGATTTCAGAGTTAACCCTAACCCTAACCCTAATATAAAACAATTCAGTGTTTTATATATAAAATCATTCCAAAGATAATTGCATCTCATTTATTTTAAATATACCCTGTAGACTAGATCCATGGGATTTACTTCCTGTCAAAAAAAATCAATTGGATACCTATAGTTTATTCAGCTGGTAACTGTGAACATTATTTGTATCACAATACATGGACCCATAATGATATTTCTGTCAACAATTATTAACTGTTTACCAGGATTAAATTTATACTTTATAACTGAATGTACATGAATATTCCTTACCATTTTGTAAGGTAGTTTTCACCTCTCTCTCAAGTTGCTTAATTGACACTTTCAAAATCTCCCAAATAAAGATTTAAGTGAAATATTGTTCTATCACCACATACAGTATATTATGTTTCTTGCAGCTAATGAAACAATGTCACCTCTGTATTTGACTCTAATATACCTCCTGTAAACACTACCATTACAACAAATCCTGGGAGGAGATCCCCTTTAGGCTCAATGGGTAACAAAATACTAATCCTTGCATTTGATAGAGCACCTTTTACATCAGGAGGATGTCTCAAATAGCATCAGAGGATTTATGAAAACACATTATGTAAACACGGTTAACAGACCAGTTAGATCCAAGTTTGGCTCTTTGTTCTGTTATATGTTAGCTGTTTCCAACAAGATAGCAGTTGGAGTGTAACAAAGGCTTCAATGGTGCTTGTCTTGGTAACAGAAGAGACATATCAGAAATGTTTTTCAATCCTGACTGCTATCCAGTGACAATCTCTGGAAATACAGATGTGTGAATATTCGATAAAGACATGATTCGGTTCAGCTCTCATTCACTCCAAAATAAATAACCTTCAAGATCTATTCGCCCATTCGCACACCTCTCAGATGAAGCATCATTCCACGTGCGGATGGGGTGCAACGAAGCTCTCAAGTCTGGTTTGGATACTCTCACGCACGGTGACAGGTTTCCCATCCACGTACGCGCATGCGGGTCACGAAGCAAAAGAAAATATTAATTCTAATTCAATCCCGTTCACCGAATAATAACAATAATAGTATCCCTTGCATTCAAATATAGCGCCTTATCACGTCGTTCAGACGCCTCAAAGCGCTTCACAGGATGTACCGTGAAGTGGACGGATTGCGCATCTTGTGGGCTAAATGGTGAATGGGGGACCTTTGCGCTTCCGCGGAGCGCAGCCTAAAAGCCTTCTCCCGGGGTTGTGGAGTTGCCCGAAGCAATCATCCGTGGAGTCCTGTAGCTCAGTGGTTAGAGCACTCGCTTTGCAAGCGAGAGACCTGAGTTCAATTCCAGGCAGAGGGCCAAACCTTGGGCAAGTTTCCTCACTCCACACAGAGCCTAATAATAATCCCTCCAAAACCAAAACAATAATAAATTGGTCATTTTCAATCTGCGACTGTTTGTGGGACATTGCTGTGCGCAATTGGCTGCCGCGTTCGCCCACAAATATACAGTCAATTCACTTTACAGTGTGTTCTGTGAAGCGCTTTGGGACGTCCTCCCGACGTGAAAAGTGCTATATCAAATGCAAGGATTATTATTATTATTATTATTATCCGGGGGCGGGCGGGGTGGGGTGGGGGGGTGGGAGGGGGGTGGGGGGCGCCGCCTGCTCTCAAGGACCAAGCGTGTCGCAGAATCCAAGCAATAGACCCCCCTCCTTCCTTCCCCCCCTTTTCTGGTTCCCTCTTCTTTCCACCTCCTCTTTCTCTCTCCCTCCCCCTCCTCCCCCCTCTCACCCCTTCTCCATTTTGTTTCCCTGCTCCCTCCCTCTCTCTCTCTCTCCCTCTCTCTCTCTCTCTCTGTACCCCGTCCCTCCGCCAGCTACAAAGCCACGGAATGTGTTGACGGCGGAATGTCCTCCTCCTCCACCTCATTATTATTATTATTATTCAGTTAAATCCCTTTTAATGATTCGCAGGAATTAACGGCGATGACGCCTCGGTGCGCGTGCGCGCGCGTGGTGCGTGCGTGCGTACGTCACTGCGCGCGCGACCGACGGAGGAGGGAGGGAGGGAGGGAGGAGCGAGCGGCGCGGGAGAGGTGAGAGGTGAAGGGGCGGGGCCGCACGGACATGACGTCACGACCAAGCCCGGGGGGTGGGTGGGTCGGGACCAATCGGATGGTGGTTGCCCTGGGTTACCGCGGGATTTCCCCGCCCTCCCGAGTGATTGACAGGCGGGGGGGCGCGCGCGCACACAGAGAGAGAGAGAGAGAGAGGTGGTCTCGCGCGCGTGACGCAGGAGGGGATCGGACGGTTGGGCTCGAGGCGAGTCTGGAAGATTCAAGTGCGAGGGAAGGGCGCGAGGCCCCCGACCGAGAGTCTGCGCCGCGTGAAGGTCACTCACTCACTCACTGACTGACTGACTGACTCGGCCATCTTTGTCTGTGTGACAGCGAGTGCGTGCTGAGTATCAAGCTCTCTCTCTCTCTCTTTCTGTGGTTTGTGTCCCTGATTGTTAGTCCCAACGGCCTTTTTTGCCTCCACCCCTTCCTTCCTTTCTTTCCCTCCTTCCCTCCCTCTCACTCTCTCTCTCTCTCTCTCTCACTCCCTTCTCACCCCCACCCCCCACCCCATTCCTTTCTACCCCCAACACCCAACCCAGGCCACTTCACCGAAGTCAAACTCCTTTGCCCCCCCCCCCAGCACCACCACCACCACCTCCAACTCTCTGCCCTTTGCTCACCTCTGTTCAAATCTCCTCTACCTCTTGGGTCATCCACCTTTCCTTCCTTCCCTCCCTCCTCCCCCCCCCCCCCCCCCCCCCCACCTCCCCTACCCCCTGGCTTTGCCCTGTGAATTGCTCTGCGCCCGTAAAGTGCCCTATTCCCCCCCCAGTCCCTCTCCAGGCTTCACTGGCTCACTTATCGCGGCTCAGATCGGCTTCCAAGATCCCCGCCGCCGTCTCCGTGAATCCCTTCGCGTTCCGGGCGCCCTCTCAGCTCTGCTTACTTCGCTGCTCCCTTTCAGCCGCTCAGCCCCGAGGCTCTGGAACTCCATCCCCCAGTGCCTTCGCCGCCTCCTCCCTTTCCTCCTTCGAGGCCGGTCGGTCGGTCTCAAGATCTTTCTCTTCGACAGTGCCTTCAGCTCCCCTCTCGACTCGCTACCCCCTCCTCGCTCCTTCCCTCCCCTCCCCTCACCCTGACCCTGACCATTTCCCCCCCAAGGCTCGGGTCCCGACCCAACTGTCCAGCGCCTTGGGACGTCCTCCCGACGTGAAAGGCGCTCTACAAATGCAATCTTGTTGTTGTTGTATTCCGCCTCCGCTCGGCTGGCTCCAGCTTGTTCCTCGTCCCCTCCTCTCCACCATCGGCAGTCGTGCTATCAGCCACTAAGCCTCGAAACTTTGGAACTTTCTCGCTCAATGCTCCTGCCACGCCCACACCCTCCTTCTCCTCCTTCTGATCTGGCCTGAAGACCTCCTTATTAATAATAATCCTTGCATTTGAGGCAGCACATTATCACGCCGTCAAGACAGTTCAAAGCACTTCACAAGTTATACTGTAACGTGTGTTGAATGTGCACTTTGTGGGTGGAACACGTCACTCAATCTACATACAGCAATGTTCCCACAAACAGTCATGGACTGGGGGACCCAGTTTATTGGGGAGATTTGTTGACCAAGACACTGGGAGAGGGAAACTCCCTTTTCTTCTGAGACTTTAACCTGTGTGAAAGGTACTGTGTAAAGTGCAAGCTTGTGTAAGGTGTGCCTTGCTTGCGCCTGTGGAATTGAGTCCCAACACCATGGAAATCACACTGTGGCTCAGTTTTGCTTCTGGGTGGAACTCTTGTCTCTTTTTTTGAAAACCTTGGCGACAACAGAGGTGCACTGCTAACAAAAAGCTTTGCATTTTATTTGCTCGTTCATTGCTCACCCTGTTGTGTCTGATCCACGGCAAAAATTCTTATTTCTTGGCGAGCCCTATCATGGGAAATGGGTTTGCTGTTTTAAATGATTCTAACAAATGCATCTAGTGTTTAAACTGAAATGCCACTGCAATTTTTTAATGCTGTACTGTTAGCTATTTGTGACTTTATTAGTGTGCATGTAGAATGTGAAAGGTGCTCTGTAAATATAAATTATTGTGTGTGTGTAAAGACATTGGTGGATCGTTTTGATTCCAAGAATGTGTTAATTATGACACATTTTTTGTGACTCTTTGGATTTCGGGGAAAAAATTGCAGATGAGTGATATGGGTGAACAGCATCATTCTATTTGTTTACTTGTACCTGCCTGTATAGACTGGGCTGTAATTTGTAAATATAATTTTTGGTATCCCATTAAGCATAACTTTTTTGAAAGGCTGCTGCTTTCAGTCATCTCTGCTTCCTGTATGCTGTATTAATTACACATAGTACTGGAACTTTGGTGAAAACTACAACAAAAGCACTGGAAGACTTCCCAGAACTGTGGCTTCAACCCCCTCCCATCCGCAGCACAAGTTTAAAACTGATACCAGCTGAGTCATTTGATAACGTTTTTTTAAAAAAGTAAAACAATTTGCTTCAGGAACTGTGTAAAACACTTACATAATGAAAACCTCTATTTACTATTTCCCATGATAAGGCTCGCCAAGAATAAGAACTAGTCTACCATATGTTCTTCCAGAGTGTAATTTTTTTGCAATACATTGACGGTTTGAAATGCGTGTTTACATTTTATAAAAAAAACTTTTGCCTGTTGTTTTACAGAATCTGAAGGAGCAGTAACTTGTCGCATAAGAGAGGTGGACCAGATGAGATTTGGTTAAAAATAAGTTTTCTGACTCACTGCAAAATTTCTATATTTTTTGAGTTGTGGAAACAGATTAACAAAGACTGAAATAACTGTCAAAGTAACCTACAGCACAGCAGGATCAACATGGATATTACAACAGACTGTCAACAAGACCTTTCAAATGAGATGTATAGGCTTGGAACATTTATAAACTTTCCATCTGATGTCCCTATTTCTGAAAGAACATTGGCCAGAGCAGGGTTCATTTACGCTGGTGTTAAAGATCAGGTGAGATGTTTTAGTTGTGGTGGAATGATAGAAAACTGGCAACATGGAGATTCTGCAGTCGGAAAACACAGGCAACTATTCCCAGCCTGTGAGTTTATTAACGGTTCATGGTTGAACAGTGAGCAAATGCCAACCACATATGCTGAAGGTCATCAACTGTTAGAGAATGGAACCCCTAGGTATATTAATAGACAATTAAATAATTTAAGTTCTCCTATTGATGATGCGGTGAGAACTAAAAGCATTGAAGACATGTCTCATCTACGACCTAGAAATCCTGACATGTGTAATGAAGAAGATCGAATGAATACCTTCAGTAACTGGCCTAGCTATGGCATAGTAGCTCCGAGAGAACTTGCCAAAGCAGGACTTTACTATACCAGTAATAATGATCAGGTTCAATGCTTCAGTTGTGGTGGATTAATGCAAAACTGGGAACCTGGAGATCGAGCCATGTTAGAGCACAAGAGACATTATCCCATGTGTTCCTTCGTTTTGGGATATGATGTTGGTAATATACCCCATGAACAAAATAGTTGTACTGCAGGTGCAATCCACCCTTCAAGTAATAACGAACCAAGAGCAAACTTTTCCAGTTTTCCCAGACACCCAGACAAGCAGACATTTGATGCACGCCTCGAAACCTTCAGGTCGTCAGCAGGTTACTTTCATAATGTTGAAGACTTTGCGAGAGCTGGTTTTTACAGCACAGGTACTAAAAATCTAAATACAGCATATTTTCAAGTTGAACAGGATTTTGTTACTTTGCACGTTTTCAAATTGCATTTCTTTCATGCAACTGAAGCATTCTGTCAGATTAAAATCTTTTATTTTTCATCCTGTTATAGGTGAAAAGTCTGCTGAGGAATTTGGTTAAGGGAGTGAGCGAGAAATGGGTGGATTCTTGGGAAGTAAACATATTAAGGGGTATGGTGGGAAGGTGGCATAGGAAAGGCTGTGGGACGTAGATCATAAAGTGGTTTGTGGCAGAGGTGGCTCACTGTTCTGCATTTCCTATATTCTTGCATCTCATTCAGAGCCATCAGTAATGTTTCAGTAACTTGCCTGCATGCTCATTGTTGCATGCATGAGTTTAGTCTGAATACTTTTGTGGGCTGTTTGCTTGTGGCAGGGCATCACAGGGAATTCTAATCTTGCTGAATGTTCACACTTTCCAGCATGGGTCAATGAATTGCAATAAGGAGCAGTAGAGCTGTTCCTTCATTGCCTTCAGGAAAGGACTGAGCATTTTGGGGAATAGAAAATAAATAAAAAGCCTAAACAAAATCCTGTTCAACTTGAAGAGCCACTTTGCAAAAATAATAACTGTCGTACCCTCCTTCAATAACCACAATATTGCTGGGGATGATCTAATAATAAATAATAAGGAACAAAATATGAAATGTAGCAAAACATTCATTTGGCCTGATTGATAGTACTACAACATGGCCTGTTTATTTGCAGTTTGTAAACATTTTTGTAATACACAGGTGGGAATCAGTTTAATGAACTGCTGTATTGCTGTACTATACAAAAAGGGAAAGTGCTAAATTGTCTAATTTCTGTCACATGGAAGTCACACCCATTTCTTTGATTGAAGATTAATCTTTTTAGTCACAATGGATCCATCCTAAACATCCCTTTTCTGCTTATCGTCAGTTTCTCATATCAGGAAGGCAAAGTTTCATGCTCTTTCCTTTTTCAATTGTGGAAATTTTAAACTCAATAACTTTCTGGGAAACCATATTGATGATTAATTGCCTGAAAACCTTTTCGATTAATTCATTTGAGGTTTGGGCACTCGGTGCAATATAAATGCAATTATAATTGTGACCCACTCTCGTCTCAGAAGATCCCATGAGCAGCTAGGCCTATCTATGATAATTTCGCTCCATTTGAAGACCTACCTCTTTGCCAAGTCAGTTATTCTCATCCCCACTATGCTCCCACTATTGCACCATCAGCAGTGTAGATTTGAATTGTATTGTGCATGGCAGGATCAACTCAGAGTCAATGTGGAACAGAGAGATCTCAGACAAACCTAAGTACAGGCAATACAAGTGCTCTTGCCTCTCTTGAACTCGGGTGGGAACAATCCTGATTTCTATCTTATTGTCTCTGCTCTGTTAGAAAATGGAAGTCCTTATCTCATATGGTTATCTGAAGGTGCAGTGTGCACTGGACATTACAGACAGCTTTAAAACAGTTTAAAGCACACAATAAGAAATGTTATTCTTTCATTTTCAGGTGATGGAGACAGCGTGAAGTGTTTTTACTGTGATGGAGGATTGAGAAATTGGGAATCTGGTGATGACATCTGGGAACAGCACGCAAAATGGTTTCCAGGGTAAAGTGCTTAATATTGGAATGGATAGTTCCAATGGGTGGTTGTGGTCAATGTGGCAGCCCCCAAACTTAAAAATGTTAATTAAATCAAAGTGTTCTTACATATATATATATATATATATTAAAAAAGACCAACACAACTCTTTATCATTCCCTTCAATTTCTCCACCAAATAGCCATCTATTTCCCTCTCAACTTTGGAGACACAATATCCCATTGCAGTTTCCCTGTGTTCTTTCCACATATTCACCACTTTTAATGTGGAGTAATTAATTAAATATTAACTGATGTGGCAGTGCTTTAGTCTTCTTAATTCTCTATATTTCTCCCCTGCTCTCTCTCCACACTTCTTCCTCCACCCTTGAGGTCTTGTAGCCCATTGAAAACTTCAAATTAGTTTCTGTCTCTCTCTATTAAATATATATAATATACAAAAAGACTTAAGAATTGGTGTTAAGCCATTTTTCTACTGCTATTTTTATTCAATAAATTATTTGGTCCTGAATTTTGTAGTTGCTTTTTCCAGGAATATTGTGGTTGTTTTAGGACTGGGATGACATTTTCTAAAAATGTAGATTTGGAGAGCAAATTGCTTCAATCACTATGAATTTAATCTGAGATTGACTTATTTCCTGTAGCTCAGTAGTTCGAGCACTCGCCTCGCAAGCGAGAGACTTGGGTTCGATTCCCGCCAGGGCGAAACCGTGCGCAAGTTTCCTTACTCCACACGCCCGATAATAATCCCTCAAAAAAAAATTTGGTCACTCAATCCACGACTGCCGCGTTTGCCCACAAATAAACTGTTAATTTATTTTACAGTACTGTGAAGTGCTTTGAGACACCCAGAAGACATGAAAAGCACTATGTCAAATGCAAGGATTATTAGTACTATTTGTAGAAACTCCTGAGAAATAATTCTACTGTTTATCATTGCAGCTGTGATTTTCTGATTCATCATAAAGGCCAGGTTTTTGTGAATGAAGTTCAGTTAAAGAAATTGTTCAATTCTACGGTAAGTTACAGTATATAATTGTTTTAATGTAGCTCTTCTAATCAGATTCAGGTGAATTCATACTTAATAAAATTCAACAATCTGTGTTTTCTGAACTTCTGTTTCTTATCAAGTATACATACGCTGGTCACTTTAGATATCTGTATGCAATGCAGAAGATTATCTTAAGGACTAAAACCCCCCTTAAAAACTGATGCCACTTGTGCTTATCAAATAGGTGAATCTATTTTCAATATGAGAAACAAATAAAGCACGAGTTTTTGAGTTTTGTGATATCTGACATTGGTATTAAATTTCAATCCTTGTTTGCAAGAATGTGATTCTAAAAGGGGGTAGACTTATCAATACGAGAATTAACATGTAATTTTATTCCAGACTGGAGTGTTACCAGAAGACTATCTTTCTAAACCGGAACCAGGTTAGAATTTTTTCTACATACTGCTAAATATTTTTTACACCTTAATCCCATTTTTTCCTGCAGATTAGAATTGTGAAATGTCTTCGAAAAATCGATTGGTGCTGGGATTTACTTGAACGAGTTCTAAAGCGCCTTGGGCTGCTGCTGTTTGGATTCCACTGCATTAAAGAGGCCGAGAGGAATTCAGAGCCTGGCGGCAATATTGAAGCAAACATCCATGCATGAATTTATGCATGCACAGTTGTTTCTAAATTGCAGCTGATGACTTGTTATGCCTCTGGCCTGTTGGGGTGGGCTGACATGGCAGAATGCTTTATGGGCTGTCACAGCTGATACTGTTCTCACCCAGCATTCTCTCTCTTTTCAATCCCGTCCTTGGGTATCTATTCTCATTCTTCTGTTTGCAATCCAATGGGATTTTTTTTGTGATGTTTTTTGTCACTGTTAATATCCTCATGTGCGTTTTCTACTTGCTCTTTCAGAAGACCGGCTAATGACAACCGCTGCAGTTCAGGGTGCTCTTGGAATGGGTTTTGACAGATCGCTGGTGAAAGAGCTAGTTAAAAAAAAATTTCAGGCAATGGGTGACAACTACACATCTGTTCAAGCTCTTGTTGCAGATCTACTGATAGCTGAAAAAGGAGGAACCCAAGATGTGGAACAGGGTGACAAACCAAATAAAAGTAAGTTGGAGTTTTTACTTGCTATTCAACCCATTTCATTTAACTTTTAAAATGGAGAAGTGGGTGAGAAAACATCATGGTCTGCAAATTAAATGGAGATATTCATTGTAGCCAGGGGATATGTTGTGGCTTTCCCATGGTTTATATCTCTCTACATTACGTTCATTAAAAGGCACTAATTTTCTGCTGATATATATTGTCTGGACTGGTGTATGAAGATTGGCCAAAAGGTTACAGTGCAGCACCTTCAGGAGACGACGAGGGAAATAGAAAGGAATCTTAAATGTTCCTAAAATGAAAGAGTTCTATAAGTTAAAGGAGGGCGGGAATTAAAACACTTATATAGAATTCTTTGAAGGATACATAGTTTTAACACTAGCATCTGTATGTTTCGCCCATAAAATATACAGTCACCTCACTTTACAGTACATTCTTAAAGCGCTTTGAGACGTAAAGGTGCTATATCAAATGCAAGGATTATTATTACCTTTCCATTGATATGCTTATGTTTGAACTTTGCTCTGTTCCTGTATTATGATCATATGCTTTTTGTGTTCAATGTTATGCTTTGGTTTTAAAAAGGATAAATTAGTTCAAATTTCTCTAACATTGAGTTCTTGTTTTAACATTGCTTTTTCACTATTAATCTTCATAGGTATAAGCATGGAAGACCAGTTGAAAAAGTTGAAGGAAGAGAAGTGTTGCAAAGTTTGCTGGGAACGAGATGTTTCCATTGCCTTTGTACCCTGTGGTCATGTCGCGACTTGTAAAGAATGTTCTGTTGCTGTCTCCAGTTGCCCTATATGTTGCGTGAAAATTCAAGAGAAAGTTAGAATATACATGTCTTAATAACTGAGCGATAGCTTTGCTATTAAGTAAATATAATTTATCTGAAGGGTTTTACTATAATTAAATTTGCTGAGATTTTATTAAGCCTATGCACACCAATAATATCCTGTTTAGGCTGCACTGTTGGAGGTGGCCTGTGCATACATGCTATCCACAAGAAGTGCCACTAATATCATGTACAGTATCCTGAAAGTGACATTTGTAGTTCTTCCTGTGCATCACACACAATACATAGGATGTGATGTCAGCGGTAACCCTAATGATGAAGTCCCTCATTTTTCCGCACCTCACTTATGACATTGAGACAATGAACCCAGCCAATTGCGTTCTATAACAGGGTTTCTCTGTAAATGGTATTTACTAGATTAGTGCCAAATCCACAGGTTTCTTAAAAGTTGGGCAGAAATTCACTATTACTACGACATTGTCTATTATGTTGGAAAACTCTTGGTGGTTGATCATGCGCCATAATTTATATGAAAGTCTTCTTTACCTACAAATCATGTTCCTTTTGATTATAAAGTAATAAATACTGATTTCTAAGCACTCTGAGATGGTACCCTGCTTGGAGGCGCCATATAAGTGCAAGTTGTTGTTACCTGAAGAACATGTACAGTATCTAACATTGTATGGATATATATAATACTGAAGTTAATATATTAGCTATTTAGTGGAGCTGCCATTCATTCTGCTTGTCATTTGTTCTTATTCAAATGTATTTTCATTTTTAAAATTATGTAGTAGCATTCTTGTTTAAACTGACAACATTGTTCCTTAGGTATGTGCTTTTACAGGAAGGTTTCCTCAATCATATCTAGGCTTCCTCAATCACTTGGCTGAATAAATACACAAGTACATTAGATTGGAACATTCAATTTTAGTCGGTTGCATTCTCCTTCCACCATTATTGTGCAAATTTAAAATGCACCTTAAGTGAATGTATTGAGCTGGCAGCACAGTGCAAAGTATGTAATGCAGTTTTTGAAATGGTTTGGCAAGGATTAAAAATGTTGGGTGTTAATCAAATTTGCACGCCATGGTTGTTATGTCAGTCCTTGGCATGCTGCCAGATAAGTAGTACACTCCCATCTTTCTGTAAGAGAATTCAGGAAAACCTGCTTAGCTTGTTTGTGCCTTTTTATCCTATCACAAAGTACTAATGGTGCCTTGATCTACAGAATAAAGCATCCCATTAAAAGCTGAAGTAAACTCATTGTGGCAAAATGGTTCCAGGGAAGGGGAATTGTGGATTTTTGAAAAAGTATATATGCATTCAGTACAGATTCTAAGTTTCATTTGAAATTCTAATTCAAAAGGTAATTTTTGGAATTGTATATATTAGTATTAGAATTATAGTCACAGGTGCAATATTTATATAATATTGATAAATAAGATTGGAACTAAAAGTGAAAAAAGTAACTTCAAATGATTTGTATGGACTGAAATTGTGGACCAATGGGACCTGAAATAACTTTTTAGGTTCTCTCATGGACCAGACAATTAAGTCCATGGTGTAACTGAAACGGCTGCTTCAATCCTGCCCTACATAGCAGAACACTAACCGAATGTTGTGCTGTAAAACAATGGCACAGAATATTGAGAACTTGTCTTGTTTATAATAAACTAAATCAAGCTGCTTTAAGACGCAAATGTAGAGCGTTTAATTCTTACAATCAGTTTTTTAAGATTTCATTTCTTTTAAAAGCTATTTATAAATTGGCGTTAAATTAAACTGAGAGGCGTTGCTTTCTACTCATCCCAAGTCGCACAAGAAAGTATAAAATTAAGATGCTAGAACTAGATTCTTGGTCGAACTCGTGGGAATGAGTGCGCAGATCCATTTTGGTCATTTTTTAAAAAAAAAACTAGTTCATTCTTTCAGTAAATGTCAAATAAAGAATTAACAGGATCGTTAGCGAATATTTAATATGGCTGTGACAAGTGGATAATTTTGGTAAATATACCATATTGTTTTCAAAATGTACTTCGATTTTGCTATGTTTTAATTTACTGTCCATTACTCTGTTAAATATTTTTTCTTAAAGTAATTGTGCAAGAATGAATTGTTTTGCTGCTCAGAACTTGTGCATAATAAAAGCTGATCGTTAAATTTTCTTTTGAATCTACATGACTATCCCTCGCTTGTGTTGAATGGAAATGCAGCATTGTCGCTCATCACAAAGCTGAAAAATTTGCAGGGTCAACCTGTTCTAATGACCATTTCAACAGCAATCCTGGTAGGATTCCGAGGAATTACGCGTGTCCTCAGTTTATATGAAAAAAAAATCAAAGCAAGTTGGATATAAAAAACACCCCGAATTTCACGGTTCAATACGATAAATTTGTGCACTGTTCTGTTTCGATTTCTTTGCCGTGTGAGAAAGTACTTGGACCCAGGCCGTTTCTTTAGCTTTGCTCCCTGACCCAAACCTCAGCCTCGCATTGCGAATGCCTCAGTTGATTGGATTGCTCCTGGATTGGCCTTTCGCTGGTTTCAATCTTACTCGCCAGAGTCTTCGAAATCAGCATCAATGGGCAATTTGGTTACTCTTAAAGATGAAAAGTGACGCTTATGTCACAGGCTTCAAAATGTTGCAGTGCTTGGCAATTTGACCCTGTCGTCCTGGTCACTTCTGCTCCGGTTGAATTGCAAGATTATTTTCGGTTTATATTCTGAAAGGAAAGCGCTGTCTGTTATTGCTCTTCGATCGCAACAGTCTCTCCGGGTGCTATCCAGATTTGTGTTCCCTTCCTAGTCCAAATTAAAAGTATTTGTTCATCTCATTGCTTATGGGATGGTGGGTGCGCAGGGCACCTGACGCATTTGTCAACAATGATGTTCACTTCATTTCTGATCAATTGTATTTTGTAAGCTTTGGGGTGTTTCGTCTTACCTAAATCGAAGTTATTCAGTGGAATAATTCAACACCTCGGTAACGTATATTGTCAACGGGAGGTTCTTTATATTTTTTTTTGGAGGGGAGAAAACTGTCTCGGAGGTTTTTAAGCACTGTGGTGGGCTGCCTGTTGGCTGTTTAGAAGTGACAGGAAGCGATTAGAGCAAATACTGCGTGATGGGTTATGTTAACGTTTATCTGCAATAGTGATCTGGTTAGAGCAGCTGCTGAGTAGATCTTCTTAACAGTTGAACTGATTCTGAATATATTAACATGCCTCACAGTCTAAAATGAGCTATAACTGAAATAAGTTGGCCATCTCCATTGACTCTCAATCCCTCAGTGGTCCTGATGTAAACATACCCCATAGTTTTGCCGTGCAATATTTTCCATGGAGCTGCGGTGCTGCTCTAATTGCATTCAACATTCACAAGAGAGTATCGACAACATAATATTCAAAATGGTAAAACATGCAGCTGTAGCAAAATTACCTGTAACCCTGCTCTCAAGAAAAAAACCTGTCCCCTTCCATCCAATCTCTTAGCCATGTGCCTTCCTACTTGGTGCTGTGAAGCAGCAAACTCCCATTTTAGATTCAAAACATCAAATGTGGATTTGGTCCTTAAAATTAAGTTTAAAGTTCAGTCGCTGGCATCAATTACAAAACTTATATTCTGGTCTGTTAATTTTCAAACACCTTTTTGGGTTCAGTGCAGCAAGTACCTGTAGTATGATTCGGATGCAAATAAGAGAGATTTCCGAATTGAAAGTTTTATTGAAAGGTTTAATAACTGTGTTAACGTTACTGATTGCCTTTGGTGTATTCTTTAGTTGTAGGCCTCTCCAACCTCTCCAGTTCTCTCCCCCCCACCCCGCACTCTTTTTCTCACACTGGTGACAAGAAATACGACTGGATTTTACAGATGTTTGAATCTTAGATTGATCTGCCTCACATCATTGAGTCACTCATCTTTAATCTATCATTTTTGTTGTTGAGAGCATCTGTGAATTCGTGGGATATATATATATATTTTTAAAAAGTTGTTTCTGTGCTATTGTGCTATCTATCAATGCCTTAAAAATATTAAATCAGATTTTCTCCAGACTTCTGCAGCCGTTGGTGATTTGGGTATGGAAAATAGATGTGTGTACCTTGTGTGTATGTATCTATGTGCCCAAACATGCTGAATATTCCCCTGGGACAGGGAGCAGCTCTGATAATCACATTGGCTCTAAATTGCAGCATTTACTAAATTGGCAGCAACACTGCAAAGCTCCATTATCAGTCAAAACAAAACTGCTGAAACAGGTAACACCTGGTGTTAGATTTAAAATTCCTAACTCATTAAGAAATGCATTTTTTAAAAAAAATGCAATACTGTCCGGATGAAATTTTTAGATGTTTTTCGACTTTTCTCGTTGCATTTAGCTTCTGCTTTTTTTTGGATGGCTTTCAAATTTGCAGTGCAAAGATGCAAGCAGCCCTTTAAGATTTGGCTCTGATGCACGTTGGCACAGTTTCAGCAACTGACAGTTCTGAACTTCAAAAAAAAAATAGTGCACCGTTTGATACGTGAGAGTGAGACATCACATGCAGCACCTTGGGGAGAAAATTGGAGGCAGGGAAAGGGAGAGGAAAAAAGATCAAAGGGAAAGAAGAAGTAGGAAATTTACTGATTAATGCGCCACTGCGTCCCTTCAAGACGGCTTGTACAGACGTGATAAGCCTATTCACATGTGACTGTGAAATTGATCTCATCCTCGCCTACTTCCCTTCTCGCTCTACTCCTCAATACTCTCTCTCAAAATGCATCTGGCTGTCTTGAACTCTTTTATAGTATTTGCTACTGCAGCGTTCCTTGGCAACTTGATTCGCAGGTCTCTGCCAAAATGTTCTGATTGACTGCTTTTGCATACCTTATTCCCTAATGTGTGCTCCAGTCCCTAAGGTTTGAACCCTACGCCGCGGTAAATAAATCGTCATGATCAGCTTTATCAATCCTCTTCGTAATCTTGAAAATCTCAGTTGCATCATCCGAAGGTCTCTTGTCCAAAAAGAATCTGCCTTAACTTTGTTAAATTCCTGATACTTGCAATAATCTTTGTTGTTCACCTTTGTACCTCTCAGGTAATCAGAACTGCATACAATACTCCAGAAGGCTGAAATTCTAATCAGTGTTATGTACAGCATTTTAGGCCCCGAGCTGAGGGTGGAAATCAAAGGGGAACGGGAAGGATGCCCAAACACACGGTCAAAGGGGTACATCCCGAGACGGAGCTTGAATGAGGGGAGGGAGGAGGTTGAAGGATCTCTGGATTGGAGTTCCAGAGAGCGAGACAGAGTGGCTCAAAGTCCACCTGTCCATGGTGGGAGGTGGGGTGGGGGGGCCTGATGTTTTGCTGCTTTTACATTAAAACTTATTTTTCAAAGAGACGGGGTATCATCATGGCGCTGTACAGAGCTACATTGCTCCTCCGCAAATAAATACCCAAAATGCAGCCAAATCGCCACGTAGTACAACTAACTTCATGTGACAAAAGCTAAAGCTTTGCCAGATTAAATTATATTCTTGACTGAGCCCTGGCAAAGGCAATCTGAGAGTTCCCCATTTTCACGTCAGTTTTGCTGTACACCGACCGCAGTGGTTCTTGTAGAGTCATCACTGCATGTAACTTTTCCATGTGGTTAATCATTGCATTTATTAATTTACTGATCAACCAGGTGGAATTGTTACGCAAGGAAACCAGCTGGACTCATACCAACTCCAGTGATACAGAACTTGGTTTCTGTTAATTTCTTCTCTACTTTAATTCCAACAGGGCAATAGTTCTGTGTTCTCTTGTAAACTATACTCAATGATAACCAATATAAGTATACAAATGTAATTTTGTTGTTGTCGTTGCACAGTGTGCTTTAACTTGATCTATGTGTTTGTGGCATTACATCAAGAACTGCTGTCCTGGAAACAGAAAATCCTGTTTCAGTGCCTGAACAAGAAACATTACCTAATGTTTTGGATCAGACGCTTTTTTTAAAAGTTCTGTTGAAGGGTTGACCCCCAAACCATTAACCTGTCTTATCCTATCAGGTGCTAATTAATGTTTTATGAATTCCAGCATTTTCTGGTTTTAAATCATGTTTTCAGTATTTTTGTCAATATTGCTGTGACTTTTGTTATAATAAATAGTGTTAACTTTATTTTCATATGTTGGAAGATGCTATCTGCTTGAAGGGCACTATATAAATGTTGTTGGAAATGCTCAACGCACCAAAAAAATACGTGTTTTATTCTGCAATTGCCTCTTGTGAGGTGAGTTATCACCTCAATTATTTATTCAAAAACTTTCACCCGGATTCTTTGTAAACAAATGGAGAAAACATACAAGAATGAATATGTGTGCAGAAAAGTGGGCAACGGTGAAATGCTAATGATGCTTCGGTAAATTGCAAAGACACCTGCTTCTCCCCCAGTTGAGAATGACATGCCTCATTAACCCAGAAATATAATTGAGCTGAAAAACACAGATTTAAACCCCGTGAATAATGGGAATAATGTTCCAGTTTTGCTGCTTCATAGAAAATTAATTGTCTCTCCTTCCAATTTCGTTTACAAAATACTAACTTCCAAATAAGTCAATTGTGCCTTACCAATTTTTCTAGAAATATTATTTATATTCAGAACGTGTAATTTAATATTTGCTACATCCATTCCAGTTGTACTGAAGCCGGGTATAACTGAATATGTTTACACTTTGATATCTAGCACTTACTTTCATTTTGTCTATTGTGAAGCATAAGATGAATACACCAGTATTACATGAGTGTTCAACTTATTGTAAACCTAAAATCCAATTGCATACCCAGCAGAAATCCACGTGCACTGGGCATTAATAATACCTTTTTCACAGTCAACCCCATCTGGATACCTTGAATTAAATTCTTATCTGTTTGAATGTGCAAATTGTACACAAAGATATTGTTGGAGTCACACACACACACACAAGTTTACCTGTTAAGAGAAAAATTCTCCAGATAGAAAAATGTATACTGCATATTCACCAAGCGTTAGAGCTCTTTTTTTTTTTGACGTAACATCATCCCTCCTCACCAAAATAAAGTAAGAATTGTAGAAGTGCACTTCGCTCATTCTCTAATAAACTCAACAGCACCACGCTTTCTGCAAGCTCTCCTCTCCACGTTCAATTAGGCTGTTGTATTTGGATCGGTGTTTTGTCTGCTTGTGCGCCTTGAGGTGAAGAGATTATTATGTGCATAAATAGAACAATATTTTCCAAAAATGGAAAGCATTTACAAACAGCTTGTTTTGTGTTTCTGCACTATCTGCGAGAAACCGGCCTCTCCAATGTAATTGGCAGCCAATCTGCACAGTAATGTCTCTCAAACCACCATAAAGCACATAACCAATTTTATCAGTGGGGGGGGGGAGTAGGGGGTCGAACTCTGAAGTATATAAATTGGAATTGAGCCAAACAGACACTAATTGACGACTCTCATCGCTCCAGGGCTGATGGAGTTGCCTTTTATTATTTAACTCGGTGACAAACATTTATTCCACCTCCTCCACCGCCATTTCGATTTTGGTTAAAAAAACACTTTTAGTTTGGGTCTGACATGTGTGGAGACCCATCGCCAACCTGAAGAGTATCCAGGCCGGACAGAGAGTGCCGTCCATGCATGCATGTATGTACGTATGTCACAAACGCACGGAAATCTTCCTTCCCCCGTGCCCGGGATGGAACGCGGTCTCTCTCCCGGGGCCGGACTCGCCCGAGGGAATGGAGAGAGAAAGGGGTTGGAGGGAGAGAAAGAGAGTCCCACTCCCAACCCCCCCCCCACCCCATTGCTCGCTTGCAACAAGGCATTTTCCTGCCATGTGGGTAGAGTGGGTGCAAAGCAAGGCCAGGAGTGGAGTCCTGTAGCTCAGTGGTTACAGCGCTCGCCTCGCCAGCGGGAGGACCAAGGTTTGATTCCCGGGTCAGGGAGAAAACGTTGGGCAACGTTTGTTACTCCACACGCCCCCCCACCCCCCCATTTGCCGAGCAGTACGTAGGAACCCTGTCGTTAGCCGACGGGCGGCTCGCTTTTCCGTGGGGTTAATAGGCCCCTTCGAATAATAATTTTTTTAAAAAATAATAATAATAATAATGACGACGACGATTTGGTCACTCGTTTCCCTGACTCTTCTGCGGGACACCCCTGAGCGCAATTGGGCTGCCGCGTCTCTCCCTCTCCCCGGCAAAACCTACGGCCAATTCGCTTCACGGTGGGGGGGTGGGGGGGGGGGGGGGGGACAGCCCGGCCGGGCCCCGCCGAGCGCTCGGCCACGTGGCGGAGAACCCGACCGACCGGGCGGCGTCTCGAGCCCGAGGCTCGCGGTCGCTGCCCGACAAAACAAAGGGGGGGGCACCAGGACTGGGATGGGTGGGTGGGGGATGGATGGTGGGGGATGGGTGGGGTGGTGGATGGGTGGGGTGGGGGATGGGGTGGTGGATGGGGTGGGTGGGGTATGGGTGAGGTTGTGGATGGGTGGGTGGGGTATGGGTAGGGTGGGGAGGTGGGGGATGGGTGGGGAGGTGGGGGATGGGTGGGGTGGGGGATGGGTGGGGAGGTGGGGGATGGGTGGGGTGGGGGATGGGTGTGGAGGTGGGGGATGGGTGGGGGTGGGTGGGGTGGGGGATGGGTGGGGAGGTGGGGTAGGGTGGGGTGGTGGGTGGGGGTGGGTGGGGAGGTGGGGGATGGGTGGGGTGGTGGGTGGGGAATGGGTGGGGAGGTGGGGTATGGGTGGGGTGGTGGGTGGGGGTTGGGTGGGGAGGTGGGGGATGGGTGGGGTGGTGGGTGGGGAATGGGTGGGGAGGTGGGGATGGGTGGGGGGATGGGTGGGGTGGGGGGGATGGGTGGGGTGGGGGATGGGTGGGGAGGTGGGGGATGGGTGGGGGATGGGTGGGGGATGGGTGGGGTGGGGGATGGGTGGGGAGGTGGGGGATGGGTGGGGTGGGGGGATGGGTGGGGAGGTGGGGGGGATGGGTGGGGTGGGGGGTGGGAAGCGGATTGAGGATGCGTTGCGAGGGCTGACCTGTAGGGGGCGTCAGAGGTCGGAAGGTGATCGGGACGGGGGCGGGGCGGGGCCGGGCCGGGAGGGGGCGCTCTCCCTCCGCTCTTTGTCCGCCATCGCCCGCCCTGTCGAGCGAGCGAGAGACCGGCGGCAGAGACACGAGGCGCCGCCAGATGGCATCTCACCTTCAACCGGAGCGCAGCGCCGCTTAGAGAGAGAGAGAGAGAGAGCGGAGAGAGAGAGAGTCAGTGAGTGAGTGAAAAAGAGAAAGAGAGTGAGTGTGTGTGTGTGTGAGAGAGAGAGAGAGAAAAATAAAATAATAACCCGATTACAAAAAAAAACAACCGCGGGAGAGGAGGAAGAGGGAGGAGGAAGAGGAGAGAGAGGGAGAGGGAGAGGGGGGAGAAGAGGAAGAAGAGAGGAGTTTTTTTTCCCCCCCATTTTTTTTTCTCTCTCTCTCTATCCCTCCTCTCTCTCCCTCTCTCACCCCCTCCTCCCCCCATCGCCTCAAGAGAGAGAGAGAGAGAGAGAGCACCCCCACCCCTCCACAACGACCCCCCCACCCCTCACCCTCCCTCCCTCCCCCCCTCTCTACAACCCCCCCCCTCACACCCCCTCTTCACCCCCTCTCAACACACACGGATGTAAAGCAGAGGCTTTTTTTTTAAACGGAGCGGGACGTTCGCCTCTCACCTCCGACCCCTCTCTCTCTCTCTCTCTCTCCCTCCCTCCCTCCTCTCTCCCCTCCTCCCCTCCTCCTCCCCCCTTCACACACTCCCTCGGAGAAGGACATTATTTTTTTTATACATCTATATATGTCGACAGAGAAGAAGAAGAAGAAGAGAGAAATATATATATATATATAGAGAGAGAGGAGAGAGATTTACACACAGCGAAGAGAGACGACAACCGACGCGTTACTGAGGTAAGGAATATTCTGGAAGGAGGGAGGGAGGGAGGGGAAGGGAAGGGGGAAGGGGGGGGGGGGAGAGAAAATAAAAATAAAATAAAATACAACCCCCCCCCCCCCCCACCCACCCACTACCACACGACGACAACAAGCGCGAGGGGGAGGGGTGTGAGGGGATAAAGTTGTCGACGGTTATTTTTCTTTTCCGTGTAAAGGGAGAGAGAGAGAGAGAGAGAGGGAAGGAGAGAGAGAGAAGAGAGAGAGAGGGAGGGAGGGAGGGAGGAGAGGGAGAGGCCGCGGATGGCGGGGTCTGTGTGGTCTCGGCCCAGGGAGGCCCGGGGTGGGTGGGGGGCGCCTTAAGATGGAGGCGGCGGCGGCGGTGGTGGTGGTGGTTGATGCCGCGGGCGGGAAGGAGAGAGGGGGAGAGAGAGAGAGAGAGAGAGAGAGGAGAGAGAGAGGCCTCGAGGTTGGGTTGCGGGAGAGGGGGAGAGAGAGAGAGAGAGAGAAAGGGGGAAAATAAAAGTCAAGGCCCCGGGTGGCGGGCGGAGAGAGAGAGAGAGAGAGAGAGATCGGGGGAGAGAGAGAGAGAGAGAGACTGGGGAAGGAGAAGGTCGAGGCCCGGGAGAGAGAGAGGAGAGAGAGAGAGAGAGAAAGAAAAGATCGGGGAAATAGAGAGAGAGAGAGAAGGGGGTCGTGTCGAGGCCGTTTGTTATTTTGAGCTTCGCAGTTGGGGCCTAGTGAAGGAAAGGCCTCCCTCCCGCCCCGGGGTGGGGGGTGGTGGGGGGGGGGAGGGGTTCGGGGTGGGGAGGGGGGGGGGGAGAGAGAGAGTGTGTGAGTGAGAGAGAGAGAGGGATCACCTTTCCTTCGCGGCCCCCAAAATATTATATAAAATGATTTTTTTTATTTTTTTTATATATAAAAAGTAAATTAGATTTAAAATGTGGGGGTGTGGGGGGGGGGGGAGAGGGAGGGAAAGCCTCCCCCCCCCTCCCACCACACAGAGACTTTTTGGCGCCACTTTTGTGTGTGTGTGTGTGTGTCCCCCCCCCCCCTCACCAATTAAATATAAATATGACCAATTATACCTACAAATATATCTAAATAAATAAAAGCAATAACCTCACGAGAGAAACTCTCAAATCTTCACCTTTTCTTAATTTTTTCTAAAAAAAAATCCCACTTTTTTTCCCCCCTCCCCCCAAAATATAAAATACACACATACACACACATATATATATGTGTGTGATGTTTAATCAGTCAAACGTTAAAAGATATTTTTGTGTGTGTGTGTGTGTGGCGACGACGCTGTATTCGGGAGCCGAACGTTTGGTTTTAACACTAACATTCAATCCACTTCCTTGTCGGAAATGTGTGTGTGTGTATATATATATATATATAATGTATATATATATATATAAAGCCACGGATTGTTATCGTTTGAAATTTGCCATCGAGGGTATTGGGGAAGAGGAGGAAGGAAGGAAGGAAGGAGGTTGAGGGAGAGAGAGAGAGAGAGGGAGAGGTTGGGGCGAATTTTAACTCGTTTAAAAAAAAATGTTTGTTCTGTGTCTGTCTCTCTGCGTGTGTTTGTGTGTGTGTGTTTTTTTCCCCCCAAGTAAACGTTGTGTTGAGATGTTTTTCTCTTTCTCTCTCTCTCCCCCTCCCCTCTCTCTCTCTCTGTCTGTCTCTCTGGGAAAAGGGTAAATAATCCTCTTAAGGGAGTAAAGAAATGGCTGTGATCATGTCCGGGTGGGTCCATGTGACAATGTTGTAAACACTCTCAGAGAGAGAGAGAGAGAGGGAGAGAGACAGAGAGGGACTCATCATCGCTGTTCCTTTCCCACCAGTTGGGAGTTTGTTAATGCAGCACAAAACCGGACGCTTTCTGGACACTTTCCTGTCGGGTTTTACCAATCCCCGCGAACCGTACAGTTTACCGACTTTCCTGTAAGGGGAGGGAAACAATTTCGTAGCAAACAAGACCCCCCCCCCCCCCTTCTTCCTTCTCTCTCCCCCCCCCCCCCAACCCCACCCCCCACCGCCATAAATCGCCCTGCAATTTCTTAGCCACACCCTGTTTATGGCTAATCTAGTAGTGTGTTTTTGTGTGTGTGTGTGTGTGCGTGGAAAGTACTGCAACTCCCAGAATTTGGTGGTAAATCGGCAGTTTTTTTGTGGTGGGGGGGGTGTGTGTTTTTTTTAAAAAAATGTTGTAAATGGCCTTCTTTTAAGTTCGCGTAAAACAACGTTCGCGGCGGTATGTTTCGACTTTGAAACGTTTCACGAGTCCCCCCCACTACCTCCCCCCATCCAGTGTGTAATTCGACTTTTTTTCCCCCCTTTCTCCCCCCCCCCCCTTCCCCCCTCCCCTTCGACTTCTGTGCCTGTAATTCCATGGCTCTGTGACTGTTCTCTCGCTGCCACAATCCCCTCATCAGGATGCGTGGCTGCTTTCATTTTGTGCTGAACTTTTGTCCCCGAAGAGTGTTGATATTCAGGGGCTGTGTACCCGTTGGGGACTGGTCATGGAAGTCCAAAACTTTTTCACGTTCCAGTTGTGCACTCTCTCTCTCTCTCTCTCTCTCTTTTTTTTTCGACTTCCCCAGTGAGTATTTCTGAGTGCGCACACGAGTATCTTTTTTTTGTTGTTGTGTGGCGGTCGAGTGTCTGAGGTGCTCCCAAGAGGGGCCGTAAAATTAGACTGGAAACTCCATATTATTTGCAGCTTGCAATTCGAGGAGGTTTTCGAGGCTTTCGTCGTCCTGTCGTGGGGCTCGAGGTTGTCCTTGCGAGGCCAAAGCACTTTTTGTGAACGTATAACTTCATTATAAATCCCAAACTAGTGACTGAATCCAGGGATATCCAAACCTTGGGATTGCATCGACTCGGTGTGTTAACTACACGCGCTGTTTTAAGTGTTGGTAGTGTTTTTTTTTTTTGCTTTAAAATAGCCATTAAATAAGTTCCAAGTGCGCTGAATGTTTCGCTGCGACCCAGAGCAGTTTCAGTGAAATTGGAGGGGTGTTGTTTGTACATTTACGAAAAGGTATCTCGAAGTGTTGGCCTGAAGCACAAAAGGGTGTTTGTGGTCTTTTCTCTCTCTTAGGTTTTAATTAAATTTGAAGCGAAATGATCACATTAAAATAATCTTTCGGTGAATGTAATTGCAGCGAATCTAAAAGGCTGGTTGAAAGGTTTTTTGGTAGTATCAGTGTGCTATTTAAAATAGATTATTCAAGTTGTTATTGGAGTTTCTGAGCAGGTGCTTATTCCGTGTGATGTCAGCACATTGCTCTGAAAGATGATGGACAATTAAACAGGAAGTTGTACAGTGAGCCACCAGCTTTCTTCCATGAAATATTTTTAACAATATGTCACCTGCCCAGTTGAAATTCAGGATTCGTTGCTCGAAACGTATGTGCAAGAGCATACCAGGCCGATATTGGGTTATGAAATAAAAGAGCAATTTAAATTTTTTGAGTTTAAAAAAATGGAAGTGTCTTTAGGAAATCACTATACTGTCTTGTGGTAAATCTCCCAATTTTCACAAGATTGGCAGTGGCTCTCACAATAACCTACTGTGTTTAACCCTACTTGGGTTTTGTTTAAGTCCTATTAAATCTTTTTGTTGGCATCTTTTCCTGCGGAAACAACTCGTATTTTGTTTAAACTTTTGTCCCTATTTGAATGATAATGTCTGGATTGTTTCCAGATTTCATAGTGATTTAACGTACTCTACACAGTTTCTGCTGTCAACTGATCCCAGTCTGGAGGTGCTGTATCATTGGTTCGAATTGTAGCCCTTCACCACTCCCAATAGCCCATTTTCTGTAACTCTGTTTAAACAGAAGATTGATCTTGAAATAATCACCGATCTAAATTTAACTGCACCGTGTGAACTGAGTAGGACAGGTTTATAGATTTGGTTTGACTGTAACTTGGCTTCCGACAGGTGTATTGTGACATGGGAAGGCATTGTTCTAATCGTTGCAGACTGTGTGATGTAGTCATAATTAATTTTAATTCTTTAAAGTTGTGTAAAGCAGAGTTAAAGATGAGTGGTGGAAGCTTGGACAAATGCCTTGATTGTGAGTAGGCTATAATCTTCATTTTGCTGTAGCGCTTTTCATGTCTTCTAGATAATAATAATAATCCTTGCATTTGATACAGTGCTTTTCGCGTCTTCTCGACGTCTCAAAGTGCTTCGCAGAATATGCTGTAAAGTGAATTGACTGTATATTTGTGGGCGAAACGTGGCAGCCAATTGCGCACAGCAGTGTCCCACAAACAGTTGTGGATCGAAGAGAGCAATTTATTATTTTTTTTCTTGAGGGATTATTATTTGGCGTGTGGGATAAGGAAACTTGCCCAAGGTTTCGCCCTGCCCGGAATCGAACCCAGGTCTCTCACTTGCAAAGTGAGTGCTCTAACCACTGAGCTACAAGACTTATCAGAATTGACTCAAATTACCAAAGTGCACAATATAACTTTAAAAGTGACCTGACGGTTTGTTGACTTAGTTTGAGTTGCTGTTTGTATTTCACGTATTTGATGGAGAAACAGTTTCCAGATCATATATTGTTTAATTTCAAGCAAAAGGGGATAGTAAATTGAATCTTTTTTTCTTCGTCATTCATGACGAATTCCGCAAACAGAAGTTTAAAACAAAGGATTTCACCCGAGTGGGAAGTTACATTCTGGTTTTTAAAAAAAATTGTTGCGCCAACTGAATGTTTTTTTTTAAGTGAAATATTGAGGTAAGACCTAAGCATCTGTCCATGCAAATAGTTTCTGTGCTGCTGTTTGTACTGAAATTCAACTGTTAACAGCCACATCCTATTCAACCTGCACACAAGATGTGTTATAAATAAGTAGGTTTAAACTGGGGTGCAACATACTTATATAGTATTCCTACTATATTTAAACTAAGGTAGCAATATTCAGAATATGATGGTTGTAAATATGGATCTTCTGGTATCTAAATGAATGCATGTAATCAGTCTTGACGTCAGTAAAAGGCTTTGCTGTTTGAATATAGAGAGACGGGTGAGAAGTTAGCAGGAGTTGATCTTGTATAGATCTGAAATGATCTTTTAACCGGGCAGGAATGTAACTGAGTTAAATGCAGTATATTTTGTATGTTGGAATTACAGTTAATGTCATCTAATACATTTTCCCTCTGCCCACATATTCTTGAAATGATTCTTAAAGATGGAACCAACGGTTTTGAACTGAATCGCGTAATAGTTCTATGAAGCCTAAAAAGGGGTGTAAAACACTCTTGACTGCAGATAAGAAAATAGTGGGTGAGGAAGAGAGCAGTTGTTATAGACCCCAGAGCATTAGATATCAAAATTCACAAGATTAAAAATTGCAGGCTTGGAGATATTGGAATAAACATGGTAATTTCTATGTTAGTTTGTTGCTTTGTATGTCAGCTCATAAAAGTTGGAAAATAAGAACTTGAATTAAGTTAGTTGGTGGAATTTCCAGCCTACCTCCCCCTTGCCCCAAACAGTGGTCTATAGTTTAAGAGTGGGAGGCATCCAGACTTGCAGTTTCATCTATAAATGATCATCTGTTGAGAACTTTATCCACAGAGCACTAAGAATTACATGGAAGGTTTCCATCCTTCTGCTGTGCAGAACTATATATAGTTCTATGTGTACAAAGAGCTTTCAGAAACAGTGTTCAGTGGTTATTCTACATTTGTGAACATAGATCGTGTCAAAAGACTTCCTATGATGCAATTTGATGAGTTGCATCATGCATGTTATCAAGGTTTCAAAACTGGAAGCAACAACGTATTCCTCATTAAAATTTACCATTGTTGCTTACAGAAGCATCATGAAATCGAGGTCCGATCTGGAGTTTTGTGCGAAGGGTGTTTGCTGTTTCTTTCCATTGACATGTTTGACAAAATCTTTCACCCGATGACTGTCCTCTTTAATTCTGTGTGAACTCTTCTGGTGGCTTCTTACATGTGGAGTCCTGTAGCTGAGTGGTTAGAGCACTGGCTTTGCAAGCGAGAGACCTGGGTTCGATTCCCGGCAGGGTGAAACCTTGGGCAAGTTTCCTTACTCCACACCCCTGAAGATAATCCCTCAAGAAAAAAACAATAATAAATTTGTCATTTCAATCCACGACTGTTTTGTGGGACACTGCTGTGCGCAATTGGCTGCTGCATTTCACCTACAAATATAGTCAATTCACTTTACAGTGTATTCTGTGAAGCACTTTATTACGTCTAGAAGACATGAAAAGCGCTATATCAAATGCAAGGATTATTATTATGATCTGAAACTGAGCCATTTAGGCTCAGAAGTCTAAGGTTTGAAACTGGCTGATCTGTGGTGCAATGGCTGATCTCAGCAGTGCTACAATTGGCCTCCACACAGTATATTCTGTGAAGCGCTTCAAGACGTCTAGAAGACATGTTGTGCAGTGTTCCTCCACATGCCTCGCAGTAAGTAGGAACCCACTTGTTAGTCGATTGGTAGATCGCTTTTCCAGAGATAATCCCTCAAATAATAATAATTTGGTCACTCAATCCATGACTGTTTGTGGGACACTGCTGTGCACAATTGGCTGCTGTTTTTCGCCCGCACATATACAGTTAATTCACTTTATGGTACATTCTGAGAAGCGCTTTGAGACGTCTAGAAGACGTGAAAAGCGTTATATCAAATGCCAGGATTATTATTATTACACCAGGATCAGGAGGAAAAAAATTTCATGTTTTACCCACTCCAATTGTTGTCCAGTGATTCCTTCACCCTCAACTGGATGTGAGGATATGGTTGGCTCAGCTATGATTGCTCCCTCAGGTGAATGCTGCTTCAGTTAATTGCTTGCAAATGCTAATTGTTCGGAATAACACGTGAAAACTGGCTATTTGAGTGCGCTGCCTTAGTGTATTTGGTACTGTTGAAATGTTTTTAAGTATGTCAGTGCCTTCAGGGGAGGGGGATATTTTACGATTGTTCTTAGATTGACTCGTTAGTTCAAGTAATGTCCGAACAACACTGAGATGTCAATCTGGTCTTCTTCCCTTCTGGCAATAAGTGCTTATACCTATCCTTTGTCCCTGGGTTTTTTGTTTTGAAGCTACTGAATATTTTGTTGTGTTTATTTATTGGTTTTGCTGTATATGAAAGGAAGCTAGTTGAATATCCGGAATTTGCATTCAAAGTCCCAAATATAAAGTTAAAGCACTGGTAGGATGTTTCTGTTCTAAAATTCCAAGTTAGCTAAGGTGCCGCTTAGAATAATTGTCAGGCTTTGAAATACTGTTTTGCATTGCAATGAGATATCTCAGAATTTCGGGTAGCATCTCAGCAGAAAAAAATGTGTGGATTGATTATCCTGCTGGATGTGCTTAGTGGTCACTCTTAATATTCTTGGGGAAGAATACCTGTGACATTTTTCATCCCTTCAAAAGCCCAACAATCTTTGCAACTTAACTGTAAAATGGAATTTGTATAGATAATTGGCTTTGGGGAAATTGCATGGCAGGAGTTCAGTACATTTGAATTTTATGTAGAATATTTTGATAAGCGCTAAAGTTGAAAACTAAAAAATCCGTAGGACTGGGCTTGCCATTTTGGAATTCAGTTGAATTTGAATTTTCATATTGTTCTCCCAACTTAATTGTCATCCAGTGATTTTTGGGCAACCTCAATGTTCTTATAAGTCACCGTTTAAATCAATAGATTTCCTGATCTGCCCGCAGTAGCCGAGTAGATGGCTTGAATCTTTTTGGTGGGGGGGTGGGGGGTGTAAACACAAATGAGAGATGGTCTTTCAAAGCAAAGTCGGCAAATGTTACCACGCTACTATTTGGAATGAATTTGCATCTTCTGTTTGACATTGCTTCATCAGGAAGCAAAAGGAAAGATTGAGCGGTGTCTGACCTTAACATAGAATACTTTTAGGAAGCAAATTTGATTGAAATTTGCGCGCAAGACTTGGAAGGCAATTCTTAGAAAGATTTGGTACAATGCAGCAGAGTCATTGTTCTTTAAAATGGAGCAGCTGTTAAAAACAATTGTTGGAATAAAAATCTGTTGGATAGCTTTTATGTGTTTTAATGCTAGATGGTTGGAATACTTTCTAACTCGTGTGTAGTGTCTTTTGAAGAATGTCTTGATAATGCGGAACTGAATTAAATAATTTATTCAGACCCACTGTGAGGGTGAGCATTTTTGTAAAAATTTGCTGTCATGATTATCAGTGGGAAGTTAAGGTTAGTAGCTTGCATGGGTAAAAGTTGGCTGAAAAATAATTTTAGCCCTGTAAGTCACCCCATCCACGATCTTCTGAGGTTATTTTTAGTTTCTTAACATTTTTAACTTGTGTACACAAAGAATTTTGGCATGCACCGAAAATATTAATACAGAAATATCTCATGTTAAGCCGTAAAAATGCACAGTATTTTGGCTTGGCAGGTGAATTTAACATTTGAATGAACATTTAGCCACACCTACTAAGTTGTCACTGAGTTTAGGTCTGGGCAAATGGTGAGGCACTGTCATCCATATGCCGAGGTTTGGACAGAAAAAAATAGCAAGGATTTTTGTTGAAATCTTCTGAAAAGTGTGGATGTTAAGTGAGAATGTATTGGGCTTCTTGGTGATATTTCCCACCTCCACCAATGTTCTAATAAGTTGCAGTGTTCGCTATCTCGGCTCTCATATAAAGAGCAGAGACTTGGGCAAGATTCAGGAAGGTTTTCTGATATAGCTGCAAATAAAAGGTGAATTGACACCAATAACCCAAATTTCGTAACTTTTTTGGTTCAATGTCATTTTTGTCCCATATATAATGATGTAAGTCTAGATTGAGAAGGACAATACATATACATGGTACAATATGCTGACTTGAACTGTTAATGCACTTAGAGTACTGTATGCACAATTGCGTAATATTTTACAAGAAATCTGTGAGACCATGGGCAGCAGCTTTGTACAGTACTGCACCAAGGATTGTAGAACTAATTGGCAGGGTAAATATAGTACAGACTAATATTTTACACTACACATATTAAAATGGTTCTTTGATCCCTCGTCTGAAAACTTGAAAGCTTATGGAAACTTCTGCTTTGCAAATTGGCTGAACACAAAATGTTACACTTACTGCGGCTGGACTATGTTTTTACCAGTTGTGGCATGGCATACTTTTTTTTTCTCATGCCTTAANTTTTTTTGTACAAAAGCATTTTCTTTGTGGCAGATCCATACAGAATATCACATGGACAGTGCTTTGATGTTTGTTTAAGTGAACTGATTGCATGCAGCGCAAGTAGCAGGCATTTAAATGTATTTCTCTGGTCAGTCTTCTCTGACCAGTATAATTACTTAATGATCTGTGGAGCTTTCCTGTAGGAAGAGTGCCTAAATTATTGATTTGACACTTAAAAGCTGATCCATCTGACTTTTCCAGAGCCTTGCTTGAGAATAACTGATTATATTAATGGGCAGTGATGATTGTGACATTGCAATTTGAACTTGGAGGGAGTCTAAAGTCAGCGGGTTTTCCTAGAAATGCCCGGCCTGTTTTTAACCAGTGTCTTGATTTAAATAAAGAATACATTGTTGAATCTCCTTGTCGTGCTTTATTATGTTTTTGTTCAGCTTTCTTTACTGAGCTTGTACCTGATGGTAGTGATATTAAAATTAGTTTAATGTGCTATCATGGTTTCACTGGCACACTGACCACATGTCGATTGAAATGTGAATTCCACAGATGCTCTAAATCTGCATTACAAATACTTTAATGTTTAGAATTAGCTTAATCGATTTTGGGTAAATCCTAAAGCTAATAATTCATGTTAAGTCATAGGACAATATCTTTGTAATTTTTTAAAGAGGTATTGCTGTTCTATTTTGCCTACAAAATACACAGTGAATCCACTTTACAGTATATTTGATGAAGTTCTTTGAGATGTCACAATGACGTGATAAAGGCTCTATATCAAAGGCAAGGATTATCATCATCTTTCATTTGATATAGCTTTTTTCATGTTTCAAAGCGCTTCACAGAATATGCTGTAAAGTGAATCGACTGTATATTGGTGGGTGAAACGTGGCAGCCAATTGCGCACAGCAGTGCCCCACAAACAGCCGTGGATTGAAGTGACCAATTTATTTATTTTTCTTGGGGGATTATTAGGCATGTGGAGTAAGGAAACTTCCCGGGAATCAAACTGAGCTCTCTTGCTTACGAGGAGAATGCTCTAACTACTGAGCTACAGGACTCCATGTTATAATACCATTGTGTGTAATACTGTACTGATCAGAGGACCTTAGTGCAGTCTTTTCACTTGTTTTATGAATATGAAAATCTTGTTTCTAAATCTCAAAGAATTTGACTTGTTGCAGTCAGCAAATCAATGTGCCTTTGTCAGAAGTATTTTGATGTATAGGTACAATACCCATTTTGAGAATTGTTTCAAAGAGAAAGCAGTGTCTGGGCATAATAATATTCATAAAATGGTTGTCAACTGACCTAAGAAAATAGTTGCAGTAATTGTGCTGAGTAAAGATGTGGGTAATTTTACTGTCCGGAGAGTTCAGTACAATGTTACCTGTTGAAAGTGTGGAGGTGTGCATGTCATATAGTAATATATTTGTGTACCTAGACTTGCTGATGGATTGCTTGTTGGTTAGTTTTATATGTCATAGTTTTCTTACAGGATTGGATTCTGTGCAGTCCTTTTGGTGTGATTCGGAGCTGGCAGAAAGCAGTTATACTATGCAATAGGTGCTGGATTAGGTCCAAGTAAAGAAGAGCTTGATTATTAAAGCTCAGTTTTCCAGCAATGGTGCTGGTTACTGTGAAAGTTATTAAAGGCACTGAAATGGCCGGATCTCTGGTAACATTAGGTAATTTGAAGCCGATGGATGTCCCGGGGAAGTTGAACTTTAAAGTTGAAAAGTTAAGATTTATATCAGCTTCTATCAGACCAATGCTATACCACTGCAGTTTTGAATAAATGAGCTCATCTCCTTCAAGTGGTCATCTCACACTGCTTCACCTGAATCATGGTTCCAGCCTATCAAAATTGGTGTTGCACTATACAGTTTGCATCGATTTTTAAATCAATGCAGACTGTGTAGTATAATTGGGGCATTAGTAACTCAACCCAATATTGTTGGCAGGTCCTAGGTGAAAACAATGACCATTTGTTGCAGTATTTGCACATCCTTTTGTTTTCAAACTGAATGCTCTTTTGAATTATTTCTTTGTCGTAAATTTAAAATGGTTTCTTAAGCGTTAAACAACTCAACACTTTGGATTTGAGTGACAAATGTAAGTAATGTTACCTTGCAAAATAACATGAATGTAGGCTATCATCTCATTTTTGAGCGATTTGTATTACTTGAAAATCAAGCTCAATGTGGACAATGTTCCCACACCCTGTTCTTTTTCCTCTACATCATTAAGATTTATCTGAAAACCATCATACCTCATTTTAGGTTCTTGTTCAGAGGATTATTTGTTCTTCATGTTTATCTGCATTGTTTCACTTGACCCGTGTTCAATGTGGACAGTACATTGTGATTTTTATGATCCTGGAGTTAACTGCTTTAACTGGAATAACTGCCGTGACCAATTTTGACAAGGTCAAAATAATCATCCTCAGTTAGCTTCTACCAAAAAGTTAGATGATTTATTGTCATAACCCTAAAATGGCTGGCTGTTCAAGTTTGCTGGATGTTACAACTAAAATTTGTAGTGTTACTACATTTTAAAACGTATTTATGCGGTTTGGTTCCAAACCCTGTTTTTACTCGATCCACTGGATGCATTTCCTGTGATGGGTAATGCTCTGTAACACCTACACTATTTCAACCTTGGGTGTCTGCGGCCTAATGGGATGGTAGCTTATGTAAGATCGGTTATTAAAGCATAGTATCAACAGCAATTTCCACACCGGAGTAGTTGTAATTAGCCACTACTTGGAATTTAAAAACTGAATGTATTCTTTGTTGAAAGAAGATTACGCAAAGATTTGTACTCTGTTCAAATCTGCTAAAGAGCTGTACTCAATCCATCCATCAACTGGTCTGTTTTTCCAGCCTAGGTCTTGTGCATAAGCACCTCAGCAGCTCTGAGTGCTTTGTCAGATCGATTGGCACCAAAATCTTCTGATATTAAAGAGACAGTGTCAGCAATCCCAACCAGGCTTCATTGTTCCATCATGTCACCAACAGATGAAATGCAAACAATTGTTTGTCTCCGCTATTTTTTTAGAAAATGTACTGCCCTGTGTTTTAATTTATTTTTGTAGCAAATTATATTTCTCATCATCTTTCTCTCCCAGCCCCCCCCCCCCCCACCAAAAAAAAAAACACATAAATGTGATCCATGCCAGGGTATGCATCAGGAAACACATCTGCAGTGATTAGTGGAACAAAGATCTCATGCAGCTCTGGTTTCCAAAGAATAGAAACGTAAAAGCTGAGCCATGTTAACAATGGTTACATTGAGAGAAAGACGATTGTAAAGCTTTCAGTGCTGCAGTACAGCATCCCTTTACATCCATGAAAACCCGTGCAAGCGGAGCTCCACAGAGACTCGGGGTCAAAACAGATGATGTAAGATGATGAAGCAGAGTGTCCTTCACATTTAACAGTTCCTGGAGCAATAAGAGCATTTAAACTGATGTTACAAACCAGATGATGGGAACCACAGCGCAGCTGGTTTGTCCTACAATTTGATTTTCATGTGTTTATACTCTTGCATGTGCAAGAGTTTAGATATTGAACCCTATCTGATTTTTATATTCTGTATAAATTAACCACCAGATGCTCCAGTGAAATCTGCTGTTCCAATCATGTAACCATATTAAGATGACGTTTGGCCAATGATGTTTTAAGTTGTGTACAGCAGTGGTTCAGGTAAACAAGCATGCACATGTTTTTCTGTAAACAGTTACAGATGTTTGTATACAAGATTGTGAATGTATCCATATGTCTAAGCGTGTAAACAGTAGAATGAATTGTGTATCTTGTTACTTTAGTAATGAATTAATACCGTGACAGTAGATCTTGGTCTCACATTGCCTGCCTGCCGCTGAATTGATTTCAGCCAATTCCTACCAACAATTTTGAAAAAATGGTCTGTCTGACATAATAGTTATATTTTTTTAAAAAAAAGTGTAGGTTACAAGGAGAATCCCAAGACTTTGGTGTTCACTCTACTGATCTGTCTTTGTTATGCTCCTTTTATAGAGTGTGATATGAACCCGCCTCTAGCAGTAAATCAATGTGGAAGGCAGAAGCATATGGGCGAGTGCCTGTGTGTGCATTGAACTTTGCTCAGGAGGAATTGAATTTGTGACATACAAGTTGAACGGCTTGGTGTTGCCTTTGCACACATTTGCTCACTGGAGGATTTCAAATACAAAACTGATGGTTTGGTGTTTATTTCCACCCTTCCATAATTGCACGTAGAGCGGATAGATTATTACAGTAATTAGATGAAGACAGCCTCGCTACTTTGTTGAATGGGCTTTGATACTGTTGAGGAAATTGTGGAAAGTTTGAGCACTGATAGTGCACAATTGTAATTTTATATAACCTATTTTTAAAATGCTTATTTAGGATGCTTTCAAAGATCTCTCCTGTTTTATCTAGAGTAAATTTATAAACCCTTCAACTCTTTTGGAAAAAAATTAATCACATAATCACTATGTCCATTCTGATTCTACAAGATTGTGAATTTTAACATCATCTGTATTTGAAGGGATAGTCTTCATTCATATGAAATATAGTATCACATCTTGTTAGCTGGGTTTAATTAGTTTACTTGTGTTCCTGCCAAATCCAGGGGAAGCAGTTCTCATATGAATGAATTGTGTTCTTTTTAATACCCTGTTGTGTACTTGACCAAAGTCTGATCTCAAACGTAGAAAGAAGCAGTTTCAAGTGTGGCAGCGTAATTCTTTCAGAGTCGCATATCACCTGAGGGCTGGTGGAAAATCTCCTCGCAGTCCTTTAGGAATGCCACTTTGGGCCAGCGCTCACGAGTGCACAAGAGTAACTGGGGGGAGATCCTTTGTCAGGTTTTCCATCTTCCCCTAATAGGAGTCAGTGAGCCTCTGTTTGGCACCCTCCCAGCGCGATGTGGCTGAGAATGGTGAGAAATTGACCATATCATTCGACAGTGCTGTTTGTGGGTGTTTCAATATCCTGGCAACCTGCACATTTTTTTTTTTTTGAGCAATTTCCAGCTCCCTTTTGAGACCTCAAATTTTAGTAACGGAAATCATTCTAAGAATCACGATGTGTATGCATATGTTCTTGTGCGTATTTTTTTATTTTTAACTTATGTTTGGGCTTTTAATCTGGAAGACTTCTCTATCGGGAGCTGGACAATTTCATTTTCAAATTGAAAAGATTCACTTCAGTAATAGTATGAACCCTAAGGAGTAAAATCTCATCCTCCCCTTTTTTTTTAGTTATTTTATTTAACCTACCCAAGCCACTCTGAACTATTTAACCGCCAGCAGTTTACTCCTCAGCCTTTTTGGTAGTCTCAGTTGTCCATTTTCTGAGCCATTCGGGTCTCCAGTATTCGGAGGCACTGCAGGCGACAGATCCAACAGCCTGGCTGGTTGGGGGGACTGGGAGCAGGGATTTTTCCCAATTGGCTGCTGGCAAGCCCAACCCCTAATGGGTAGCATGGACCTAAATGGTTAAGCATCCCAAAGCTTGCCAGACGTGCATTTTTACTTAGCAGATTAGACTCCCAACAATACATACCCCAATGTGTATACTACGGTGCCCAAACCTTAGATCTTGCCAACCTGTGCCGAATGCTCCCCGGGATTAGTTCAATAGAGTGCAACTCTCCAGGGAGAGAGTGTGCATTCAGTCGCAGACACACAAATTGCCATGTGTAGTTGGCATACATATATGAAACTCTTTCTTGTTTGGATTCTCTTAGGCAAAGTAAATAGTACGCACATCTGTCATTTCCAGCTAATCAAACAATTAGATTGGGGGGGGGGGGGTGGTGAGGAATTTTGTTGCTTTGAGATTCACCTGGAATGTAAGTTGCAGCAAACCTAGGGTCTTAACTGTGTCGTGAGGAGAAGTGTGGCTGCTGGTGGAAAAACTACCTCAGGGCGTCAGTTAAACTTTGTAAGTAAAGGGAATAAGGTACTATCAATTGCTTAACCTGTCAAGATGAAGGGAACAAAACTTACCACAGAGGTCAACTCAGGAGTTTTAATCAAGCTAAGCTCTCAATCGATTTGCTCTCTCTTTGGAAGTTCACTCGCTGACGACTAGGCTGTTCAACGGTTCCATAAAATCAAACCCTGTGTTTACCACGGTGCACTATTAAAAAACAGTTGTTCGAGTTTCTGGAAAAGCTGGTTGCTTCTCACTTCCTTGCCCGTAGCAGGCCAGCAACCTTCCCTGTAGGCGTTTCTAGTGGTTGCCCACAGACTTTCTGTGCCTGTGAGCTATGCACATTAAGCTAGCCAGTTAGGACCGGATGTGTACTGCGATTATGATGTACTGCATGTCCATGGTACATACAGCGACCCTATAAATGGATGTGTCCTGTATTGAAGTGTGTCAGAACAGAGTTGACGGTATTGTGATGGTTTTTGTTTTGTTCCCCACTGTTTGGCTTCATCTTCAAGTAAAATTTGTTTGCCCACGGGTTGACTTTCATGTGGAGCTGTGGAACTCAGTGGATGCACTGGATAGTATTATTTACTACATCAAAAGTATTTATTTTGTTTTTCTTCTCTTCCCCACCACACACACACACACAGAATATATTCTATAGGAAGATTAAGTTAGGAAAAAGTGTAGTCTTCCTCTCTTACTCAATACTCTTTTCTGCCCCCCTCCCCCCCCTTTCCATCTTCCCCTAATTTCCAGCTCCCTTTTGAGACCTCGAGTTCCTGTTTAGTAACTGAAATCATTCCCCCCAATCACTGGAAAAGATGCCCAGCTTAAGTGTAAATGAGGTCAAAAAATTTCTGTCGTGCTTCCATACATCGTGCTTTACATTTTTAAGGTGCGGTTATTTCTGTCAACAATTGAAAATTTAATTAAAGTACAATTGGGGCTTGTTTGGACTTAACTCATTTACACTAAATTTTTCAGTCAATCTACTCATCATTTCCTGATCTGGTAAACTTGATGAGAGCAATTAGCTCTGTTGTACACAGTAATATGATTGGAACAAGACAGTCATGCCCTAACTATTTGACCCCATGACCACCTGATCAGTGATTTCAAGTTTGTCAATTAATCAGTTTAAATGTATTTTAAAAAGCTTTTTTTTGAAAAAAAACATTTGTCTTGTTGCACAACTATTTGGGAAATGAGCTACTGTATTGGCAAGTGGGTTGGATAAGTTAGCAAGCTGAGCAGTGAAATGGGAAGAAAAAAATAGTTGGAGAAATCAATAGGCAGGTTTTAGTTTACCCAAGAGCAAGCTTTGTTTTTATAAAAGTTTTTCTGTACAAGAAACCAGTTTCCACCTGCAGAATCTGCAGAACGTGACGTTATATAGGCTTCTTGTGGCATAAACCGGTTGAGGGCAGGCTGATTTGATTTTAGAAGACGATTAATATAAACAGTTGACTAGTCACTTAGGTTACACTGACTGAGTGTAACCTAACTTTATTGCTTTTTATGAAAAATCTTTCAAAGTTATGCATAATGTTTGTGTGTTGGTATAAAGTGTCTTGATGACATTTCATTGCCTAAAAATTAAAAAACGCATAAGTCAAATGAATATATGAAAGGATAAAATCACTATCTGTGAATCTATAATAATCCTTGCATTTGAGATTGTGCCTTCTCAAATCATTGGGACATCTCAAAGTGCTTCATGGAATATATTGTCAAGTGAAGTGACTATATAAATTGAAACCTCGTGTATGAAGTGATTTGCTGTATGTAGCATTCAGGATTTTGGATCTGTATTATTTTATGATTTTAATATTTGTGCATTCAAATAGTTTTTGAGCATTTTCTACATTTTTTGCGCATATTTGACTGTCATTTACATCTTCTTGGTGGGGATTCCAATCTTCCAGTCAACTGCAGTGTGGTTGATTACACACCAGCCTAGTCCTCTGGCACTTGTTAACCATTAACGCTCAGTCACACATTCCAGCAGGAAAATCAGTATTTTGTACATTTATCCCAAGATAGCCAATGATTTAGATTGTCTCACCAGCTGCAAGGAGAATGTACAGGGACCCAACCTTGTATTGTATTGTAAAGCCCTTCAATGTAGAATTGCGAAAGGTGGTTGGATAGATAAAGGACATTTTGTCACCTGAAAGCACGAAAATTCCATCACTGAGACGAGCACGAGTTGGTTAGGTTGCATGTTGCAAGAAGAGAATATTGCGAGTAATGCAGTAACGCAGTGCAATGCGTGAGAGCTGCTGGTTTGATTTCTGTAGAGCGTGGCCCAGTGATTTCACTCATGATGTCACGAATCTGGAAGCTCTGAACAGCAACATCCGATTAGCACCCTCGCTTATAACAAGAGTTCAAATTTTGTGGATCTCGACAACCATGTTCTCCTGTATCTGGTGCAAATTCTGAATTTGAATTGTTGGCTTGAATATTCTTTGCAGGTTTCAGAAGTTTGTTGCAGAATAATTGGGCATTGTTTTTGCAGTGTTCTGCTTTCAGCTGAGCTAGAGTTAGACGTCTCATTAATGCAAGACATGACTACTGCCTATTGCTTAAATGTCCTGGCTTGGGTATAAAAATGTAATCAGCACAAGGCCAAACTATTAAGGTACTCACTGCTGAAGTGGGAGCATTATTCTCCAACTTTCCCACATATTGCAACACTATTTTCTAAAATTATTAAAACCCATGAGAGAGAGAGAGAGTGAGTGAGTGGGAGAGGAGTGAGACAAAGACGGGGTGGTGATGGTGATAGTAATGTTGTGTTCACTGACGGTATTAACTTCTGAGGAAGAAAGTTTGGGGTTTTGGATTGCATCTGGATTGCAATTTGTAGTTTGCAAGATGACAATTTTCAGCCCTGTTTAGTTATCCACAATGGGGCCAACTCCAAATACTGTGGTTAATTGGTTCTCTGTTGTATTGTCCTTTTCCCGCCGTTGCTTGCACATTGTCTTAATTGCATACGGCGAGGCAGAAAATTAGGTATTGGATGTACAATATAAGTACTCGAATGAGACTAAGCATGCCACAGGTCCTCAAGGGTTAATGTTTTATGTGGATGCATATTTTTTCCAACTGGCGGTCATTGACTGTAATCCTAACAGTGCTCAAGAGACTTGAGTCATGGCTGTTTGATCAGAAATCAAGTGAATGATCCTTTCTGGTTCAAATCCTCCATTGGAGATACCTTGTACTATGTCACGTTGCGTCAAGTACAGCAATGACCTTCTATGTCCAGGAGTTCTGTAGCTCAGTGGTTATAGAGCTTGTCTCACAAGCAAGAGACCTGGGTTTGATTCCCGGCAGGACGTAACCTTGAGCAAGTTTCCTTATTCCACACGCCTGATAATAATCCTTCAAAAAAAAACAATAATAAAATTGGTCACTTCAATCCACGACTGTTTGTGGGACACTGCTGTGCGCAATTAGTTGCTGTGTTTCGCCCACAAATATACAGTCAATTCACTTTACAGTCTATTCTGTGAAGCGCTTTGAGATGTCGAGAAGACGTGAAAAAGTACTATATCAAATGCAGAGATTATTATTATTAATGATACATTGACTATTTGTGATTTGTTCAGTAAACCAATAAAGATTTACTACATTTCTATGGGTATATTATATTGGTTTAAAATTACTTTCATATTGTATTACACTTTAGGATTTTTGCTATTTTCTTGAGATTACTATTTACTTGAGAGTAACATTTTAGAATTATTAGTCTTCCTTTCCCACATTTTGTTTGCCCTGGTTCTACAGGAGCCTGTTATCTCTAGGTACTTAACCAAAATACCTATTTGGCTTGTCAGTGGGATATTAGATCAGGACTGGATATCCTAATTGGTTCTCTTTCAGGAACTTGAGACCACTTAGTAATAATGATAATCCTTACATTTGTTATAGTGCCTTTGACGTGTGTATTTTGTAGGTGATCATAGCAGCCAATTTGCATGCAGCAATGTCCCACAGGGCCTGAAGTGCATGACTAATTTTATTTGGAGGATTGTTGGCCAGGACACTAGGAGAAACTCCTTATTCTTTTTGAGTAGTGCTGTGGGATTTTTAAACCTTCACCTGAACAAGCAGATAAGGCCTCGATTGAATGTCCCCCCTACTGATGCCCTGATTGTGATCAATCAGCCTAAACTGGTTATACTTTTTTTTGTTTTATTTCATCTGGTTTCCTGGAATGAGGCTTAATAATGTAATCCTTAATAATAATCTTTGCGTTTGATATAGAGCCTTTCCCGTCTTCGAGGCGTCTCAAAGCTCTTCACAGAACATACTGTAAAGTGAATTGACTGCATATTTTGTGAGCGAAAATTGTTTCTACAACATTTAGGCTTTTGAGTCTTCTTAAAAGAAATAAGGAGAGAATTTTTTTTGTGCATTTTTTTGTGTATTTTTGTTGGGAGTGGGGGGAGAGGGAAAAGGAGTGGGGTGGGGGGGAAAGATGAGTCAGTCAGTGGATATCGTGTTATGTGACTATTGTGAAATGCCTTTCACACTTGGAAAGAAGACTTTTATGATGTGCCATTGAGAACGTTGTGAGTGAGCTGTACATGCGATTCTTACCAGTGAAACAGGAATTTTGCAGTTATCTGTAAATGTATTCTATTTATATCACAGTGGTGTTTAGATAATTCTTAAACCATCAACTGGACATTTTGTTGCCTTTCTTGGGCTGACTAAATTGTGAGTTGTGATAGGAGTTGTGGCTGTACGAGTGCGCTGGAGGCTGTGAAAGTTTTGTTGAGTTTAAATCAGACCAATCCGTGCAGCAAGAGGGGGATACTTGCATTCTCCATCTTGATTAGCTCCAAAACTGGTGCTTTTCTGACGCGTACGCAGTGATTTTAGTTTACTGGTTATTCCTTAAGATGCCGTTTTTGGAATTGTACCGTATGATTTACATTTATACTGTGCGTTTCACCTTGGGAGGGCGTCTCAAAGCAATCGTATCATTAATACCAGGTTCAGTCAGCAATTGATTAGATTTTTAGGAGTCAAGGAGGTGGTTTCAGATCATCACATCAGATAGTATAACTGCAATTCAAGCAACATCTGTAGCAGATCTTCACATCATGATGCCACACAGCACTTTGCGTTCCTGAGGGCTGCATTCCTGAGTGCTGTAACATGGTATATATCACTTTTCCGGTGTTGCCTCTAACCTAAAACAAGAGTTCAAATGTTGCTCTGCTTTTTGTACAACTGGGGCAATAGAGTAATTGGAAATAAATAGCTTTGCCTAATTGAATAACCTGAGCTGAGCACAGTAGCAGAACATGATTAATTGGTACTGCATCATAATCTTTCAATGTAATATTTATCAACTTGTCTTTTTTAAAATGTATTTGTCGTACCATAATGATTGCAAAAGTGTATGTGTTCAAGAATGCACACCCTGTAAAACTGGACACGTTTATACTCCTGTACTTAGCTTGCTGAACTGATTTTCACCCATGAGACAAATAACTGGTCACATAATTAAATAGTATAGTAATAAACAACCCTTTGCCTATGGCTGCAGAAACTTTTTTATTCAAGACTTAGCATTATTATTTTGTCTGAATAGATTACAATATATAGTTTTTTCCAAAGTGTTTTGGCTTTGTGTGTTGCAGTCAGATTTTTCTTCACATTGCGGTCTGTTCTGTATTATGAAGTTAGATTTGCTAACCTCGGAAATTTAACAAGTCAGATTCTGGAATACATCAACAACTATATCTCCTAGAGTTCTGACAGTTTATTTGGGCTTGTGAATGTGCTTGTTGCATATATTTGACTTGACCTACTTTAGATAATGTTCCTGTGTTAGGTGCCATTCTAAGACAGGAAGGAATTCATTTGTTTCATGTCACGATTCAAATGCTTCAAAAATAGCATTTGTTTGCAAATATTTCATTGTTTCAATCTGGAATCTACACTTGGAAATTTTTCTGTCTGAAATGAATTATGCACTCGCTCCCTGGAATGATGCACCCTGCTTAGTGACTTTGGAAGAGTATTAGTTGCAGGTTGGCAAGAGAGTCGAGGCTTGGAGGCCCCAGAGTGTGTATTGCAATACTGCAGCTGTTTAACCAGCTGAAACCACATAACTTGCCAGTGAGAGTACTGAACTCATGCTGCTGTCCAGCGAGGACCTAAGTGGTCAGGCTTGCAGAATTTACGGGAGCTGAATGGGAAGAATCCATGTCCGAGTGACCGATAAAGATGAGGAAAAACTGTTCGTGTTTTCACTGATCCCAAACTCTCACTGAGAGCAGGGTAAGTTGGGTGTAATTTGGAAACGTTGAGTTTCATCTTTCGTTTATGGTGATTTTTTTTTTCTCTTCTACCAATGATTGGCATGTTCCAAGTACTGGTTCCAATGGCTTTAAATATTGAAATGTATTTTTGCAAGTCCAGGCACTGAACACACTGCAAGCATCAAATAGCCATACCCCTGGGGGACAACTGAAGTGCACTTAATTATCATGTTGCCCTTTCACCTCTAAACTCTTGGGACCAATCAAACCCTGGCCTCTGCCAGCTGGAATGATCCCATGGGAAATGGGTTTAAGCAGTCTCGAGTCATTTTCAAGTAGGTATCAATCTATGGTAAAATTGCAAGTACCTACACTGATTTCTATCTGGTTTGCAAAATACCATCTTTTGCATTACGATAAACTCTTCAGCCAGCGGCAAGCTTAAGACAAGTTGTTGGAGACATTAGACCCAGCCAACCGTGCTATAACACGGTTTCCCTGTAGTTTAACAATGGGTACTGCCATGTTGAAATAAATGAAGTTGAATTCAATTCATTTACTGACAAAGACCAGATAATGCATGATAATACAAGCACACTGTTTTTACACTTGTTCACTTCATTCAAAGATGGTGCTTGACATTTTCATTAGGTTTACACTCAACAGTCCCAATCAGGAAACAAAGTTAGCTAATGTGGGAAAGGAAGCAATTCAGAACAGTAAACCTATCTTTATTTGCATCTGAATATTTGGGAGTGATTGATGTCTGGACTAAATGCCCACATTGAAAACTTTTGACTGCCAAATCTGAAATATCACACTTGTACAAATACGGATATTTTTGTTCAGTGGACGTGTACCACCTAGAAGTTAGAAATTTAGAACTCGCCCTACATAATAGATAGCCACCAGCTGTCAACTTTCTGTATCAATCTTGGCTGAATTTGAACTTTGCTCCAAAGGCAGTGTGTTTATCCAGTTTCTATTTGTTTTATGTATGGAATATGTAAAAATATCGTATAGATGCGTTCAGTTCTTTGAAAGCAATGAATACCTTGCACTTAAATACTTCAAATGACAACATAAGAGCTTTTTGTTCCTGCTTAAGTGTTTCAAACAGCAGGATGGACTAACTGCGTAGGACGCTAAGAGAGCAAAAATAATTATAAGCCTAGTTTGAAATTAACATTTTCATCTACAAGGGAATTACATACATTGCCCATGTGCTTCTCGTAATAACCTGAAACAAGTGGTTCCTTGAATATGTAAGATTAGATCTATAAGCGTAAGTAATGGAAGAAGAAATCCAGGGAAAGCACAGCTACTAATCCAGAACAATTAGATTGGATCTGGGAAAGCTTCAGAATGAGCTGATTAGCTATTTGTTGAGAAAAGTTGGCTTCCCCGATGGCATCGTTGAATGCTAAAGAGGTTTGAATTCTACTCTGTACTGAGTAAGTACTGAGTAAAGCTGATCTAACTCACCCAGGGCAGCAGAGGGGGCACTATAATTGGCCGAGAATATTTCTTGTAGAATACTCTTGACTTGACAAATTTAAATGTTCGTTTCCGAAAATTGCACAGGCCATGTAGGGGTTAATATTGTCTGGACTGCAACATTGCTGTTCAGGTTAAATTAAGAATTTGCACCTACATTTTGTACCCGGATTATATCCACTCAGTTAGAAAATGTTTCCTCATCAGGGTAGTGTTTTTTTGGAGCTATTCCTGGTTGATTAATGTTTGTACTCAAAAGGGTGAACTGTTTTCTTGTGTAAATTTTCCTTTTTTTTTAAAACAAGAGATTGTTTGATGTGAAGCATCAGTTGTGGTGCTATTTGAATTGTCCACTTGTGTATTTGTCTTCACGTCTGTTCGGCTGATGTTTGTGTGGAAGTTGCCACCTCCAATGGCCACCGAGGAAACTGCAATGTGTAGTTGCTCAAATTAAACAAAAACGATGCTCATGGGTAGTTTTAGTTAATGGGAACATTTTGAAGAAAAGCTGAAATAATGTACTGTTTTCTCTTCAATTCTTGTGCAATGTGGACATGTATAATTTCCATTCATGGAGAATTTTGTGTGCTTTTTTCAATTTTTTTTAAACTTTTGTATGTGCAGTATTTTTGTTGAAGGATGGTGGTGCCTTGTAGAGCTGCTGACTATTATGAACTAGATTACGTCGATGGAATTGCTGAGACTGTTATGTTTGGGGGTGGGGGAGAGGGTGGTCTCTGCTTAACTGAGGTAATTGTGGCTGTAGCTGTCAACAGGTTTCCTATTGTCTTTGACAATGACGAGGATAACAAAATGAAGACCGGGTCATCTGATGTAAACATTCACACCATGTATAAATTATGGTTTGCTGTTGGTTGAAGTGCTGACTAGCAGAATAACAATGCAGGATCAGTCTCACAACAAAAAACACAGTAGTGGTTTGTTGACCGTCCTCCCAGCTCTTAACAAAATCCCGCTTAAAATTAGTTGCTTTCTGCCCAGGCTACATCTTAATCTGTGCTTCGTTACAAGTGTAAAATGCTCAATATTGCACAGTCTACTTTTTGTTTATCTTGTACTTTGTTGCACAATTAAGATAGTTTTATTCAATTGCTTTATACGATGTTATAAATGTTTGGCTCTGGTGATTTTATGACAATCTTGATAAAACCCGCACATAGTGAAATGGTGACTTATTGTAAAGCAGCTCCATCTGCTGCCGCCTGAACTCTATAACTAGCAAGGCTGCAAATGAATTGGTTGGTATGTTGCAAAAACTCACTTTCTCGTGTCTAATTCTATTGCCGCATTCATGATGCTGTGCAATACCAGCTCTGGTTGTATGGAGTGGGATTTCTTGAAAGTTCATTTATCCTGGTTCCACGCTTAGCTGTTCTTGAATAGAACTACTGGTGCTGGGAAATGTCAAGTGAGGTCTGATAAACCAGAAAGACTGTTTTAAATTAAAACCAATGGTCCTCAAGATTTTGTCTCCTCTCTCTAAAGCACTGACCTATTCTGAAATGTGGCTGGGTATCCAGATGGTATCTTGTCAAAATGCTTCTTCGTGCGTGTATTTGCACTTCATGCAAGTTGGTGGCAAATTGTGAAGCGTGAGGAGAGAGGAGATTGCAATCTGACCAAAGTCTACTCTCATGCAGTGTGAATGCACATGACTTTTCAACGTGGATCACTGGGTAACAATGGGAGACACAGACCCTGACGGATTTTAAACACCCATTTCTCAAATCAAGGGCCAGTGACACTAGTTATAGACATTGAATTGAGTTGAGCTCCTCCCTGCTTTGCGTGCCTCAGTTTCACACAGTACAGTGCCATTACCAACTGAGACGTTTTTTGGGGGGCATGTCAGATAGTCCCAGTGTTGAACATCTTAGTCATTGTTCCTCATCTTTACACTACAGTAAGACAATTAGAATGTTTGATTTCTGATCATAAAAGCTTCTTTTGCAGTAGAAGTGTTGGTGCTCGTAATATCAAAAATAACTGCGTGAAATGGGGACACGAATACATAAAATCTTGATTTTGTGATTTTGATATATAGTAAAACGCATATAAGTCTGATCAGTCAGGACCATAACATTTATATAGTCATTTACTCTATTCTGTATGTATGTTGTTTGGACAAAGATTGGGACTCAGTGTGCTTCAAAACTATGTGGGGCTAGGAAATATTTCATTGGATGTTAATTGGATTACATTATTGATCAGGTAGTACTTGCCTGCATACTCACAGATTTGTGTGAAACCATTTCTGAGGACATGTTACTACAGCAATTAGTTAGTTGTCCAGTGGACATTGTCATTGACAATGCATTGAGCTGGTTCCGTAGCAATATCCTAATAACTGAGATTTGCTTACCAGGAAAATGCAGCATGAATTACAGTCATGTGCTGCATTGTGATCTCATATGGGTTAGTAATGAGGAGACAATAGTCGTCCTCAATTTCCTCAGACAAGGAAGAAGGGGATAAAATCCATCATGGGTCCTGATCATAGTTAAGTACTTCTTATTGGAAGTACATTAGAAGTAGGAAGGATTGGGTTTGCAATCCCGTTTTTTTAAAAAAAGCTTTTATGTATTTAAATGCAGTAACACTTAGACTAATTTGACCTTTCTCTTCAAACTGCAGTATGTACTTTTATCTGTCTCTTTAAACTAAATAAGTATTAACTAAATGCACAAACTGTTATACATTATTTTGCTGAAATTAATTTTTTTACATACCATGTAATGATAATCCTTGAAATATCTTTTATACATACACAATATTTTATTGTTCCTTTGATTAACAGTCATGAGAATTCAACAATTTATGTATTTTGCTGATAATGTCCCAGTTTTATGGTTGCCAAATGTAAACCTTCAAGAATATTTAGCTTTAATATTCACTTCATAATTCTCTTTACAAGGGGCTTGAAACGCACTGCTGAAGTTGGAAGATTTTGAAGCCATTCCCCCTCCCATAGGCAAGTTAAGGTAAAAGCACTGTCCTTCCAACATTCAATGTCAGTTTAATGTGTAGACTTTCTTTCCCGCGATTTCCATTTTATTAGATGGAGAAAATATGAGTGTATTGACTTTTCTGATCAATGCTGCCAATTTAAATAACTGATTACAAGAAGTTATTTTAAAAAATATATTTATTCAGAATTCTTTACCTTTTTATAATCCTTCAGCTTTTCAAACGTGCTATATCTGTAATTTACATGTCCTAGCCTATTTGAAGATTTCTGTTTCAGTGCAATTATGAACTTGTTGGTTTTAAAAATCCATCACAAATGATGCTGTCGTACATTGAGTTCAGTGGAAAAATAAATCTTTGTCAATTTCAGATAAAAGAGCAAAATCAAGACCCAGGAGAGAGAGGAAAAAGTGGAAATGGTGCAAAATCTGCAACAGGCATGAACCGGATGAACGGACATCACCAACAGAATGGTGGAGTGGAAAACATGATGCTTTTTGAAGTTGTGAAATTGGGCAAGAGTGCTATGCAGGTAAATTTGACAGATTTAGGGAAAAAAAGATTTACTTGTTTTGACAATAATGAGAAGGGACTCCTGTCTTTTGAAAGCATCCAGTGATTGAGATCTCCCGACATGTTGGTAACATCTTATTGTTTTGGATATTAAAAACCACCATTTTTGCCAAAGGAAATGAGAAATCCAGAGCTGGAAAAAGACAGCAACGTATATGCCAGTTTCATTTGACACCTTCTGAATATAACACAAACACAGATGCAGCAACTATACATTTTGAGTAACTGTTTTCAGTTAATTTCTATTTAGTGGTGGTCACGTTGTCTCATCAGTTTGCCAACGCCGCATTGACGACTTGATGATTTAGCTTTACCTACAGAATTTTTTTATTAGCTGCAATAACAATTTTGGGTTGGCAAATAATTGATTCATGAGGAACCTTAAATAAAACAAAAGTTGCTGGGACCACTCAGCAGGTCAGGCAGTATCTATGGAGAGAGGAACGTGATTTTTGTCCAGAACTGACGAAAGGTCATCGACCTGAAACAGTTCTGATGAAAAGTCATCGACCTGAAAAGTTAACTCACTTTCCTCTCTCCATAGATGCTGCCTGACATGCTGAGTGTTCCCAGCGACTTCTGTATTTATTTCAGATTTCCAGCATCCGCAGCAGTTTGCATTTTATTTAATGAGGAATTATTATTATTATTGGTTTGGCTGAGCTTACTTCAAAGCACTGCTGCGAACAAACTGAGCTAAAACTAAGTAGCTTATAGAAGAAATGAGTTGTGATTTTCCTGACTCTTTACACATTCACTTTTAACAACAAAGCGCTGCAGGAGAGAATCTATTTTATCTGAATGCATACTTGCTGCAGCGCAATTGTTATGAACCTAAAATTGTGAATTCTAAAGAACAAGCAATAGGTAGCCCAGAGAATGCATTTGGTAGAGTACTTATAATGCTACAGGCAATTTTTTTTCTTATGAAAGTGGAATTATAGTAGTCCGTAACACAATTAGTCACTCATAATTCCATTGCGTTCTGTGCAAAGCAAAATTTTGGTCCAGATTTAACAAGATTCCTGGTTTACATTTTTTTTGCAAATGAGGTTGTAAGTGAGATTTGCACTTGAGAGCTGAGCAGAAAATGTTCTTGGTGAACCGTCACTTCCAAACTGGCTGTGGTTGGGGAATTGCGAGTATAATCTTTATGATCCAAGCGCGTGCCTTGTACCATCTGGAAAAAAATAGATGCTGTTTGCAGTTGTGAAATTGGATCCGAGTTCAATAATAATAATCCTTGCGTTTGATATAGCGCCTTATTCACGTCTTCGAGCCCTCTCAAAGCGCAGAATATACAGAGTATACTGTAAATGAATTGACTAGATTTTGTGGGCCAAACACAGCCGCCGATTGTGCACAGAGCAAATGTTGATGCTGACCCTAAAGGTAGATCGAAATTCTGTTGTTTATTTGAGATAAATTAGGTACAGTTTTCATGTCATGCCGCTGTTTTCTTTCTTTAGTCTGTTGTAGATGACTGGATAGAATCCTACAAGCATGACCGAGATGTGGCACTCCTTGATCTCATCAACTTTTTCATCCAATGTTCAGGCTGTAAAGGTGAGTTTATGTATTTCTTTTTTTTTTTAAAAAGATGAATTCTTCAAATTTAATAGACTGAGTAGAGTGACAGTATTATACCCCTTGGCCTTTCCTGCAGTTTTCATTTTGGCATATTGCAAAATTGATCTTTTATTCCCATTTATCATAATGGATTCGCCAAATCAAAAACTGATTTCATAATGCGTAAAATTTATTTGAATGTGGAAAAGTTGAGATAAGTGCTGAAATGAATTGAGAAAGGGATGAACGATACTTGACAAAGAAAATAGAAGAATCAGGATTACCAGGTTTGAGATCAGACAATTTAGAACGGATTAAATCTGGAACCTTCCAAATCTGTATAGCATGGCTGCTTGACTGTGGGGCATCACCCTGCTCTTTTTAATCCCAAAGTGCTAGGTTACATATTATTCTTTTAAAAATAATGTAGAAAATGTATCTTTTTCTCACGTTTATCAATTTGAAACGATTTAGACGCTTCCAAGTTGCGTTTACATTTTTGACTCATTCCGTACTTTTACTTCTGTGGAGGTGTTCTTTACGTACTAGTTTGCTTGGTCTAAATGACATGCATGTTTATTCCAGGCATTGTTACTGCTGAGATGTTCCGGCACATGCAGAATTCTGAGATCATCCGAAAGATGACAGAAGAATTTGATGAGGTAACGGCTACAGAGAATTTGTTTTTCTGGATTTATTTCATTGAGAACTTTTATCTAATCAGTGCTTGTCTCATTATGATTTTAATGTTATCTGCTAGACTTCAAAGTCCTAAAACCCAGATAAACCTGGGGAAGTTCCAGCACTTCAGCAACATCCAATTAATTGCATTCATAATTTTAAACATTTGCACATCATCATTGAGTTCTTGAGGGTAATTAATGAAGCAGTAAAGGAATGATGTTCTACTTAACGCGGTGCTCTGAATGTTGGAATCTTAATGAAATACTCAAATGGCTCTGCTTCTCAGTTGCTGGAATGCCTAACAAGGTTTGGCATCTCGATTGGCAGACTTTGCAGGTTAAAAGAAAAGGAATGCAAAATCCCCGAGTACTTGCCAAATCTCAGACACACGTGCAGTAAATTAATTCTGCAGTTGAGGTTTAAGTTCTTCCTCGGGCAGTGCAAATAGTTATTTTAAGCTGCTGTGCGGTTTCTCTCCCATATTGCTGTACTCCCACCAAACGTGTAGTATGATAGCTGAGCAATAATATACTGCTTGCCATTACTGAGCGTTTCTCACAAGAAGTGGCTGATAAATATAAAATTGTCAAATTGCAGACCATATAAAAGTGATTAGATTTAACTTAATTTTGTTGTGAAAGTACTTAGGGAAGATTGTTTGTTTTGCTTGCAGACATTACCAGTGCCAGAAATACCCCAGAAACCAATTTTGCACAACAGTGTAATTTCCCTCAGCAAGCGCCCTAGGTAGTTCGTAGCTCTCGGATTGCTTGATTGAGGCATTGAAATGATTGATTGATTGCCTCTCGGAGTGATGTTTCGATCGCTAATTAGAGTGGGTGTTTTTCTTGCCTACTTTAGGACAGTGGTGATTATCCTCTTACGATGCCTGGTCCTCAGTGGAAAAAGTTCAAGTCGAGTTTCTGTGAATTTATCTCTGTACTTGTACGGCAGTGTCAGTACAGTATCATATATGATGAATACATGATGGACACTGTTATTTCCCTGCTGACTGGGTTGTCCGACTCTCAGGTCAGAGCATTTAGACACACCAGCACACTGGCGGGTAAGTTGCTTCAGAGTAAAATGTGTCTTTAAAAAGCATGTTTGGGGTTTTTGCTCTTTCTCTGAATTTTTTTTAAAAAAACAACTTAACATATTTAGTCTGTCTCTTATGTTAGATTTCATCTTTAGACACATAATTTGCATGTTGAGTATATGAAGTAACAGCCAGGAATTTTCTGAAAAATCTTGAGAATACTTGTGCGAATCCTGATGCAATAGCATTCGGCTCAAACCTGCACGTTGTATCTGTTCAAAACAAATCCCTGCTTTGCCCAACCACAACAGCCACCTGATGTAATCATATCATTTAGCTTTTGAGAAGAGTTTCACAGTTGCAAACTTCAACGTGTAAGCCAATAATAATAATAATCCTTGCATTTGATATAGCGCTTTTCACGTCGGGAGGACGTCCCAAAGCGCTTCACAGAACACACTGTAAAGTGAATTGACTGTATATTTGTGGGTGAACGCGGCAGCCAATTGCGCACAGCAATGTCCCACAGACAGTCGTAGATTGAAAATGACCAATTTATTATTATTTTTGGTTTTGGAGGGATTATTATTAGGCTCTGTGTGGAGTAAGGAAACTTGCCCAAGGTTTCGCCCTCTGCCTGGAATTGAACTCAGGTCTCTCGCTTGCAAAGCGAGTGCTCTAACCACTGAGCTACAGGACTCCTGTATAGCGGGGGCTAGTATGTTATGTATGGTAAGAGCTTGGATCTCCCAGCAGATGAGTGATGTGTGAAGTCCAACTTAACTGGAGTCCAAATTTGGAAAAACGCAAGTGTAACAAACAATTTTCAGATTGATGATCAGTGTAGGGCATATTGTGTTTTGGTACCAAGTAGTCTTTGCCTCTTGATACGGTGTGATATTCTGAATGAGTGGTTGCTGTGACGCCCTCCAGGGTGAAGTGAATTGCTCAGTTCTTGTGGAAGTTGTACAATTGTGCCAACTCATAAATATTTTCTCCACAGCTATGAAACTAATGACGGCGCTAGTAAATGTGGCATTAAATTTAAGTATTAATATGGACAACACCCAGCGGCAGTACGAAACTGAAAGAAATAAAATGATTGGCAAACGAGCTAATGACCGGTTGGAGCTTCTGCTGCAGAAGAGAAAGGAGGTGAGTGATGGAAGACGCATAGAACTTTTCTTTTTGCATCAAACAAAACCATTGACTGAATTCCCATAAGAGGCAGTTTTCTGATCAGTTTTTCTTTAGAGTAGAATCTTGTGCTGTGTTCTTTTTTCAGTTTGATAATTGTGTTCATTGTTTAAATACCAAGAGTTTTATTAAGCTGAAGTGTGGTATGAGTTGGCTGCAAATTGCCCCAAATTTTGTGTAGCTCCAACTTGCAATGCAAATACCCATTTTTTTCTTCAGCTAAACAATAAAGTGTTTCCTAGGGGAGAAGATGGGTGGGCACACTGCTCTCAAAATCTCTGCTCCTTTTTATATGATTTCTGCGAGGTGTGAGAGCAGCACAATTTGCACTAAGAAAATGGTATCAGAGTTGCAGTACGATACCTTGTACCTGTACCAATTACTTTAAGATTTAATCCCTAGTCATGAGCATCCAAGTTATCACACAATCCGTGGTCCTTTTTGAGTCCAAACCTCGCACAGCGATTGCCCTTTTTGCTGTTGAACCGCCAAAATAGTTGACATTAATCAAAAACGTCAAATCTACTGATCAAATTTTTGAAGTGATAAACCCTCAAGACTGCAGCAACACATGCAAACTATTGAGGTTCAACAAACACAAAGATTTGTTTGTAATAATGTGCAGCTTAGCCTGAAAGTGACTCTTGAAAAACTGCTGCAGCTGTGGCCATAAATATGTCAATCTCAGCTGCGATTGAACCATCATTACATTACCATCTTGTTGTGGTGATTCAATTAGAGAATGTGCTTTACAGCAAGGTAAAATTGAAACTCTTGAGGTCTGTTCTCTTACAGCTTGATTTATGTAGATTTATTTATTAAGTTAGCAGATTCTCTATTCTTTAACTTCATAGAACCTCATTAGAGTTGCATCCTGTTCGCGATTTTTCTACTTCTACTGATTGGTCTCTTGGGATTCATGACAGTTCACTATTTATGCAAGAACCAATTTGTCTTCCTAATTTAAGTGAGACTATACTGTGGTTAAATCTATAGTTGCCACTTTTGGTCAATCGGGAGGTTGATTTGCTTATGAGGTTGGTACAGATCTTGCATTCGCAAGTATTACTGAATTAATAAGCCACGTCTCCCGTTCCTATTACGGTCACATGGTGTTAATATTATGTTCAGATTGCGGTTCTTTAACGTTGAAGCCCAGAGCAGTGTTTTACTTCATTTTGGGTTGCAGTTTAGTTTGCCAAGCAAGCTTAGATCTGAACAGATATGCGAATGGGTAATTTTAAGTGTGATCTCCTGAATTATTGATGTCTGGTTCCCGACCTATAATATTTCAACACTGAACCATAGTTGTGTCATTATAGTAAAACATTGTGCATCATTCAATTTCACTGTGTGTTCTGGTGTGTTTGTGAGCTTTTTTTATTGATTTTTTGGAGGAACGTTATTCTGTAAGATGCAAATGAATGTTCAGTGTCCTTGGGTGGGTGATGAGCTTTAGATTTATTTCTTTTTTGATCCTAGGTGGAATTCAGTGTCAATATGTTGAAGTGTGATGATCTTTGTCATTTACCATTTGTACAAATTAGCTTGAATTAATTGAAAATGTTTGCCATTTTTATTTCTCTCTCCCACAACAGCTTCAAGAAAATCAGGATGAAATAGAAAATATGATGAATGCCATTTTTAAGGGTGTTTTTGTGCACAGATATCGGTGAGAATTTCTTGCTTTTCACCTTATTAAATGACTTAACCTGCAGCATTCGTCTCTCGCTGTTTATTTTGTATGTATTTTATAATCATTGCAATTTTTTTTCATCCAGTGACGCAATATCTGAGATAAGAGCAGTCTGTATTGAGGAGATAGGAGTGTGGATGAAAATGTATAGTGATGCCTTCTTAAATGACAGCTATTTGAAGTATGTGGGATGGACCATGCACGATAAGGTAATTAAACCTTGTTTTTGTTTCTCAGATGCACAGACAAGTGGCACATATAAGAGCTTGCTCTGACAGTAATATTTAAAACGACAAATCATAAATACAAGTCCTACGCAACAGTATTCTACACTACCTGTTGCGCAAACTGGGGGTGGTGCATTAATCAAATATTGCATTCTGAGCAAGGAATTTCAGCTGCAATTTGAATTTCGCTCCTTAATCAGCAGATCTTGGGGTAATGTTGATGGAAGTCAGCAATCCCCACATCTATCTTGTGGCGGATATGCGGAAACAACAACAAAATCACATTGATAGAATGCCTTTCACGTCGGGAGGACGTCCCAAGGCGCTGGACAGTCAGGGGTCAGGACCCGAGCAACAAAGTTGTAAAAGGGGAATAGTGGTGTTTTATTCGTTAGAACTTTTCTTCACTTTGGAAAAGGCTTACTGTTTCCTTTCTCTCAAAGCAAGGGGAAGTGAGGCTAAAATGTTTGACTGCCCTGCAAGGCCTCTATCACAACCGGGAGCTGATTCCCAAACTGGAACTTTTCACAAGCCGCTTCAAGGTTAGTTCATCATTGTAACTTAGCTCTGTAATTTCAGCTGCTACAAGTTTCCGAGTTCTACCGCGTAGAAGTGCAGTGAAACATTATACCAGAAATGTAGTGTAGTTATCTTAATGATCATATGAAGACCAATAACGGGCCTCTCATGTTAGATATAATGGTAAATGGCTGGTTCATATGTGTTATCAGTAGATGACCACTTTTAATCTATTCTATCTAACATAGTGCAGCACGTGGTAATATTTGAACTTCAAGATAGATATGCTATTCTCTTTGAAACTGGTGAAAGGATCTCCTGATAACTCAGAATTTATTCAGTGAGTGACTAAGCCATACGCACTTAGATTTGATTCATAGGTTTATGCTGATTGAACTGTTAGGAAGAAAGGGTTAGTGTAATTGGCATCTGTGCCCAGGTTAAGGAAGGAAAAATCAGTGATTTAGTTTCCAGCAAATCCCTGCTGGGAAATTTATACGGGCACTTCAAGAGGGAGATGGAGAAAATTTCAGAGAAAAAAAGTGCAAACTGTAAGCTATCGAGTATTTTTTTCCTATGTTCTAAACAATCTTTTATTTTTAGGACAGAATTGTTTCCATGACACTGGATAAAGAATATGAAGTCGCTGTACAAGCAATAAAACTTCTTACTCTTGTTTTGCAGTAAGTAAAATATTTTAATTTGATTATTTTGACCTTTCTTGACACTCCTCTGCGTTAAATCTTTTGATACATTGAACGTTTCTTAAAAGAATTTACTGATCCCCTGCATCAAAATCAAGGCTATATTTGAGAATTTGACAAATTATGGACACTCCTAAATGCTATGTTAACTGAGTAAATGTTAAAAGTAAATCTAGATCAGGTGGAATTCTACTCCGCATACTCATTGGTAAAATGTTACCATTTGATAGGTTTTTGTTTGTCTTTATAAGTTGATAGCCATTCTTTAGCATCATCTACATGTTGCCCACACAAATATCCAGTCAATTCACCGTACAGTATCTTCTGTGAAGCGCTTTGAGATGTCTCGACAATGTGGTAAGGGTTCCACAACAAAACCAACCATTATTATTAGTATTGCATAATTTCAGTGCTCATTCTAGCATGGTTAATGCGAATCTGGTTTTGGGGGCAATTCAAAGGGAAAATGAAGTCCCCCTTTTCTACCAATTAATCTCCCATTAAGCACAACATTTTTACGTATTGTCTTTCAGGGGCAGTGATGATGTTCTGACCTCAGAGGACTGTGAAAATGTTTACCATTTGGTTTACTCAGCTCATCGCCCAGTTGCTGTGGCAGCAGGGGAATTCCTTTACAAAAAGTAAGGAGCAGATGAATTTGTAGTTGTGTAAAGATGCAGGATTATTTTCTATTTCTACCATTACTTAATTGCTTTCCTGCAATGTTGCTGCTTTTTTAAAAAAATTACAGCCGCAGAGTTCATGTACTTGGGAGTAGTTAAGCACGTGCTTGTTGTCCAGAAACTTCTGGTAGAAGATTCATTGGCATTATCACTGAAATTTATTTGCTGTTTCGTTTTATTGCCATCATGGAGATTTGGCAAGGAGGCAGGCGCTTTCACTGCTGTGAATGTAAATTGGAACAACGCATTGACAATCCATTCCATTTTTTTTCTGCTGCTAATTTTTTTTCCATTTTTAAAAAGACTTTTCAGTCACAGAGACACTGAATCTGATGAACCCACAGTCAAACGAAAAGGGAGGCAAGGTCCAAATGCCAACCTCATGAAAACATTGGTGTTTTTCTTCCTGGAAAGTGAGGTAAGCTGTTAATTATCATGGATTAACCAAATCAGTTTATTTATCCACAGTTCACATTTTGTAGGGTTTAAAATCATATTAAAATAGGCATCCTGGTAAACTGCTTTGGAACTATCATGAATGATGTGGTAGTTTCTGAGGCTTGTTTCTTCATAAAGTCTATTTCTAGTTGCCCCCCCCCCACCCCCAAAAAGAAAATTATCCTCCATTTCCCATTTAAGAAGACGGAAGAAGGCATGTCAGTGCGAGTGCAGCTCTTGAGCTCATCAGTAGATGTGCAAGGGCAGGTTGGGATGGATTGCGACGACTTACTTGCTCTCAGAGGAAGACTGATGCACAGTGGATAATGTGACTTGCACGATGATGCTGCTTACTTTATGGAACTGTACTTGAGAGAACATTTCCTTCTTTCCCTTCTCTCTTGAACCGCCCTCCATTTCTATGCCGTTCTATATTGCAGCATTCAAGTCAGCGCTCTGGATTGAAATGCTAAGCAAAGGTTACAGAAATTAAACCGCAGTTAAAAACAATGTAGATGGAAGGATTATGATCTCCTGGTGGCATGTAATTGTTTATAAAGTAGGGTACAATTCCTCCAAAAAACTGCCACATGAAAGACTGGATATGAGAGTATATCACTATAGTGCTGTGCCAAATTCTGGAATGAAAACTAAAGAACTTGGGTTCATAGATTAGACAGGAGTTTGAAGGGACTCTACTGTACACCATCTGCTCAGCACTATTATAGCGCAATAATCGGGCAATGCGCTCTTTACGTCAAAGGATTACAAATTGAGCTCATTGGATTCTGAAGTTGCCTTAGACTCTTAATTTCCAAAATAAGTTCTCGTTTGTTTTATCCAAATAATAATCCTTACATTTGAGTGTTTTTTCAGCACATCAGAACAATATGATTAATTGAAAATAAGATAAACTGCATAATCAATTAAGAAATATGTTTAACTTTTATAAAAACGTGGGACAAATTCGCTTCTGGAATTTTTTAGCTTGTGAATTCTGGTTCTCTGGCAATCTCGTTGGAAGCACTAGGCAGAGGTAGCAGTGTTTTGCATAGGGAGGGAAAACCAGAGAGCATGTTGACCTATGTCAGGGCAATCAATGGCAAAGCAGCATTGTCAAGTCACCTTAGAATAGGAAGTCCGTGTGCCCTGTACAGGATGGAGCAGCATGTCCTGGAAGGAGCATAAATGTTTGTATGTTTAATATTTGGAACAAGGAAATACAGTGAAACTCAGTAATTGCTTTGATCTGAATTTTCTCTCTCACACTGCCAAATTAAAACGCGAAACAGGATTTATATTGTATGGGCATCTGCTGATTTTTTTTGTTCCCTATTTCCATGGGCAGCTGCATGAACATGCTGCATACCTGGTGGACAGCATGTGGGATTGTTCAACAGATCTACTCAAGGATTGGGAGTGCATGACCAGCCTCCTTTTGGAAGAACCAGTCAGTGGGGAAGAAGGTAAAATCTGTACAACAATCTGTTTGCCTCATCACTATCATTCCTATTAAATACCTATCAAAAAGCTTACCAGAAAAAAATGAACTCCAAATGTGCGTTGACAGCCAGAACAAACATCTTGTGCTTTTATAGCAAATATCACATCCAAATACCTCAGAAGTTTTACATAAGTAATTATTGGTTTATATGAATAATACCAATGATGTTTAAAAAAATTGAGTCATTGCATGAAAGTCTTCATATAATAATAATAATTCTTGCATTTGGTATAGCGTCTTCGAGAAGCCTCAGAACGCTTCACAGAATATACTGTAAAGTGAATTGACTACATTTTGTGGGCAAAACGCGGCAGCCGATTGCGCAGAGCAGCGTCCCACAAACGGTCATGGATTGAATGACCAATTCATTATTATTATTTTGTTGTAACTAGCTATGTATTGTAATTAGCTAAAGAATTGCTACCTCAGTCTTCAGATGAACAATGTGGTGTGACGTTACTCAGAAAAAACTTGGTATTGGTCACTAATAAGATTTGAGTTGGGCAATGATTGGATAATGTAAATGACTGGGATTTAGAGATTTATGAAATTTGAAACATGGTTGAAAGTTCCATCACAATTAGCGTAACGGAGAGGGAACAAATGTGCTGCACTGATGGCCAAATAACTTGTTGGCTCTCTTACCAGAACAAATAATAATAAAATAATGCTTTTGGCATCCCGTGGAATTGTTGCTTGGACAACGCCGGAAAATTGGAAATAGAAGAAGAATTATTGATGCTAATTGAAGGAGGTTGCATTATCTTTGATCCATTGCCAGTATTGATGAGGAAATTTGTGAAACTGCTTTCAGGAGCTACTAACTTTTACGTAATGTACCACGATAATAGTCTTGCCGTTTTTACTGACCCTTTATTGTATTTAAACAGAAAATAAATTCCTCTTCAGTAGACTTCATGTTCTTCACTTACTTGTACAGCATAAAATGTTGCTTTGCAAGTCAAGATAAGTGCAGTCTTCCAAGTACTCCCTATTTTTGGAGGAGAAAGCTAATCTAATTTTTACAATCTGACTGGAGGATGTACACTGTAATACATCTATTGTTTTTTTCCCCTTTGTTTAGTGTTTTCAATTGAAGACTTAATCTGTAATCACTTTATAGTTTGGTGTTCACAAGACATTTATCATATTAAGAGGCTCAGAAGTTTAATCAATTGCAATTTCTCTATGAATCTGCAATTCTATTTCAAAGTGGAAGGATTCAGTTGTAACTTATTAAACTACTCAGAATAATTGCTTTTGAAAATCTAACGTTTTAACGTTTGTTTTAACAGGTGGTAATTAGTGTTGCATTTGACTGTCTTATCGATTTCTGGTGCTAATTTGGATTGACTTTGTCAAATTGAATTGATATTCAACAACGTTAGAAATATGTTGACGTTGCAAGGAACCTCTCTTAGTACATTACCACAAGATGTTGCTAATGTACATTTATGAAAACAATGCAAAGCGCACTTGCAATATCTAGTGGTGTGCAATTGTTACTGCATTGTGCTCAGTTCCTGCAACGTTTTACTTACTCTCTAGAGCTTTATCCTTGACAGCAATTGAAGCTTAATTAAAATGACATTTAATTGATGACTGATAATAACTTAAGTGATGTAAGAAAAATGACTCTAATTTTGCATGGTTTCCCTTTCAGCCCTGACAGACAGACAGGAAAGTGCACTCATTGAGATCATGGTGTGTACGATACGACAAGCTGTAGAGTGTCACCCTCCAGTTGGCAGAGCTTCGGGCAAAAAGGTATAATATCGTAATTCTTGCATTTGATAAGGCGCCTTATCACATCTTCAAGATGTCTCACAAAGCTTCACAGCACATACTGTAAAATGTAGTGACTATTTTTTTGTGGGCGAAACGCAGCAACCAATTGCGCACAGTATGATTCAGCCGGAGCTTTATTGGAGATGCAGTTTGAAATATAATTCACATTTTATAATAGTACATAACAACAATGTTTATTGGATTATTTAGCTAAGTGATTTAACGTTCTTTTTGCAGCATCATGGACACGTGCACATGTTTTGAGCTTTCAGTTTAGGATTTCTTGTACTTGACTAAGACTATTTCGGTTTTGTCTCTCTTATCCATCTTTGTTGAATGCAGTGCAATCATTACTATCTTAAGAGGCAAACATACTGCTGATTGACTCCATTCTGATTAGAGTTCTGTATTTGGTAAATTCTCCCCTTAGTAGTAATGCTTCCATTAGTCGTTTGACTTGCATTTCACATGAAATCAAATAAGAGAGGATGATCCCAACAGCTGTTCTGTGGCATAAGGGATAGTCGTGCTTAAGATTGTTATGTTTGTGCAGTTTGTTTTCTGTGTCAACTTTTGTTTATGTGTTGATGACAAACAGCTTTTTCTATGCCTTAGTCCTAAGAATACAAAAATGTGTATGTTTATAGCTCTCGAGAAAATCTACATTCGCAACTCTGAAAGTTTTTTATTTTCAACAGGTGTTGACAGCAAAAGAGAAGAAATCACAGTTGGATGACCGGACCAGAATAACAGAACATTTTACAATAGTCCTTCCTCAGCTGTTGACAAAGGTAACACGACTTTAAATGTGCTTTACCACTTGTTTATATCTAATGAATATTTGTCTTGTATTTTTCGAAATAAATACTGAGGAGTGTGCTGCGCTTGGCTATTCTTCCTCATCATCCCGCCCCCCACCCCTTCATAAATCCTACTTAGAAATGTTTGTTGGGGAAGATACTCTACAGGGAAATTTTTGGTGGATTTTCTGTTTTCAGTCCTTTATACATGATGTGTTATTTTTATATTTACAGTGATCTTAGTTTAGTGACTTGAATTAATCTGGATATGGTTGCTGATATATGGCCTATTTTTTCCACNTTTTTGACAGTATTCTATTGATGCCGAGAAAGTGACAAATCTTTTACAGTTACCACTGTTTTTTGACTTGGAAATCTACACAACTGGCCGATTAGAAAAGGTAAGACAATGGATAACCTTTTCATAAGCTTGTGTGGTTCTCTTGAAATATGGGTTCCACTACTTTTTATAAGAGGCCAGTTTTAGGTTGGAGTGTGCCTGGAAAATGCAAGTACGCTTAATAATGAACTTTGTTGATGCATACTTCCATTCGTGCCGTGCCATTTACTCAAATAATTTGCATTAAATTTTGTGACTCTATTGGTACATTGCTCAATAAAGAATAATTATATTTGGGTTAGGGATGTTAACCTGCATAACCGCCAAAAACCCTCACTGCTTTTCGAAATTACATAAAATACATTCCTTTAGAAATAGCATTCCATGACTCTTCTGCGAAGAGCCAAAAGTGTTGGTGTCAGCAGTGCTGCTTTTGGTGCTGTTAAAATCCTGCTCCAGACTCGTTTTATTATCATAATCCTTGCATTTAATTTAGGACCTTATCACTTTGTTGGAACATCTCAAAGAGCTTCCTCAGGATTTACTGCAAAGTGTGGCGACTGTATTTAGGCAAATTTTCAAACTTTAAACAATTGATCTTCCCTTCTATAGTCTTGCACTGTGATTTAATTGAGTTTTTTTCCTAATGCACACAAGTCAAAAGATATACAAGTAAGTAAGTGTATGTGTTTCTTCATCTGTAACCATTTTGAATCTACCCTTTTCTTCAATTTTAGCACTTGGATTCGTTATTGAGGCAGTTGAAAAATATTGTGGAAAAACATACAGACACGGATGTGTTAGAGGCCTGTTCTAAAGCTTATCATATACTCTGCAATGAAGAATACACTATATTCAACAGAGTGGACATCTCAAGGAGCCAGCTAATAGATGAATTGGCAGATAAATTCAGTTGTATGCTTGAAGACTTCTTGCAAGAGGTTTGTTTACAAATAATTTAGGAATCCTTTTAAATTTGACTCCCTTTGCTGGCTGGTTCCACCTACGTGAATGTTTTTGTTAAACTGACAAATGGATTCATCATCGGATATTAATTTGTTGATTAATTTGATAATGTAACAGGGTGAAGAACTTGATGAAGATGATGCTTACCAGGTCCTTTCCACGTTGAAAAGGATCACTGCCTTCCACAAGTAAGGACTGCTCAATCGCTTTTATTCTTTTAACTTCAGCCAGTTGCTTGTGACAAACTGGAGGTATGTGGAGGTGCTGTGTTAGTCAAATTGAAGGATATAGTTGCCATGAAGTATATAAAATAGAATTCACCTCCTATTTAATGTAGCTATGAAGCTTGGTTCCTCAGCTGTTTGATTAGGAAACCAAACATCCTGGCTTGGTCACTAATCCATAAATAAAATACAGCCTCAGCATCTTCCCAGCATCGTCACAAAATTGAATGTCTGGAAATTAGTGTATCATCTAAAACTGATGTTATGAGCACTAGATAAGTGAGAAGTACACAATACTATGCTCTTCCAAAGGCTATTCATTTTTTCGTGAAAAGAAATTCAAGTCCAGGTGTCTGAGCAGTTCTCATTCCAGTCCATGACCTGAACACGTGATCATCAAATTAAGTTTTCAAACAAAATACTTTGCAAACTCCACAGACAGCATTATATTTTAGTTGCTGATGATAGGGGATAGGTATGAATCAGATGAGTTTTGGCTTTGCAGCCTGTCCTGCGGTTATTGTGACGTGCGCTCTCTCCAGTGTCTGGGAACAACAACTTGCTGCTATCCTTAGGAGTTGTGTTTTGTATCTTTTTCGTCCTTACACTTGAAGTTTGTTCATCTGCTATTATAGATGTCTTACCAGAAAAGGCAAAAATGATTTAAGTTTCAGATTAAGCTTACTAATGCTTTTTTTTTTTTGCAGTGCACATGATCTTTCAAAATGGGACTTGTTTGGGACGAATTATAAGTTGCTAAAAACCGGAATTGAGAATGGAGATATGCCAGAACAGGTATGGTAATATGATCAAATCTTTTCTTTTTAAGTTTTAAATCTATTAAACGATGGGTGTTTATTTTATTTTGGGGATTGTAAGGCTGTGCTGTTTTGAAATCTAGTGTGTTTGTGCTTCCTTTGCAGATTGTCATTCATGCACTGCAATGCACTCACTATGTCATCCTTTGGAACCTAGCCACAGTTTCTGAAGGCAGCTCAAAAAAGGTATGCAAATCCACCCCACGCATTAACAATTCAAAAAATAAAGATGCTTACTCTGTAAAATTATAGTTGTTAAACCCTAACCGTCGCATGCCTCTGATTTGTCAGCTGTTAACCCAGATTTGTTTCTGTTAAGATGAAACTTAAATGTGCTGGAGTGTTAGAGTACCCATGGACTGTTAGCAGACCTATGCAAACACACCAGTCTCTGTGTGCTATAATAATAATAATAATAATAATCCTTGCATTTGATATAGCGCTTTTCACGTCGGGAGGACGTCCCAAAGCGCTTCACAGAAGACACTGTAAAGTGAATTGACTGTATATTTGTGGGCGAACGCGGCAGCCAATTGCGCACAGCAATGTCCCACAAACAGTCGTAGATTGAAAATGATCAATTTTAATTATTGTTTTTGGTTTTTGGAGGGATTATTATTAGGCTCTGTGTGGAGTAAGGAAACTTGCCCAAGGTTTCGCCCTGCCTGGAATTGAACTCAGGTCTCTCACTTGCAAAGCGAGTGCTCTAACCACTGAGCTACAGGACTCCACATATTTGCCTCTTGGACTATGATAGGAAACAACCGAATATAATTAATAATAACCCCTAAATTATCTAAAATAATGAGAATTTTAAAATGCATCCATTCATTTTCCCTCAACACTATATTTTAACGTATGAACTTTTTAGAAACCTACTTTACTTTTTTCTAACTGTTCTTAGCTTTGAAATCTGCTATGTTTTGCTTCCAACTCCCAAGCAATCACTTTGCAAGATTTGAGTAACTTTCTTTGAAACAACGCAGATAAAAACAAAACTGGGAATTTAGCAAAGAGAACTCGATAGCAGGCCAACCAGCACCCAATTAGTGTTTTGGGTTGCATTGAGGATAGGACCTTCATCAGAACACAGAAACATTAACCAACATTTCCCGATTGCCCTTTTCTGGATTTCGAGCATTTTCTATTTTATTTCTGAGGAGCTATTTTGTTGGATGAAAACTAATAGTGCAGGCCAGCTATACAGCCAATGACAATTTCCCCCCTTGCAAATTTTCACCTCAATACTTGTCGGACCTATTTGCATATTAAAGCATCGTCCTTATATGTAATCACATTTAAAATGACTTGAAAAAAAGTCAAGATTTCCTGAGAAAACGTTATTCATGAATTCATAGGTCTTTCTCATTTGCTTCAACCTCATCCTAGGAATTGTGGATCCCGTGATTATAGGAGACGTGTGCATTTGTATTTATACTTGTTCTAGCACATACGTTTGAGAGTTTAATAGATGTAATAACATTTGGAAACTTCCTAGGATATGATATTGATATGTGTTGCAGGTTAAGTATGAACCTGTTTACATCAGGAATTTATAAATGTGCTTTTTGTTTGTTTTAGGAGCAGCTAATATTGTTAAGAAAACAGATGAGAGCTTTCTGTCAGATTTGCCAGCACTACTTGACAAACATTAACACAACTGTTAAGGAACAGGTAATCCAAACCATGTAGTAGAGATGGAAAAAAAACTGCTGAAAATCCTGGAAATGCAACACGTTTTAGTCAGTATCTGAAAGCGAAAGAGAAAGATAAGAATTGGAATGATTACGATGGGGGAGTGTGAGCAATAAATCACATATGGTTTTGATAAATCCAATGAGACTTTTTGCCGTGGACTCATTAATCTAAGGAGAGATGGCAGTCAATCTCCGGCAGCAAACAGTCCTACAAACAGCAATGAGATAAATAGCCAAATTTATTTTGAAGAATTTGAACAAGGCTAGAAGATTGAGAGAACTTGTTACTTTTCAGAGGAAGAGGGTGATGTCTTTATAAGCTCCCACCAAAATAGCTATCGAGGCAGTTTAATATCATCCGTAGGCTACCTGTAATATTGCAGCATGGCCTGCAGTGTGAACCGTGATTTCAACAAGAATCCTGGTAAATTAATGTACGTCAAATTTGATACCAGGAAGGTATATCAAAGGTTCTACTGTAATTTGCACTTCCAGTTGTATAAAAGGGTCTTTTCCATTCCAGTGGTTTCCACTCTGATGAAAAGTTTCTGGCGTGACCCAACTTTCTCTTTCAAATACGGATTGACCTCTGCATTTTCAGGATTGTGCTGATCTTTGAAGATTATAGATGTGAAATATTATAGATGCGGTGGTTAGTCATTTAACTGCCCAGCCCCCAAATATATTAGAGGTAGAACTTTCTACAATGACAGACCATTGCAAATGCCACTAATTCAAAAAGACTTTGAATTCCAATAAATGTTCCCCTCTAGTTTTAACATGTATCACTGTTATCAACCATAGTTCAAAGAAGGTAACATCAATATATGTTTAAAGTGTAATTTCTGTATTTAATAATATTTGATATAGTGCCTTATTGTGCCTTCGAGATGTCTCAAGGTGCTTCACAGACTATACTGTAAAGTGAATTGACTTGGGGAGGGAAAAATGGGAATATTTTCCTCCCATTGAGATGTTTGTTGAGCAAATAAAGGCTTCTAATACTTCATCTCGCTCAACGATTCTCTTGCGGAAATTGTGTCCTACTGGTGACGGGTTAGAAATACGTCCTGCAGTTCTTTTATTCTGCAATGTGGAAATCAGTCTTATGTTCTTAACGGGCTTCCCCTGTAAATTCAGTTACTTTCATTGACTGTGTGGTGATGTTAAGGTGCCTGAGCAGAATAATTTTCTAGCAGTTGGTGGTGGTGTATTACCAACTGACTTTTTATGGACTGATTTCTACATCACTGAAAGAAAAATACTGCAGGATATATTCCTAACCTGTCACTGGTTTAATTATCGGTGCATGTGCCGGCCAAAATTGGGAGGGAAGATAACAAATAGTAATTCAACCCTTAAGATTTAAGAGATGATTCACTTGTTTTAAATCATGCACACCGTGATGTACTTTGCACTGAAATTTAGCACCCAACTATTGCTCCCTTAAAACGTGATAATATTTAAATTATAATATATATTTATTGTTTTGTTTTGAAGATAGACCCAGTAACTCTCAGTGATTGTTTCTGTTTTGTTTTGTAGGCTTTCACTATCTTGTGTGATATTCTGATGATTTTTAGCCACCAGATTGTGTCAGGTGGACGTGAGGTACTGGAACCTCTGGTTTACACTCCTGATTCATCTCTTCAGTCAGAACTGCTCAGCTTCGTCTTAGACCACATATTTGTTGAGCAGGATGAGGACACCCACAGTGCAGGTGAGAATAAGTGGGTCCCACACCAGTACCTTTATATTAAAACAAATATCTTCCCCTGCCAATGTTCTCCTCTTCTGTCTGGAAGGAGTTGACTATTGTGCTTTGGGGGTGTAGTTCCATAGGTCACCGATAACAATCAAGACCTTGACTGGATTTTGCCCTTCCCTAGTTAGGGTGTTGAAACCAATTGCACCACCCCTACTTGAGCCATTGTGAGGACTGCTTGAATGTCTTCCTTGCAAATGCCATTTCTCGCACAATTCCTGAAATCATCAGTGAACATTGTTTTGAAAGGTTTCTGCAGGATTGATATACCTTGGCATTTTGTTTTCCTGCAGTGTAACTTTAGTTCCTCCCGGGCTCTGTGCTTCTAAGTTTAGCTTTGAGTATATACGTTTAAATTTAGTTTTAAGTATATTACTGTATTTGCAGAGTTCACTAGATGCTCGCGAGTAAGGAAAGCAGTCGTCCATCTGTTGACATTGGTGAAGAATTGTGATGAATTCCAGACTTGCCAACTCTGCTGTGGCCAGTTTCATGCCCTTGATTATTGCCCTTGCACACAGAACCCTTTCTTTATCAGTTAAAAGCCGCTTTATAAGTTCCACGGCTATATCCTGGATAGCTCTCCAAAATGATGGAATTTGCAAGGCAGCAACGTAGACATTCTAAATATACCATACATTATAGCTTGCATCTAACTACGTTCAGTGCTGCTATTTTCGGTTGGACCGTTCTGATTACTGGAGTTTCAGTTCTTCTGCAGGTCCTCCAGAGCTTAAAGCACCTGTGTGTGTGCAGGGTGTTGAGGAAGCAAGAGCAATCAAGATTACCCTCCAGTAGGCAGGGTCTTTATTCTTCGCTCCATCCAGCTCCCACTTCCCCTTCCCCTCAGCCTCTTATCTTTCAAATTGGTCATAGGAGTGGAGGGTCACTGCTGTTTTATACACAGCGTAGTTAGGGTGTCCCGTGGTGACATGGGGATTTCATAAAGAAAGATGGCACTTTGTAAATCGCCCAACAATCTGGATCTTTGTGGACCTAATCCTACAGTGTAGCGAGAATATAGACCCGACTGGTAGGTAATCTTCCTTTCAAGCAGGTAAGGTTTTTTTTTAAAAAAAGGCAAACCAGAATGGAGAAATGTACAAGAGAAACTGCGAAAGAACGTGTTTCTTCTTTTAAAATAAGATACTGAGCAAATTCAGGGAAGAATCTCGGGATTGGTACTGCACCAACTGTAGTTAACCAATATCTAGTGACAATCTTGCAGTTTGTAGAGGTGGAAATCCGCTTGACTGCTGTTGGTTCTTCACTGTTAAATAACTTATGTCTGTGTTTCAGATGGGCACCAGGAAGATGAAGCTGGTAAAATTGAGGCTTTGCATAAAAGGAGGAACCTTCTCGCAGCCTTTTGTAAATTAATTGTATATAATGTTGTAGAGATGAATGCAGCTGCAGATGTGTTTAAGCAGTATATGAAGGTAAATAGTTCTAATTTTACTGGTTCCATCCCCTCTAGATCTTGATTGTGTAAAATATACCCACGTATAAGGGGGTTTGGGAGTGTTCTCTCTGGACATTCCTTCCTATAATCACTTTATGGAATTGCTTAGCGCATGTTTGAAAAGTAAACATCTGCACCAAGCAAAAGGTGTCTCCTGGCTTCCAGTTTGTGGCTTACCGCCCTCTTAGAATGCCACTACGCCAACACAGCTCAAGTATTAAAATATGTGCAGGTCCTGAAAAGTCAACCATTGAGTGTTTTATTCTCAAGAATTCCACCAATTCTTTAGACATTTCCATAAGTAACGATGTCCTGCATTTTACATCTTAGAACTGATGTTCAGCCTGGTTCACTTGGTAGCAGTTTTGCTTTTGAGTCGGGCGATCGTGGGTACAAGCAGGATGTTGAACTCGGTCTATGTGATGCAGTGTTGGGAGAGTCCTGCATTGTTAGAAACGCCACCTCTCGGATGAGACGTTAATTCGAGTTCCTGCCTGTTCAGGTGGACAATGGCGCTATTCAAAAACAATCCCTTACACTTTACAATAAATCTTGCAAAGCACTTTGAGATTTTTTTGCAACAAATTTCAATTCTCTTGTGCCCTTCGCATAGAATAATGCCTAGTCATGTTTTATACAAAGACTGGCTTGGTTGACTTGAATGCGGCACAATGTAAGGATTATTTTTAATTTCATTTTCTAAAATGTATGAGTGAATTATTGCTTGGTGTGGTGAAACCGATCGCCATGCTTTTCAATATGACAATGATTTGTGATGACCCTGCCTTTGCCTTTCAGTATTACAATGATTATGGTGACATCATCAAGGAAACCATGAGCAAAACTAGACAAGCAGATAAAATTCAGTGTGCAAAGACGATCATACTTAGCTTACAACAGGTACGACTTTGAAATTCTTTGGAAAGCAAGTACCAACCTGTAAAATGTAGTAGGTGTGACAAGTTTTAATTTCTGTTGGGAATCGAGAATGTATGTGAAGATGTGAAAGATTGCAACTGCTGGGATTCTTTTAGTATAACTATTACGAGAGTGGGATGAATTCCTTTTTTTTCCCTCATGAATTGCGCATGAATTGAGCAAACTTTCTATCAAATGTTCAATTTTTTCAAATGGAGAGTAAAAACATAGGCGCACACATATAAGATGTTTTGAGCAGCTCTGCATTTGCATGCTTTTGTCTTCAGTTGCACACTTTACATATTTGGGGACGTGTTAAATTCGCTGTGTTTTTAAGAAATGTTTAATTATTAATTCTGAGGGTAGTTTTTGATGTTTCCCAAGGATTTGTCAGATTAAGTTTGTATTTTTTATGTATGAAGTAAACCCTAATTGTTTTAAATGGATTCATCCAACACCACATTTTCCCGAATACGTGATAATAAGTTATAAGACCTGTTTTGTTAATTTTTTGTTGTTGACCGTTTTCTCATTGAGCCACTTCACTTTTAAACACATTTGAACGATTTATTTTCTCTGTTTCTCACAGCTGTTTAATGAATTGGAGCAGGAGTTTGGATTAACTTTTGATCGATCAACCCCAGGTTTTAGTTCTGTAAAAGAACTTGCTCGACGTTTCTCACTAACATTTGGTTTGGATCAACTGAAAACCAGAGAAGCTGTTGCAATGCTACACAAGTAAAGACTTGGATTTTTTTTTTAATGTTCTGCTTTCTTTTCTTTGACGACATGTAATTTGGGGAGAAATCATGCACTCAAAACGGTTCTTTACCTATAAAAGGGGGGAAAGTATGTCTGATGAATGCCATTTTCATTCTGAATCTCTTCAAAATATTAGCAAATTGCAAAACAAATCTTATTAATTTAGTATGTGAATCATCATGGTTAGATGAAACTGGGTTGATTTGAAAAGAAATATCCTCTTTTCTTACCCGCCGACTTTTGTATCTAATTTCTGTATTGTAAGAACATAATACCTTGAGAATTCAATGGCTATTTTCTGGGTTTTGTAGAGACGGCATTGAATTTTCCTTCAAAGAACCGAGCCCCCATGGAGAAGGGCATCCTCCTATGAACTTGGCTTTCCTAGATATCCTGAGTGAATTTTCTTCTAAGCTACTCAAACAAGACAAAAGGACAGTGTAAGTGCAGTACGTGGTGTAGATTAAGAATATTTTGATATAAATACAAGTCAGAATTAAAATCGTCACCACCGGCTTTCGTCTAAAATTAATAATTTCAACACGTATTTCTGTGGTTCACTTGAACAGTACTTTTGTTTAATTTCAGTTATTCATACCTTGAGAAGTTTATGGGAGACCAAATGGCATTGCACAGAGAAGATGTGTGGCTTCCATTAATATCGTATAGAAACTCCTTACTGACTGGGAATGATGACGACACAATGTCTGTGGTCAGTGGATATAGTAGCAGAGGCTCTTCTGTGAGAAGCAAGAAAACAAAACCAGCAACAGGGAAACGAAAATTGCCAGAAGGTAAACTCAATGCCATAACTCTGCAATCTCTGGCTAAATGATTACATTCGTTATACTCAATGTCATTTCTAAGAAATGTGCCAAAAATGCAAATTGAAATCCAAATAGATATTGGTTAGGAGATGTTTCGCAAAAAAAATTCTAAAGAGCTTAGGTTAAAATCACTCAAATCGTGCAAAACTTTTCCTTCCTTTCCCTGCCCCCTCCATTCCACACTTAATTTTCACTGCAGGGAATAAGTGTGAATATGCATCTAAACTATCACATCAGCAATTTAAACACTACCACGAGGGTTCAGGGAAAATGTGTGCGTGTTACTTTTTTCCTGATCGCCTATGTACGTCCTTAACTGTATATACATACATTTAGAGCAACATAGATGCAATGTAGAACCAGCTTTCTAGCCCCAAATTGCATTTGTGTACTTAGTAGACTTTACGTTTTACCCAGTCTCACCATATTCATATTATCCCTGTTATTATCTTTTGTTTTTAATTCATAAAACATTCAGTTCGCCAATTGCATGAACTCCTGGCAGTTGGGAGTTTGTGTGGGCCTGCGTTTTAATACTCTACTGATGGTGGCCCATGTTTTAGTTAGTTTTAAAAAAAGCACTGGTGAATATTTTCCAACCGACAGCGAACCATAACAATAGTGAAGACGCTCCTCTTTAGAGGTGAGATCTATTTGCCTCCACTGCCCTTCATCTCATTTGGCACAGTTTATTTTGGAAGGACGACTGCTAGGAATCTATTTGCGTGCGTGTGCATGTATTTGTGGTTGGAGATCACCAGTGAGATGTACATACAAATACAGTATTGAGCCGACAACAAAATTTTTCAAACATGAAGGAAATTGCAATGGTGAGCTGTTTGCACTCTTGTTTCAACCTCTCCCTCCCCCAGCATTTTGAACTCCCACTTTATCATGTAATAAGAGCCTGTTTTGTGTTAAAGCACTGTTTGCATATGTTTAATGGACGGATAGTACAGGTTTTTTTACATTTCAGTGTGGACTGGACCAAATGCTCTTTCATGGTCTTATGACTCCAGTAAGTTTCTGTCTATCACTACAGTTTATAGTTGAATAATTTGAACTATTCAGAGTTCGAATCAAAGTTTTACATTTTGTTAAGGAAAATGTGATATGTGTACATTAACTTTGTTTAGATTAATTGGACTTTATAACCTTCACAATTCAGTTGATTTGATGATAACTTGCATTTATGTAACGATGGCACCTTCCACATGAATGAAACGTCTCAAAAGTGCTTTCGAAACAAAACATATTTAAATCTATCCCTTTTTTTAAAAAAAAACATATTGTTGCCGTAGTTCTTCTACATTAGCAAAGGAGAAGGAAAATTGAGGAATATTTGATGCTTGGAATATACGATATGTTTACATTGATCCTTTAGCTTTTTAAAAAGTATCAATGATACATAATACATGATCACTAACAGTACACTGAAAGCACAATGCACATTTGTACATTCCGATGAATAGATTAATTATTCCTTGCATTTGGGGAAGAATTAATTATTCAAGTAGTTACTCGTGGCAATCTACAGTTTTAGAACTTGGTTTGATAATCAGCTGAGTTTCTAACCTCCACTATTTCTACACTCCTTGGTCATGAAGACGCTTTAACAGCTTACATTTGGGAGGGAACCAGCTCGCCTTATTTGTGGAGACAGGAATTAATATGTCTGGGGCTCCTGGATCAACACTTAAGATAGGGAATATTATTTCCCTTACTCGGGGCAGCCAATCAGTTTTGTATGCGTGTGGTTGTAGAGTGGCTTTGGCTAATAGTTGAGAGGTGGTCCTCATTCAGAAAATGCTGCATATGGGGAAAGAATCCTAACTAGAAAGAAAAAGAGACTGGAAAGAGTCTTCTTTAAAACACATCATCCCCATTAAAAGCACCTGTTGGATTAGCTCAGTGACGTTTGTACTTGTGTGGGGAAAACTAGAAGCTGAAATGTTGTTGTGTAAATTTCACAGCAGAGGAAAGCAATGATGGATCATGGATTGGCAGAGAGCATAGTTTGCAGACGCCACTCATGATGCAGTCCCCACAGTTGACCTCCACTGTTATGAGAGAACCTAAGAGGCTCCGACCTGAAGAGAATCTTACATGGGGGTGTACCAAATGCCGCCACAACATCACCCGTCACACGTGGAGTACAAGTATGCATCGTTTTATTATCTCTAATCATTATATTTCTAATCTCAATGCCTGCAGTGACGACTTGTTTTGTGAAAATTATTTCTTCAGGTCACCACTTCAGACTCGCGTTGCTTTTTTTTTATGTTCAAACGTGCTTTTTAAGATTGGCAATGACTTGAGTTTCGATGGGTGAAGAAAAAAAGTTCTGAGGCAAACCTGAGAAATGATTTCATCTCCTTTATGAGGCCATCAAATCCCAATTTTTTTTCTTTGTTAAAGTTAAGTGTTACTTTGGCAGAGTGGCCCTTAACCAGCGTATAACCGTGTCATGGCTATATGACCTCCTTCTCTTCCCTTTCTCGGGTTCAATTCCCAGGCCTTTGTTCTGCATCTCCACACCTGAGCGTGGCAACGATGAACATGCAGAAAAGCAATCCTCTGCTCTTCCCCCAGTTACTGGACCTCGATGGAATTTCTGTGCAGTTTGCTGTCTAGCCTTGGTTCCTGAAGGACACTTATAGGAGAGGCAGAGAGCAAATCATTTTAGCAATTTCCAAGGAATAGTCGGAGGCTTTATATAATGTATGGCCCGACAGAGTCCTTCAAGCTGGTTAAAAATAGGTCTAAACTAGACGGATGTAAGAGGGATTTTGCACTCCTACCACTAATAGTTTCTGCATAATGAAAATCTAGAGTTATATGGTACTGGGTTGTGATTGATTATATATTTCACTGCCTTCATGCATTCTTCAAGAAACCATTCATTTTCTGTATTCTTTCTCTCTCTCCTATCAGTCCTCAGATGTCCTGGTTGATTGCTCAGAGACAACAGGAGGAAGCAAGGCAACAGGAGAGAGCTGCCATGAATTACGTTAAATTAAGATCTAATCTTCAGCACGCCATGTAGGTCCACGATCGATTTCAAAAAACGTTTATCTTAGAAATTAATGTTCCTGTAAGATTTCCGAAATTTGTAACTTTTTAAAAAAGTATTCCAACCGTATTGTGGCCAGATAGTCTATAATAATAATCCTTGCATTTGATACAACACCTTATCACATCGAGACGTCCCAAAGCGCTTCACGGAATACACTGTAAAGTGAATTGACTATATTTTGTGCACCGAGTTCCATATGGATGATGTATTGGTGTTTTGAAAATTCACAACATTTCCTTTTTGTAGTCGGCGTGGTTCAGGGCTAATGGAGGATGATGAGGAGCCAATAGTGGAAGACGTGATGATGTCCTCAGAGGGTCGTATTGAAGATCTGAATGAAGGCATGGACTTTGACACCATCGACATTGACCTGGTAATAAGATGTCAGGAATGATGAGACAAATTCACTTGAAAATGTCAACTCGCAAAAATTCTAAATGCTGATTCTTTCTTTATTTGTTTGTTTCCTTCCAGCCACCATCCAAGAACAGACGGGAAAGGAACGAATTAAAACCGGATTTCTTTGACCCTGCCTCAATAATGGATGACTCGGTGAGTCTTGATCCTTTTTAGCAACCTAAGAAATGTTAGACTAAAGATGCTCTCATTTCAAAGCCATATAGACGTGATGGTGCAGTGAACTGGAGCACTTAAAAGAGGCATAAGGTCAGTAGGATGAGGCTCTCGTGATTGCCAAACTTGGGGACATTCAACCAAGTAGAGATTACATACTTTCCCTTGGGGTGTGGGGAGGGGGGGGAGATTAAAACCAGCAGGACCATTGCTAAAATCGATACCTACCTTAGACGTTGGACGCCCTATGTGCTGGAGTTAGCATTTGGGGGTGGAATCTTGTTCTCCCCTCTTACGAAACTATAGTGGTTAACATTCCGTTTTTTTTAATCATGCAAACAATTTCATGCAGTACACGGAGAAGAAAAGTATACTTCTCTTTGGTCATTTTTGTAACCATGCCTCCTCCAGCATAAGGATTTTATTTTTTGCTTCGATTACTTTTGTCATCGCACTTTATAGAAATGTAAATTTTTTTAAAAATCCCACAAAATTATAAATGCTAATTTATTGCGGGGAATAAAAATCCTTCATGTGTTATCAACTTCTGGTAGCGTAGCCAAAGCTATGAATTTGAGCTCTTAACTAAAATGAAAAGTATTTTTTAAATAGTTTCAGGTGTCAACATTAATNAAAAAAATATAATGGCCATTCTAACAAATTTATATAACCTTCACCAATACAGCAAATATCGGCGTTAAGAGATCCTCCGCTTAATTTTCTTTTGAGTGATTAGTTTTGGCTTCAGTTGTATAAAGTCTCTGCCAGGGGGCAGGCGAACCACTTTCAGATCATAAATGTATTGTGGAAGGAAGAGAAGGGCTAAATGAATAACTTTTTTTAATCAATACAGCACATTTTAGTTCAAAGATTCAAATCCTTTATTGCATTGTAAAGTACTTTGCAAAATACTCCATTTACGAAGTCTAAAATGATTTTTGTTGCACACTAATCTAACAAAGGCTATTGTTTCTATCCCTTTTAGGTCCTTGGGGTTTCAATGTTCTAAGGAAATGTCATTTTGTGAATGAATGAATGAAACCAGGGGCAGTTTTAAAAAGAGATATTTTGGTGAATGCAGTTAAACTATTAAAACTGTACAGATTTTCTCCTTTCGGGAGAATGCTTAATGGATTTGTTCACTGTTCATCTAGATTAAGTGCATTGAGAGGCAGTTTGTTGCCTGATAAATTGATATTTTAAGAGACTGTGTATAATTATGGAAGCAAGTTAAATTCCTTCCAGTAGTGCCACTGTATTGTGTCTTTAATTAAATGAGCTTGGTGTAGTATGTTTGAAAGTTTCTCTAAACAATTATTTGACTTGATAGAGTTTGGGAATAGGGAACTAAATTTTAAATAAAAAAAATTATATATATGATTGGTGCTGATTTTATAATTGCAAATCTTGTTCAGTTTTTCATACTTTGAAATTCCAAGCAGAAGGACGAGGTTTAAAAATTATAATAAAAATTAACAACTTCTAAAATAGCATGGGTATTCATGCTTAAGTAATTTTTAAATTTGTATTTTATATTTTATTTACATCTGTCTTTGCAAGCAATCTTCAGGTTAAATAAACTACAACTGGTCATAGTACATCTTGTTCTAATGTAAATTAGTTTGAAGATACTAGCCATTGAAAAATTACCCATTTATGTTATTCCTTAAATTTGGGTTTTATGTTTTCATTTTTATGGTAAATGTTCTGTCATAATTATAAACTAAAAGTTTCTAATAATTCATAGACCGCTTTTCAACATTGTTTGCAGTGCTCTGGCAGTTGGATGTTTTATCAACTCTAAGTTGACATTAACTTATAATAATAAAAAAATTCATGACATTTCTTGCTAGTCATCTTTCATCTTATTACGNTTTTTTAAATCATTCCATGCCTTAATCCGCTTGCAGTACACAAACTTCCCCCACCCCCATCTCCTGCATAAATCTTTGGTTCATTTCAATGGGATGAATTCAGTTTGCTACTTCAATGCTGAGATATTGGGCTTTTAATAGCCAAGCGAAAAACATAATATTTGGCTATTGCTTTCAGTTTATTAATATTAATAATTCATGAGATATGCCATGAATATTTGGTTGTCTTTTGAGGAATTGTTTGCTTTTACACACTTAAAAACAATGTTTGTTTGGCAGTACTGCCTTTCGTGTTCCTTACACCACTGCGTTAAAAAGAACTGCTAAGAGGACTGTATATATGATTTTAAAAATAAGTGAAAGCAGACTTTTCTACTTTTTAAAAAAAAGTGCGTTCATTGTGAAGGCAGTTCTTTAAGCTGTATGTTTTCAACCAACTGAAATGTTTTATATTTACCTTCTCCTGTTGTCCTTCATATTTTGTTGTTCATTGTACTGTTCTGATTTGTATTTATGTCATGAAACAGTAACTTTTTGAATAAAATTTAAATCTAAAATGGTGTTCATTGTACAGTGGTGTAACAGGATGCATATGCCTACCGACGTTTAAATTCTTTTTTGTGGTTAGGAGAGGAAAACTCGCTTTGTTCCTGTAACAGCTAGACCTCTGAGTCTGGAATTTATTTCTTGGTCGGTCTGAAATTGAATTATATTCCAAATAGTGCTATGGCAACTTTACTGAACCATCGAATGATCTTGGTTTAACGTCTCATCCAAAGGACATCATCTGCAACAATGCAGGACTTCCTCTGTTCTGTATTGGGGCGTCAGCGTGTATAATGAGCTCAATGAGGTGAAATTTGCTCGCAACCACCTGAACAAAACTGATTAGCTTAAGTTTTCCCAATGATTGGAACAAAATCTATATACACTCATCATTATTTTTTCAACTGTGATCATGGGGGAAGGTGGGAACATTGTCTAAGGACACTTATCCCTTCCCTTTACGAAATTAACATCTTGAATAGAACTTTATTTGCTGTGAAACCGGTTTCATTCTGAAATGAATCTTTGAACCATCTTAATTGTTCACACATATAGCAAAAACATTGTCGGGGGAAAGCTTAAGACATGGTGTTTATGATCTAAAATATTGAGTGGTTGGGGAAGGTTTGTGTACAGTTCTTAGTTCTGCAAACGTTTTACAAAAGTTGAAATAAATTTCACAAATGTTTTGGTTTAAATCGCTAATTTGGTTTTCTTCTGCACCCCACTTCACCTCTGTCGAATGTTATTGATTCCATGTGTTGTGTGCTGCATTCTTTCATTTGTCATCTGAAGCCTTTGCTGCTTTCTCCAGTCAAAGGACTGAGGGTTTTGTCTTGACACCTAGGACAAGGCCACTCTTCAATACAATGGAGGAGGAAAGACCCATCAGATCAAAATGGATGTGAAATAAGGTAAATTCTAGGAGCTTAGAGGGTTTGTGTTCCTTGGTGATCTCTCATCTCGTGAATGGTGGCATATCAATTACCTTAAAAACTGAGAATAGACATTTTCTGCTTTCCAAATCTTACCACTATGAGGGTTAAATGCAGAGCAGCACTATTGTAACCAGGAGGTCAGTCTGCGTCCATAACAACAAAATTACATTTGTATAGCGCCTTTCACGTCAGGAGGACGTCCCAGGGAGCTGGACAGAGTTACAAATGTGAGCTGGGGGTCGGGGTGGGTGGAGGGTAGGGGGGGGGAGCAGGGAGATCGAATGCACGGTCGAAGAGGAGGGTTTTGAAGGTGGCGAGGGAGGGGGCGAGATGGGGGGACTGGGATGGAGTTCCAGAGGGTGGGGGCAGAGTGCCAGAAGGCCCGCCCACAAATAGTGGGGTGAGCAAGGTGGACGTGAAGCAGGCTGGAGCCCACTGAGCAGAGGGAGTGAACAAGATGGTAGGGGATTAGGAGGTTGGAGAGGTAGAGGGGAGCAAGACCGTGGAGGGCTTTGAAGGTGACCATGATCTTGAACTGTATCCTCTTGCCTGATGGGAAGCCAGTGGAGTTGGGCGAGGATACGGGTGATAGGGTTGCGGAGCCCGGTGCGGGAGAGGACACAAGCTGCAGAGTTCTGGATGGTCTGCAGCCTGTGGAGGGAGGAGTTGGGGAGGCCGACCAGCAGTGAGTTTGCATAGTCGAGCCTCGATGTAATGAAGGCATGTATCAGGGCTTTGGCGGCTTGCGGTGTGAGACAGTGTTGGAGCCGGGCAACGTTGCAAAGGTGGGGAAAGGCAGAGAGGGTCATGGCGCAGATGTGGGGTAGAAAGGCTAGTTGAGGGTCAAACAAGATCCCAAGGTTCCGGACTGGCTTAGCAACGTGGAGTGTGCAACTGATGATTTCAGCACCTGAGGTGAGGAGGTGCTGACAGGAGCTAATCAGGAGAGCCTCGGTCTTGTTGACGTTCAACTGAAGAAAGTTAGCTCTCATCCAGGACTTGATGTCTGACAGATACGATGTCAGGACAGCAGTGGGTCCTGGAGTCCAGGGTGGAGGCAGAGAAGTAGAGTTGGGTGTCATCCGCATACATGTGGAAGTTGACCCCATGTCTGCGGATGATGTCACCAAGAGGGATCATACAGATATGGAAGAGGAGGGGACCAAGGACAGAGCCCTGAGGAAAGCCGCACGAGACGGTCCGGGGGCAAGAAGAGAAGCCGTTACGAGGAGATGAAGCGCGGGCGGTGTGAGAGGTACGATCTGAACCAATCAAGGACGGCGCCGTGGAGGTTGAGGTGAGAGGAGAGGCGGTGGATGAGGATAGAGTGGTCAACGGTGTTGAAAGCAGCAGAGAGGTCAAGGAGGACGACGAGGCAGAGGGAGCCCTGGGGCGCAGACGGACAGAATGTCATTTGTCGCTAACAAACTCGTCCCCCCTGCGTTATAAACGAACCAACTGCCTTCCAACTCGGGTCTCTGACTGCTAATGTCACATCTTACTCGGCACGCACGAGCGCAAAGGGCGGGAAGCGACGTCAACAAATTACATCCGTAATTGGCTGCCCCACCCTTCTGCCCGGATGTGCACGCGAATAATCCGATCAGCACCGTACTGTCAAATTAGAAAATTTTGTGATGAAACCTGCCTCCACCCCCCCCACCACCGTACCGCCCCACCCCATGTGGTACAACAGCAGCAAATTGCATTTGTAAAGAGACTTTCACGTCGGGAGTGTTGGACCTCAGCGGGGGGTTGGGAAAGGGGAGGGCAGTGAGGGTAGGGTTAGGAGGGCGTTCGAACACACTGGTGCCAACACACGCCGACAATCATTAACTGCTGCAAGTCACGTCGGCCAAATATCCCGGGTCAGGATGTTTGTGTTTAAAATGCATTTGGGCTGCCTTTGGTGCTCCTGCTCTGCTTCTGGATCACCTCGACCTAGCCCACTGTTCCTGGCGTCAAAATGGTATTGTTTCGGAGAACGAACTGTGACAACACTTCCATCCGAACATTTTGATGGCTATTCCAGGCTACTCTACCAGCCTCTCTCGGTTAGCGTTCCAGATCTTTGCGAGTCTCCCAATTCGCTGGTCTCGTGAATTTCAATGGCAATCGGACTTGCAAAAGCATGAAGGAGACCACACTGTTAACAGCTGAGGTTTAGACACAGGAATGCGTTCGTAATTCGCTTGTGTGAGTTCGGATAACGCTTAAGAGTTCAGGTCGGTTCCAGTGCTGTGCTTCATTCCTATATCTTCTATACTAATAAAGACGTAATGTCTGTTGTGTCCGCTAAGAAGTCAATAACCGATTGACGTAGACATGATTTATCCCTCATCAAAGGTCTTGCTTGAGGAGTGTCTTGGGCATATTTTTTTTCGGGGATCTCCTGTCGTTGGTGAGCTGTGACCTAAACGAGCTCATTACATGCTTGGCAGTTACATGTACCCTGTAATTGCACCTGGGGGCCGCGCCGACATGCACGCAGCACGCACTCAAGACGAAGCCCAGCAGCGGGAGGAACAAGATGGTGGCGGTGAGCTGCAAGTTGCCTCGGGCGACGTTGACGGCAGCGGTTTGGCTGCTTTTTTCTGGTGCTCCTGGGCAGGGCCATGTCAGAGTTGGGCCGGTGGTGGGTGACACTTGGCTCAGTAAGGCCACGGGGTTTCCGAGTTCCAACACACCACAGCCTCGCAGCAACTAGTCGGGGTGGGTGAAGCCTGGCATTCGAGTTGAGGCCTCACCTGAGGCTGTGGTTCAGCCTCTCCCGCTCTCCCTCCCCTTTTGTATATCATTTTATATAATAATCAATACTAATAAAGAGAAAATGTCTGTTTGTGTATCTGTCCACCAATAATGCAATAACCGATCGACATAGCGATGATTTATACCTCATCGGAAAGGTCTTTAATGGGGGGAATGTCATGTTATGGGCATTTTTTTGGGGGGGGGAATCTATTGTCGTTGAGCTACGACCTAAACACGCTCATCGCACGTGTACGGGAGTTTTGCTTGAGGCGCACACGCAGTGTTGACGGCAACGTTGAATGGTGTGCGAGTGGTATCGCTAAGACCTACATTCCGCAATTGGACCCCTTGGGTTGCGAGCGTCGCCGCAATATGGGCACACAGCGAGTTCTTTATACATCACAGCCAAGTTTCGGACAGGTTTGGAGTTCTGCGTTTTCATCGTCAACCCAACGAGACGCCTTCCGGAAGGGCTCGATTCGGCTGAATGCTTGCCCTCGTACGGGCGGCACAAAACTGTGCCGGTCCTGCGGCTCAGGGGGTCCGAGGGCTATGCCCGGCCGAGCGGGAGGACCCCGGGTTACGACGCCCGGCCGGTCAGGTCGGGGCGAAACCCCCCCCCCCCCGGGGGCGGGTTTCCTCGCTCCTCGAGGAGCGCCCGATAAATAATCCCTCAAAGGGGGGGGGAAAAAAAACCCACACACACCCCAAAAACAACACAATAATAATTTGGACGCTTCAGTCCAAGACTTGTTCGTGGGGCCGTCTCCGTCGCCGCCGCCACCGGGCGCCATTGGCCGCCGCCACCGGGCGCCATTGGCCGCCGCGTTTCCCCCACAAATATACAGTCACCGCACTTTGCGGTATATTCTGCGAAGCGCTTTGAGACGTCCGGGAGAGGTGATACCAAACGCCAGGATTACTATTGTATTATTAAACGCTATTTGTGTATATATATATATATAACTATTTTATATGTAAATATATATATATATGTATATGTGTGTGTGTGTGTTGTGTGTGTCTTTTTTATTAAAAAAAAACACCCTCCCGACCGAAACATTTTTTTTCATAAAAAAAAATCGCAAAAAACAAACGCGCGCGCGCGGGCGGGGGCGGTTAAACCGACAATGAAAACGCCGTGTGATCGACGGCCGAGCTGACCAATGGCGTGGCGTGGCGAGGCACGAGCGACATCGCTCCCTTTCCTATTGGTTGAGGCTGCGGATCCGCCGGCGGGGGGGGGGGGGGGGGTGGCGCGTGGGGGCGGGCGGGCGGACGCCACGTGACCCCTCTTTCAAACCAACCTCGCGCCCAACCGCCAACCAACCGCTCCCCGACACGCGGCCCGGCCATGGCGATGGCCGTGAACGCCACCGAGCTCTACGTCTCCGCCTGCCGCTGCGCCGTGCTGATGTCGGGTCGCGACGAGGGCGAGAGGCAGGAGGAGGAGCAGCAGCAGGTGCCCGTGCGGCGGGATGATGATGATGATGATGGCGGTGGTGGTGGTGAGAAAGAGGAGGAGGAGACGACGCGGGAAGACGACGACCGTCGACGCCGCCGCCGCCGTCGTGAGGAGGAGCGGGATGAGGAGATGGCGTCGCGCCGGGGTTACGAGGCCGACCTGCGCACGCTGCTGCCGTACCTGCGCCAGTCGCTCTCCTGCGCCGTCTGTGGTAATGATACCATTTCAGCACGTGTGTTCCAAGAAGCGACTATGGGAACTCTCTCCTCGCCGGCCTTCCCGCCACCTCCCTCCACACTGCAGGTCATTCAGAACTCTGCAGCTCGTGGACTGTCCCGCACCAGACACCGCGACCACATCACTCCCACCCTCACCCTCGCTCGCCTCCACTGGCTCCCCATCCCCCAGAGGATCGAGTTCAAGATCCTCATCCTCACCTACAAGGCCATTCACGGCCTCGCTCCCTCCTACCTCTCCAACCTACTATCCCCCTACCTACCTGCACGTACCCTCCGTTCCTCTGGCTCCGGTCTGCTCCACGTCCCCCGCCCCAACCGCCCTACCATCGGTGGTCGGGCCTTCAGCCTCTCAGCCCCGAGGCTCTGGAACTCCATCCCCGTGTGCCTTCGCCGCTTCCTCCCTTTCCTCCTTCAAGGCCGGTCTCAAAACCTTTCTCTTTGACCGTGCCTTCAGCTCCCCTCTCGACTCCCTTCCCCCTCCTCGCTCCCTCCCTTCCCTCCCCTCACCTTGACCATTTCCCCCCTCCTCGCTCCCATCCCTCCCCTCACCCTGACCATTTCCCCCCTGCTCGGGTCCTGACCCAACTGTGCAGCGCCTTGGGACGTCCTCCTGACGTGAAAGGCGCTTTATAAATGGAATCTTGTTGTTGTTGTTGTTTGCGCGTCGCGGGGGGGGGGGGGGGGAGGACGTCCCGAGGCGCTGAACCGGACAGGGGTTTGGACCCGGAGTTGTTGTTGAGGGCTGAGGGGTGGGGGAGCTGGAGGGTGGGGGGGGGAATGGAGGGCATGAGGGGTGGGGTGGGGTTTGGCAATGGGATGGAGTGCCGAAGGGCGGGGTCAGAGGCGGCTGAAGGCGTGGCCGCTGATGTCAGGGGCGGGGCCAGCCGTGGGGTGGAGGGGGGTAGTTGGGGGGTAAGAGGGGCCGACCTGCTGATTGATCCCCTTATCAACCTGCCCGCTCCCTCCGCTCAGCGGAGGTGGGTGGGGGGGGGCGGGTTGATAAGGGTGGGGGTGGCGGGAGGGAGTCAGCGGGTCCGCAGAGGCGAGCGTAAGGTCCCTCCCGAACTTGTTCCGTTAATTTTAGGGAGTCTCCTGAAAGATCCGGTTGGCCCGGGAAGGTCGGTGTGCCAACACTTTGTGTGCCGAAGGTGCGCAGGGCAGAAGATGCAGATGAAGCCGGCGTGCAGTTGGTGCAAAGACTACGGGGCGTTCGTGGAAAACGAGCAGCTTCGTGTTCTCCTGGCGTGTTACAAAAAGCTTTGCGAGTTTATATCGGGCTGCGACGTCGTGGGGAACGTGGCAGAGGAAAACATGTTTCCGTTTAGTTTGAATATTTTGCTGGAAGAAGGCATAACGTTGGTGCAAGATGAAGACAAGTCCCGGGTACCGTGCTGCACGGAGAAAGCTATGAAAATAATACGCAGATTGACTCCGCTGCAGGTGGTTCAAGTGCAGACCGCACAAAGATCTGTCACCTCAAATCAACCAGTTGACATTGCTGAAAGAAGTGTTAAAATTGGGAAGAAAACTTTTAGAAGTGTTACTAAGAGAAAGATCTTGAAAAGATGTTTGCCACAGACAAGTAAAGATGCCTGTGGTGTGGAAGCGACTGAGCATCAAAACATTATTCAGCCGACCACTGAGGGGCTTCCTTTGTTACACAAAAAGTCATCTGATGAACGTTTGTGTACCTCAGTACTAAAAAAAACTACTGATAATAAACATAGCAGTGTCACTGAAAGACTAAAGAATATGGTAAGCACATACAATGCTAAATACAGAAAGATTAAAAAGTTACGAGGTTTTCAAGAGTGTGTTAGCTCAGTGAAATCTGTGTGCAAAAAGCCAAAAGGAAAAACAGGGTGTAAATGTGGTCGTGCACCATGCACCACTAGCGTTCTTACATGCCGAGGGCAGCGCTGTCCCTGTTATGCAAATCGTAAGGCTTGTCAAGATTGCATATGCTGTGGGTGCAACAATTCCTACATGGAAAATGGTAGAAAGAAATTGGAATCTTTTGCTGTCCCTGAGATGGCTCACAAGCAGAGCCGATTGCAGAAGAATGTCAGTGGTGCAAGTCCATCGGCCTCCACAAAACATTGTGGACAGGAGTAGACATTAAATGGATCTGACTTTTTACTTTTTCACCAGGAATTTGTTTAGTCTTGTGAAAATAACACGAATTGTGTAAATCAGTTTCGCAGTTTTGAACGTGCTGTAGATTTACTTCTTCCCGCCCCTTTCCCCAAACACAGTGTTCTTCTATTTTTTTGAAAAAAGCAGGCAGTTTTGATCAATCCTAGACCAAAGATGGGAATAAAAATTGTGGGCAAACCGGTAGCATTTTGCATTTGGGTTAAATGATTACTCTCAATTTGCTATAAGGATTAGCATTGCCTTTATTGTGCTGTTTGTAAGCCATGTGTTAAATGCAGGTGTTGTTGTTGTATCCTTAAATTCTGCTATAACCAATGAAAAGGATTTATTAATTGTGTAATCAGTAATCGTCGGATGATGTCCGAAGGCACTGGACAGTCAAGGGTTTGCACCTGAGCTGGAGGGTTTGAATCAAGAGGGGTGGAAGCCAAGGGGGGGTGGGAGAATGACTGGAGACACAGTCAAAGAGAAAGATCTTGAGACAGATCTTGGAAGGAAGCAGGGGAGGGGGCAAGGCAAAGGGAATCCAGGACAGAGTTCCAGACAGAAAAGCTGAAGGCCTGACCGCTGATGGTGGGGTGGACAGGGTGGGGGACATGGAACAGACCAATGCCTGCCAAGCAGAGGGAGCGGGATGGTAAGTAAAATAAATCCTTTTCGTTGGTTAATTACATAAATTGGAGAATTTTTAATTTCCTTTACTCATAGCACATGTTTCATCTGTATTTACATATTGTGTAATGAATCCTAACATTTAACTCTTGAAGTGCTTTGAAAGTTAGCTTCTCGTTACTTTGAATAAATCTCCTAATATGAAATCAAGAATTGCAACAATCATTACAGCATTCCCAATGAAAGATCATGTGGCTCCCATTGGAACGTGGTACACTGTTGTTAAACATCCTTAATCTCATTTTCAGTGATCCTTCAATTTGTGGACTTCTGTGACAATAGAATAACACATGTGATGCATGCCTTCCCCAGTGTTCAAATAGCTTACTGACATGCTTTGTAAGTTTTCACATGAGTTTAGTGAAGTTTTATTAGTTTTTCTCAAGGAGGAGGGGAGGAGGTTATTGTTCTCAGTTAAATCTTTTTACTAAAATGTTTAATGCCATTGGTGGAAAAGTTTTTTAAAAAAATTCAGTACTTGGAGTCCTGTACCTTAGCATTTAGGGCACTCGCCTCGCAAGCGAGAGGACCTGGATTTGATTCCCAGGGTGAAACATTGGGCAAGCTTCCTAACAACAACAACAAAAATTGCGCTTATGTAGCGCCTTCCACACAAGGTAACTTCTCAGAGCGCTTAACAGTGGCGGAGCATGACTCCGATCGGGGGATGGTGGCCGTAAGTACGGTCGAAGAGGAACAATTTTAGGCCGACTTGGAAAAGGAGAGAGAGGGGGCAAGGTGGAGCGATTGAGAGAGTGTTCCAGAGGTTCAGGGCATAGTGGCTGAAAGCGCGACCTCCGATGTTGGGGCAGAGTGTGCGAGGGATGAGCAGAGAGATAGGGAGGTGCCAGAGAGTGAAGGGATTTGAACATGATTGAGGATCTTGAAGTCGATCCGTTGGGTGATGGAAGAGCCAGTGGAAACGGGCCAGAACTGGTGAGATGAGGCTACGGAGTTTGGTCTGGGTAAGTATGCGGGCGGCAGAGTTATGAATGAGCTGGATCTTTTTAATAGTGGAATTGGGGAAACCGGCGAGGACTGCGTTTGAGTAATCCAGGTAGGAGGTGACAAACGCATGTACAAGGGTGTCGGCTGCATTTGGGGTAAGGTACGGTCGGAGGTGGGCAATGTGGTAGAGGTGAAAGAAGGCGGTCCTGCTCAGGGACCGGATGTGGGGGAGGAAGGACAGCTGGGGGCGAACCAAACGCCTACATCGCGCACTGGTTCGGTGATTGTGAGGGAGAGCCCAGGGAGGTTGAGGAGTTGGCAGCTGGGTTTTGCCCGCAAAATATACAGTCAATTCACTTTACAGTGTATTTTGTGAAGTGCTTTGAGATGTCTCGAAGACGTGGTAAGGCACTATATTAAATGCAAGGATTATTATTATTTTTACAATTTGTATGCCAGGTTTGTTTAATATTGCTTTTGAGTTCTCAGCAAAAAGATGGTAAATATTTTAAAATTACATACCTATGTTTATTTTAAAATGTAACTATTGTGGAAGGGGTTCTTGTGAATGTTTTAGAAAGTATTGAAAGGTGGCTACACATTGAATTAGTGTTGTTGATTTATGTCTTGGACATTGTTGAGGTAAACAGAAGGGAGTACATCATTTTTATTTTTCTCACCTTAACATTTTCTTTCTCGCATTGATTGAATCATGTCTATTTGAAGGCCAGACTGCAGATCCTGTCATGGCAGGATAGGCATCAACTAGAAAGAGGAAAATAAAGGTATTGGATCAGTATTGTTGCTGGTCCCAACAGTAGCACCCTGTAACACAGGACTTGTGATGCAAAGGGGAATAGTATTCCTTTCTGTACATCTTATTTATTGCTGTCATCAACAATTAGAGACAATGTCACCAAATGAAAAATGCAGCCCAGAATTACGTTATCTACTTTCTGCGTCACAATGGCTGATTTATCTTTGACGCAATCATTTGTATGTGGAATCTAAAAGTGATGTGACTTTAAAAAATGTGATGCAGTACCCTTACCCCTAATGGTTTGAACGGTTAATATTTGCTGTCTTGTATTTGAAATGTGAACTTATAGAAATTTGTTTGATTGTTATAGTAAAACTTGGATCTATAAATATTAAATCCTAGTAAGGTCAGCAATTTTCACTGACTAGAAGAATTGTTAAAGATTATTTCAATACAAAGCTACGTTTCTCTATTTTTAAGAATTAGTTTCATAAATATATGATGAGGAATGGTTCAATAAAAATTAAACATTATGCATAAAGTGTTACTCTTCATTTAATATGCCATTGAAACTTGTTTATTTAAAAAAAAGTTAGGGAATCGGGTATTTGGATTTTCAGAAAACTCCTAGACTTTAGCACAGCCATATTTTTACTAACTGGATATACCTGTACTTCAATCCAGGTTCACTTAAGTAGATGGTTTCAGTATCAATTCAGGATTCCTGTGCACCAAATGTTCCGGTGGCTTATTGAGGAGCACAGCCGCATAGCACATTACTCACTTGGATGTGGCATTCAAATTTGGCAATATTTCATTCTGAAGGTAGTGTTTTCAGTGGTGATATCAAGTGCTCCAACTCAGGATAGAATTTAATTGCAGTATTTCATTTTTAATATTTTGTAACAACCAGGTGGAATTACAAATCTTTTAATCATTACTTTATCTCATGTTAATGATTTTCAAGTTATTCTTTAACCATATTTCCGTAGCCTTAAACCTAATAAGCTCTTTAAAAGTTTGGTTAAAAAATGAATGTTAAAATCAAAGGTTGTGTATTTCTTACATTCATTTCATTCAGTATTTATTTTGCATCCCCATTGAACTGTACTTTTATACGATTCTCACTAGATGGCATTAGAACCATGTAAGAATTGCAGTCTTGGAAAGTACAGCATGAAAACGCAAGATGTCCAGACATAGAAATGTGCTAGACTTTAGCACAGATATCCAGATAATTATTTTCTGAAGTCTGAAGATAAGGATGCATTCTTGAACTGATACTTTTTTTTTGCTAACCACGATCATTTAGAATTAGCTGTTATAACACATCTCTGTAAACACACTTAGCAGTAAATAAAAACCCCGTTGTTTGTCGATTGGTGTATCTCTTTTCCAAATGCAGAAGTGGCTGTATCACACAATAAGATATGTTCATTGGAATTGTTTGCGAAAGATTACATGACTTTTAGACAATGACATGTGCAGTTTGATGGGTCTCAAGTTGTGAATGAGGCATGTTCTGTAAGGTGCTTTTTTTAAAAAAGGAGAAAATTAAAATAATACGAAAGCCAACATAAACTGGTGCTTGCAATTATATGGACAGTTTGCTTCAAGTAACATTTAAGTATAAAATGGAGTCAGCCAGTTTGCTCCATATTCAGAGCTGAGTCGTGTTGGGTTGAGTCAGAAAATACAGCACTCTGAGTAAACACAGAAAGCCACACATTTAGTGTGATATTAAATTAATATCCAATGACACAACTTTAACACTAGTTTAAACGTGATGGATTTATAAATTCTGTATTTATACTCTTAAACGATTATGAACTTTAGAAACCTGAAGTGTGCTTTTGGTTTGTGAACTTTAGATTTTAAATCCAATTTGAATGGTAGGTGAAACCAGCTTTGAGTGCTGTGAAATTGAATTCCCCCTTGCCTCAGTAATAGTGAACATATAGAACGTTCACTGATATCAGGGAAAGCATTTGGAATGCTACATTTGGACTGGAGTCATTGAAGTCTCTTTACTTCCATTTTCCAGAAGGAATTCCCACTTGTTTTTCTTATCGAGAGATCACGTTCAAAATTGCTACATGTGAGATCCCAGTATTATCCTTAACAGGTGAATGTTATATTTTTGCAGTTCAATATCATCATAAATCAAGTCAACACTACTTTGTAGTAATTATATTAATACAATAATAATCCTTGCATTTGATATAGTGCTTTTCAAGTCTTCTCGACGTCTCAAAGCGCTTCACAGAATATACTGTGAAGTGAATTGACTGTATATTTGTGGGTGAAACCCAGCAGCCAATTGCACACAGCAGTGTCCCACAAACAGTCTTGGTTTGAAGTGACCAATTTTATTATTGTTTTTTTTCTTGAGGGATTATTATCAGGGGTGTAGAGTAAGGAAACTTCCCAAGGTTTCACTCTGCTGGACATTGAACCCAGGCCTCCCACCTGCGAGGCGAGTGCTCTAACTACTGAGCTACAGGACTCCTTCATAAGAAACAGCATGAACTCAAAATTTTTGATTACAACCAAATTTATATTTAATTTTCACCATTTATATTGGGCGGATGTCTGAAAGTGCTTCTGACTAGGCAACTTGGGATGGTGTGGGAAAGAGCTTGGAGAAGAAGGAAAGTGTGATTGAAAAATATATATGAGGGCTGTTATTTTCTTAGTAATCCACCATAGATTAGCACTCAATAAAGCTGCAATAGATTCATCATAATCATTATTGTGGATGTCATCACACATCAACAACATGGCATACGCTATTGTATTTTCCTCTCTATTTTTCCTACAGCCTTTGAATGAATGACATTGTTGATAAAGTAATGATGATACCTGCTTGTTGTTGGATTCATTGTATGTTGGACTAGAGCAAATAAACTTCCACTGAGTCGAAAACAAAGTGATTGAATACCTAATTATACAGTTACATGACTATTTGTGGCTCAGTAGTTTGTTTGTATTGTAGCTGGAAAGATCTATAAATAGATATGGTCAGCTAAGTGCTCAGAAAACTACATTGTCATCTTAAAAGTCGTTATGCGGTTTGCATACATTTGTCAGCGGCAGAAACACGCATGTGTGTCATCTGTACAAATGAAAGATGCCAGCTTTAGATAGCTGTTTGGAGAACCTATTTTCTAAAGTTTAAAATACTTACAAATAACTCTTAAACTGTACCATTTTGAACTATGAACAGTGGTGACTGAATCAGTTTACAATACACTATTGGAGGGACCTGGAGAATTGAAACTGATTTGGTTGGAAATATAGTGACTGCTGCACTTTGATCAATTTCCTAGTGCATTACTTCTCGCCACAAATATTTAGTACATCTTTACCTGAAAGTGCTGTCATTACAGCACTAAATTAATGTGAAGTTTTCATCCACAATATTTAAATAAACTCCTAACCCACAATCAGCCAACTTAACTGTGTGGTTAAGTATTCAACCACTCTCTTTTAAATTAAGCAGAAGAATTTGGGGCTTTCTGGGTCACTTTTCAAATTTATTCATAAGTAATTGAGCCATAAATAATATTGGCAAGATCCCAGATTCAAATCACCGTTTGTTAGATGATACCAGGGAAAGCATTTGGAGTGCTACATTTGGTCTGTGGTCATTGAAGGCAAAATCAACCAAGATTCTCATAGCTGATGGCTGTCTAGTGACCATTGGCCTTGGTTGAGGTTAGGATCGAGCCGGGCTGTGGATATACCCAACAGCTTGTTCGAGCTCATACATCTAGTAATAACCCTTAACCTGTTGGTCCAATTTTTCCCCTCTGTCCGAATACTACTCACCCACAAATGTACAGTCAATTCGCTTTACAGCATATTCTGTGAAGCGCTTTGAGACATCGAGAAGACGTGAAAAGTGCTATATCAAATGCAAGGATTATTATATTATTACTACTCTATTGCCTCTTGCTAGGATTTTATTTATTGCGAGTGCCAGCCGCCTTATCGGACCTTATTCAAATGGTCGTTCTTTTTCACATTCAGCTGTGAAGAGCCTGCCAACACTTATGCACGTGAAGAATGACAGCTTTATTAAGATGCTTGGAGGCACCATAGAACAGTACTTAGCTTCAAAATAATAATTTACATTTATTTGTACAGCTCCTTTCATTGTAACGAAATATCTTCTGGGAAGCACTTTCACGAAATGCAAGTCATTGGAATTGAATGAATGTTATCATGTCAGCAGAAGAGGAGGAAGAGAGAGAAATGTCCAAATGGAAGTTGAGCAATTAGCAATTCCTTGTCTGCTTGCAGAAGCAGAAGGTTTTTGTAATCCATTGGAACACAAGCGTTATCATTTCGAATCAACTTGTACGGTGGAGTCCTGTAGCTCAGTGGTTAGAGCACTCGCTTTGCAAGCGAGAGACCTGAGTTCAATTCCAGGCAGAGGGCCAAACCTTGGGCAAGTTTCCTTACTCCACACAGAGCCCTAATAATAATCCCTTCAAAACCAGAAACAATAATAAATTGGTCATTTTTAATCTACGACTGTTTGTGGGACATTGCTGTGCGCAATTGGCTGCCGCGTTCGCCCACAAACATACAGTCAATTCACTTTACAGTGCGTTCTGTGAAGCGCTTTGGGACGTCTTCCCGACGTGAAAAGCGCTATATCAAATGCAAGGATTATTATTATTATTATTACAAGAAACAAAACAATGCATCTGCTTCTGGACAGCCAGGCATTGTGGTTTTGCATTTAGATGCTTGTTGTACCATATCATGTCACACCTCTAAAACAATAGTTAATTTTGGGAACCTCAAATAATTGCCGCGAGAATAGATTTAACACTTGTGCAAAGCACAAATTTGCTTCACACCAATGAATTGTTTTGCATCTGGATTTACAACACATTCATAGAATTATAGAATTGTTCAGCACAAAAAGAGGCCATTCGGCCCATCGAGTTTGTGCCGGCTCTTTGAAAAGAGCAATGTAATGTCAATCCCACTCCCCAGCCCTTTCCCCATAACCCTGCAAACCCGTCCTCCTCAAATACCCACCCACCGTGTTTTTGAAAGTTGTTATAGAATCGGCCCCCACCGCCCTTTCAGGCAATGCAATGCGTTCCAGATTTGAACAACTCGCTGCGTGAAAACATTTCTTCTCACCTCCCCTCGGCTTTTTAGAGACTATTTTGAATCTGTAACCTCGAGTCACCGACACACCCACCAGTGGAAACAGTTTTTCTCTTTCTAACCTATCAAATCCCCTCATGATTTGGAAGACCTGTAGCCCTGTGCAGTCCTGTCGCTCAGTGGTTAGAGCACTCGCTTTGCAAGTGAGAGACCTGAGTTCAATTCCAGACAGAGGGCGAAACCTTGGGCAAGTTTCCTCACTCCACACAGAGCCTAATAATAATCCCTCCAAAACCAAAAACAATAATAAAATTGGTCATTTTCAATCTACGACTGTTTGTGGGACATTGCTGTGCGCAATTGGCTGCCGCGTTCGCCCACAAACATACAGTCAATTCACTTTACAGTGCGTTCTGTGAAGCGCTTTGGGACGTCCTCCCGACGTGAAAAGCGCTATATCAAATGCAAGGATTATTATTATTATTTATTTAAGACCTCTATTAGGTCTCCTCGTAACCTCTGCTCCAATGAGAATAATCCTAACCTCTCTGGCCTTTCCTCATAATCACGGTCCCTCATTCCTGGTACCATCCTCGTAAATCTCCTCTACACCCTTTCCAATGCCTTAACTTCCTTCCTATAGTGTGGTGCCCAGAATTGGGCGCAGTATTCTAACTGAGACCTAACCAGTGTTTTATATAGGTTAATCATAACCTCCTGACTCTTGTATTCTATGCCCCTATTTATAAAGCCTGGTATCCCATATGCAATTTTACCGCTTTATCTCCCTGTCCTGCCACCTTCATTTACCTGCACCCCCAGGTCTCTCTGTACTTTCACCCCCTATAAGATTGTATTACCAGCCTGCATTGCCTCCCCTCATCCTTTCTACCAAAATGCATTACCTCGCACTTCTCCACATTGAAACTCATCTGCCATGTGTCGCCCATTTTACCGTTCTGTCTATGTCATCCTACAGTTGGCTCCTATCCTTCTCACTGTTTATCACCCGACCTAACTTTGTATCGTCCGCAAACTTGGAAATGGTACTTGCTATACCCAAGTCCAGATCATTTATGTATAAGGAGAGCAGTGGTCCTAATACCGATCCCTGGGGGACACCACTGTACACTCCAGTCAGAAAAGCAGCCGTTCACCACAACTCTCTGTTTTCTGTCCTGATCCGTTCTGGATCCGCTGCCACTGTCCCTTTTATACCATAGGCATCTTTCTTACAAGTCTTTCATGTGGCACTTTGTCAAATGCCTTTTGAAAGTCCATATAAACGACGTCAACTGCACTACCATTATCCACCCTCTCCGTTACCTCATCGAAACATTCTATTAGATTTGTTAGACAAGATTTGTTAGACAAGATTTGCCTTTAACAAATTTGTGCTGGCTGCCCCTGATTAACCCATATTCTTCTGAGTGAAGATTTATTCTGTCCAAACATTGTTCCGTGTTTTAACCGTTCATCTTATTTTTGTATCCGCTGGTTTCCAAAAGCTTTTTTTTATATAAGAACAGATCCTGGATGTGAAAGAATGACTGGAAATAAGATTCATTGTACAGTGTTTGGGAAAGTGTATCTTATAAAAAAGCTGGAATGTAGGTTTAATGCCAAAGAGTAACAAAAACACATAGCAGCAGTATAATAATAATAATAATCATATAAGCATAATAATCCTTGTATTTGCTATAACGCCTTATCACAGCTTCAGTGTTACAAAGCACTTCACAGACTTTTTTTACTGCGAAGTTCAGTGGCTGGATTTGCACTTGAACGTGGCTGCCAGTTTGCTCACAACAATGTCCCATAAACAGCCATGAAGTGAAAATAATAATAATATTTTTTTTGTTATTGTTGAATAATTTCTAATTATGCTGAAAATTTCTGTTTCTTTAATTGCGTGAAGTGGGATGTTTTACTGGGGCAGATCAGTGTCTAATTCACGATCTGCCTTCAATATATTATTTTGATCCCGTAGCTTGTGCACAGTATTAAGCAGGACTTTCGTACTTCCATAAGTGAAGTTGCCATGAATCAAATTGTCGGGAGAAGGGTTCGATAATGTGTCACTTCATGTTCCGTATTGTTTTTCTTTGTGATGTAATCCTGTTATTCTCATCCATGTTTCCTTCTTAGCTCCAGGCTTTCTCCTTTGGGAGAAGGAAGAGGCAGTGTGACTGATCTGAATGTGTTCTGTTTCTTAATCGTGGCATGTTGTAGCTGACAGGACATAGCCTAAACTTTGCTCATAAACTCCCTGATGGCTGCAAAGCTCTGCTGCTGTGAGATCTTCTACCATCGTTTTGCCCACAAAATATACAGTCAATTCACTTTATAGTATATTCTGTGAAGCTCTTTGAGACGTCTCGAAGACGTGATGAGGCTCGATGTCAAATGCAAGGATTATTATCGTATAGAAAAGAGCAAACGCAGCTATAAAAGTTAGCGGAGGTTGATTTTTACAGTTCAGGTGAATCTTCAGGCCCAGTCATTCTCAAGGTGGCACATGTACAATCAATGCACAATCCTTTCACATCTAAGTAACTGAATTGCTCTTCAGGTTACAGGGAGGATAATGGACGGTGTCACAGTGGTGAGTGAATTACAAGGCAAGTAATCCAATCAACGATCTCTGTTGAAACCTTGCACTGCAAAAGCAAAAAGAATTGACTGGTCGGTTTATCTCCATCATCTGAACATAGATAAAAGATTCACTTTAGATTCACTTACATTCATCTGTTATTGATACAGATGTATACCAGTTGGAGAATTTGTTTTGAATGGATTTTTTTGTGTCTTTCTTACACTCCAGTAGGTGGAGGGAAGCAGAAGTATAGAGTAGCGTTAACGTAGAAACATAGAAAGAGGTGCAGGCCATTCAGCCCCTCGAGCCTGTTCCGTAAATCCAATTACCCTCCCTCGCCCCGTATGCCATATTACCCTGACCTAACAAATATCTACCCACCTCAGTCTTGACGAGCAGGGACAAGTGCTGGAAAACGCTTGTGTTGAGCCCAATTATGTAACCATTGGAAATCTGTATGTGTGCACTTTGGACACAGCATTGGCCACCGAGAAACAGGAACGCTATTTGATTATCTGAAGCACTTTGAGATGTCCTGACGTGAAAGGTGTTGCATAAGTGTGAATTGTATTTCCCTTTGTAGCTCAGGGCTGCTGAATCCAATTGTAGCGCTCCGGGACGCTACCCTTCGTGAGAGGCGCTATATAAATGCAAGCTGTTGTTGCTGAAAATCAACTAACGCAGCACCAGGGTATGTCTGGCTCAGTTTCACCTAAGCAGTGGCTAAAAGATCGAGAAAGTTCCTCCATAGACTTGTTTTATTTTCCCCAGTAAAGAACAATGTTGGGTCTTTTACCATGTACGTTTCCATGGCTCAGGGCTGCGAGATTCTGTCTTTGCCATTCGATTAACAGGATTGCTCCATGTCCCCCCCCCCGGCCGACCCCACCATCGCGGTCGGGCCTTCAGTCTCTCTACCCACACCCTTTGGAACTCCATCCCACAGCCCCTTCACCTTGCTCCCTGCCTCTCCCTTCCCTCCTTCTATGCGAGATTTAGAGGCAGATAAAGAAAGGGTGAGATGGAGATAATAATGATAATAATGATACTATAATATTTCTTGCATTTGATATAATGTCTTATCATCTCAAGGAATGTGCTGTAAAATGAATTGACTGTATATTTTGTGGGTGAAACGTGGCAGCCAATTGCACACAGCAGGGTTCCCACAAAACAGTTGTGGATTGAGTAACAAATTTGAGTGGCCAGATAATCTCAGATATATATTAAATGGAAATTACTAGGCGTTATCCACAGCCCTTGATGAGATCTTTGAGCTGTTGGGTGCCCTGTCATTGTATTAATTCCACTCATTTTGAATTCCTGTTTTTACTGATTACCCGAAAGATACATCTGAAAGATTCAGTGCGAGACGACGTGATTCGGAAAGGTGACCCCTATTCGTAGCAACTCTTAGGATCTGAGTCACATTCTGCTCTTCTTTTCAACTGATTATGTGTAGCCATTCTCTCAGTGAATTTAGCACATACTAAGCCAGCACTCATTTAAAAAAAAATGTTTTTTTCATGTTTCATTTTTTTTTCCAAAAGCAAAGCTTTGAGGTTGTGAGTCACTGTTAGGTGTGACATACAAACAAGAGAAACAGCTGCGGAAAACAGTGTAACTACATACTTTGCTGCAGCAACTAGCCGTTGAACAAACTTACAAATCAACAGCAAAGCAGATGTCAGACGCTGCTCCAAATAATCTTAGTTTTTAATACCCGATCTAAATCCTAAATAGAGCAACCGTCATTGTTTGAAATATCAGTCATTCGTTTTAAGGTTGTCTCGCCTGACATTGCTGTTCACAAATCAGCTGCCTTGTTCAACTACAAATACACAGTCACCACACTATGACTGTATGGCTGTGCAGCGCTTTGAGACTTTCTCCTGACGTGAAAGGGCGCTGGATCAAATGCAAGGATTATTATTTAATCACAGGTTACTGTTGCAGTGCCATTGTCTCAATCCCATTCCGAATGGTAGGATCAACAGGTAGGGATAAAATTATGTTTACTTGGCAGGACAGAAGTCAAAGAGATGCCTTCTATTCTCTTCTGAGTTTTAATCAGCACCATAGTATGCGGAATGAAGACATTCACTTTAAATACAAGTTTGAAGTGAGAAATTCTAGGAAAATTACCTCCCCCACGAAAAGCATATTGCGTAGATCAAAGAAATTATCCCTTCTTACGCAATAAATCAGAGTAGTGCGCACTAAAGTGGACATGCTACCGACTTGCTAATTAAGTAAAGGAACAAAGAAATTTACGCAGTACAAAGAATCATTCCTCAAACCATTGCAAAGTGTAGTCGTCAACCTCAATCAAACTCAAAGTAAGCTTGCAACTTCAAAGTCAAGCTCTTTGTCAGGGTTTTTGGATTGCACTATAAAGAAGGTTAATATACGAGCAGGAATCCTGCTTGCTGCAGCACATGTTCACCAAAGTGGTCTGACACCCACACTTTGCCCAATCTCTCAGAGCTCCATCTCAAGTCAACAGAATGCAGAGACATGAAAAGAATTGTAGAATGAAAATCTGTCGGACTTTTTTTTTTCAACAGACTTTCTATTCAGTGTGTGATTGTGTACAATAGACTGAATGGTTTGAACAGGTAATTTGCTCGTTAGGAGCTTTCACTCAGATGCTGTAATGTATTGCGCTAACAACGCTGTTAGTTTTCCATTGCACGGTATAGCAATGGTAGCAATGTAATAGTTTGAAATCTCTGGTTTGTGTGATGTTTTCTAAAAGCATTTGGCAGCTTAATACTTGACCGCGTAATATCCAGGGTTTGAAAGATTTAGTCTGGTGTAGCTGTTACTTGCTTGGGCATGTAGTTTACATTGTCTGGAGCTGGTCTGTCCTGAGGGTTTATCGAAAGGTAATTGTATTTCCTTTTTTATCATCATTCGTTGTGCTCATTTTTCACATTTCATCACCAATATTAATTCAGATTTCAATTGAGATGGATTTGCAACTATTATTATTATTATAATAAGCATGGTCACTGGTTTCTCTGCCTGTGTCAGACACCCGAGTGACTAAAAATAACTTTAAGAATATAAGGAGTCTTAGGATTGATTTGCTAATTGCTAATAATAATAATAATAATAATAATACTCCTGGCATTTGATATCGCGCCTTATCACCTTATCGTTGAGGTGTCTCAAAGCGCTTCACAGAATATACTGTAAAGTGTAATTACTGCAAAATGAGGCAACATTTTAGCAACTTTGCTTGAATTGTGCAATAATATAGATCTCATGGAATTTTTCAGATTTTAAACTATTTTACGTTCAGCAGCCATTTTTGTACAGTGAGGAACTGAAATGTCTTAACAATGTGTTAACTTGATTTAAGTTAGGAAGCAACCAATAACTCTGTTCAAACTGATGTTCAGAAGTATCCAGTTTAACTACAAAGGGACTCTTTAAAGGTGTCTTGTTGTCTGTTTTGTGCTATTTATTTACTGGTACGCTTAACTGATTCCAAGTCGTAAGTAACCATTGAAAGTACATTTTCCTGTAGTTAGGTGCTGTTTCGCATATTAATAAACAATAATAATCTTTATATTTACTGCAGCCTCTTATCACGTTGTCGAAACATCTCAAAGCGATTCACAGGATTCTTACTGTAAAGTACAGCAACTATGTATTTTGGCAAATGTCCCTGATGCGGGACTTGAACCCACAACCTTCTGACTCGGAGACAAACTTTCCCCCAACTGAGCCAAACGCTATGAAACCTGCAGCTGCTCTCCCTCTTGTTTAATTGAGCATAGTGGCAAATTTTGTGAGGTTCAATCCTGTCTTCTTTTTTAAACAAAACTTCAACTTTATACTATCTGATTCTCAGGATTAATTATTTTGGGTATATTTTTCCTGATGGGTGTGGCTTTATTCCACTAGATGGCAATAAATGCACACAATTGTAACTTATTGTGGTTGAAAGTAAAATCCTATGGGATTCACATGTTTAGTTAACTTCACCCAAAGGGCCAGAGAGGAAGCTGTGGAATTCAATCCCTTGTGTGCTCACTTTTTTTTCCCCTCAAGCGGGTGTCTGACACGTGCAGAAATCATCGCCGTGCTTAAGAGTATCCAAACTAGACTGAGATCCACAAGTATGCCATTAACTCATGGCAGATTCCCCCTGAGGGCCACGCACCAATTTACCTGGATATTGGGCAACAGGTTGGAGAGGTTTTGGGGATTTTAGAATGTGTATTGGGGTATTTGACTGGAATTTAACCAGCTAAAACCACAGTTTGCCTTTGAGAGCACCCTGTGGCAAGCTTGTCCAACTAGGACCAACCTACCCATCAAGGCTTTGACTTGCAGGCTTAACGTGAGGCTATGGGAAGAATCCTTGCTCCCAGTTACTGATCTGCCCAACCAAGTCCTGGTCTGCCCAACTAGCCTGACTGGTCTGTCGTCAGTTATACCAGCCTGTGTAAGGATTGACAGTATAGAGAAAACCACATGAGAAGAATTGTAGAATGAAAATCTGTCGGACGNTTTTTTTTCGACAAACTTTCTATTCAGTGTGCGATTGTGTACAATAGACTGAATGGTTTGAACGGGTAATTTGCTCGTTAGGAGCTTTCACTCAGATGCTGTAATGTATTGCGCTAACAACGCTGTTAGTTTTCCATTGCACGGTATAGCAATGGTAGCAATGTAATAGTTTGAAATCTCTGGTTTGGTGACATTTAGCCGCTATACTCGGAGAACGAGGGTTGCTTGTGGGACAAGATGGAGAGAGTGAAACGTAGAAATTGCCGGCCAACAATATATCTGCTTGATTTTGCAATAAAAAGTCCCTTAAAAACTAAAAAACTCCCGTATTCTGTCCGAGTGAATGTTGTTGTATCTGTCTGCAGGAAGTAATTGACTGTAAATGGGAAAATGGTATTGGGAGACATTTGCTTCCCAGCCACCAGTAGAATATTATTTATAACTGACGAGGCACCTCCTTGTTAATACCAGACATGGTGCACAATAATAAATTAAACGTCAGAGAACGCTCTTCCAGACTTTCAAAGGAAAGAACATTGAACGGCATTGGATCTTACAAACTGACAAGAGTCGCGGCATTTTATATTATGCCTTAAAAAGTTTCCACCATGTCTAAGCATGTTGCCTGTCGATTTCTTATAGATTACAAACTGCACCACACAGCTGCTATGTGCCAACCGTTTAATGTCGAGATATCCTGCAGTTGAAGATTAATGATCATTACCGCAGAGTAACAAAGAGCACTGTTGATGCAAAGGATCCAAACACAGTACTTTTAATTAAAAAAACACCCTACATTTCAGAAATCATAATTTCCTAGCGCATTAGTTTTCAAATCACGCAAAGGCTCACGCTTTGACTAATATCTACACGTATTCTACAACAGATATAAAACATTACAGTTTTTTGGGGGGGAGGGAGAAGCAATTTTGATATGATTTATGTTTGAAACGCCGCCTCTTCCTGGAATGTCTTTGCCGACCGGTGACCTCTCAGAGTCTGTCTTTCTGTAAGTGCTCATAATGGGAAGTGCATGTCAATATATTATTGAACTGTACTGTACAGATGTTTATCTTCGTGTCTTGTGGACGCAGAGCCACTGTTGGAAGCGATGACGCTCGATTGCAAAAGTTGTCGGGATTTTTTTTTTTAAAAAAAAGCCACTTTTCGGCCCATTTAGGAAAACAGGAGCAGGAGGAGTCCGTTCAGCCCACTGAGCCTGTTCCGCTCGTTTATCAGATGGTGCCAGATCTTTTAATCCCAGTGCACCACCCTTTCACCGTACATCTTACCCAAGGTGTCTGTCCATCTTTTATTGCTTCTGACTTTGACTCTCATCCTACCCCGATCATCGTTCCCCTGTAATTTCAAGCTGTTTCCCAACTGCAGTCCCCCTTCGCGTATAATATTTTAGACTGATTTCGCCTGCTGGATGCTTTGCCGTGCTGAGAAAATTGTTGCCAATTGCAACGGGGTGTTTATTTCTGGCGTTTTATTGCGACAAATCGGTATGTTGAAAGGGAGCCCCTCTGAGAGCTTCTCTTTCTCACCAACCTCCCAGCTTAGATGCTTCTCTTCATCCCAGCGCTAAGCAGCTTGCCTCAGTGCCCACAACCCTGCTGTTCTTCCAGGAATGAGGCAAACTCTCGGACTGATTCCCATGAGCACAAGTTACACAAGCACAAGTTACACAAGAAACACACTCCACAGAACATCTTTCAGACAGCACGTGGTGGGAGAGGAGAGAGGAACCGGGTCAACATCCTCTAATGATCCCACAGTCAAAGGCTCTGTACCAAGAAATAATAATATATAATAAATAATCCTTGCATTTGATTGCATTTGATTCGAGACGTCTCAAAGCGACTCACAGAATATACTGAAAAGTGAATTGACTATATTTTGTAGATAATAATAATAATCCTTGCATTTGATATAGTGCTTTTCACGTCGGGAGGACGTCCCAAAGCGCTTCACAGAACACACTGTAAAGTGAATTGACTGTATATTTGTGGGCGAACGCGGCAGCCAATTGTGCACAGCAGCGTCCCATATGCAAATGCAAGAAATATTATTAAATTTTTAAATTGCGACTATAAATCCTTGCCTGGAAAGTACTAAAACAAATTCATAGAAAGAACACGTTTATGAATGGATCACGTTTGCTTTAATAATAACAACAATAATAATTACAAAACAAGAATAATTCTTTCTTTTGATAAAGCACCGATAAGGTTGCAAGTCTCAAAGCGATGCACAAGGCATTGGGGTACAGTGTATTTTATTATAATATTTATAATTAATTATAATTAATATAAAAGCTGTGTATTTGTAGGCAAACTCAGTAGCAAGTCAAGTCAAAGCACTTCACAGAATATATTGTAAAGTGAATTGACTATATTTTGTGGCCGAAACGCAGCAGCCAATTGCGCACAGCAGTGACCGACAAACAGTCGTGGATTGAGTAACCAATTGTTTTTTGAAGAAATTATTACCCCCTGGAAATTTTGCAAACACTGCAATGTTCCCCTAACATCCATGAAGCAAATGACTGGTTTATATAGAGGATTGCAGCCGGGGAACTGGGATAGTTCATAACACATGAGGGTGAGATTGATTGTGAAAGCCAAAAAGAGAAACAGACAGAATCAATATCACGAGGCTGGAGGGTTATAATAAGTGAACTGAAAGTCACACATTTTGGTTCCACTGATAGCTTGGGGGTGGGGGGGGTGGGTGGGGGGATGAGGGGAACGTACTATAATTTCACCTACTCTCATTTTATATCTTGTTTTGTCATCTGCCGCTCAACCTTGCAAGCAGGATGGCTAGTTGGCTAGTTCTGCAATGGTGGACAATGGAGTCCCATTAGTGTAGTGGCTGGAGAGCTCTCCTCGCAAGCAACCCGGGTTCGATTCCCGGCGAGGCAAAACCTTAGGCAAGTTACCTTACTCCACACGCCTCTGTTTACCCAGCAGGAAACCCGGTTGTTAGTCGATTGGCGGATCGCTTTTCGGGGGTAACAATCCCCATCAATCGCCACGTTTGTGGGAAATTGGTTGCGCGCAAACTGGCTGCCACCCTCCCCTCCGCAATACACAGTCACTTTGCTTTACAAAACAAATCCTGCGAAGTGCATTGAGACGTCTCGACGAGGCGATCAAGCGTTGTATCAACTACAAAGATCATTATTCTGGCGCAAGTTGAGTTCATGTGAAATGTGGCTTCTTACTCGCTGGCAGGTTGGGATTAAGACGTTCCATCTCTTACATGCCTGGCTAGCTGCCCAGTTAGTACAGTGTGTGTCCGCCTGAGTGCGGTTACACTCACAGTACCTGACAGTGCCTGTGGTCTTTGTTGATTCTGAAGTACGGTACATCTCCGGCGACCAAGACCCTCCAACCCGTAACAACACGAACCATTCACAGCAGCCATGACCAGAACAACAAGTCAATGCCAGGGTTTATACTTGCATTATCTAACGCCATATACAAAGCTTTTAACTACAGTATATGATTTTGAGCAAGAAATAAAAAGAGCCTGGCTCAGGTGCCAGCACTCTCGCCTCTGGGTCAACTTTGATCAGTCCAACACCCACGTTGGGACTTTGAACTCATATCGGCTTGGCTGACCACTGAGCACTTTGGTTCAACGCCGCTGCATTGTCAGAGGTGCCAAACTTCGCACTAAACCAAGGACCCGTCTGCCTGTTCAGGTCCACGATAAGGATCTCGCAGAGCTATTCGAATAAACAATCTGCCACATTTAATAATAATAATAAAAAAAATTTGCTCATTCACTTCACTGGGGTATTTGTGCCCTATCGCTGGGTGCAAATTGGCTTCCCCGTTCGCCTTCATAACATGCAGTCATTGCACTTTACGGAAAGTTCTGCGAAGACGTGATGAGATATTACACTAAAATGTATTGATCATTAATTGTGTTTCAGTCTCGATGGGGAAGCAGTTTCTCTTTTAAGAAAAGCAGAAAACGGGCTTCCAAATTGCGACTGAATTCAAAAAAGGGTTCCACATTTTCTGAGCGACCTCACAGGCTAAGACTTGGGTTTCTGACCTTTGTAGACTGCATTGTGATCACAGACTCGAGGCAAGTTAACTGGAGACAACTATCCTGGGCTCTGTAAATAACAGAGCTTTAATAACTGAGATTAACTCCAATCTGTCTCCGTTCTGCCCTTGAATATAACACGTGGGTAAAGCAAACAGCTTGACGCTGAGATCAGCTTTTACAAATGAGAAGTGCCACAGGAACATTTCACAAGTGCGTCAGGAACTGGAGAAGTTGCTGATAGTCTTTGGCGTATATTTGGATCTTTGCTTCGGAGCAGCTTAGCTACTGAACCAAAAAAACAGTGCAAAGCGAAGACTGAGTTGGTGGTGGGGGAGCGGAAATAACTCGGCCACTGAATTAGGACAGTGTTACACCTTTGTGGCAACTGCTGTGTGTGGGCTTTCCAATTTGTAACCTCGTGTGATATGGGGCTTTAGGCTTCGCACGAAAAAGATGCATCGCAATGCCAAGGGAATAATAGAGAGTTTCTCCTCTCCCGGTGTCCCGGGTAGCAATTCCCCCTCCAAATAAAATTGGACATTCACTTCATGACCATTGTTGGAAAATTATCGTGCGCACAAATTGGCTGCAGTGTTTGCTTGCAGTCGCTGCACTTTATGCAGTAAATATTGGCACAATATCAAATGTAAGGGTTAGTATAATTATTATTATAAAGTAGCCCCAAGTCCCTGCATAGAGGCTTAGAGACAGAAAGTACATTTTGATGCTGATTATTTTTTTTGTCCTCCACTGCGGTTGTTTTCAGTGTAACAGCTTTGGGAGGAGACTGAAGACGAGCTAAAAAGAAAGGATTTTTTTTCTCAAAACTTACAAAAAAGGCTCAAGTGTTAAGTCGTTTGTTACAAAACAGGTAGCAGCCATCTGGTTTCACACCATAGATGCCGTCTCCACTCTAGGTGTGATCCTCCACACCACGAGACCTTGTGCCTTGGGTGGAACTGTCAACTGTTTTCTGCCTGGTTTTGCATAAGTGTGCTTTTTATTTAAACACTGTTAGCGCTCAGCAGGTTGCACCTTACAGTCTGCTATCTCTGTCTGCACGTTCCCCCAAACAATTACATTTAAAAAAAAGCACACACAATCTCCGATAAGATCGCATTCAGTCTTTCCAGCGTAACTTTGCTTTTCCACCGGGGAACTTGAGATGCAAACTCAACAGACTTGGTTGCATAGATGGGAAAGGTGGGTGGAATAAGTCCAGGGGCCGTCGAGCTTGCTTGCAATATGACTCAGAAGGTTGCGGGCTCAAGCCCCGCATTGGGACTTTGAGCTCACGCAGTCTCGGCTGACGTTCCAGTGCAGTGACCGGGGGAGGGGAGGAGCACTCCGCTGTCGGAGTACGCCATCCTTCGGATGAAACGTTAAAGCCAAGGTCCCGTCTTTCTTCGCCTGCCTTAGAAAGTATCGTTTAAAATGGACGCTGCTTGAAAAAGAAACTGCCGAACTTGCGGCGACGTTGCAACGTGGCACCTGGCCCGAGCACTTCCTGGCTTTTGTGGAGATTTTGTTTGTAAAATATGCTTAAGTCAACTTTATTTTTTGTTGCATGCGAGAAGACGTGCGAAAAGAACCAGCCTCTGAACCACAGGTGTTTTTGACACCTGTGAGCGGAATACTCAAGTGCATCTGATCAGCAGGATGCTCGCGCTATCTCCCCCACTGCTGTCTCTCACCGCTAAAGATCGTGCCCAACATCGAGCAAATGTCTTTTCCGACCTTCGAAACCCGCGCCCCCTTGCGCTTGTGAGAGAGCAGATGGTCACAAAGCTTTTTCGTGTCGCTTCGTGTCTTGCAGCATTTACACGTGTGACGTGGCCCTACATGCGTGTGTTCCGTTTGGTCCCTGTGAGCCTGATTTGATGCTAGGAGCTGCACAGGTAAAATATTACACAAGGCGATGGGTGTGTGTGTGTGTGTGTGTGTGTGTGTGTGAGTTTGTGCATACAGTAAACTCGTCACTCACTCCCAGGGATAAGTACGCAGTGAGTGACGAGTTATCCCGAGGGGAGAGTTGGGTGTGTGTATAAATACGTAAATGAATGCAGCCACGATATTGACAGCATCATGACTTAATTGGCAGTGACAAGTTAAATCGGGGTTGACTTATCAGGAGTTTACTATATTTGTGTGTGTGTGTGTGTGTGTGCGTGTGTGTGTGTGTGTGCGTGTGTGTGTGTGTGTGCATGGGTGCATGTGCGTGTGTGTGGAAGCACTTTTCTGAGGCTGTGGCACAGGAGCGTGGGTTGGGACAGAGACTGGCACGTCATTACTCTGTAAATCCGCGTTTAAAGCCAAGGATGGCACCTCTGACAATACGACACTCTTCCAGCACTGAGCTGGAGCATCAGCCTACAACAACAACAACAACAAGATTGCATTTATAGAGCGCCTTTCACGTCGGGAGGACGTCCCAATAATAATAATAATAATCCTTGCATTTGATATAGCGCTTTTCACGTCGGGAGGACGTCCCAAAGCGCTTCACAGAACACACTGTAAAGTGAATTGACTATATTTGTGGGCGAACGCGGCAGCCAATTGCGCACAGCAATGTCCCACAAACAGTTGTAGATTGAAAATGGCCAATTTATTATTGTTTTTGGTTTTTGGAGGGGCTGGACAGTTGGGTCGGGACCCGAGCAGGGGGGAAATGGTCAGGATGAAGGGAGGGAAGGGAGGGAGCGAGGAGGGGGTAGAGAATCGAGAGGGGAGCTGAAGGCACGGTTGAAGAGAAAGGTCTTGAGACCGGCCCTGAAGGAGGAAAGGGAGGAGGCGGCGAAGGCACTGGGGGATGAAGTTCCAGAGCCTCGGGGCTGAGAGGCTGAAAGCCACCGATGGTAGGGCGGTTGGGGAGGGGGATGTGGAGCAGACCGGAGCCAGAGGAATGGAGGGTATGGGCAGGTAAGTAGGGGGATAGTAGGTCGGAGAGGTAGGAGGGAGCGAGGCCGTGAATGGCCTTGTAGGTGAGGATGAGGATCTTGAAATCAATCCTCTGGGGGATGGGGAGCCAGTGGAGGCGAGCGAGGGTGGGAGTGATGTGGTCCCGAAGCCTGGTGCGGGACAGTACACGAGCTGCAGAGTTCTGAATGACCTGCAGTGTGGAGGGAGGTGGCGGGAAGGCCGGCGAGGAGAGAGTTCCCATAGTCCAGCCTTGAGGTGATAAAGGCGTGGACCAGAGTTTCAGCAGCGTGAGGGGTGAGGTAGTGCCGTAGTCTGGCGACGTTCCAGAGGTGATGGAAGGCGGTGCCAGTTGTGGCGCCGATATGAGGGAGAAAGGACAGCTCAGGGTCGAACAAAACGCCGAGGTTCCTGACTGGCTTTGAGAGGTGGAGAGTGCAGCCTTGGATGCTGATGCTGTCAGCGCCTGAGGTGCGGAGGCGCTGACGTGAGCCAATCAGGAGGGCCTCAGTTTTGCGCACGTTGAGCTGAAGAAAGTTGTCTCTCGTCCAGAACTTGATGTCAGACAGGCCTGGGCTGTGAGCTCGGAGATTGAACCCACAACTTTCTAACTCAGAAGCCAGAGTGCTACCAACTGAGCCAGGCCGAGTAGAATGAGCTAAACCGAATTTTTAATGGGTCCGTTGCCCTAAAAAACATTTCCCCTTGCGGTAACTCCTCCGAAGGGAGAAATGCCTCGCAGCATACGAAAAGAAACAAATGAGATCTCAGATCAGGTGCCAAAACATATCGGTGAGCGATAGTAGGAAGTCGAGAGATATCATCTCCACTGCACTTCCAAGAAGCATAAATCTTTCTGATATTTTCCACTGAAATCTTTGCTGATTTGGACTGGGGGAGGGTTGGCTTTTGGAATCTGCTAAAACGTTGACTTACCACACAGGGGGCAAAATTTCACATGGCTTCTCATTCGAACGAGTTATAATACCACTCACTTTTCAGTTGAATATTAAAGCTGCTGAATCATTTCCCTGTATTGTGCGGCCTCATTATACCAAGCACTTGCATTTATACAGCTTAAAGTGTTTCACACAGCCTTTGGGGGGAGCCGGGTTTGTGGGAGGGGGAGAAGCGGATGTAAGGTGGGGTGTAAAGTAGAGGTAGGGTGGTGGGGGGTGAGGGGACTCGTAGAGCCCGGTGGGAGAGGGAACAAACTGCGTCTCGTGTAGGGAAGAGCCTGGAGGTGTGATTGGTGAAGGTGTGGATGAGGATCTCGGCAGCCCCTGCGGAGAGGTAACCATAATACTTGGTGAAAGGAAAGCCAGAGTGGGGGGGGTGGGTGGGGTGGGGGGTGGGGGTCGAGGAGGGGAAGCAGAACGAGTGAGAACTTGGGAGCCTGGATGCAGGTGAAGAGTTGTGGGTCGAACAGGACACTAATGTTCCACACTGGTAGCCAAGGTATGTGTGAGCTCACACCCCTGACGTGTGACCTGAACCCACAACCTTCTGACTCGTAGATGAGAATGCTAACCCACCGAGCCAGACGGATGCCACAACGTCATCTCCTAACCGACCCCAGTCCAGCTTTCCTATCGTCAAAGTTGCCAACCTTCCCTGGCTACAGTGCAAGCACATGGTCTGTCCAGCGCGGACCGCAGATTGCACTGGGATCTTTTTAGGCAGAAACAAGCAGCAGTTACTGTGCCTGGCGCGAACCGGAATATAAATGTTAAATTGCTGGAGACATAATGGGGCTGTAAGTAGGGGTTAACAGTGCAGGATGTCTAATGGTATTGTAGTGTCTTTATCTGCTCATCTCGGCTTGTGGAATCACACAGAGACCCCACGGTTAATAACCTCCTCTCTCAGACTTAATAAAGTCTCCCTCATCGCCTTTTTGCTCGAGTTTTAACGGCCGGTTTGCACACAGCGATGCCCCACAAACAGTCTTGGAATTACTGACCAAATTTATTCTGCATTTCTTGTGCCAACTGGGAACGCCGTGAAATAACAAACAAGACGCATGATCGACAATTACACCAGTTGACTCGATAAGGTAGTAAACGATCAGGGAAAGATATTAAAATAATAATAATAATCCTTGCATTTGATTTAGCAACTTGTCACGTCATTGAGTTGTCTCAACGTGCTTCACGGGATATACTGGATTGACTATTTTGTGGGCGAAACGTGGCAGCCAGTTGAGGGCAGTGGTATTCCGCAGACAGCCATGGCCAATTTTATTTGAGGGGTTTGTTTGTTGGCCAGGACACCAAGAGAACGAAATTTCCTTCTCTTTTATATGCTGTAAAGCACAGCAACCGTGTGCGTGCGTGCGTGTGCGTTTAGTGGGCAAACACGGAATCCAATTTAGCCAGAGTGACGTCCCACGAAGTGAGTGATTCTATTTGGGGGATATAGGTCAGGACGGTGGGAAAAGTTTCCTTCGTGGCAACATACTGCGCATTACGCAGTACCTGACCGTAATCTACGCAACACAATCCGAGATGAGTGTAACACGGAATCAGTAGAGCGATCGTGGTGCTCTGGACTTTCACATCCTGATTTATCGCATTCCTTCTTTTTTTAAAAAAAAGAAAACAACCATCAAGCGGTTTCTGTGCCGCAAATAATGCAAGTAATGATACCAACGTGTCGCAAGATAAAGAGGAAGAAAAGTTCCTCAATATTATAAGTTGCAGGAAATCTTTTTGCTTACCATTGCTACTTTTTCTCTGGTGGTTAAAAGAAAATAATAATAATCCTTGCATTTGATATAGCGCCTTATCACATCTTGGAGGCATCTCAAAGCACTTCAGAATATATTGTAAAGTGAATTGACTGTATATTTTTGTGGGGGCGAAACGCGGCAGTCAATTGTGTACAGCAGCGTCCCACAAAGGGTCATGAATTGAGTGACCACATTTTTTAAAGGGATTGTTACCCACGGAATAGCAATCGATTAACAACCGGGTTCCTACTTACTGCTAGGTAAACAGAAGCGTGTGGAGTAAGGACACTTAAGACTAAGGTCTCGCCCTGAGCCTGGGCATCAAACCCAGGTCCTCACGCTTGCGAGGCAAGTGTTCGAGCCAATAAGCGTCAGGGCTCCCACTCATTCATCTGCAGACAGATGCCACATAATTTTTTTAAAAATCGACTGTAAATAAATGAGACCTGGCAGGTTAGACGGAGGTGCTTCTAGTCCACGTTCCGGCCGACTTGTTGCCAACTTGCTGTCGAGAGGACTTGAGGAAAGGTGCCTGCGTAAGGCCTTTCTGCTGGATTCTTCTCTGGAGAATTCTCTCTCCCAGTCACCCACCGCCACTTGTCCTCAGACACAGAGATTCAGACCTGGTGTTGGATTCCCAGACACAGTCCATTCCCAGTCCATTTGATCCTGGACTCTGTGTTGCTCCCGTTTGAAGCAGACGATCTTTTATTCTTGGATTTTGTTCTAATCGCATAACATCGCACCCTTCTTAAGCAACACGTGGGTGATGTATTTGTGGGTGATTTGTTTTTGCAATGAAAAAAACGTGACATTTGAAAGCAGGTGAAGGCAAAAAAAAACAAAACAAAGGTGCGAAACAGTCCAGCCCACTGCCACGTGTGAGTTCACAAGACGTCTTTGTTTGTTCCCACACAGAAACAGCAGCGAACTGCTCCTGTGAAATTGGTCCCTCGCTTTGTGGCTGTCTGCAGCACATTGCTGCCCTGTTTGCCGACAAATTGCACAGTTACTGCACTCCACTGCAAAAATCCTGCCAAGCACTTTGAGATGCTTTGTCCCTGTGACGTGGCGCTATATCAATAATAATAATCGGACATTGACTGCTGTGTTCGTCTGCCAAAAAAAAACACACACAACCCGCTCCACTTTACGGGCAAATCCTGCGAAACGCTTTGAGGCGTCCTCCCGAGGTGAAAGGTGCCGTATCGATTGTAAAAACCGTCGGCGCTGTCAGCACACGGACAGCAATTCTCGAAACAAGCCCCATCGTTTTGGAGCCGCTCCTGCAAAAACCGTTAAATAATGTTTAAAAATACTCTCAATTCTGACCCTGATCTGGTCTTAAAAACTGATAAGACAATTGACTCGACGCAAGGATCCGGGGAATCAATCCATACCGTGTAGCATTTCTGTGGAAATGGAGGCGAGCTGCTTTGAACGGGGCTTACTTGCAAAGTATGTGAATTTATTGATATTTACTTTACAAAAGCTCCCCCAGGCGTTGAGTCCCGTAGTGCTGGAGCATCCTCCGTCCGAATGGAAAGAGCGATTGGAAAACTGTGAAAGACTGACGCTATTTAATAATCTCTTCTCTGTCTGTTAATTCCTCGCCTCTCCCGTGGGAGATCGCTTATCTGTCTTCAGCTTCTTTGTTCATTCTGTGGCTCTGTTTGACTATCTCTCTTCGCCTGCGTCCTGCTGTCAACGCTAATCTATCTTTTCCCCTTCTCCCTCTCTCTTTCTTCCCCCCCCCCGTCCCCCCCCCCCGTTTCAGCGTTGTTGTTCAGTGCGAACGGCTTCACAGTAGATCTATTTTGTGTGCATTCTGTGAAACAGACGCCCATAAACCGATTTAATTTTTTGGGGGGGGAGGAGGGATTGTTGGCCGGGACATCAGGAGACTTCTCTTGCTGAACAGTTCCATGGGGTCTTTAACGTCCAGCCGGACAGTCAAAGGCGGGGAGCTCGATTTAACGGCTCATCCGAAGGACGTTCAACTGGACTGGAGTGCCGTCTTTGGAACGACGGGCGTGGCTGCTCCACCAGATGTGGGGAGGAGTCCCGAGGCAGTGGCGATGGTTTCCCCCCCCCCCCCCGCCCCAGTGAGGTCGGGCGAAAGCGGCCGAGTGGTTAAACGTGCACGACTGTCGGGTCCTGTCCCCTGTCCCGTCTCTGCCTCGTGTTCGGGCACACGGGTAGTTTCCGGCAGTTGCCACGAGAGGGCGATCAGGAGGGGAAACCTATCTGACTTACTCCCTTCGCCCCCCACCACCCCCCCCACCCCCCCACTCGGAGGACAAGTCTCGCTCGCGCTCTCTTGCTCTGTCCAGCCTTCGGTCCCACCGTCACAGTCCATCGAACCCGGTCGCGAACCGCGGAGCCGCCGAAATTGATTGCAGTTGTGATCACAATGCCCGCGCTCGACACGGCACCTCATTACGTTTGGGGGCGCAGCTTCCTTCGGGGGATTTCACTGTGAGCTGTGGTGACTGCGCGTTTGAGGGCAAGCAGTACGTGTAGAAAAGAAAGTACTCTGCAACGCGGGCGATGTTCGCTCGGTGCCGAAGAACTGTGCGTTGCAAAGCAAGAGGCTGTTGACTTTCCCTTTTTCGAAATCGCTCGTGGATCAGGGGTCAAACATCACAGGATCTTTAAACGTCCACCCGAACGGACGGATACGACCTCGGTTTAACGTCTCACACAAAAGACGGCACCTCCCCCGATCATGCAAATGCACCCCCACTCACCGTCCCCCGCCCCTCACCGTGTCCCCCCGCCCCCCCACTCTCCACCCCACCCACCATTGGATTGGACCGCCAGCCTCGACTGAGCTCAAAGTCCTGACATGGGGAGGCTTGAACCCGAGCACGGCAGCCACCGAGCCAGTTTGACACCCACTGACTTGCGAAGGGATGTAGAAAGTGTTGAACCGGCGGATGGAAGCCCGTTTTCGTCCATCTGACTGCTGTAATGCGTTGGAAAGGCGAAACGTGGAAACAATGATCTTCCAGGGCATTTGGAAGATTCAGGTCAGCGACAAAACCCAGAGGTTAAACCAGTCTCGTCACAATTGATGAGGTGTTAAGCCTCAACTTTCCTTTCCTTCGTGTAACCCCTAGTCATACCTTCCACCCTTTAATTACACGAGAGCTGGACTTCGGTGGAGGGAAGAGGTGACTGACGTAACCAGGAAACGACATTTAACGCAAAGTGACTTTCCATCTCGCTGCCCACTTCCTTTGCATTTCACACATCGCCTTTCACGCCGGACGGGAGGAGCATCTCAAAGCGCTTCACAGGGTATACTGCGAAGTGTAGTGACCGTGTGTTTTTGTAGGTGAACGTGAGCGAGCAATTTGCGCACGGCGGCGTCGCCCACAAACAGCCGCGAAGGGAACGATCAATTTTCTCCGGAGAGAAACAATTAGGGTAAGTAACGAGAACCTTTTCCTTACTTGGAAGGAATGTTATGCAAGCGAGCCAGGTTGACGTGAGGTGAACAGTGTTTGAATGTAACGTTGCACGAGCTGAATCACACCTTCCACCTACAATTGTGGAGCCTCACAGTGTGATGGTGTTGAGAAGGTCAGCGTACAGTGAAAGCTGGCCTCATGTTTCGAGGTTAATTCTTCATCAACAACTGCTTAACAAGCAGGGATAGACGCAGCGAGGGAGCAAAGGTTCACAGCGTGATCGGACAGCTTGATGGCAATCTGAAACCGAGTTTAATTTTGGATATAATTGCATTGCTTTATAAAACTCACGTCGATAATGACTGCTGATAACAGACCCAGAATTACATAGAGTTACATAGAGAATAGTACCGCACGGAAATAGACTGTTCAACCCGACTGGTCCATGCCAGTGTTTATACTCCACGTAAGCCCCCTACCCCACCTCCACCCCAACCCCCATCCCACCTACTCCCATCTCCTATTCTCTTCTCCTTCACCCCTCTATTCCCCTCTCCTATTCCCTTCTCTTCCCCTCTCCTACACCCCTCTATTCTCTTCTCATAAGACGAAAGCCATGTCGAGAGGCATATGAAACAGCAATGAAAGATAGGCTAGCGAGCGAGACTGAACTCAATGTGGGGGTGGGAGGGGTGGGGAGGAAGAGAGGGGAGCGTGGGGGTGGGGAGGAAGAGAGGGGAGTGTGGGGGTGGGAGGAAGAGAGGGGAGTGTGGGGGTGGGGAGGAAGAGAGGGGAGTGTGGGGGTGGGGAGGAAGAAAGGGGAGTGTGAGCGTGGGGAGGAGAAGAAGGGAGTGTGGGGGTGGGGTGGAGGAGAGGGGAGTGTGGGGGTGGGGTGGAGGAGAGGTGGGAGAATACAGCACAATAACATTAAACCTTTGGAAACCGTTTCAAAACCGCAGTTCAACAACGCCGTCAGTGTTGTCCCGGGCCCGGTGGACGTGCTCCTAGGTCAGGCAGTGAGGTTTGTTGCCCATTTTCTTGCACAGGATGTTGATGACCATCAGGCCGAACACAACGAAGGCGAAGATCAGCATGAACATCAGCACGAAATACTTCTGGGACAGGGCGGGAGACGAGTTGAAAACTATGGCCGTCTTCTGTTCGTTTCCGTGCTCACTGATCTCCGCTTCCTGCTGCTTTTGTAAATTCAGGATGATGGACTGTAGCACCTTCAGTGGAATGGTGTTGTTGATCTGTATATCCATGTTTCGTCCTGACCAGCACAGAGAGGCCTTCGCTGGTTGTAGCTGGTTATAGTTAGAGCTTGTTATATCCTGAAAGACAAGAGCGTCAGGAATATGGGGTCACTGTTGAGAGATACGATTGCCAATAATAACCCCCGCATTCGATGTTGTGCCTCGTCGCCCTTGTTGAGGCTTTTCCCGGCAACGTGTTCCCCGTCACTGATTATCCTCCACCTAAAGAAAAACATCCTGGTGCCTGTCCTGAAATTGCTCCTACGTCCTCTTGCTCTACTCATTCGGTACCTCCTGAAGTGTTGTACTTGGTTTACTTTTTCAATCCATTCAAAAACTGGTGCACCTCCAATGAAGGGGCGGAATACCTCGAATCCCATCAAAGTTAATTACTTTGTCAATTTCGCCCACAATACACACAGTTACTTCACTTTACGGTATGTTCTGTGAAGCGCTTCGGGGCATCTCAACGACGTCACAAGTCTCTATATCAAATGCAAGGATTATTGTTATTATTATAATTAATTATTGCAAGTGCGGTCGCCTTGAATGCCGTCGGCAGGAATGGCCTCCACAAACAGCATGAGGGTAAATGGCCAACAGGTGAGAACGGGTTTCGTGTCGTACTGGCAATTAAAATGTTAATGGTTTTCCAACACATAAAAGAAAATCACTCAGGTGAATAGCTCAACAGCGATATCCTGTTTATCTGCACTTCTATTCATGCTTCTCTCTGAAATGCACAGAGGTGTCAGACAGTGTGTCTTGTGGATAGATTTTAGTAGCAGAAGCTTCAAAAGAGTAATAATCCTACTGAGTCTCAGTTACATCATTCTGGCCGAAAAGACACACACACACATGGAACATCATTAATTTCAGTCATTTTCTATCGCCAAACACCAGAGCATGAGGCCCGAGCGAGCTGTGCCGAACCATATTGTGGTTTCAGCTGCTCACTGAGAGTCACTTCGCCCGCAAATATACGGTCAATTCACTTTTCAGCATATTCTGTGAAGCGCTTTGAGACGTCTGGAAGACGTGAACAGCGCTACATCAAACGCAAGGATTATTATTGTATTATTATTATCGGAGGTGATGTGGCCGTTATGGACAAGGGGAACAGAAACCAAAACAGCTTTTATGGTAGAAAGGCGAATTACGGCGAATATTTGATAAAAGAGACTGCAAAAGGCAATGGGAAAAAGGGGCCCGGGGTGAGGGATTGAATGGAGAGCTGTTACAGAGAGCCGTCGCTGACATTCTTGGTCGAATAATAATGATAATAATAATCATAATAATTCTTGCATTTGATATAGCGCCTTATTATGTCTTCGAGACGTCTCAAAGCGCTTCACAGAATACACTGTAAAGTGGATTGACTGTATATTTTGTGGGCCAAACCATGGAAACAGGTCCTCCTGCCCAACTAGAATATGTCGCTGTTTATGTTCCACACAAGCCTCCAGCCCTCCCAGTCTCCTCCACCCTTCCGTTCCCTCCTCCCTCGTGTACGCAGAACTAACCACGGCCCCAAAAGGTATTTGACTGGGATTAACGAACATATCTATTTTATGCTTCAGAAATGTCTGGAGATTGTCCAAAGCTATAAATATTTTCTTTGGACTTTGGATGGAAATATCTTAAGTGGTTCTCACTGCTCTGCTCATTAGCCTGGCATTGAATGTAGCAATGAGATAGGGGGGAGGGCGGGGGAAGGAAAGTGGGGGCAGATTCACTGCATTAAAAAAAAATTGTATAGAAAGCCAGGAAGTGTCTGATGATGATTTGAGACCACGAGACACACTTACTCCCCCGACTGAGAGATTAGATGTCTGGACTGCTAATTGGATCTTGGAGGACCATCATAAATGCAGTGTATTCTAATAACAATAATAATAATAATAATGATCCTTGCAATTGATATAGCGCCTTATCATTTTGTTGAGACGTCTCAAAGCGCTTCACAGGATCATAGAATCATAGAATTATACAGCACCGATGGAGGCCATTCGGCCCATCATGTCTGTGCCGGCTCTCTTACAAGAGCTATCCACTTCAATCCCACTCCCCCGCGCACTCCCCATAGTCCTGCAAACGTGTCCTCCCCAAATAATTATCTACTTCTCTCTTACAACTTGTTATCGAATCGGCTTCCACCGCCCTTTCAGGCAATGCATTCCAGATCCCAACAACTCGCTGTGTGAAAACACTTCTCCTCACCTCCCCTCTGCTTCTTTTAACAACTATTTTAAACCGGTGTCCTCGGGTTACTGATCTACCCACCAGTGGAAACAGTTTCTCCTTGTTCACCCTATCAAGTCCCCTCATCATTTTGAAAATGTCTATTAAGTCTCCTCTTAACCTCCCTCATTCCTGGTACCATCCTTCCTGGTAAATCTCCTTTGCACCCTCTCCAATGCCTTGACATCCTTCCTGAAGTGTGGTGCCCAGAACTGAACACAGTCCTCCAGCTGAGGCTTAACCGGTGTTTTATAAAGGTTTATCGTAACTTCCTGATATATTATAAAGTGAATTGACTGTGTATTTCGTGGGCGAAACGCGGCAGCCAATTGCGCACAGCAAATGAATAGCAAATAACAGACTGAGCGTACACACATCAAAGTGTATGTGGCATGTGATTATGTATTGGCTTTCACCTGCATTATTTTGTATCCTCAGGTTAATAAGCAATGCAGTCAGAATACGCTGTAATCATGTGTGCATGACAAAATAGTTCAGCCTTAAGACAATGTCAGCCATTCATACGAATCGAGTTGGAAAGGAAAGAGGGGGCGGAAGAGAAAATTTATTGGGTGAACTTTATTGAACGACCGACAATGTCTTTGAAGATCATCAGGGGTGAATCATTACTTTGCCCAGGTTTTTTTTTATATATACTGTGTAGATATTATATTATTTGTGGAGTCCTGTAGCTCAGTGATTAGAGCACTCGCCTCACAAGCGAGGGACCTGGGTTCGATTCCCGACAGGGTGAAACTCTGGCCAAGTTTCCTTACTCCACGCGCCTCATAATAATCCCTCAAGAAAAAAAATAAATTGGTCACTTCAATCCCCGACTGTTTGTGGGACGCTGCTGTGTGCACTTGGCTGCTGCATTTCGCTCGCAAATATACAGTCAATTCACTTTATAGTATATTCTGTGAAGTGATTTGAGATGCCCAGAAGATGTGATAAGGCGCTATATAAATGCAAGGATTATTATTATGTATGTGTGTCAGTTATTTTCTCCAAGCTTTTGCAAATTAAAACTGCAATAGGTTGTTAGTGGGCACGGAGTAGTAATCTTGCATTTTAGTTGGCATCGTGTGCTTCTTAATAATAATAATTCTCGCATTTTATACAGTGCCTTATCACGTCTTCGAGACGTCTCAAAGAGTTTCACAGAATATACTGTAAATTGAATTGACTTTCGTGGGCGAAATTTTGAAATATTTTGCGCATTTTGAAATATTAGTTAACACTAATCCTAAAATATCTTTTGCAATATGAGTTTCATTTTCTCTCACGCAGACAGCACTGAGAACTGAGAAATGACTAAATTGTATTAACTGTAAACCACCGTCATTATCAACTCTTAGTTCTTTCTTCTGGAAAGAAATAATTTTTAAGGAAATCTCTTTTCTGCTCTCCCGTCACCACCAACGACAAGAAAAATAACACAGCCCCCACCTGCACGGGCGGAAAAGATCTTTCTTCCGGATTTTCTTTAAGGTGCTGGAATGAAATGCAAATGAGTTGCAATTCTTAGGCGAAACCTTAGGCAGGTTTCCTTACTCCGCTCGGCTCTGTTTACCTTGGAGTAAATAAGAACCTTGTTAGTCAATCAACAGCTAAGAAAGTGGCTGGCACCGTGGGGGGGTGACCAAATCACGGAAACATAAATCACCGTGTACTGACATAGGCACTGAGTGAGATGTTCCGTTGCTGTTTTGGGGCTCACTCCTTCTGTAGATCGCACGCGAAATCTCTCCTCCATCGTCAGCTTCACACCACCCACCACCCACTATGTAAGGGGGGGAAACTCTTACATAGTTGTTGCTTGAACCTTTTAAGATAATCATCAAAGACTCCAGACTATTCAGCCAAACTTCAACCGCCACCATTCTGCAAACGGTTTTCCCCCCACCCACTCAGCCTGGTCACCTGTGGCCTAGTCCAAGACTTCATCATTCACCCCCTTTCTTTGCCTTGTTTACATGCTCTCTCTCTCTCTCTCTTTCTCTCTCGACGGAGTCCTGTGGCTCAGTGGTTAGAGCACTTGCCTCACAAGTGAGAGAACTGGGTTCGATTCCCAGCAGGGGGCGAAACCTTGAGCAAGTTTCCTTACTCCACACGCCTGATAGTAATCCCTCAAGAAAATAAATGTTATAAAAAATAATAACTTGGTCACTCAATCCACGACTGTTTGTGGGGACGCTGCTGTGCGCAATTGGCTGCCGTGTTTCACCCACAAATGTACAGTCAATTCACGTCACAGCATCTTCTGTGAAGCGCTTTGAGACGCTTAGAAGACGTGATAAGGCGCTATATCAAATGCAAGGATTATTATTATTATCCTCCGACAGGGGGTCAACTTCCACATGTATACGGATAACACGCAAATCTACTTCTCTTCCAGCTGCAACTCCAGGTCCATGGGTGTCCTGTCGGTTTGTCTGTCAGACATCAAGGCCTGGATGAGCACAAACTTCCTGCTCAGTATCGACAAGACGGAGGACATACTCCTTGGCTCCCGTCAGTGTCTTCTCTCCTGATCTCCTCAACCTCCCCTGGCCTAGTCCGGAGACTTACCGAACTTGTACGTAACCTCGGCATCAGGTTCAATCAACCATCTGACCTCCCTGCCCCGCACCTGGTCCCTGACCAGGAAATGGATGGGTTAAAAAGAAAATGGACATCATCCGATTCTTTGCATCTAAAGGGACCCTATTTTTTTTTACAAAAAGAGGGATTGGACAATTTGCTTTGTATATAGGATGCAGTAAATTTCACCCCCACCCCCCCTTTGTATTACTTGAGTGTAGCAATCACACAATGCCAACTAAAATGAGTGTAACATAACTCCGAGGGAACTAATACATACGTGGCGGTGGGCACTGACTCATCTGCCTCTCCCCGAAAACACCGACAGAACCAAAAAGCAAACAGCAAAAAAAAACTGTGCTAAAACCAGACAGAAAAGTTCCCGAGCCCTTTATCTCCCACCCATTCAAATGCAGACGTCACAACAGCATCAACAACAACAACAACAAATCTCGGTTATGTAGCGCCTTTCACGTCGGGAGGACGTCCCAAGGCCCTGGACAATAAGGGGCCCTTTCCCTGTAAGAAAGAAACAGGAACAGCAGTCGGAACGGGTCTCGTGAACGTTTCACAGTGATTGTTACCCCGGCCTCTCCAACTCACAGCAGGCGACGCTTAGCAAAAAAGAAAGGGGAGACGAAACTTTGCTTGGTCAAACAGCTCGTTCTCAGGCCCCTCTGTTATCTGCTTGGCTTGTTATTACTTGCGGCTGCAAATGGGAATATATCGGCTCGATTCTCTCTCCCCCCCCCCCCCCCCCACCCCCCATCCCCGCCCCGGGGCTGAGAGGGCTTTGTCGCTCCCCCTTTCCAAACCCGAGCTCCAGTCTCGCCGCTCTGTGTTCTCACACATCTGCATTCAATCAAAGCATCAAACTGCCACATCCCCTGTGTTTCTTACCGGCGCAACGCAACTGGTTCCGTGCGGTCGAGAAAGTCTTCTGTCGTATTCTTTACAAGAAAGCTATCGTGCATCCATTGTTTCTGTATCTTGTCACACGCAGTCTGGCTTTTTTTTCCTCTCTTGCAATTGGCATGAGTGGGTGGCTTCACTGGGAGCTTTGGCTCAAATCCAAAGTTTTCCTCAGTAATAGGCAGGAACTTGGCCCCCGATAAGAGGCAGAGAGACCAATGCGTTTTGTGTTGAAACGCATTCTGTGTGTGTCTGTGTGCATGTGTGTGTGTCTGTGTGTTGTGTGCGTTTGTGTGTGTGTGTGTGTGTGTGTACCGGGTATCCAAATGCAGTTTTGCAATCAATGGGACATGCGCGATGGGACGATCTTACTTTGAAGGGAAGAGACGCACAGCCAGAGATTATAGGTTTCAAATGATGATGATAATAATAAAAATCCTTACATTTGATATAATGGCTTTCATGTCGGGAGGACGTCTCAAAGACATTCACAGGAGAGAAATTCCTGCTAAGTGTAATTACAATGCCGGTACCGGCTAGGGGATAGAGAATAAGCTGTTTTCTGCTCGCAGGATTCGAACTGAGAAATTATAAGGCTTTTCTTTGCCTTTTTGTTAATGATTTGCAGCTGGATGGAGCACGGGAAGTTTTACAAAAAGGGGATGGATCCTTTTGCGAGAGACGATGCGTTCTAACCCGATTCCCTTCTCAAGCAACACGAATAAATAGCGTGGGATTTGGTTTTGAAAACTAAATCTGCATTCTTGTAGGGCTATGTTATTACAAAAAAGTCTGTTTAGCTGGCCAGCACACTGCTGTGAGCTCCGCATTTGAACTAAGTATAGTGCAGGCAAAATGCAAACCAGATGCTTTCTCAGTTAAGAAATCTTCTGACGTGTTCCAGCGGAGACTTGGGGAAAAAAACGATGGAATACCACATAAAATTGGTCATTCGATATCTTGGGAGTTCGCGGGACCTCGCTGTACTCAAATTGGCCCATCACCGCCTGTCCTGCAAAATACACAGTCGCTGCGCTAGAGTAAATCCCGTGAAGCGCTCAGAGACGTGCTCCTGATGTAAAACATGCTGCACCAAATGCAAGGATTATTATTATCGTTAATGTTATGATATATTGTGATAGATTTCTACGCTCAGCTCTAACCTGTGACTCATTTATTTATCCTTTGCGCATTCAGGACGACAACTTTCTGCTTTGTGCCTGGCAGTTAGTCAACGGATTATCCTGCTGATATTTCTATTTCATTACAAAGGTTAAGTTTGATTTATTACAGTTCCTAATAACATTGGCCACTGAAAAAATGAACAACTATTTCTCATTTTTTAAAAAAAAACAATGCGTGTGCACACACACACCCACACAGAAGTGACAAAAAAAGGTCCACAGAACACATGGATCACAAATGAAAGCTCAACATTTATTGCTTCTTAAACACAGATTAAGGTCTCTGTTTGTGGGGGCCGTTCCAATGGTGGTGTAGTGGATGGAGCTGTGGTTTACAGACTAGGAGCCTGGCTCAGTGATAGTGCTCTCACCTCTGAGTCAGAAGGTCGGGACTTGGAGCTCATATATTCTTAGCCGACACTGCAGTGCGGTGCTGGGGGTGTGTTGCATTGTTGGAGGTGCTGTGCCTCTGATGAAGTCCCATCCGCCCGTTCAGGTGGATGTTAAAGATCCCTCGATCACTGGAGTTTCTCCCAGTGTCCTGGCCAACAATCCCAACCCCCCACCCCGCCCTCCACTCCCCAAATAAAATTGGTCACTCACTTCAAGGCTGATTTTGGGGACATTGCTGATGTGCAAAATGAGCCAACTGAGCCAGGCTGCCGCACGTTTGAGTTCCAACTCTTTCTTGGACGCTCACGAGGACGGCACTGAAGCCAGACATGTTGTTTGAGTCGCTTTCCACGAGCCAATCGCACATTTCTGCACCATGTGTGGCATTTGCATTCGGCAAACATTATCCATTGTCACCTCATTAACAGGCCTTATGCTCTCGCACTGTGCACTCTGAACTGGGGAATAGAACGCGAAACACAGAAGCAAATCAAGAAAACACGACACGTAAAGCCAGCGTTTGTGCCAATTCCCTGCATTAGTTTATCACCGCGCTGTTGCTGTTGACTTTGCTGTCAATCTGCTGCACGTTTACTGAGCCGCAGACGTTTCGTCCTTTTTTTTCTTGTCCTATTTCTTCAATATATCGCAGCGTCCCATTGAGATCGAACAAAACAATGTGGAGTCCTGTAACCTTTCAGCCAGAAATACACAGTCAATTTACTTCCTAGTATATGCTGTGAAGCGCTTTGAGACATCTCGAGATGTGATAAAGCGCTATGTCAAATGCAAGGATTGTTATTATTACATTATTTCAGTTATATAGCTCATGCTGGTACAGAACTTCTTTTCTACACTGCTAACAGGCACACAGATCCCGGGGAACCCAAATAGACATCGGTCCCATTCTTTCCAATGGACCTTGTGTGACTCGCGAGTTTAGTTTTAGTCAATCTTAGACTTCAGTTTCTGCGGAGGCACCGAGAATCACTTCTGTAGCTCAGACAATTCATCTGAGTAACACTCTTAAGGTCTGATAGTCACTGGAGACAGAAAACAGTTAAAGGTTCAGAGGTATTAATGCTGCGTGGATTTCCTCCCCTGCTCCATATAATTGAGTGAAACTCTGGGATATGTATCTAACAAATACGCAGCTGAACCTTGACGGATTGCATCTCACAGACAGCATTGCCGCAATGGCAGGCTCGCTGGATCCAATCAAGCTGTTTGATTGCACGGTGAGAGCACCCTAATTTGACAACACACTTTGGAACGTTGCCAGCTAGGAGAATAATAAGCTCCATTAATTCTTGGAGCGCAGGAAAGTTTCGATGCGTAAAACAACATTTATAAGGCTGTGAAATGCATGAGTTGTGCAGAACGTGTGCCTGCAATTGCTAAGGCTTTCTTTTTTTGGGGGCCAGATGCTGAAAGGATTGTCGGGAATCAGTAACAAGCAACCAGTTTGCAAGCGGGTGTCAGGCTGGCTCAGTTGGTAGCGCTCTCGTCTCTTAGGTGGAAGGTTGTGGGTTCGAGCCTGTTGTTGGGAACTTCGAACTCACGCTCCATTAGGCTGACACTCCAATGCTTTATATAGCTATATGCTCCGCCCATGAAAGACGCTATTTTATGAACAAATGAAACGAATACGACTCCTCAGCCACATGATAAGGCGCTGTGTCAAGGGCAAAGGGGATTATTACCCACTATCATGACTTTAGGGTGTGCAACAAATCATTCAATTACTCTCCATTTCTTTGACTGTTCGCATAATAAAGCGCTCCGGGTCTCTACCCCGGGTGAAGGCCGCTGTGTAAACGCAAGTTGTTGTTGTTGTCGTCGTCCTCCTGGGCGTGCACACGGCTAGATGTTTTTTTTCTACGATGTGAGTAACAGCTGCGTATTTGCGCCCCTTTCCATTCCTCTGCAGTGGGTAGAGGCTTCTGCGAAGTCTTCTAAGCAGTCATGCTGTCCTGACTGCATTTGAGAAACGAGGGCAAACCGACACAGCCCAACGGTGAAGTTGCTTTTATTGCTCAAAGGGTGGTTCAAAAAACAAGAGCACGTAGCAAATCAGGTGTGGAATCGAAATCGGCGCTTGCGAGATGTACGAAGCAGTCCTTCGGTTCTGACTGAGTGACCTATCTCATCATCTCATTGTTCTTTTGCGCAAGATCGAAGATGTCAGATACTCAATGGCTCAAACCGCGCCTGTGTTGTAGAATTTGCTCTAGTTCAAAGTCCGTCTCAAGACCGACGTCTTTGACCTCACTTTCGGTCACTTTCCACACCCCCCCCCAATCCCTTGTTTGGCTCACTCCCCCCAGCTCGGGCTGCTAAACAGCTTGGGGTGTCCTCCTGACGTGAAAGGTGCGGTATAAATGTCGATTTGTAGTGTATTGGAATTTAAGTTCACATCGCTGTTTTAACTTGCCATCGATTCGAACAAATAGCAATACCATTCTCTGCACATCTTCGAACACTCTCTTTGGTGGGCGATGTAAAACAGGGGCTGTGTTAAGTCGCGGATTAATGGTGCAATTGATACACTCAGCTGGACATGGATATTAATGCAATCTCATGGATCCTGTAAAGTTATGCTTTAAAGGTATTATTCAGGGCAAATAATTATAATGCTCCTAGCATTTGATGTAGCACCTTACCACGTTGTTTTTAATTCTCAGAGCGGTTCACAGGATGGACAGTAAAGTGCAGTGACTCTGTATTTTGCGGGGGAACAAGGCAGCCAACTATTTGAACACAGCAATGTCCCACGAACCGTCATGAAGAGTGAGTGACTTAATTTTATCTGGGGGCGGGGAGGGGTGGTGGGGGTGGGGGGATGGGGTGGAACTGTTGGCCACGGCACTGGAGCGAAACCCTCTTCTGTTTTCGAATAGCACCGTGGAGTCTTTAACGTGACCTGAACAAGCGCAGACGGTTTAACGTCTCGTCAAGGCGTTACATCAAATGGAAGGTTTTGGTTTCAAGAGGAGGAGATGTAAACATTAAGTTCTCTCTGTACCATCACACCAAGTAACGGAGCAAATGTGGTTGATGTTTTTTTTTTTGCAGATTACAGGCAGCACAACACGTTGATTAAAATCTTTAACAAAGGTGCAATTGTTCTGCTGCTGTCAGCGCCCAAAACTGTTAAGCCCACCTCTGTATTCAGGATATCACTGAAACACGCCTCCCATATTTCCTGGCTTCTAACTGATGTCTTCCTACTCATAACAATATATTGTGCTTCTGCAGAACTGATGCGAGTGGAACCTGATTGTATCATATTTCGGCTACAGATCTGTCTGAATACGTGAACTCATTATCCTGCACAGATTGTCTTGATAAAAAAAAATTGCTTTAAGCAATCTGACAATGTTTGTTTGACTGATTAGAAAGGATATTTCTCTGCGCAATTTGGGTTATATCCACGTCCGAAAAAAGGGATCTTAATAACGGAACCGCGTGTGTGACACAGCGGGAGGCCATTCGGCCCATCTGTTCCGAGACGCCATCCATCGTAATCCCAATTCTCTACTCTTTCCCGCTTCCCTCTAGCACCCTTCCTTCTGTATGTGCTTGTCCAATTTTGTTTGGAAAATATAAATTTCGGACCTTTCCTTTGGAAGCGCCTATGCGATTTCACACACGTTTCTGTCTCAGAATGCAAAGTCCCCTCTAATTGATATCGATGAGGTAGGATCTGGATCGATTGACCTAGAGTTTGGCTGTGGATTCATAGCTGATGACGGGGAAGAAATCCTACCTGGGTCTAAAACGGTGAATCCAGTTTTCTGTAGTTTCTTAAGAGACCCTCGGAAAATCGACTTCAAAAATTAAGATTGGATTTAAGAATTTGCCAGATTCTGAAATGCTAAGTGTACGTTTAGACCCGGGTCAATATTCTTCTCCAAGGTGTCTGATTAACCAGGAGCTTTTACTCGCTAAATGATGTGCTGATTGATGGCTGCAAATTGGGTGAAAAAAGTGAAAATGTGGTCATTGTGGCCACGTGAATTGTGTGTAATCGGCAGATGTGGATCTGAGTTAAACACTGCAAATCCTGGCCGTGAACCAGGCAAGCATTTGCATCAGCAAAACACTGGCCGGCTTCACGTCCCCTCTGATCATCTCACCGTGGGTGAGCGAGCTTTCAGCCACTCCATGGTTCTCCCTCCGCCTCGCACCCTCCCTCCCTCTCCACTTTTAAAGGCCAACCTAAAACCTGTTTCTTCGACCGTACTTTTAGTCATCTTTCCCACCCCCCACACCCCTGCCCCCACCTTCCCCTGCTCCCCCACCCGCCCCTCCCCTTCCCCCTCGTCCTTCGGGGAGTTCAGATGCCGAGTCAGAGGTGTGAAGAGTTTTGAGACCTCGTCCCGACGTCGAAGTTGTAAGAACGAAACAACATAAGAATTTCTAGACGAAAGGAGGCCAAGTTCGATCCAATTCGCCTTCTACCATCCTTGCACGTCTGAAGTCCCAAACTATGTGTTGTGTTGCAATCGTGTTGCATTGTGTGACCAAGTTCACATACTAGTCAACAGCATAAGTCAGGTGATTTGACACCTTCAATGCGAAGCAGAGCCAATGTTGTTGAATTCATCTTTTGTTGCAGAGACAGCTATATAAACATTGCCAGGATGCTGTGGTGGGGTTGTGGGTTCAAAGGATATTTTCACTGAACTTGACTCCACTGAAAGAAGGTGTTTTTACTTTGTCAACGGATTAAAACTCCTTTTGGGTGCTGAAGCTCTCGTCTTTGTTGAGAATCCAGCATTCTGTTTCAGTACAAGAGCCACTAAACATGGGAGTTACCATCAAATATAGCAGCCGAATGGAAAAACTGAGTCATTTCCCTGCGACTTAGCGTGTGAAGGGAGGGGTAGGTGTACAGGGAATAGTTCACAAGGTCACATCTTTGGTTTATATTGCGAGAGAACAAGATAGGCCCCCATCTGATCTCATCCCTCCAGAACACCCGTCCCACCGTCTGCCCATCACAGCGTCAAGCTGCTTTTTAAACCAGTCCCAGTGTCCTGGCCTCAACCAGCATTCCTGGCAACCCTGTTCCAGTCGTTAATTTCCCTCCGAATAAGGGAAAAGCTTTCTGACATCTATCCTGAGATTGCCCTTCGCAACTCTAAGCCTTTCTTCCTCTCGTGCATCCTAAAGTATTTACCTGGGATTGCTTGATCAATCCCACTTAAAATCTAGTGTATCTCCATGAGGTCCCCTCTAAGTTGTCTTGTCTTAAGCTTGTAGCTCACCATCTCTAAGCCTGGTTATCCCCCCATCACGTTGCAGTGACCAGAACTGTGTAGAGTGATGTAGACGTGGTCTGATCAGAGCGCTGTGCAGCCTGAGTATAATGTCCGCGGATCTAAACTCAACCGGTTATCAATGTAGCCCAGCATCAGTTCTGGGCTACATTGATAACCGGTTGATGGGCTGACGGTAGGATGGGTGTTCTGGAGGGATGAGATCAGATGGGGCCTATCTTGTGCTCTCGCAATATAAACCAAAGATGTGACCTTGTGAACTTCAGTTCTGCTGAAGGGTCGTGGACCCGAAATGTTGACTCACTTTCCTTTCTCCACAGCTGCTGCCTGAGTGTTCTCAGCTCTCTCTGTTTTTTTGTTTCAGATTCCAGCATCTGCAGAATTTTGTGTTTTGTTGTTTAGCCCAGCGTCTTGTTTGCCTTGTCGATTGCTGCCTCACACCCTGTTTTGACGTAGCGAGCCATCCGAATGCTGCCAACACGAGACAAAGAGATGCTGTGTTTAATTCTAATTTTTTTGAAATCCTTGCATTTGAGATAGCGCCTTTCACATCAGGATGTCTCAAACCGCTTCACACAATTTACTGTTTCACAGAGGTCTAATCTAATGCTCATTATTGCTTGACAAGACGCCTCACTGAATCACACGTTAGACCCTTGGTCTGTGCTGAATGAGCCTGAGCTAAGAAGAGGTGAGAGATCGTGTCTTCCGGTCCCTCATTGTGGATCAGCAATTTCTGCTGAACAGCGCGCACATGTCCACAAACGGAGATCCAAAGCCTCGCCTTGTGGTAGCCTTTAAATCACTATTCAAATCTAAAAAGGCACCATGAAGCCATGGAGATTGACGGCACATAAAAAAGGCCATTCGGAGCATTGGCTTCCAAACGAAGGCTGAATTCAAGAGCGTTTGAAAAATTCGACATAATTCTGAATTTATATCCAGTCCTAAGGGGAAGACTAAGAGAAATGTTGAGGTTCAGATAAGGAAGTGGCTTATTCATAACAATGTCTCAGATAGTCTATCAACACTTAACTATCGCTAATATGATGCTGCTGGTATCACAGGCCAGAAGCACTCAGCCACACAAACTACCAACACACTACGCTAGTTGCAGCATAACTATTGTCAACCCTCTACAACAATATGTCACAACTGTGGTTTATTTCATAATATAGTTTCATCAACGGCTATTGATGGAACTATTTTGTATATCCTCTGAGGTGCTAATCTGCTTGGGGCTGATAGTGCATAACTGGAAAATAACTCTTATGACGGCAGGACCACAGAGCTCACTCACCCAATGTGCTTGCAGGTTACATGGCAGTCTGGTAGCACCCTTGAATCTGAGTCAGAAAGTTATGGTTTGAAGGCCCACGTTGGGACTTTGAAAGCATATTGTCTAGACCAGGGTGGTCCAACTGGCGGTCTGTGGGCCGCATCTGGCCCACTGGGGATGAATTCTTCCGGCTTGGTCTGACCCGGTGGGAAAAAGAGCGGTGCAGGGTGCTGGTTAGCAGCAGAACCTGGCAATCACTTTACAACCAGTAACAGGAGAGATACACACAGACAGAGAGAGAGATACAGAGACAAACAGAGATACACACATACACACAAAGACAGATAAAGAGATACAAAGACACACAGACACAGAGAGAGTGTATCTGTATCTCACAGAGACCGAGAGAGACACACACATACAGACACACACAGATACAGAGAGAGAGAGAGAGAGAGAAAGAGACATAGAGACAGATACCACCTCGTGGCTATATTAGTTTCAAGATCTAACGAATTTCTGCATTGCCTATTTAAAGTTCGCATTTCTTCTAATCTAGAGTGAAATTTCGTGATACAGTTACACAATTTAAAACATAGGATTTCAATATAATTATTCCGGGTTCTGTTTCTGGAAAGGAAAACGCTAAAATATTGCGTATGCAGCCCACGGATGTTTCTCGAATCCTGCATCCAGGATCCTGCCCTCAACAGCCAAAACGTTGGACCACACTGATCTCGACTGACACTCGAGTGCAGCGCTGGGGGAATGCTGTGTTATTGGAGGTGCCATCCTCGGATGAGACATTAAAATAAGGTCTTGTCTGCGTGTTCGGGTGGCCGTTAAAGATCCCATGGCTCTATTCGAAATGAGGAGGGAGTTTCTCTCTCCTAGTGCTCTGGCCAATAGTCCCCCAAGGAAAATTGGTCACACACTGCATGGCTGTTTGCGAAACATCGCTGGAAGCAAACTTACTGCTGGGTTCGTTCACAAAATACAGCCACGACACTAACATAACATAACATAACATGTAGGAGCAGGAGTAGGCCATTCAGCCCTTCGAGCCTCTGCCCCGCCATTCAATCATGGCTGATCTTCTAATCTAACTCCAACTAATAACCTGACCCTGCCTTATCCCCATATTCCTTAATCCCTTAATCCCTTTTGCAAAAAGAAATCTATCTATCTCAGTCTTGAATATGTTCAAGGACTGAGCGTCAACAGCCCTTTGGGGTAGTGTCGAATTCAAGATCCTCATCCTCACCTACAAGGCCATTCACAGCCTTGGACCCTCCTACCTCTCCGACCTACTATCCCTCCACGTACCTGCCCGTACCCTCCGTTCCTCTGGCTCCAGTCTGCTCCACATCCCCCGCCCTAACCGCTCTACCATCGGTGGCCGGGCTTTCAGCCTCTCAGCCCCGAGGCTCTGGAACTCCATCCCCAGTGCCTGCGCCGCCTCCTCCCTTTCCTCCTTCAAGGCCGGTCTCAAGACCTTTCTCTTCAACCGTGCCTTCAGCTCCCCTCTCGACTCTCTACCCCCTCCTCGCTCCATCCCTTCCCTCAAATTGGTCAGCCTATCCTCGTAACTCAACCCTTCATCCCTGGCACTAACCTAGTAAATCTACGCTGCACCCCCTCCAAGGCAAGTACGTCCTTCCTTAAATGAGGAGACCAAAACTGGACACAGTATTCCGGGAGTGGTCTCACCAGGGCCCTATACAGTTGCAGCAAGACTTCCCTACTCTTATATTCTAATCCTTTCATAATGAATGCCAACATACCGTTCACCTTCCTAATTGCTGCTCCACCTGCAGACTAACTTTCTGTGATTGGTGTACAAGGACACCCAAGTCCCTCCGGACGCTAACACATTCCAATCTCTCCCCTTCTAAAAAATAACCCGCTCTACTGTTTTTGCTACCGAGGTGGATGATTTCGCACTTCCCTACATTATACTTCACACGGTCACGACACAGTAAATCCTGCGAGACGTTTTGATGCCGTGATAGGTCGTCACATCAAAGGCAAAGACAATTATTTCGACCGTACGGTGGTACATGTGGACATAATTATTTTGTGGCTGTGCAAGTGGGCAAAATCTGACTTGATGCCCATTCTAAGTTAGGGGGTTTATCCCAGCTCTTCGTTCGTGTTAGTCAATACACACACACAAAAAAAGCCTCTTGCGCTGGTGCAGATGCTATTTCAAAAGCCAAAAGTGTGCCCTCTGTGTCGAAATTTCCTGCATCAAATTTACCACCAATACATATAAAAATAACCAGTATATCTATGACTTATTTCATAATTGACTCTTCAGTGGTGGTGGGGTGGGGGGGGGGGGGGCTGAGAGGCAGGCGTGAAGGGGAGGGTAATATGATGAAAGTAACGCTTTCATTCTTATTGCCGGTTAGCCCAAACACTTGTTCTTCCCTGATGTGTTGTGACGCCGATTAAAGAGAGAGAGAGAGTGAAAGAGAAAACACCCACACAGCTTAAAAAGCTTGACAGTAGAGCTTGCACCTGCAAGAGGAGAGCTGGTGGGCTGCTGACCTTGTGTGGCACTGTCATTTGAAAATGGATCACCCCGTTTACCACGGAAACATCAACCGGGAGACCGGAGAGAAGCTGTTGAGCAAGAGCGGCAAAGATGGGAGCTACTTGATCCGAGACAGTGAATCGCGACCTGGAGTTTACTGCCTGTGTGTGCTGTGAGTACCAAGAACTAACCATTTCTGTCACTTGCTGCTAAACCTCCGTTCTGAGGTTCACACGTTTGTCGCAAATAGCGCTTAATATTTCCTGCAAATGAACGCACATTCGTTGGGTTCAATCGAGCTGCTCAATATTGACTGATTCGTCCAGTTACAGACCTTTCATTTGACATCGCACCTTTCCACGTCCCCTCAAAGTGCTTTACAGGATATGCTGTAAATGACTGTGGTATTTTGTGGGTGAAACGAGGCAGCCAATTGCGCGCAGAAAATTTATACTAGTTACATATACTAGTTACAGTTCGAAGTTCAATTATATTAATTGACGAGAGAATATAATAATGATAATAATAATAATGATAATAAAATGCATTTTGTGTGCACTCCTTGCGCTGGAGACAGCGTCGTACGCTATCGTCTTTCAGCTTTTATCTTTCGTTTGATGTTCTTGAGATGCTCGTATGGTGTGGTGACGGGATTGGGTTTGGGCTGTTACTTTGTGCTGAATTGGCCCCAATGAGAAAAGGTGCTTTGAAGCAGGTTGAGTTCTAGGCAACGCTGATGATAAGGGCAAACTTGTCATCCATCCCAAGTCGAGGTCAAATACTAATAACAATAATAATCCTTGCATTTGATATAGCGCCTTATCACGTCATTGAGGCTTCTCAAATCGCCTCACAGAATATACTGTAAAGTGAATTAATTGCACATTTTGTGGGCGAAACAAAATTGGCGAAAGCCAGTTGCACCCAGCAGCGCCCCACAAACAGTCGTGGATTGAATGACCAAATTATTATACATATATTTTTTTGGAGGGATTATTACCCCCAAGAAAGTGATCTGCCAATCGACTAACAACCAGGTTCCTACTTATTGCTAGGTAAGCGGAGGGGTGTAGAGTAAGGAAATTCGCCTCAGGTTTCGACCTGCTCGGGAATCGAACCCGAGTCCTCTTGCTTGTGAGGCAGGTGCTCTAACAAATACGCTACAGGACTCTACGCGGTTTAAGCCTCCTGCTCGAGGTAACTGCTAAATACCAGAATTACGAGGCGAACACAGTGGATGTTTATTTTTCCCCAATGGACTGAATCCTTCCCAGATTAAACGTCTTGTTTTAAATGAAAGTATTCTTTCGAGGGAAACCTAAACATCTGGTCAGTATGGTGTGCTGTGGATAGGAAGGATTACTGATGAAACAGACATTTATAAATATCAAATCCTTAAGTCATTGTTCTAACCTTTAAATCTGTTCAGTTTTTTCCCTTCCATACCTATGCAGTCTCCTCCAGCTAATAGTCCTTCACTTGTATTCTTACCTCCTGCAGATCTGGGCTATTGACCATTCTGTCCTTCCCTTCCTCTGTCCCACCATCAGTGCCTGATCTTCCATTCACTCCCGCTCCGAACTCTCCCACAGCCCTTTTGCTTTGCTGTTTCTCTCCCTGGTCTTCAATACCCGCTTAGAAAACACAGCTCTTTGCCCCCTGCCTTTGATCAGCAAGCGCCGTTAAATTCTCCCGTCTCATTGCTCTCTATTGTCCACGAAGAGCTTTGAAACGTTCACCCGACACAAAAAGCGCTTTATAAAAGCGCAAAGAAAAACAGAAGTCGTCGGGGACACTCGGCGGGTCAGGCAGCATCTGTAGAGAAAGGAAAGTGAGTCAACGTTTCAGGTCCACGACCTTTTGTCAGAACTTCTGTATTTGTTTCAGATTTCCAGCATCTGCAGTATCTTGCTTTGTGGTTATAAAAGTGCAAGTTGCTCAATTTCAATTCCCACTTTCCCAAACTGCTCAGGCTGTGATTTCGGTGCTCTAATGTACACTATGTATCTATCATTCACTGCTGTTTGTGGGCCATTGGTGGGTGCAAGTCCTTACGTTCGAGGTAGTGTCTTTATCGGGCCGTTAAGACGTCTCAAAGTGGTTTACTGGATTTTATTATAAAGCGTCGCAAAAAACGAGACCACCGATTTGCGCGCAGCAATATCGCACGCATGGACATGGAGCGTCTACGGCCAGGAGACCAGGAGAAATTCCCTTCTCTTTTGGAATAGTGCCTTGGGATCTTTCACGTCCACCTGGTACAGGTAATCTGAAGGTTGGCACAGCGTATTGGAGAGTTTTGAGTCGTCCTCCTGATGTGAAAGGCGCTGTGTCAAACGCAACGAAACCTTCCAACAGACTAGATAAGAGACCAACGCCAAAATGCGCAACGCAAAGAGAAAATGCGCGAGGGGCTTTAAGAGGTTTCCTGTATGTGTTTTTTCTTCCTTTGAACATCAGTCTGGTACAGGGGAGAGGAAGCAACACTCCCTTTTTCTTTCAGTGTGAAGGTTGTGGGTTCAAGACCCCAGGTCGGCGACTTTGAACTCACGCAGTCTAGACTGACGCTACGATGTAGTGAAGCAGGTTGTGATGCGCTGTCGAAGCTGCCGTCCTTCGGGCGAAACATTGAACTGGGTTCTACCTGCCTCTGCAGGTGGCACTACTCGGAAAGAGAAGGGAGTTTTTCCTGGTGCCCTGGCCAACGATTCACCATATTAAATCACTAATAATTATCCATCATGGCTGTTTCTGGGACGAGTGTGGGCAAATTGGCTGCTACGTTCCCATGCAAAATACACAGTCACTTACTACACTATATAGTAAATCCTGTGAAGCGCTTTGAGGTGTCTTATATAAGTACAAGTTGGTGGTGTTGTCCTCCTGACGTGGAAAGGCACTGTATCAAATGCAAGCATTATTGTTAATTTTATATTTTAATCTCAACTAATTTAGAGAAGTAGTTTCACGTTTCTTACGAATTGACACGAAATATTATATTGAGTACCTGCTTCTGTTATTTTCTGCAGAAGTTGGCTCTGAATTCTTCATATTATTAATCAGTACGATTCCTGCCAAACAAACAGGAATTCCTTGCCCAGGAGCTCATTATAACAATAATAATAACCCTTGCATTCGATACAGCGCCTTATCACATCTTCGAGATGTCTCAAAACGCTTCGCAAAATACGCTGCAAAGTGAATTGACTTGTATATTTTGTGGGCGAAGCGCGGCAGCCAATTGCGCACAGGAATGCCCCACAAACAGTCGTGAATTGAGTGACCAAATAATTTTTTCAAAGGATATGATATATTAGTAATTGCCTATAAAATACACAGTCACGTGCAAGCGTTTCAACTCACAGCTCGGGAGTCATGCCAGCCAGGACTGTACAGCCCTTTGGGACGTCCTCTGCTTGGCGCTTTTAATTTGCTTTGTATTGTAATTAAGAGCGTTCCCCTACACAGTTACTACACTTAGCAGTAAAATCCCTGGGAGGCTCTTTTAGATGTTTTGATGAGGCGATAAGATGCTATACCGAATGCAAGATTAATATTGCCATTTGTAATGCAATAACATTCAGCCCTTCCATTTCAGTGGGAAGGGGGGGGGAAGATAAACTACGAGCCGGGAATACTGTAGGTGTTCTCAACTGAAGCTTGCAGAGCAATTAAACTGAATATTTAGTTTTTTTGTTGATTTCATATCCTTTTCAAAGCCTTTGAATTCACGGACCAGGCTGGCGCACCATTATATTGCTGGGGGAAGCACTGTAATGTCGGTGTTGCTATCCTTCAGACCAAAAGTCAATCCAAGACCCCTCTGTACCTGTTCAGGTGGACGTTAAAGATAAAGATCCCACAACACTGTTCAGAAAATGAACAGACTTTCTCCCAGTGTCCTGACCGACAGATAAAATTGGTCTTTGGGTTCGATTCCCGGGCGGGGCAAAACCTTAGGCAAGTTTCCTTACTCCACAGGCCTCCCAGCAGTAAGTACGAACCTAGTTGTTAGTCAATTGGTGGATTGCTTTCCGGGGATAAGATTCCCTCTGAGAAAAAGCAATTGGTCACTCAATCCACAACTGTTTGTGGGGCACTGCTGTGCGCAATTGGCTGCCATGTTTCGCCCACAAAATGCCCAGTCAATCCACTTTATCATATATTCTTGAAGCGCTTTGAGACAACTCAACGACTTGATAAGGCGCTACATTTATTTTTATTATTATTTACTTCATGGCTGTTTGCCGCTGTGCAAAAATTGGCTGTCACATTCGCCTACGAAAATACACTCACTACGCTTTACAGCAAATCCTCCGAAAAATCCTCACGAAGTGAAATGCAGTGCGTCAAATGCAAAGATTATTGTTCTTACTCATTCGCGAACTGAAGTGGAGGCAGTAAAGAGGAAAACAGAATTTCTGCTTTTGAAAGCAATTTGAAGGAGAAGGACAAGTAGGAGTAGAAGTTCTGAAGAAAGGTCATTGGTTAACTTGTTTTCTTCTCTCCATGGATGCTGCCTGACCTGCTGCGTGTTCCCAGCGACTTCTGTGTTTACAGCAGATTTCCAGCATCTTTTGAAAGAGTAGGGGTTTGATATTATAATAATAATAATAATAATAATCCTTGCATTTGATATAGCGCTTTTCACGTCGGGAGGACGTCCCAAAGCGCTTCACAGAATACACTGTAAAGTGAATTAACTGTATATTTGTGGGCGAACGCGGCAGCCAATTGCGCACAGCAATGTCCCACAAACAGTCGTAGATTGAAAATGGCCAATTTATTATTGTTTTTGGTTTTGGAGGGATTATTATTGGGTGTGTGGAGTAAGGAAACTTGCCCAAGGTTTCGCCCTCTGCCTGGAATTGAACTCAGGTCTCTCACTTGCAAAGCGAGTGCTCTAACCACTGAGCTGCAGGACTCCACGATTCCTGCTGAATTGCAGATTCAGGACATCTGATAAAAATAGCTTGCACATCTTGTGAAGTAAAGGAAAATATTTTTCTGCAACAGTTAAAATGAAACTAAACCAACATGGAATCACCAGCAGGTGAAAACCAGAGTTGCTTCGGCATTTCACAGGGACTTTTTGTCAGTAAACGTCACTCGAATATTCTGGAAACTTATTCTGCCTTTGCTCCTCCCTTTTGTCTTGTTCCACAATCTCCTTCAAATCTTTCAAACAACAGCACCCCAAAACACGTAGCACTTTTTAAATTCCACTGAAAGCAATACTTGCATTGGAAACATATTAAAAATAGAAGACGTTTATCATCACATTTTGATTTTTTTTATTATTCATGTTTTTTTATTATACGATTAAAACTGATCTGGGAAATTACTCTCATCTTTTAGCCTTTTAGACGGTTCAGAATTGGACCAGTTCTTCAGAGAAGAGTCTCCAGTTTCGAGCTGTTTTTCTCTTTAGGTTCTTTTGACAAACTGTAGAAAAACAGCTTCAAAGTTAAGACTTGAATTCGTTGCCTCGCCTGATAGCTGTGTCTCACTCAGCACTCTCACTTCGGAGTCAGAAGGTTGTGAGTTCAAGTCCCACGTGGGGACATGGAATCACATAGTCTAAGAGCTGACACTGCAGCGTTGCCTTGTCTGAGGTGCCGTCCTTCGGATGGGATGTTAAACCCAGGTCCCGTCTGGCTGTTCGGGTGGACGTTAAGGAACCCATGGCGTTATTCCAAAAGAGAAGGGAAACTTTCCTGGTGTCCTCATGAACAATCCCTCAAGATAAAATTGTTCATTCATTTAAATGGCTGTTTGCAGTGCATTGATAATACGGTTTGACTGCTGCATTAACACACAAGTAAAACAACCATCCCACTTTCACAATAAATCCTGTATAGGCTTCGGGACGTCGTCAAAGCGACAAAGGCGCTGTACCAATTGCAAGGATTTTAATTTATTATGAATAATAAATCGAGGTCCCATTTATTCCTGTTCAGGTGGAAGCTAAAGAGCCCAAGGCACTTTTCAAAAATAGAAGAGGGTTGGTCCCGGTGTCCGAGCTAACAATCTTCCAGCTTCATGGCTGTTTCTTTTAAGAATGACAGAAAAAAAAAAGCAACTTCAAAGTTAAGACTGAACTCAACAACTTGCAGGACATTTGCTTGAAACGAAAGAAATTGCAAGGCTGTGGGGAAAGATCGGGCGGGAACTTAACTAGTTGGTGGTTCTTCCAAAGAGCCGTCACCGGCATGATGGGCCGAATGGACTCCTTCTGTGCTGACTCTTATGATTTGTTAAATTTTGGAGGTTTCGAAATGCTGATTGAAACAAAATCTAAATCTTAATCCAGTGGAATCTTTCCCATGTCTCGGCCTCTGCCGCCATTCGAGTAATTGTACAGGAAACAGGGGCGGCAAAAAGTTGTGAAACTGTGAGGTGTGTGAATGGCTGAACTTGCTAAAATATTTACACAGGTTTTTTTTTGCGAAACGTCTAGACTGCTGCTGCTTGGGCTGCTTTTAAGTCAGCTTTTTCGCAGCACTGAGGACCTGCACGTTTTATAGCGAACATTTCACCGAAAAGATTTGATGTGAAAATTGACAGCAAGCGGTTATTTAGCCTGTGTTTCCGTTCAGTTTGGTTAAAGAGTGGGTGATTGGTACCTTTCAATTACTGCCCACTCGGCTACTGTTAACGCTGCAAGCCAGAGCCCTAATTGGGTAGAGTGGTCCTAGCAGGGGAAGCAGTGAGAAAGCTTGTCAGACAGTGCTTACAATGGCAAGCAATGCGATTTTAGTTGGTTGAAATCTAGCAATTACCCCGAACGCACACCCTTGGGATCTCCAAGTCTTATCTTCTCCTACTATTGCAATCATACAATTAGGTTAAATAGGGTGCGTCCCTCTGGGGAGCGAGCAGACGGTGAAGAAAGAAATAAAAATGCAATCCACGACTGTTCGTGGGACGCTGCTGTGTGCAATTGACTGCCACGTTTCGCCCACAAAATATACAATCAATTCACTTTATGGTATATTCTGTGAAGCACTTTGAGATGTCGAGAAGATGTGATAAGGCGCTACATCAAATACAAGTTTTATTATTATTATTATAGGGAGATTTCCATGTGTAGGTGGGCATACATATGCAAAACATTCAGTCTGGGTTTCCGAAAGTGTCAGACATCCAATGGACCAAAGAAAAGGTCTCACGTAAATTAGGTATTTAATCAGAGTTTGTCAATTTCCATGGGGATTGAAGGCTTGGGTTGTCACTGCAACCCAAGCCTTCAATCCTTAGTGGTGAGAGTGATAATGAATGCAATTCCTGCAATATTACAAGCATATTAAGTGTTTTGTAAACCACGCACCTATCAGTCAAAAACTCATCACATCAGTTAGACTATGTCTTTACAAGATTGCCATACTTTCAGCCACTATGCCCTGTGCTCAGAAACTCCCTCCCCAAATCCCTTTGCCTCACACTTTCTTCCTTGTCTTCAAAACTCTCCAAAGAAGCTTCTTCTTCGACCCAGCCTTGGGTCTAACCAGGTGATCCTCTTTCCATCATTTTGGACATATTAGTTTAACGCCTCTTCCAAATGATGGCACCTCCAACAGTCTCATTCCTACAGCAACAGCTTGCAGTTATATGTAAAAAAGTAAATGCTGTGAATTCCTACTGTGAATACGGTAGTGTAGAAGGTCTTAATTATTGTACAATGAAAACAAAAACAGCCCTCTCATCAAATTTTTGACAACTCTGCAGATTATATTAGAACTTGACTTCAACCACAACCAAGCTGTACAATGGCAGGATATCCTGGTTCAGGTGGAACAATTTTTATGTTCGGAAACTGTTGAAGAGATATGATAATATCTGGTGATGAAAACAAAGATATTTGCTTTTCACATCATTGGAATCAGTGATACCCATCAAGTCCGAAGAGGATTAATTTGCTTCTTAGGTGTATCAAAGGCAAGATAACTAAACAAGTCATTTTTAAAAAAAAACACACTTCTTGACTTAACAATTGAACTGTATAAACAAGTTCAAAACCTAAGTTTTAGTCATTGTGGGATCAGTGAGGAGGTTAAAGGAACGCCTAAGTGACACCCTCTCTCTCTGTAATCAAGGCTCCTTCTGCCTCCTTGTCCTCCTGAACCGCTCCACTGCATTCGACACAGTCAACCACTCCATCCTCCTCCACCTCCTCTCCTCCTTCATCAACCTCAGTGGGACTGCACTCGGCCTGGTTTGAGTCCTATTTAACCAACCACGGAAAGTGGGCCTCGAAGCCACTTTCGTTTTAAGAACAGCGGGGAGCCAAGTTAAGAGTGAAGTTAAGAATTATCCACAATCTTAAACAGTAGAGGCAAAAATAATTTGGTCACTGAAACCACAACAGTTTTTGTGCGACACTGCTGTGTGCAGTATCTCTGGCCTCCGCGTTTTGCCCACAAGATATACAGTCAATTCACTTCACTGTGTATTCTGTGAAGAGCTTCGAGACATCTCGAAGATCATGATATGGCGCTATATCAGATGCAAGGATTATTATTATTATTATTATGAGCTTCATGAGCTGAGACAGGATGGAAATTCAGGCCTCCGAGGTTGGGACGAAAAGTACTTGGGAAATATTCAATTTTTCTGGACTAAGATTCCTGGTCTTGGTGTTTGTTCCCTCTTCGTGGAGATCAGTTAGCACCTGCCATCTAGCATTTTTGCTGTGCTCTTATTTCTTATATATAAAAAAAACACACAACATGGAAACAGCAAAGATTTTTGAGGCCAAGAGGATTGAGGGGGTGGAGAGACACCAAACACTTTTGAGAGGAGGTGGAGTAGTAAGCAGGAGCCTGTGTTGTAGCAGGAACGAGAGAAAATTGGTGCCTGAATGTTTGCTTACATGGACGTGACATAAGAGGTTAAGAACTCGTCGGTTCCATGTACCTCCTGCTGTTCCAGGAGAGGAGAGCTCTCCCGGCTGATCTCCAAGATCAGGAATTGAACAGAGTGGAGGGACTGAACCTGAATCCTACCATCGTGCGGCATTAAATCAAAGGGTTTCAAGGCTGTGCCTAGACAATGAACTTTGTGTGTTTTATTGTCACTTGTGCAGTAATCACGAACGGTTCAGATATGGAATACCACAGAAAAGCTGTTGGGAGTGTGGTTAACTTCTCAATAAATATCCTTTTTGTATCCTCACACCTCTTCATTTGCAGCAGTTTGTGCAAGAACTATAATAACACAACCTTGCTTTGCTGTACTGTTGAATGCACTGCTGTCCGTGGCAGCAGAAGGGGGATGCTGTGTCTTAATAAACTAAATGCCAGGCAGGCGAACTCGCTTTGCTCTGTTTACAGCAATGTGCATGAACTTCATGGCTGTTTGGTGGGGTCTTTGCTGTGCGCAAATTCTTTACAGCGTATTTTGCGAAGCACTTTGGGACATCTTGATGTGACAAGGTGGACGTCAAATGCAAGGGTTATTATTATTATTCTTACTATTATCCTGTGCCATGCTTTGAGGGCTCTATCCGAACAGAAAGGCGCTGTGTGAAACTCAAAGCATTATTAACTACATTAATTCATAATGTTCAAAGAGCCCAAAGATGAGAATGACTCATCGGCCTCTGTCTCTTCCCCTCCCCCCAATATGGTTTTGCCAATGCTTGAAGAAACCGCTGTCACATCGGAGGTTTGTGCCATTTTTAGACTGCACACACTTGCTGTAATTGTAATTTATTTGAAGTCGCTGCAGCTGAACTTTTCTTTATGTGTTAGGTACCAAGGACTGGTTTACACTTACCGCGTTTCAAGGACTGCACAGTCTTCATGGACTGTTGAGGTAAGGGAAGTTTTTCAGTATGTACAGCAGAAGCAGACGTTCAACGGTTCAATAACAACAACAACAACAACAACTTGCATTTATATAGCGCTCTTCGTGCAGGATAGTGTCCCAGAGAGCTGTACAGAGGTAGGGTTTGATGCCAAGTTGTTGTTCAGGCACAGTTGAAAACCCGTCGTGACTTTTCTCTGTGAGATGATGGAATTCCTTGACTCGAAAATTGAGGGGACCCACTCTGCTACCAATCACCCCATCCTTGCCCAGTGCCACTGGCTTTTGGTCATCCTATCTCTCTGCCCCCACCCTCGACTCCAGGACCACAGATGTCCTGACAGACTGCCTGTCAGCCATCAAGATCTGAATGAGAGCCAACTTGAATGGCTTGAATATGCCAACGCCGTGTTTGTCAGCCTTCCCAACTCTTCCCTCCATAAGCTGCAAATCATCCAGAACTCTGCAGCTCATGTCCTCTCCCACACCAGGCTCCACGACCCCATCACACCCACCCTTGCCCGGCTCCACTGGCTCCCCAACCTTCAGTGGATCGAGTTCAAAATCCTCGTCCTCACTTTCAAGGCCCTCCATGGCCTTGTTCCCTCCTACCTTTCCGACCTGTTAACCCCTTATCAACCTGCCCGCACCCTCCGCTCAGCAGGCTCCGGCCTGCTCCATGAACCCCTTGCCTGGCCCGCCCAAGCATCGTGGGTCGGGCCTTCAGCCTCTCTGCCTACATCCTCTGGAACTTATCCTACGTTCCCTTCGCCTCATTCCTTCCCTTGCTTCCTTCAAGCCATGCTTTAATACCCTCCCCTTCGACCGTGCCCTCTCTGCCCTCCACCCTCCCTGATCCCAAACCCCACCCTCCCCTAATCCTAATCCCTGACTGTCCAGCGCCTTGGGACGTCCTGACATGAAATGCGCTTTACAAATGCAATTTTGTTGATGACTTGATAAGGCGTCATATAAATGGAAGGATTATCATCGTTATTAAGATCGTTCTGTATTAAAATTTAGAGTTCGCGTGGAATTGTGGCTAATCCTTAAATTTGTTTTCTGACAACTCAATTAGCAGCCAATTTAAATGTTTGTTGCTATTGTTGTTGTTGTTGATTCATTTGAGAATTTGGAGGCAAATTTGTATTTGTTGTGAGCGGGAGAGAGGTGCGGAATATAAATGAAGGTAAACCGAGAGAAAGATACCCGTAGCTTTGAAAACGTCAACAACGGTGTCAATGTGTGTTCTATAGTGTAATCATGATCCACGTTGTTCTTTATAATTTATTGTAACGGACTTCTGTTTGCACTGTTAAAGGAAAAAGTAATGATGTGGAGGTTCATGTTTTAAAGCCCAAACGCACGTATTAATTTCCTGACTATACTATCGGCGGCTGGCTTTACAGTGAGACCTTGCAGTCATTTTACGAGCTACTCGTGCTCAATTTACATTGAACGGATATTAATAAACACATGGGTGAAGGCCTAGAGTGGCGACGATAGAGCAAGATTAAGGCTGTGACTTTGTTGTTGGTTTATTCACTGGGGTTCTGCAGTCCATCACAGTGCCAAGACCATGTGTTTTGCGGCACAGTTCAGAGTCGAAGTTATATTTGTAATTCAATACAAAGTCTACTGATGTACATCGCAGTGTAAATTCACAACTGAGATCCGCTTGCCTTCCACAGCTCAGGCTGGATAAAGGCGATTTTTCAGTTGAAAAAAAATGGTGCGATGGAGTGATGAGTTTAAACGGGCAAAACATAAATGACCCATTTAACTCTTGTACATTCACACAGAATTTTTAGCTTAGTCCTAATGGCTTAGTAATTCCAGGAGCAATAAATACCTGTTAGTTCAGGTGAGGGCTTCCCCATTGCCTATCTGATTTACCTCCCACCAGAAGAGAGTAGGGAGTTTCTGGCCAACAGTCCCCCTGACAAATTGGCCACTCACTTCACGACTGGTGTGTGTGGGATATTGCTTTGCTCACAAAATACCAGTCATTACATCTCAGAGTAAAATCCCGTGAGATGCTTTGAGACGTCTCGATGAGTTGATGAGGCGCTATATCAAACGCAAAGGATTATTCTTAACAATCACCGGGAGCTCTGTTCAGTATTAACACAAACAGCCCTGGAACCTGTAACACTGCTGTGTGGGTTTATTTCAGACTGCCCCTGGAGTTACTAAAAGACTGTTTCGTAAAGTGAAGAACCTAATTTCTGCGTACCAGAAGGAAGACCAGGGGCTGGCAGTCGCTCTACAATACCCTGTGATCAATCAGAAAGGTAATCAAAGTCTCCTTCATCAATACGAATAAAGACAGGGTCGGTGTGTCTGTCTGTGTATCCACTAATAACGCAATAGCCGATTGAGGTAGAGACATGATTTGTACCACATCGGAAAGGTCTTGCACGCATGAGAGTCGTGGGCATTTTTATTTTGGGGGGAATCGCCTATCGTCGATGAGCTACATTTAAAAAATGCTTTCATTAAACCTCAAAATACGAGGTATGCCTGGTTTCTGAAAAGTAGCCCCAAAGGAAAACCTCTCTAAAGAGATACATCTATACTAACATACTCCGCAACAAACATATGGCAGTTTTTTTGCTTTGCAATAACTCGACGACCTGCCGGTTAGCGTAGCTTTGATAGTCCTCCTCCCAAAGGAGTCCTCCCACAGGAATCCTCACGGCTGAGTATAGATAACAAGCTGAGTCTGTCTGTGCGTCTGTCGATCTACATTCCATATTGGATCCTTCGGTTGCGAGCGGAGCTGCAACAGGTATTTCTCTCCAATGTTCTCTTGACTGTTACTTGTGCAGTTTTACACAGCCAGTTACAAATGGGATGTGGTGCTAATCTCATCAATTCATCTCATCAACCATCCTCCTTGGGTGGTGACGTGGGGTGGGGTTGGGGGAGGGAAGGCAACGTAAGTATGGATGGGGGTGGGGATGGGGTCTGTGGCGCAGAACTGGAAACGCCCAGCGATGGAATACCAGACTCTGAACCAACTTTATCTGATTTAATGAAACACATCAGCATTCAGATATGCAATTGACTCCTCGCCCACGAAAGCTTTGATGAGGACAAGGAATCAAACCGTACGTGAGGTTTAAACTGATCTTAAACACCGCGTTGATCACACTTTGTATCACGCTTTTATTTGTGTGTTTTGTTTTTATAAGCGGTGAAGATATATCGCCTACTGTTACAATTCTGTTAATTTTAATCGTTCCAGGTGTTGACAATGACGAAGACTATCTCTTGATGAACCCGGCTGAATGACTGCCCGTCCTGTTTCTCGTTGCAGGACGTATGACGACGGACTGAAGGGTCCGTGATCGCAGGGAGTGTGTTTTTTCGGTACGGACTGGAAACACTCACCGTTTGAGCCACGAAGAATCTTCAGCCGAGCTGAGTCGCTGTGTTCGAGAACCAACATTTGGAAAAAAAAGTCGAGTTCTTAAATAACCATTGGTATTTAGTTTCAAGCATCGAAACTCTACTTTGGCAGCTTTTTGTACTTAATTTATGCGTGCTCCTCAATTCTGCCTGTTGTCAAAAGCCCTTGTTGAAGGCATGCGTTTTTTATATACTGTTGTCTTTATTTATTTTTTCCTCCCCCCCCCCCCCCCACCATTTGCTTCACAGATGGGATCTGTGCAGTTTTAACATGCTTCCTCTGAATAGAATACCCAGTGCTACAGCACTCGCCGTTGTGCACAGATATCCCCAGGTCCAATTAAGAGATGAAACATGATACCATTTGATGGTGGGGCAAAACCTGAGACAAGTTTCCTTACTCCACACGCCGAGCAGTAAATAGGAATCCCATCGTCAGTCGATTGGCCGATCGTTTTCTGTGGGTAATAATCGCTTGAAAAATAATTTGGTGACTCAATCCTCCACTGTTTGTAGGACACTGCTGTGCGCAATTGGCACCCGCAAAGCACAGTCAATCCACTTTACGATATATTCTGTGAAGTGCTTTAAGGCACTCTATCAAATGCAAAGATAATTATCTTAACTGTCCAATACAAAATAACGTTTCGAGTATTTTGCTAACCTGGATTAATCAAGTCACCCATAAAACCGTGGCAAGTGGCATAGAGTGATGAGCAGTCTGGAACATGCCTACATATTGAGAAGGGAGTTTCTCCTGGTGTCCTGGCCAACGCATCCCCTAAATAAAATTTGTCACTGTTTGTGGCTGTTTGTTGGTGTGTTCAAATTGGCTACCATGTTCGCCCACAAACACGCAGTCACATCATTTTGCAGTATATCCTGAGAAACACTTTTGAGATGATATGATAACAAGATTACATTTGTATAGCGTTTTTCACGTCGGGAGAACGTCCCAAGACGCTGGACAGTGTACAGCATTTCAGATGAGGTGCTGTATCGGAAGCAAGGATTATTATTATAGTATATATTGACTGGTTTTCAGCACCTAACCATCGTTGAAGCCTTTTTTTATATAAGAAAGGTTAGTTTCTGTGAAACAGCCCTTGTTTCCTTCATATACAATAATTTTCTTCAAATGGTTTTTATTTTATGGGTTTTTTTTTTGAAAAGCAACAACCTTTATGCTAAATTTCCCTCCCTTTCTCGTAGGGATAAGGCTGTATCTAATTCCCCAGCACTCAAACCATGAAATCTGTAGATAAATGGATAACTTTGGATTACTTTAGTTGCTTTACGTCGTGTTGGATGTTGAGGAATTTTTATATCTTAAATAGAATCCTTTTTCATTGCTGTTCTCAGAAGTCAGACAATCGGGGTTGTGAAAGGTTTTTGAAATGCACAATAAATAGAGGGAAAAGTCAAAGAGTTTGGATCCTGTGTTAAAATGTGCCTATTGTTAGTTTTATTGAAATGGACATTTGCACAACGTGTTCTAAACATTGCCTTTCTTACGTACATTTTTGTGTGTCAGCCTGGCTCAGTGGTCGTGCTCTCTTCTCTGAGTCAGAAGGTTGTGTGTTCAAACCCCACGTTGGGACTTGGAATCACGTAGTCTGAGCTGACACTCCAATGCAGCGCTGGGGGGGGGGGGGGGGGGGGTGTGTGTGCGTTGCATTATCGGAGGTGCTGTCCTTCAGATGAGATGTTAAGCCGAGGTCCCGTCTGCCTGTTCAGGCGGATGTTAAAGATCCCACGGCACTGTTCGAAAAGAGAAGGCCGTTTCTCTCTCCCGACGTCTTGACCGATAATCCCCCAAATAAAATGGGTCACTCGCTTCATGGCTGTTTGTGGGACATAACTGGCTGCTGTGTTTCACCCACAAAATACATGGTCAATCCACTTTACAGTATATCCCGTGAATCGCTTTGAGACGTCTCGACGACGTAATAAAAGCCTGTATCAAACGCAAGGATTATTATTTATTTATAAAGCCCTTTCCCAACAAATCAACAGAGTTCACATGCTTTGTCAGAATGCCAGGAATGAACTATTGACAAATGTGCTTTAACCATTTCCCTTCCACGCAAACACACACGAAAAATAATAATTTGGTGACTCAATCCTCCACTGTTTGTGGGACACTGCTGTGCACAACTGTCACCCACAAAATACGCAGTCAATCCACTTGACGTTCTTTAAGGCTCTATATCAAATACAAGGATTATTATTATCGTACTATAATAACGTTCGAGTATTTTGCTAATCTGGATTAATCAAGCACCCAGGGACCCATAAAACTGTGGCAAGTGGCCACAGTTTTATGGGTCACACACACATAGAGTAAAAAGATAGCACCAGTTAATCAACAAAGAACAAATCAAAAGTGCTCGATTACATTTCAAGACAAAATGGACCTACAGGCCAGGACGAGCCGGAATTCTGAGCCTTTGATGTCCACGTACGTTTATGTTCAAACCACAGCTTGTTGGGAGAGCGATGAGGAACAGTCCGATTTATCACACTCCAAAGCCAATTGTAGTGCCCTTGCACTGTAGCCAGACATCTACTAAAAAGTTTAGGAAGGGATTTATCACAGCTTCCATTGAAAGGAGATGAAAGAGACTTTGTCAGCAGAGCAGGAGCCTCAAGTGTGGAGTTGTTAATCATCCGGTTATTATTGCTAATGCAGTAAATCTTCCCGATAGCTCACGTCTTGCCAGTGAGAGAGGAGTGTATTCTCTGTAATGCAAATGGATAGCTCGGTCGCAAACCTGCTCGACCATGATAATTCATGGCAGCTCACGGGCCTGGTAACTAACCATCGCGCTAATCTGCCACTGTTCGCTCATCCCGCGGAAGGCAACACATAGCTACACCAAAAACTTGTTAAGGATCGAAAACTTGTTCAGAACGAGGAGCGAAAATTGAAAGTGAACGAAACAAGAGAAGCCGTAAAGTGAAAGTTTATTTCCCTTTTTCTCTCAAGACGCTCATTAATGCGAAACATGTTAACTAACCGTCATTGCAATGGCGTGTGGCAGCAGAGCCCTTGAGAATTCTCATAGAAAAATATACGCTTTAGTCTGATTGTTACGGGGGCAGCTCACCGACTCCACTACACACTGGTCCGCAGCAGAGCAAGACAGGGAGAGGGACTACACACACTGCTCAGTACAGGGGAAACAATCAATGAACAAACTAGGAGACGCAAACAAAATTAGGACCCGGTGTTACTTAGCGACACGACTTAACGCCGCGGTAAAGCGTTCCTGAACGTTTTGCGGAGTTTCATCCGGCAAACGTAAAGCAGCATAGGAAAGCACTGTTGGCGCTCCACATCCGGGGCTGGACACTTTGCTACGACCTGGAGGGAAGTAGAAATTTCAAGACTCCGCCACCTCCCACTCACCCACCCATCACAGCAATGTTCCACAAGCAGCCACCAAGCCACCGACCAATTTTATCTGACAGATTGTCAGCCAGGACACCGGGAAAAACTCCCTCTCTTTTCAAATATTTTGAATAGCCGCAGGATCTTTAACGTCTATCTGAACGGTCACACGCCGTGACCTCGGTTATAATCTCTTGTGTGAGAGGAAGCCGTCTCCATCGATGTAATTTCCCCCATCACTGCACTGGAGTAAATTTACAGTAGGAATGAAATACAAAGCATAAACCTTCTGTCCACAAAATATACAGTCAATCCACTTGACAAGTATGTCCTGTGAAGCATTTTGAAACGTCTCGATGACACGGGAAGGTGCTATCTGAAACGCAAGGATTATTATTATTATTTTTATTTAAACCATTTGTTTAAATGCAACCTCTGCATTTCTTTGAACAACGACAAATTACATTTGCATTGCGCCTTTCACATCGGGAGGACGTACCAAGAACTAGAGGAACAGGGAGATTACAAGCCTCAGATGTTTAAATAGCCTGTCCAGTCAGTCTTGGGGAAGCACTGTGGGCGGGGGTGGGGGTGGGGGGTGGGGGTGGGGTGGAGAAGGAGGTCCATAAAGCCACATTTTTGGGGTCATTTATCCAAAAACTGCCCTTTTCCATTTGAATTTCTCCTCAGTCCAGGATTGTGTCTTTTGTTACTTATTGGTCTCTAATAAACTGAGATAATAAGAAGAAACGGCTCAGCTGTGTTTTTAGCCCAGTGACATTTTGACAGCCACTTACGATCACCTAAGTATGTTTCATTTCGAAATCGTTTCAAAACAGAGCATGAAAAGCACCGACATATGTCACCCTCTCTATTCGCCAATCATGGCACTAATTACACATAGGATTAGTAGCGCGCTCAAGTGACAGTGGCAAGAGTGCTGTTGTTTAAGGGATGGGTGCGTTTTCGAATTCTGTTCGCCTTGCCTCCATGCGCGGAGTTCCCAAAGGGTCGCAACGAACGCGGAGTGAGTCAGTCTCCGTTTCGCTGGCTCCATGACAGATTTCTTCATTTGCAAGCGTTTAAATGATCCGCCTGCACAAAGCAATCACGCACCGTGGAATCCCCAGAACAATATTTTGGGATGCACCAAGACAGTGTAACAAATGTACTCTGTTTAGAGTTGCAGAGGGCAATCTTAGGAATGGCTAATCGATGACTGGAATAGGTTGAAGCCAGGACGCCGGGACTCATTTATAACAGGGCTTCACTTCACGGCTTTAGTGGGACATTGCTATAAGCAATCTGACTGCCAAGTTTGCCTACTTTGCAGTGTATCCCGTGAAGCTCTTTGAGACACCCTCCCGAGGTGAAAGGCGCCCTATCAAATGTACGGATTATTATTGTTATTATTGTCAATGCTGTAGTGAATATCTGACTATGGTCCCACGCAGGTGTGGGCAATGAATTGCATGAAAATCCTTTTGCAACTTGCACGTGTCACAAGATGCGGAGTTATCGGAAGCCACGCTTCCCAGCAGCGCCTCCAAAACTGGAACTAATGCCTCAGAAATTGTTTCAAACGCACTGTAAATCCATTATATTCTTCTCGCTCTCCTTTTGCCTGAATCATTTTCGATGAAACCATGTGAAAGAAACAGACGCAAAGGTATAATTTTTTAACATGAACGTAAAACTCAAAAAATGCCTAGCAATTTCCACCAAATTGTTCCATGAAAGTATGCAAACGTTTTCTGGTTCTTAAACACTTTTTGCTTCTTAAAAACACATTTAGTTTGCCTCTCCTATTGACAGTAAGTTATATGGTTTGGGTGGATGAGTTACTTTTTTAACAAAAGGAAACCAGGAGGCTAAAAGTGCGATGTTTCTTATTCGATGGGATAAACAGCATTCCCCTCTCCACAAATTATACCAGAGTCAAAGATCACAAGATTGGTTTGGATGAAAAAGGCCCTTCAGCCCGTCTGAGCTTATCCTTCTGGAAAACCCAGCTTATTATCATCCCAGCATCAAGCTGCTTTACAAACGAAACCCAGTGTCCTAGTTTCAGCCACCCTTCCCCTTGGTACAACTTGCATCCATTAGCCTATTATTACATGGTGGGTTAGACGCTGAGCGAGTGAGGTGACTAAAGGGGGGCGTCGAAGAGGTAGGTTTAAAGGTGGTATTTGCAGACAGAGGTATAGAGGGAGAGAGGCAGAGGGATAGAGGTTAGGAGTTTCAGAAGTTAGGGGCAGAGTGACTGGTGATGCCTATCATTCACTCCGTGACCCACTTGTTCTCTTCCGTCTCCCTTTCCATCACCTGCTCTTGTCCTCATTCTCTAATTGATATTCCGAAGCGCTCACCATCGTAACAGCATTTTGCCATCGTCGATTCATTTTTTTTTTGATCTTTAATTAAATCTTCTTTCTCCTTCCCTCAAGCGCCCGTGTTATTATGCAGATTAACTGTGGCTTATCCCTGCATAAATCCAAATCCACCATCTTCTGTGAGCATCCTCTTCACTTCATCTCCATTCCATGCCAAATCACATTTGAGCAGCTTGTAAGGTCCTTAGTCCTTTCAATTGGTTATTTGGGCTTCAATCCAATTCGAGCTCCTGAGTTACAACACAGTTAAAACCTCCTCTCCCCACACAGCTCCATTTTAAGTGTTAACAAGCCTCTCATTCATAGAGAATCATAGGCTTTTACGACACTGAAGGAAGCCATTTGGCACATTCAGCCCTCGAAAGACCTATTCAAGCCCTGCTCCTCCTCCCCCCTGCCCAGACTCTTATATTTTTTGTCATCACATATTTGTGTGATTCCCTCTTAAGATCCCGTGGCGCTATGCAAAAAGAGAAGGGAGTTTCTCTTTTCTTGGCTGTCCTGGCTAATGATTCCCCACAAATAATATTGGTCACTCCCTTAATGACTGTTTGTAGGAGACATTGCTGCGTGCAAACTGGCTGCTGTGTTCACTTACAAAAAACACAATCACTGCACTTTACAGTCTATGCCAACCACAGCTCCTTCAACCCCCGACACACACCTTGAGCATTGTAGTGAGAATAATAATACTAACATTGAATATACCATTTATATAAAATATATATACACTTTTATACATTTATTTTTAATATATCATCAAATATAACATCCCAAATCTCTCAATAAAACATTTGATATACCGGTCAGTACATACCAGTACCATTTGATATATACGTATATATACACCTATACATATCCAACAGTTTCAAAGTGCCTCACAAAAAATTACTGTCAAGTATTGATCTGCAGCTACAAGTCCTCCTGATGTGAGAGACTATATCAATGTAAAATTGTTGCTGTGGGTCACACAGTAAATGACCAATTTATCTGGGGGAATCGTTGGCCGGGCAACCAGGAGAACCTCCCTTCTCTTTGCCAGTGATCATCATATTCCTGAATCACGTCATGGAATTCAGTCGGGCTCTGCAGCTAATCTGCTCAGTGTACCGATCGGATGCAACGAGCTTACTCCTTGCAGCAGACATAATTAGGGGGAGCTATGGGCTGTGCCCAGTTTGGATGGGGAGAATGAACGATGACGTAATTAACTGACCATTCTCTGGCTCTACTGACGCTGGCAATGGTTTTATATTGTTGGCTAAAGTGCTAGGACGTCACCAATGCATTGCACTTTCATTCTGCGCGTGTGGAAAGTTCTGAAGTCGTGAAGAGAAACATGTTATTCGCCTATGATGGTGAGCGACACAATCGTGATGGGAAATCCCATCGGGGGCCAAGATCGCAAAGGTGACATAGGTAATAATGCTCAATGGGATAATAATAATAATAATCCTCATTAATAGGATTCCCTTATCCTACCTCGCCCTCGCTGAGTCTGACATGGATTGGAATGATTGACTGAGATCAGGTTGACATTGACACTTTTTTCCAATTTTTCCAACCGTCGAAATGCCGTCTGGTGAATTCACTGACACTTGGATGATATTCCCAACATGATTCCCACTGACGGAAACATTGCCTAGCAGCACATTCTCTACTTCAATCGTCCGCTGCTGTCAGATAACATTAGAAATGAAAGGAGACAAACAGGAGTGTGTTGCATTGGTCTGCTACAAACAGCCTGATTTACTGTTAAGTCAAATGATTGTCAATCTGCTCAAATGATCGTTAGTCTGCCGGCTTCTTGTGAGACAGTAAAACTCCTTCCTTGGCATATCCTTGTTTGGCATCATGTTGCTCCCTGGGTCAAATACCAAGTCCCACAAACAGTCGTGGATTGAGTGATCAAATTATTATTATTTTTTAAGGCATTGTTACCCCCGGAAATGCGATTTCTCAAACGACTAACAACCAGGTTCCTACTTACTGCTCGATAAACAGAGACGTGTGGAGTAACGAAACTTGCCTAACTTTTTGCCCTGCCTGGGAATCAAACCCAGGTCCTCTCGCTTGCGAGGCGAGTGTTCTAACCGCTGAACTACAGGACTCCAGCACGTGACGAGTCCGATTACACCTTCACCTGTGACACAGCAACCGTGGCCCATCCCTGCGAGACCACAATATTGTGCGAACTTCAATGAAAATAATCTTCTGGCAACGGTTTTCGACAGATCCGGCCCCGTGGATCAGTGACTGAATGAAAGTTGGATTTCCAGCCCTGTTGTGCTACATTTATTTATAAATTTCCATACAGAATCAGTCGTTTCCATAAGTCCATAATTAACCTCCATCATATCTTGCTTGAATGCCAATCGCATACTCAGTACATGAAAATCACAGAACGATTAGCAGCCCACAATTGGCTAGCGTTTTAGTAATGTCTACCTGAACGTCACAACATAAAGATACTAATAGCTTGTCTGGCTTACCCTTCATATACTTCAAATATGCGTCAACATTTTTTTGTGTCAAGACCACATTCTAAAATTAATCACAAGAAAATATGTTAACGAGTTATTACACTTCCGCATGGATTCCTTGTTAATGAACAGGCCTCCCAGAGTGGGAGAGAGAGCGAGAGAGAGAGAGAGAGAGGGAGAGCGCGAGTGTGAGAGGGGGAGAGGGGGAGAGAGAGACAACACAGACAAACGAATGTCCTGTAAACTGAGTGATTCCACACAATCGGACGACTCAACAAAACGAAAGGAATACAGAGAGAAGAGAAACGATTTGATAAACGAGAGACGATGAACGCACTAAAAGACGTGCCTTTTAAAATGCGAGAGAGGGAGGGAGGGAGGGAGGGAGAGAGAGAGAGAGAGAGAGAGAGAGAGAAACCCCAGGGGCTCACACAGGGTCTTCTTTACGGTTTACCTGTGACTTTAAGTTCATCAAAAGAAAAACAATACGAGAACAGACCAGGAATGAACAGAATTAACGCCCCCCACCCCAACCCACCCCCACACATCCCCATCCCATTGCCCCCACCCCCCATAAAAGACATCTTTGTCGACAGGTGCAGCCAGATCACGTCACTCACTCGAGGCCAATGGAGGGTTTAGAGGGTACACAGCTGGCGTTGTCTCCAGTGAGTGGGGGCGGGCGGGCGGGGGGGGGGGGGGTCCATTAGGAGGCAAAATACAGGAATGAAATGAACACACTCGATTTCCCCACTTTTCCCTCCTCCCCCACCCCCACCCCCTTCAATCTCCCTCCCCTCTTCCTCTCCCTCTCACCACCGCCTCTCCTCTCTCCCCCTTCCCCCTCTCTCCCCTCCCACCTCTCTCCCCCCTTCACCCCTATTGCTACGCCTCCCCTCTCTCTCCCCCCATCTCTCCCCCCTTCACCCCTATCCCTCCCCTCTCTCCCCACCTTCACCTCTATCCCTACACCCCCTCCCCTCTCACCCGCCCTCCCTCCCCTTCCCCCCCACTCCTCTATCCCTCCCCTACCACCCCCCCTCCCTCCCACCTCTTTCCCCCACCCCACCCCCCCACCCCCCCACCCCCCACCCCTCCTTTTTAGTACGTTAGCCCTGGAACTATATACAGTACAGATTTAGGGTTGACCTGAATTGGGGTCAGTTTGAAATCTTTTTTTTTCGCACACATCATCAGTCACTGAAGGAATATTAAACAGTGGTGGTGGTGGGGGGGGGGAGGGGGGTGGTGTTTGGGTGGTGGGGGTATTTATTAAAATACCAATCTTTTTATCACACGTTTTGAAATTCTTTTTTTTAATTTTAAATTTTTTTTTAAAGGCAGCAGCTTGAAAAAATCGACTTGTTTCTCCATCACAATAATATATAATAATAATAATAAATATATATATAGATATATATATGTAACACACACACATGTATATATATATATATATACTATACCATAATATACCTATAATATACTATAATATAATATATATATAGATAGATAGATAAATATATATATATATAATGTTACACGGGATATATATATATATATATAATTCTAGAAAAAAGAGTACGGCAAGAAAATCAACACGAAAAAGGGGGGAGAGGGGGGGTGGGGTCTTAAAAACAGGCAGTCTTTGGTGACTGTAAAAGGCGGGCGTTATCAATCAATCAATCATCAATCAATCAATCAATCAATCAATCAATCAATAATCAATCAATAATCAATAATTATCATTTCTTTTTCTTTTCTTTTCTTCTCTCCTCTCTCTCTTTCTCTCTCTCCTCGGGAGTGTCTGTTACCTCTCGTCGCTGCCGCCGCCGCGCCTCACGAAGCGGACGTTGCCGGGGCTGTCGGACAGCTCGGCGAACTGTTCGGGCGGCAGCACGGCGCGGCCGTCGTACCCGGGCACCCTCCCGCCCGCCAGCAGCTGGCGCCGCTCGGCCTCGGTCCAGGCGCGGGTGCCCCGCTCGCCCCGGCCCAGCCGCCGCCGCTCGCGGGCCCAGGCCCGGGCCACCGCCCGCTGGCCGGCCAGCTCCAGCACGTGCCGCCGCTCCTCCGGCAGCGTCGAGCCGTAGCGCACGTTGAAGCACAGCGGCCCGTGCTGTAGCTGGATGTCGGCGAACCGGCGGGTCCTGCCGCCCACCGCCGACGTCATCTGCGACACGGTCACGTTCACGCCGTTGGCCAGCACGCGGCCGCCGCCGCTGCTCACGCTCCCGCCGCTCCCGCCCGTCGTCGTGGCCGCCGCCGCCGTTTGCCCGATCACCGCCAGGTCCTCCTCCAGCGGGCCCGACTTGACGAAGTAGTGCGTGTCGCGCCCGTCCACCGTGAAGTGCAGGCCGGCCAGGTAGCGCGCCCCGTGCAGGATGGCGGCCAGGCGCCGGCTGTCCTCGCTGGCCACCCCGATGATCTCGGCCGCCGTCGCGCCGTCGTCCGCCACGGCGAACCGGACGCCCCGGCCGAAGACCGAGGGCGCGGCGGCGAAGCGCGGCCGCCGCTCGCCGTCGCGGCAGTCGCGCGGGTTCCGCCCGTGGGCCTGGGGCAGGCGGTCCAGCGAGATGAAGCTCTTCAGCTGCCGCTGCAGCTCGCACTGCACCCCCAGCACCACCTGAGGGGAGGGGGGTGGGGTGGGGGGGGGTGGTGGGGGGGGAGAGAGAGGAAGAGGGTATTATCATTGATACACAATGGGCGCCTTTATCACGTTCTTCGAGGCGTCTCGAAGCGCTTTGTGGGATATACCGTAAAGCATAGTGACTGTGGGGGAGGGAGTGGAGGGGGTGAGGGTGAGGGAGGGGGGAGATCGTTGGCCGAACGCGCCAGTTCGATCGCGCACAGCTAATCGTCGTCCCCTCCCCCCGCAAACGGTTGGCGGATTGATTGACGTGACCGGGAAACGTTATTGTTTTCTCGAGGGATTATTATTATTATTATTATTATTATTCCCCCGCCCACCTCGTGGATAATAAAGCCGTCCTCCGGTCGACTCACGACCGGGTTACCTTACTGCTTGTTAAACACGGGCGGGCGCCGGCGGGCGGAGTAAGGAAACTTGCCCAACGTTTCGCCCCGAACCGCTCGGGAATCGAACCCAGGTTCCTCTCGCTTGCGAGGCGAGCGCTCTAGCCACTGAGCTGCTGGATTACAGTGGGTTCAAGGGGCGGGGGTGGAACAGAGACTTTTTTTTGGGTGGCGGGAGGTGGGGTGGGGGGTGTCCTCGCTGGCCACCCCGATGATCTCAGCGCTTCCCATTTTTATGGCTTTGAAGTTGCCTGCCAACTGTGCCCGGCATGTTCAAATTACCCCCATGCTTCAGTCTAATCGAATAATAATAATAATAATAATAATAATAATCCTTGCATTTGATATAGCGCTTTTCACGTCAGGAGGACGTCCCAAAGCGCTTCACAGAACACACTGTAAAGTGAATTGACTGTATATTTGTGGGCGAACGCGGCAGCCAATTGCGCACAGCAATGTCCCACAAACAGTCTTAGATTGAAAATGACCAATTTATTATTGTTTTTGGTTTTGGAGGGATTATTATTAGGCTCTGTGTGGAGTAAGGAAACTTGCCCAAGGTTTGGCCCTCTGCCTGGAATTGAACTCAGGTCTCTCACTTGCAAAGCGAGTGCTCCAACCACTGAGCTACAGGACTCCACGTTGCGTAATAATCGTTGCGTTTGATTTAGTGCCTTATCACGTCATTGAGACGTCTCACAACACCGCGGGTGCTTTGCATTGACGAAACCCGCTGCCTTTACTCGTTACCAGAGCTCGGCTTTGATAACGAAACACGGGGAGATGGCAGTTCTTTCGTCAGCCGTCTGGAAATCATAAGATCGGGTCGGCCGAAGAGAGAGGCTCTTCGGCTCATCTGATCTCATCTTCCCATTAGATTTTTTTTTAACGGAACTGAGGACTGCGGCCACTTGGCCCATTGGAACACCCACCCCTGCCAAGCCTTACCTTGCTGGGGTCCCAGTCTTGGGTTTTGGTTTGAGTCTTCAGTAGCTCGTAAGTGGGTTCCATGGTGTGCATTTCAGGTTTGGGAAACCCTGGCACCACGTTGTGGAGCTGAAAACCAAAGAGCTGTAGCCAGCTGCCAATATCTGCGGAGAGAGAGAGAGGGGAAGAGAGAGAGAAGTGTTACTCTGGCGGACACAGCTATTAAAAGGCTTGCTTTTTTTTTCCTGAACAATAATACGCATTTGATACAACTGCAATAACGGAATTACTGTACATTTGTATAGCGCCTTTCATGTCAGAAGAACATCCCATGCCACCGGACAGTGAAGGGTTTTCAACCAAGTTTAAACATATATATTACTATGGTACAGCATAATATACATTATCATAATATATATAATAATAATAGAGAGAATATGATAAGCTTCTACATCTATATATTATTATGATACAGTGCCTTTCGCGTCATGAGGGCAACGTAAAACTTCACAGCATTTACCGTAGAGTGTAGGGACTGTGTATTTTGTAGGTGAAAGCGCCAGCCTGTTTGCACAGGGTAATGTCTCCACAGGCAGCCACGAAGCCAATGACCAATTTTATCTTGGGGGATTGTTGGCAGGATGTGAGAGAGACTTCCTTCTCCTTTTTGGGATCTTTAATGCCCACCTGAGCAGGCAGATGGGTTTAACATCTTACCCAAAGCACGATGCCTCCAACAATGCAAAGAAGATTGAGAATGGATATGATGGAGGCTTATAAAATGCTAAAAGGCCATGAATAATGTAGATGCAATCAGGTGATTATGATTGCAGAACTGAAGGGCACGAAGACAAAATTAGCAAGCCTCGAATACACTCGGAGATTGGAAGAACCCCCGCTCCTCCGCACCCCCCCCCCCCCACACAGAGCATAAATAGACTCCCATGTAAAAGCAACTGATGTCATGTTGATTAACTGCTTGAAACGAGAACTGGATAAATAACTGGACGAAAATAGGCTTGAAGATTATGTAGATAAGCACAGTGAGAGACAATCAATCCCTTCACGAGGCACAATGGCCCCTTATAGTACTCAGCCCATCTGTGGAACCTAATTAGCTTGAGTTATGAGCCTGTGGGTTGGGGGAGTAGGGGTTAAGATTGGGCTAATATCATGGATGCTTTTTTGAACTTTGTTTTGATAATTGCAGGGAGACTCTCCGACTGTCCTGCCCGACAATCCCCCGGGTAAATTCACTTCACAGCTGTTGGTGTGGTAGGAACATTGCCATGCGCAGATTGGCTGCTGCAATCGCCCGCAAGACACGGTCAGTACATTTCACAACGATTCCTGTGAAATGCTTTGCGACGTCCTCCTGACCTGAACGGTGCTGTATCAAATGCAAGGATTATTATTATTGTCATTGTTAAGTATTATCATGATTACAAAAGGTGAGGGACACAGGGAATCCAATAAAGTTGAATTTAATTTAATGCAACGTTGATAAGGGAATGTTCCCATTTCAGGCACACAGCAGTTCATCTCTCCCCACCCCCAACCCCCACCCCCCATTGATGTAGAATCGGGAAGAATTACTCCTTCAACCTCTGCATCAAGCACTACTCTGTAAGTAACTGTAAACGAGAGCTTTTCCATTTCCCACATCAGCCACTCTTAAGGTCTTTCTGAGCGCCTTTGTCAATTGGATGACAAATTAGGTTGAGTTTTATACCACGTGGTCGATACGAAGGTTGCTCCCTTTAAAAAGGTTTTGCCGCATGGAAGGGTTACAGAGCATGTATTTCTACATACAAAACAGAAGCTACCTGAGGGTTGTTATACGCAAAGCGATTCCTTCATCGGGACCCCCTGATTATGTCACAAACCAGTGGCTTATTGAGTCATCCGATCTCAGAGTTTGTAACGTAACCTTTAACACATGGCCAGCCAAATGTTACTCCATATAATTCAGCACTATCGTCCCTTACTCTTGATCTTAGATAAGCATCCATACACTTGACACGCAGGACACAGGGTATTGCCCTCCCCGGATGTAAGTAGCTCAAGTCCACTGCTCTTTCAAGCGTGCCTTGCCTTGTTAGTGCTGCCATTGCTTTCCTATTGGCAACGTGCGCTGCTGCTTTCAACCACCGTGTTAAGTTTTGCTTAGTTGGAGCACGTAGCACTAAGGAGGGAGGAGGGAGAGGATAGGAGAATGATATATGCACCATGACAAACTTTTGAAACTGTTATTAACTCCACATAACGCAGGGAGAATCTTGCTTCAGGCTCTGCGCACTTTGTATGACTCGGAATATATTGCCATTTACGGTCGGCGGTTTACAAATGAAATGGAGAAGAACTTTTTTTTTTCTTGAAGCAGATTAGCAACGGCATTTGCAACTGTCTGGAGTGTGGCGGAATTTTTTTTTTTAATTTCACACTGATTGAATACCTAGCATGAACCTCCACTCTCTGAATCAAATTACTTCATTACAGTCTGTACAAGCCATTTTGGGCACAATTATCCATCATTGTGCCATGTATATTCCGACAACCGTGACAGCTTCCCGAAGATTAAAATATTCGCAGGTTTGACGAGGGAGGAGGGGAATTATCAGAGCAATCAGTACCTCAAGCACACTTGGAGAAAAGTTCAGCAAAACCGCAACCCAGAAAGACATTGAACTTATCATCTTGTGACAAAAGTGGCAATAAAAACAAGTCGGCTGCTCAGCCCATCCGTCTGTGTTACAGGGGTGTCTACTTTGCACAATTTCTCAACGGCAAAATGTGGATTTGCACTATTTAATAAGGAGTCTGAGACGCGCAAATGGGAAAGGCTGTAAATTTCACCCTTGGACCTTTATGTTTGAGCGGTTGAACAGCCAAAGGACCAATGCAAAAGTCATCCCCTTGGTCTCCGAGGGAATAGAAACTTGGTCAGTTACACAAAGTTGGTAATAGAGAAGGGAATCAAACCCACACAAGGGTTTGGATCGAAATGAATTCAACTGACAACTTTGGCCGATTTCATGAAATTATTCAATCAACCCTCGTCTCTTTCTGCCTTTCGTCTGTTCTCCATAAGGATCGCGGTAGAAACCCTGGCAGAGAGTCTCTCCTGGGATGTCTGACTGAAGTGATCGTGCCTCAGTAATCTCGAGAGTACAATTGATTAATTATTTAGAAAGCCCATTTCTAGTGCTCGCTAAATTTATTTTGATCTTGAGTGGGGTTGGGTGGGGGGGGGGGAGGGGGGAGATGAAAAATCTGTCTCGGAATTGATAACATTTGCTCTGCTTTTTTTTGACAAAGTCTTTAGTGTTACTGTATTCCTATTTAATGTGTTTGAACCAAAAAACAATTCAACCCATCATGTAGGAGAGTCTACAAGTGCTCTGTGTGCGTCTGAAGTCTGCGTATCAAAGCTTTTATTTGGATAGTCCTATGAAGGGATCAGTTAAGCACATGAGCAAACCAATTGTTCAGCAAGCCTTTAAACAGGGCACAGTTTATATGAAGATATATTTAATTCAACAAGCAAAGGCTTATCGTGGAGTGCGAGCATGGTTCTTATTAAGTGTTAGCTGGAACCGCTCGTGTTAGGAGCAAAACTGAGGCCCGTGATGTGTTAATTATCACTCGTGCTCGCAAGCACAACCCAGTTTGCAATTTATCGATTGCCGAAGTTCACACTAAGTTTATGAAATTCATAATTTTTGGCCCAGTTTGAAAGTCGCCGAGTCTTGTTATTGCAGAAGGAAAGAATTAAAGGGATTTGAGGTCAGGGGTTAATGAGACATATTTAATGCATTTTTATTACTCCACCGTCTCCCATTTGTATAATTCATGGAAGCGCAAGGAGCTTAATGGTCAAACATTCCCTAAAACTACATTTCACAAGAACATCCAGCACTAATCAATCCAGACCGCAGTATCTCGCACCTCACCTCAATTCACTCTTGCATATTTTGTAACCTTGTCATTCCGACTCGCTAAAGAAAACATATTTCTTTCCAATTAATCTAATTGGGTCTACTCCGGCGTAGTTCATTAATATGTTATGATAGCGTAACAATCATGCCTTTCCGATTTCATGCAGTTATTAGTTATTATTACATAATTTATAAGTTTGTGTGGTCACTGGCCCCGCCACAGGCAAAGTAAGAGGGATAGCAATGGCAGATAAGTAGATGATCTCTTTGTCAGGTTTCCCAGGCAGAAGTTGGGTAGGGTTCATTTCACATTCAGAAATTAATTGCATTGAGCAAGACAATTTGTCTTGCACAGTTTTCAAAATGTCAAGAAAATAGGTAATTTCGCTTTCGTAATTTCAGTCCAGTGGTTGGGGGGGGGGGGGGGTTTGGGGGAAGGGGGAAGGGGGTTGGGGAAGAGAAGGTTGGGGAAGAGAAGTAGGATGGGGGGGGGTTTGGGGAAAGAGTAATCATTCCAATCATTCCAACAATAATAATAATGATCTTTTACATTTGGTACAGCGTCTTTCCCCTCGAGAGCACATCTCAAAGCGTTTCACAGGGTACACCGCACAGTGCATTTGCCCGAATTCGCTTTGTGATGCACTGCACACAGTGCCACGTTAAGCGCTCAGAGGCGCTGCCCCGCATGAAGGACAGCAAATAAATGCAAGTTGTTGTTGTTGACCTGCCCCCACTCGTTTTGTGGCCGAATTTGGGCAGTCAGTTGGCACCCAGCAACCTCCCGTGAACGGCCGTGAAGAGAGACGACCAATTTTGTTAGCGTGAGGGGAAGCATGGGAAGAAGTTGTCGCCCAGGACATAAAAGTGAGACCGAGACGGAGAACATAATGGCAGTTCCACTCAATCGCGCATTTATTTTGTGACAAAATGTTCACCGCGGGCTGAGAACTTGGGTGAGAACTTTGTCTGGTGCTGTGCGTGCGCCTTGCTTACCTGTGGTGAACTGGCTGATGTCTTGGATGGTGCTGACGGGGTTGTTGTTTTTGAACGAGTACAGATTGAAAGGGAAGAGGTTGCTGTTCAAGTCTCGCCACAGATTGTGGTTCGGGGTGGTCCAGCGGCCGGCCAGCACGTCGTAATCCCTGCGTCCCAAGTGCACCAAGTTGGTCAGGGGGTCGTAGAGGCCTCCGTGAAACCCGATGATGACTTGGAAATCGGGGTTGGAGTCGTAGGAAATATCCCCGTAGGGCGTGTACTGGACCTGCTTGACCAGCTGGCCGGAGCTGCTGAACACGGCCAAGGGGGTGCCCATGTTGTCGCAGGTGATGTAAAACTCCTCCCCGCTGCTGACCTCCATGGCAATCAGGTGGCCTTGGAGGTCATAGTAGAGCGAGGTGATCTCGGTGCTGCTGTGGTTGTACATGTGGGTGACCCTGGTGGGGTTGACCAGATCCGCGTAGAAGAATTGGAGGTGCTGACCCCCGCTGCTCCTCCGGGCCACTCGCCTCCCCAAGCCGTCGTAGCGGTACAGCACGCTCCAGCCCGTATCCTTGCTGTACGCCCGGGCCAGCAGGGCGTTGGAGTTGTAGTCGAAGACGGCGCCCCCTCTCTGCCGCAGGAAGCCGCCCTCGTCCATCCTGTACTGCACCTCCCCGAACCTGGTGATGCGGTCTCGCAGGTCGTACCTGAGCGGGGTCAGCCGGGCGCCGTTGCCGTAGCTCAGCAGGTTGATGTTGCCGTTGAGGTCGTAGCTGTAACGCCACCGGGGCTTGTCGTTGACCGACACGGTGTGGAGCTGCCCGTCGGGGTCGTACTCGTATGAGTACTTGGTCAGATTGGTGTCCGTCCCCACTCGGATCTCACACATGGCCATGCGCCCCATGTTGTCGTACTGGACGGTCATCCAGTAGGTGATGGACCTGAGGATCTCGAACTGGACCTCCCTCACCTGCCCGTTGGCGTTGAAGCGTTTGGTGTGTGTCATGACCGAGGTGGTGATGATCTGGTTCAGGTCGTAGTAGATGACGCTGAACTTGCCGAACTGCTCTGTCCGGCCCGAGACGTCGTCGTGCCGGTACAGGTCGATGGGCAGCGGCGTCTCGTTGATCATGGCCTGCATGCTGGTCAGACGCAGGTTGTTGTAGCTGTAGTCGAAGCGGGCGTTCACCAGCCCTTCCTCGCTGAACCTGAAGATCTGCCTGGCCACCAGGGGCCCCGCCTGCCTGAAGCGGATGGTGCAGGTGAAGCCCTCGTGCATTAGCTGGATGGTCTTGATGACGCCCGCGCTCTCGTCGTACGTGAAGTTGACCTGGGACGTGTCGTAGAGAATCCCAGAGAACTTGGACAGCTTGGTGTACTTGTAGATCACCTGCCGCCCGGTGCCCAGGCACAGGGTCTGCAGGAGGCGCCCGTCCTCGCTGAAGTCCTGCACCAGGGAGGGGCTGCTGTCGGGGGGAGTGTAGATGTTTCTGTAGTAGCCCACGGAGCAGACGGTCTGCATGGTGTGACGCACCATACTGGGCATGGTGACCGAGTACAGGCGGTTGGTCTGATCGTAGTCGAAAATGTAACGCCGTTGGCTGTGCAGGAGGAGTGTCACAGACTGTCGGGAAACAAAAGCACGGGTTACTTGACGTTAGACCGAGCTACCGACCGAACGGTTCGTTTCAGTTCCTGTTCAGGACCATGCGGCAACTTTCGCTCTGTAATGCTTGGGATAAACCGTGCACTTTTTGACGTAGTGCCTTTAGCACGTGGTCAGAACGTCTCGGAGCGGTTCGCTCCACTTGCCATGCGTAATTTGCCCCAAAAGCAACTTAACGACCATTTAAGTGAAAGGGGTCCATCAAACATTTTGGGATTGTTCTCCCGACGTGAAAGGCGCTACATCAGTGTAAATTGTATTGCGCTGTGTAAGAATCGATTTATCTAAGAGGATTGTTGACTAGATCACCCACGAGAGAAAACTACCTTCTTTCTTTTGAATGGTGCCAATGGGAGCTTTAACGTCCACTTTAAAACGCCGGCAGAGTTTGAAGCCGGTTGGGTTTTAATGTGGGACGATTTCTAACGAGATTCCTTAATAACGAAACCAGAAGCAAGTCGAGCCATCTCACAGGAACTCCACTCCAACTCACTTTGGAAGTGAAGAGCCCTCTGAGTGGATAATAATAATAATAATAATAATAATAATCCTTGTATTTGCTATAGCGCCTTATTACGTCTTCGAGACGTCTCAAAGCGCTTCACAGAATATACTGCAAAGTGAATTGACTGTATATTTGTGAGCGAAACGCGGCAGCCAATTGCGCACAGCAGCGTCCCACAGTCATGGATTGAAGTGACCAATTTATTATTATTTTTTTCTTGAGGGATTATTATCAGGCGTATGGAGTAAGGAAACTTGCCGAAGGACGTGAGGAACATGATATTCTCTCAGACGGTTTCGTTGTCAAAGAATCTCATTAGAGATGACTACATATTTGGCCGCAGTGCAATTCTTTTTAAGACTTGTTCTCACCTGCCTCCCCCCACTTCCTTTTAATTTCCCCATCAAAGGAGAATTCCCACGCTGAAAGGACAGCCTGGCCTCATGTCTTGACCAGGATTGTTCTATAAGGAACGTGTGCGAGACCTGCAATCCCTTGTGTGGTGCAATATCTTCCCTTTGCTTGGTGCGTCTTCCAGATGGCTTGGTAGCGCCTGGTAATTCATCATTTGGGAAATAACACGGGCACGGCCATGTCTTAGCACTGCACGCTCTGTGACCAGCCTACACCCGCTGGAGCGGTTGCTCTCTTGTATCTTTAACATGATTGATTAACATGATTCGGTTGGTCAACCGAAGCCAACACTGAAAATGCACCTGAGCACACTTGTTGTGTAACAAATGATACAGGACAGAGAACAAAAAAATGCAATTCTCCATATCCGGGCTCAGGAAAACCTCAATGGGAAAAATTTAAGCGTTTCATCGAATCTTACAGCATAGAAGGAGGCCATTTGGCCCATCGTACATGCGTCAGCTCTTTGAAAGAGCTTTCCAATTAGTCCCACTCCCCCGGTCTTACCCCATCGCCCTACAGATGTCTCCTTTTCAAGTACCTATCGAACTCCTTTTTGAAACCCACTATCGAAGCTGCTTCCACCACCCTTTCAGGCAGTGCATTGCAGATCGTAACAACTTTCAAATACGTGAAAGTTTAATGCAGTAAAACACACACTCGCACTTTAATGCATAATGCACGTCAGAGCGTGGATGTAGAATTGAACGCATTGGCTTTTGACCGGATAATAATATAATAATAACAGTCCTTGCGTTTGATATCTTATCACCTTATTGAGATGTTGAGTCTCGAAGCTCTTCTCAGGATTTAATGTGAAGTGTGTTTTGTTGGAGAATGTGGCGCCAATTTGAACGCGGCAAAGTCCCAAATGCACGTGAAGAGCTCAGCATATGAAGTTTTGATGGAATATGTTGCCAGGTACCACAATACAAGGTGACAAAGCTTAAGGATGTTTATTCGGTGTTACATTAAGTATATTAATGTCGAGGGGAGGGGAAGGATTAAGTAGGTTTGGAATCATTATGTTTCAGATTCAAGTCCGGCAACTCTTATCAACTGAACTGTCAAGGAAAAACGCTTCAGAAAACTCTATCCATATGTAATGAGTTGTTCACAACCTGAATGACATCTGACAACCGACAAATAGTCTTTTTCTTTTTCTAATTGTCTAGCAAAATGGAAACGACAACTGTACTTCCAAGTAAGAAAAATGTTTCCCCCCCCCCCATTTAACTTATTTAAAAAGAAAAAAAGACACGTCAAGCTTGTGAATTATTAACAAATTAAAGTATAACCACTCTGCCTGGTTATCAAGATCCTTAAAATCCTGATTTAAATCAGTTTGACGGCTTCAGATTCGGTTACGTGGATCAAAAGGGGGACTATGTGGAGCACATCACACCCAAAGCACAACTCTCACTGAAACCAAATTCACAAGATTTCAGTCCTTCTCTGGAAAATGAATTAATGAATAGATGGGTAACTGCTTTGTTGGATGTAGCGGAGATGCATTTAAAGAAAAACAATAAAACATTTAAATATTATTGCCTTTTGTCTATGTAACGGTCATTTACATTTGAGTTATGAATGCAAATTTACACTAATTATCAAATTCATTAATATGTTACCCTCAACAGCAAAGATAAATGCACTCTCTAAAGTTAGAAAAGATTACGTTTCGTGTTTTTTGAGTTATAGCAGAGAATAGACTTTAATTAATGCAATTTGCACACACAAATTATATTTAATTAGCAAAACGAACATGTTATCCCTATGAATATGTTAATTATCAAAATGAATATGTTAGTCCAATAATACACTTACGTGAGTCGCACAGAGAGGTAACTCAAATTTCTGAAATACTGTGTCTGTGTGTTTGGAAGGGGCGGTGGGTGGGTGGTGGGGGTGGGCAGAGAGAAAGAAAAAAAACTCATTCATCTATAATTAACTTGAACATGCAAATTAAATCTGATGTGCTAGCCTTATTAACATAACGAACGCGGCTTCCATTTTTACGTTAGAAACGACTTATGCTTTTTGCGGGTTTGTGAACATGTAGATTGTTGCACAGACAGACACTGCGCCTCGACTCTGTTGCTGGATCGTTGGTTAATTGCTCCGATCCCCCAATTTCTATCTAACCCTTGAAATGACAGTGGTGACAACAGAGGGCCACGACAGCTTCAGAGATTTCCTCCAGCGACAACTGCAGGTGTCATTTTTAGGTCCGGAATTTGCACTCGGCACTCCTGGGCATAGTCTACGTTGACATCTCACTACTGTCTGGCGTTGGAAAGACATCTTAACTGGCTCCCCCCACCCCCAACATTGATGTCTGCAAAACAAAATACACAGTCACTACACTTTAAGGTAAATCTTGTAAAGCACTCCCAAAACGTCTGCCTGGTTCCACCTCTCCCCCGCTCTATCCGGTCCATCAACAGCGGCCAGGCTTTCAGCCCTCCGACTGGCTCACTCCCTCGCTCTTTCAAACCGTGTGAAAGGAGCTGTATAAGTATAAATTGTACTGTGCTGCCTTGAGGGAAAGACGCTAGACAAGTGCAAGTTGTTGTTATCCTCGCAACGTGAAAGGCAGTGTATCAAACGCAAGGATTAATATTAATAATTATTTCCCTCTCCCTCCTTTGGGGTGTAAAATTGCGAGTTGGGCTAATAGCCCATGGGTTGGTCATCTGCTGTGCCCAATTGGCTGCCGAGTTTCGCCCTCAAAATACACACTTTACCATTCACTTTACAGTCTATTCTGTGAAGCTCGTTGAGACGTCTCGAAGATGTGATAAGGCACTATATCAAATGCAAGGATTAATATTATTATTATTATTATTATTATTATGTTGAAAACACATTGCAGCTGCCCTTGATAATGTAATCAACCCACAACCATCCTCAATCAATTCGCCACTACGCACCAATGGAGGATCTGTTGCAGGAAGTAACTGAGGAGATACTATTGTCGTACGGTCTTGCCCTGTAGCAAGTGGATTGCCCGCCAGCTGAGCTTAGGCAAACAGGGTGATGTGTGTGCTTTGGCTGTCGTTCAGCTGCATTAAGCTACACTGAGGAAAGATCCTTCAGGGTAAAGAGGGGGGGGTGTTGGTGTGGTGGACAAGCAATGAGTATAAAAGAAAAACAAGCTGAATCACCGTGCCTCTGACCTGTGAGATGTGTCTAAACAGAGCTAATGCATGTTGCACTGTGAACGCAGTTGCTGTAAACACTGTCTGTTTAATCTAGGTGTACAACGTAGGAACTAATTCAATTAACAGTATAGCCTTCAGCTTTTTATTAAAAAAAATCTGTTCTTCTGCACTCAAAGTAAACTCCATTTTCTTTTGCTTTTTAATTTTTTTTAATTTTAGCGAACAAGGAATTGTGCAATCGCTTCCCACCTGCACACCTGCCAAACAGACTCCTATTCTGAAGCTGAGACTTTGCTGGAAAGAAATAAAAGATTCGGGGGGCTAAAATGCAGGTTGGGCTAATATCCCATGGGTTGTTCATGTTCAGACACATGCAGCTGCCCTCGAGTATGTAACCGAGCACCAAGTGACATGGTTTTAGAATCACCTGCGATCTTTTTTATGGGTTAAATACTTAATTATGATCCTCTGCGTGCATTCGAACATGGTTAGCTCGCATGTGCTGTTAACCCATGCCGAATTTTAGACCCCTATGAAAAACAACGGCTCGGAAAGCGACAGACTTGTGTTACCTTCTCCGAGTACGTGTAGCTCCAGATCTTGCCATCCGCCAGAACTCTGGACACAATCCTGCCAGTCTGGTCATATTCCATTCTCTCAACCCAGGTCCCCCGTCGAATGCCCGTCACCAGACCCATGGAGGAATAGGTGACGTTGACCTGACTGAATTTGTTGCTCGGTGACCAAAGGATGGGCCGCCCTGATTGATCGTACTGGATCTTAAGAGTAAACTTCCGATGATCGTCGTAGATCTTTCCGATCCTGGTGAGTCGGTCAAAGTCTATAGACAGCAGATTTCTGTTGTGAGCCTAGGAGTGAACAGAGCCCATAACTAGCAAGAGGCATGCACACAGCCAAACCCTGTGGACGTGAATACGCCTTGGCTTCGAGAAGCGAGGTTAAGGGTTGTGTTGCATTCTATCTGCAAAATACACACCGCCATACCACTTCACCGTATATCCTGTAAAGCGCTCTGAGATGTTGCGATGATTTGATAAGGCACGATATCAAATGCAAGGATTATTAACTTTAAACATAAAACACGGCAAGTTGCTTCGCATTGTGTTTCAAAATTGATGAAACACTCGGTTAAATGTTTCGAGAATAATATAATATAATTCTTACATTTGTTATAGCCTTCTTCGTGTCGGGAGATTGGCTCAAAGCGCTTCTGAGGATATAGTGTAAAGTGGCTGTGTGTGTTGTGGGCGAACAAGGCAGCCAATTTTCTCACAGCAGTGTCCCACAAACAGCCATGAAGTGGATGATCGATTTTATTTGGGGGATTGTTGGCAAGGACACCGGGAGAGAGAAACTCTCTTCTCTTTTTTGAGTAGGGTGACGAGATCTTTAACATCCACCAAAGCAGTCAGATGGCCAATTCCTCAGTTTAACATCTCATCCCAGGACGATGATTGTAGCACTCCCCCCATTGGCACACTTCGAGTGTCAGCTTGGGTTACGTGAGTTCAAAGTCTCCAATGTTGGGCTTGAACGCGCAACCTTATGACTCAGGCGAGAGTACCAATAACCCAGCCAGGTGGAGGGGACCTTCTAGGACAGAATTAGAACATGGGGGCGCTCACCCTAAACCTCCTTCCGAACACAGCAAGGTTTCCTTTGGCCTGTTCCTTCCTCTGCCGCCACTCCACTATGTTTGGGCTGTGCTCAGCAGGCAGTGTTATGTTACACTTTCCCACTGTGGGATTCACGGCACCGACCAAGATGTGAGGCTCCGTCTGTAGGGTTAGCTCCATCCCGCTCGCGAAGGTGACTCGCAAGGAACCGTCGGGACCCACCTGGTAGGTATTTTGAATGTGATCTGCGAGATAAGAGAATGATGACAAAAATGACATGTTTACGGCAAGATTTCAAGCCAGTCTCCGCTTAGCGAGGCAAGTTTCTCAGCACTGTTACTGACACAGGCGTTGACATCGGCAGATGTTTAAATGGTGAGGAATTTGAGGTTTCATTAGAATATATATATATATGTAGTGTACATCCTTGCATTTGTTATGTCTGCAAGGCATCTCCAGGTACTTGATAGGATTTTATTGTGGAGTGGAGTGACTGAGAAGTTTTAAGCAAATGGGGCAGCTAATTTGCGCACAGCAATGTCCCACAAGCAGCCTGGGAAATAAGTGACTAGTTTTACCTAGGGGATGGTTGGCCAGGGCACCAGGAGAAACTACTTTCTCTTTTCGACCAGTGCCACAGGATATTTAACGTCCCCACCGACGGGACCTCGGTTTAACGTCTCACCTTCAACAACGCAGGACACCCCCAACACTGAGTTCAAAGCCCCCGAGGTGGGGTTTGAGCCCACAACCTTTTGAGTCGGAGGCAAGAGTTTGACAGGCTGAGCCAGGCTAGTAACCGGAAAGATGACAGTGTTTTAACCCAAGGGCTATAATAATGGCACAATACAAAAGGTTACGCAGTCAGTGGGGCTGCCAATCAAATGCTCTGATAACACCTTTGAATACGAAAAGGTATCAGATGCTCATGAGTGTGAGGAGTGGACACGCTGTCATTTGAGCGTCTCAACGTTTCACAATGGATTTTCCCAACAGCTCAGAGCGCACCTTCAAATCCATCGGAAGTACATTTTCCATGGAACGGTTGTGCAGTGTTGCTGGCACTCACTGATTGTAGCCCGTCTATAATAGACAGATATGTAAATAACATGCTAAAATATGTAAATCTAGGGTAAAAATTCCCTTTCAGTTTGTGTTTTTTTTCACAAATAGTTTAGCTCTTCGTTTTTTTTTTGTGGGGGGGGGGGGGGGTCTCTTACTCTGGGCTTCTGGTACACAGCTTTGAAGATCATCGCATAATACAATCCTTTAATCTGTTCCCACCCAGAAATTTAATTGATGTTCTCTTTGCTTCAGTGAGGATTTGAAGGAACTTGATGCAAGCACTCCTTCAGCCTGTGTGGTTTTTTTTTCTGGTTATTTGTTTACTCGTCAACATAAAGGATGGGTTCATTTTTGGGTATTGCAGAAACCTCGCTCTGATAATGTTTCCCACCCACCCCCCCCTCCCTCCAAAGACTATAACTTTTGCCCTTTAATGATCACCACTGCATGGACAACAGTAAATAGAACCTGGTTGTTAGACGATTGGCGGATCGCTTTCTGGGTGTAATAATTTGGTCACTCAATCCACGACACTGCTGTTGCGCAATTGGCTGCCATGTTTCGCCCACAAAATACACAGCCACTCCACTTTGCAGTATATTCTGTGAAGCACTTTGGGACGCCTCAACGACGTGATAAGGAGCCATATTAAATGCAAGGATTATCACAGTGTACTCGTCGCTCCCCAATGAGTACTCAGAGCCTCACTTACCTTGGCTGAACATGTAGGCCACATTAGTGGCAGAGAAGTTGGTGGTGATGGCAAAGTTCTCTTGGCTGGACAGATTGGCTGCCACTCGCAGCGAGGTGTCCATTTGGCTGTGGAAGTTGCTGACTTGGCCTGTAGGGAATGTCACAATGGTCAGGTGGCCATCGCTGTCATACCTGGGTAGGGGACCAGCAAAGGTTCGGGCAAAGAAAAGAAGAAGAAGAAAAATTAACAACTTGCATTCATATATAGCGCCCTTCAGGCCGTACGGCAAGACTCCTCACTTCACGCTATCCAAAAGATCAGTCCTCTTGCCTACAGGTAACAGTTGGGTGTCATCCGGGCACAGTTGATAGTACTCTCGTCTCTTGAGTCAGACTGAACGTTTGTTGGATTCAATTTAGTCTCAATTTAGGCACAATTTAGTCTCAACCTCCGTAGCCGACTTTCTGCAACTCTCGAAGGAAACGTGAGGGGAAAGCAGCTTCGACATTAAGGCCGTCTTTTTTTTTAACAATTTTTCAAAATTCTAAAGTATTGTATAAGTACAGTAAGAACAGGTGGAATCTCTCAAGAAAGTTCAGAAGGACGCTTTTTTAAAAAGAGTTTTATTTGCTCAAGTGTGCAATGCACCCAACACGGCCACTAGAGGGAAAAGTCACCCACCGTCCTGATAAATATGTCTGTGCAACAAACGCAGAAACATCTGGAAAACAGGCAAGTATCCGAACCATCGCTTCAAACAAAGCGTTGCATTTGCTGATGGCTGATCCTACACGTTATCAAACCCCACTGCGTGTACTGCGACCGGCCCTTTTGTGTCAAAAGGTCTAAGCCATTTCGAATAACCTACTGCATTGAGAGCCACTGTCTGCGAAGGACACAACAGCAGGGAATGCCGTTACGACCGGATTGACCAACTGTTTTACTACAATAAGCAGTTACTAAGCAACCCAACTCGATGGGGCGATAATTAAAGAACAGGATGCGAGTGAACTGAAATTATGTGCAACTGGAATGCCGTTGCTAAGTTTGGAAAATGATCCTTTGTGACACATTAACCTAAGCAATTTGAAACCTTTATGTTGAGCATCGTGCAACGAATAAGTAAAAAAAAAAGTATATTATTATTATTATCTACAGCTGCTCCGGGGGGGAAAGGACAAGTGCTTAGGAGATTTACTGCATTTTCTTGGGGATTGTCATTGCTTTTCCAATGTGTATTTCTCAAACTGTTGCAGCTGAATGTCCGAATGTAGGTATTCAAAGCGGACAGGGAAGAAGACGGCATCTACGGGTGGCAATGCAGGAAAATGTGGAGGGAAGATAGTTATTTTTCCGTGGTTTCTTTGTGAATGCACGCTGCTCCCAAAGAAAGTGATCAGATGCAAGGAATTTCATTTCAACACCTTCTCCTGATGTTATTCCACACAATATCGGAACAGTTCATCCGAAGATGCCATCAAGGTAACAAGACTGGCCCTCTCTTGGCACTTCATTGATATTACCTTCAACTATTACAAATTGTCACCGGTATATTTCTTTCATATTAATCTCAATATTACTCAATGTTTAGGTCATTCACTTCCATGGCCACTTGTGAGGAAGTTGCTATGTGCGAGCTGCTGTGTTTACAAATACATTGCCACTCCACTTTACAATATATCCTGTGAAGCGCTTCAAGATCTCTTGTAGGCATGATAAGACGCAATATCAAATGCAAGGATTATTAATGTTGTTTATTATTATATTGCTAAATTAATTAATTTAGTGTTAAAGCTATAAAATACACAGCTACTCCAGTTTGCTGTATATCCTGAATCACTTTGAGAGATCCACCTGACTTGAAAGCTCCTGTATCAAATGTAAGCATTATTATTAATTAATAATAATAATAATTATTATTCTCCTAACTAAATGTGTGGGCAGATACTGCTTGGTATGATTTTGTCAAGTATTTTTAGAATAGGCCTGGCAAGTGAGTTGTGAAAAAGGTACTTGAATATTAAGACGCTTAAAGATCTCCTTAAAGATGTAAATAAAAGGGGTTGAGAGTGTCAAAACCAAACATTTACCGAATTATCAAGGTTGCGATTGTGCTATCAGTGGTTTTACACTGGAGTTGAGGGCAGACCAGTGGACCGCAAGTGGAATCACGAGACTTGAGTCACTTTCATAAAAGGAAATCGAGATAGTATTATTAACCCGAACCGTCTCTTACTCGTAAACTGTTGTCCATCCGTTCTCGTTGTTCTTTGTGGCTAGCAGCCCAGTGTTGCCATGGTAGGTCATCATCGCTAGGTCGTGTCCCTGTGCGGACACCCTCTTCAACGCCCCATTGTTGCTGATGGTCAGCCAGTACACCTGCCCGCCAGGCACGACAAGCCACAGAGGTGCCCCGTTGGCGTCCCGGCGAATGTGCAGCGAGTTGCCGTTGTTGCCAGTGATGGTGTTGATGTCGCCTTCACCGTTGTAACTGAAGTTGTGCACGTAGTCTCCGGTGATCAGGTTGAGGGTGTGAAGGTGGGTCCCGTTGGCGGTGAAGAGATAAAGCTCCTGATCCACCGGCGAGCCAACTTCGTATAGGTTCATGGAGCCCAGAACGGGCTTGTTACTGGTCACTGCTCGGATACGGATGTTACCAAGGTCGGCGATGTACAAGGTGCCGTCCGGCGACATAGCCAAGGACGTTGGCGCTTTCAGCTTGGCGTCTTTGGCAAACCCACCGTCTCCTGCGTGAAGAGATGATGGCAAAGGATGTTAATAACAGCACGATCGCTTCTGTGACCATCACAACGCACTGGCCATATCATACCCCCCCACCCCCAGATTACACCCTTCAGGTACAGCCGCAGCAACATTGAACAGATATACTGTAGAAAAGAATATACCAGTGGAAAAGAAAATAGCAATGAGGTCGATAGACCCCAAGTGCAAAGAGACAAAGAGAGACAAGCTGTGAGCATGAACAACAACAACTTGCATTTATATAGCGCACTTTATGTAGGATAACATTTCTGAGTGCTTCTCGGTGGCAGAGTAGGATGCCCTGGTCAGGAGATGGTGGTGGGGGGGGGGGGGGGGTTGGGGACAGGGGTGGGAGAAGGGAAGAAAGTGGTTTTGAAGTTATCCATTAAAGGATATAAAATGGATCAGAAAATAAGAAAGCATTGTGATGATGTACCTAATGAGGGAGTGAAGCACAGTCTCGAAACTCCCTGATCTCCAAAGGTAATCCAGCAAAAGCCTCAACAATGTTTATCCGGTCCTCTCTGCCATTCAACATAATGTCCAGCGACTGAAGTCGAATAACCGCTCACTTGATTGGAAATCATAAGCGAATCATCAACAATCTATCATTTTCCTTCTGCACTTCTGCACTAATGGACAACCCCACAATCTTTTCTCAAAGGATGGCACCCGGAGATGATTTACCAAACAAGGCGACAGCAACAAAACCATGAGGGTCATTGATGATACACCTAAATACCATGAAGGGAGAGTTAGTGTATGAGGGCATTGGATTCCTGCCTTCACGTCTGTTGCAATGTGTCAGTGGGAATGTAGGGACAGAATTGGGATCACACCAGCATTGATGTATGGCTGTATTTCTCTCCACACACGAAAGGGCCATCACTCATCAAGTATATTTATGAACTTGACCTCCTTCCTTCCTCCCTGCCTCTCTCTCTCTCTCTCTCTTTCTCTTGTAATTCTCTTTCCTCTGCTTCTCGCTCTGTTTATTCTGCGGGCATTACTTTAAAAAACAGTTCGTAACACAGCGAGTGGTAAATGTATTACTGAGTCTCTTTTCACTCCATCACCCTAATGATTTGCTGGCACTGAAGTGAGAGCGCATTTGTATTTACCAAGTAAAAATGATCAGTTCTTAAATCACGCCAAATCTGTGATTTTACATAAGAATCTCCTCAAAGCTGTTGCGGTCTTTTTCCCGAGAATTAAACTCTGTTATCTATTAAATTTGTCAATCCCTTGTCACATTGTCACAGACTTTTATGATATTGCCCTACCTAAGAGTTGGGCCAAATGGCCTATTTCCATCACTCAACGTAATTCTTGAAAGAACACGCTGTGCACAGAGGTGAGGGGGGCATGGCTTCAATTCATAGGAGGCAAAAGTCTGCGTGTACGAACTGTATGAAGTGTAAAAAGGCCAAATAACTTCAGGGCCTTTTTGATTGCGATAGTCGTGTAACCAAATGCAAGCGAGTTCAGCTCTGCTGCTTCACGTCTGCTTTAGTTAGAAAGACGGTTGCCGTCTCCAAGATGGTGAACCCATTATGCATATCAACGCAATTTATAGGAGATTGTCCATACTGCCTGGAAGGGAGATGAGCCATAAGTCATGGGCAATGATGATAGCAAGCCACACAGTGATGCTTGCTGCACAATGATACACGTCTCTCTGTTGAGTATTTTTGACACATGAATGTCTGCGGTGCTGATGTCCTTTCAACAAAGGGGCCCCAATTTGCATTATTCCTTGAAAGATTTCTTCACGTGAAATTCGGGATGATTGAATTCCGAAGACATCGAATGCATTGCTCAGGGCATTCAATGGTTTAGAAATTTGGTAGTTGGGAGTTTTTCCCCCAGTATTCTGGCCAACAATCCCTCCTGGTAAAATTAGTCACTCACTTCATGGCTATTTATGGGGACATTGTTCCCACGAGTGCAAATTGGCACAAAATACACATACACTTTTACATTAAATCCTGTGAAGCGCTATGAGATGTGAAAGACACTGTGTCAAATGCAAGGATTATTTATTTAATATTATTCTTGAGAAATATTAAGAAATGCAGTAACTTTAATCGTAATGTATGGATTTGGGGTAAAGTAGGATTGGGCTCCTCTTCAGCGACCTGGTTGCTCAGTGAACCTCAGAGAGTTCAGGAAAAAATAGGGGGAGAAAATTGGAGGAAAGAAAAAAGTTTATTATAATTTGTGATAAGAACAATTATAATAATCCTTACATTTGGTATAGCTTTTTTAACATTGGGAGAGTATCTCAAAGCGCTTCACAAGATACAGTGCAAAGGGGACAAACTCGGGAGCCAATTCGCACACAACAATGTCTCACAAACAGCCAGGAAGTGAATGCCAAATTTTATTTGGGGGCGGCTGAAAATTAAAAGCTTGTGCTCTGAAATAAATAAAGAACCACAAAAGTAGTGATGTGGTCTTCAAGCGAGATCTGAGGTGACCAATAACGAGTGGCAACAGCCCTGAGAGTGAGAGAGCTGCACTGAATCTTGTGGTGAGCAGTAATGGATGTATGAGTGCACCCTCTGTCTTGCCAGACTTATTATAAGTCAAAAGATTGAGGATGGAGGCCAAAAGCTGCATCCATCAATGTCCGGGTTTTTGGCCAATTTACACAGCAAACTGCCACCATTCAATCACACCGACAATCTTTTCCTTATTTTTCCCTTCATCTCTTTGGCTCTCTGTCATATCGACATATCACCACCCACTGAACAAGAGTCCAAACCTTTAGATCATACACGTCCCCGTCCCCCCCGTCCCCCCCCCGGCTAACATCCCTTTGTGTGTAAAGCTCTCCGAGACCCTACCCCTGGTTGAAGGGTGCTAAGTAAATACAAGTTGTTGCTGTTGTTGTTTTTACCCACCAGAGGGTGCACTTGGCTGGAAGGCAATACAACACAACACAATTTACACTCGTACAGCTTCTACTTTCACGTCGGGAGGGCATATTAAAAAGGGCTGGATGGGCACCCGAGCTGGAGAAGAGAAAGACGACTGAAGCACAGTCAAAGGGGTACGTTTTTGATGAGACGCGCTTCGAAAGAGGCGAGGAAGGGAGCGAGCGAATGGCGGACGTTCCCAGGATGGAATTCCAGAGAGTGTGGGCAGGATGGCGGGTGGGATTGGGTCAGGGGAGGGGGCATGAAGCCAGGCTGTGGCAAAGGGGAGGTCGCAGGGATGGGGAATGACGTGCAGAGAGATTCACTTTACCTGAAAAGCAGTCGCAGTTGGGGTCGATCTTGCAATCGCAGTCCGTTGACACCCCGGCGAAGATGAAGATTTCTCCGTTGGTCGTGACCTGCTGGATGCGATTGATCTTCCTCTCGTCCGTCTCTGCGATGTACAGGACCCCACTGTGGGATACGGCTATCGCCCTGGCCGACTCCAGGGTCGAGTGGACGGCCACTTTGCTGACCAGAAAGTGGTCCATTCCCGGCACTTGGCAGTGGATCGGACGCCCGGCCACAATCCGCACTCGCTTGGACTCCGACACCTTCAGCACAATGTTGTTGTCGAGCACGTAGAGCGAGTTGTCCATGGGGTTGACGGCTAGGTCGGTCGGCCATTCAAGACGCACCTGCGCAAATCAATGATCAATACGATTAACGTTTGTCTTCAACAACAACAACAACTAATGCTCACACAGGGTAGTGTTCCACAGCACTTGACACAGGGTTGCGTCTACCAATGAGCTGGTAAGTTTGCTTTTCGACGCCTCGATATACGAGCAAAGACGAACCGAAAATATTTTGGCGGCTGTGCCAAACGAGTGGGTGAGAAATGAATTTTCTCCTTTAAAAATGTATTCATTTGTCGAACTTTGAATCCGTTATTTATTCGACTGAACTCAAAGCTCATTCTTTTAACTTTATCTCCTTCATTCCCAGGACTCAAAAGCTCCGGAACACCTTACCTCCTGCAGTCTTCCCGTTTTACTCCCAATTTCGCTGTTCAACAAAATTGATAAAATTATTTGCTGTAGCGGCTCACCTTAAATTAGGTGAATGGAAGAAAAGCTTTCAATGCCTCAGCATTTTAGTGAATTATTTAACACCCACGCCAATCCTCTAAGAGGTACTAGTACACTCTTAGAGGATTGGTGGAGTTCAATTCCAGGCAGAGGGCGAAACCTTGGGCAAGTTTCCTTACTCCACACAGAGCCTAATAATAATCCCTCCAAAACCCAAAACAATAATAAAAATTGGTCCTTTTCAATCTACGACTGTTTGTGGGACATTGCTGTGCGCAATTGGCTGCCGCGTTCGCCCACAAATATACAGTCAATTCACTTTACAGTGTGTTCTGTGAAGCGCTTTGGGACGTCCTCCTGACTTGAAAAGCACTATATCAAATGCAAGTATTATTATTATTATTACACAGTTGTGCTTAGTTGCTCGAGATCGGGATGAGAGAGTACTTTGGAAATCTTTTAATGTGCTTTCCTTTATTGTAATGTGCGGAAATATTTTGAACGAAAACAATAAAACTTTTATCGTCCAACTGGGGTTTGGTTTAATAAGAAAGAAATCCCTTTGCTCTTGCCCTCTCTTTCATAGGTAGGTTTTCAACCTCGTATACATGCTCTTAATTACGTCTGAACATCCTTATTTTGTCAGGAGGTGCGGATGTTGAAGGTGAGCATGGGGAATGGCAGGAGGAGGTTGTGGGGAGATTAACGGATAAGGTTTAGATGAAGTGCCAGACACTTGGATTTAGCTGTCAGAGACATGTTAACATAGGAAGTGTTAACAGGGAGGAAAATTGCCAATTAGATGAGGCCGTGAGGTCAAGTGCACTGACTGAGAACTGATTAACTTCATCAGGCAATGTCGAGCCGTGTCCTGTGCCAAACTCCCCCAAAAAAACATGTTGGCCTGGCTCAGGAGGTAGCTCTCTCGGCTCTGAGGCAGAAGGTTTATAGGTTCAAGCCACGTGCAGGAGTTTGGGTTCAACACATCTAGGCTGACACTCCAATGCGGTGCTGGGGAAACGATGCATTTATTGGAGGCGCTGTCCTTTGCGTGAGATGTTAAACGAAAATTCTGACTGCGCCTGTTCCAGGTGGACATTAAAGATCCTGTGGCGCTATTCCAAAACAGAAGAGAGTTTCTCCTGGTGTCCTAGGCACCAATCACCCAGATAAAACTGGTCACTGAGTTTGAGGAGGACCCTTCATTCCACTGCCTTGGATGATGTTGGTTGTTTTGCATTTGCGTCGCTGAGAAAGAAGCTTTTTTTTTAAAAAAAGTAAAAATCCATAAATTGCAAAATATTGATTTCCAAGGAGTGACAAATAAGCTGTAAACATGTTAATGTATCTGTATAAATGTGGTTGTAATATATCACGTCTTGTGTCTTTTGTGGGAAAAGTTGCATTATTAACCCATGACGTGCCATGAACCAGTTAAACCATCTCGGCTTGATCTTCGTGTGGAAGATGTGGAAGGAATCCTGCAGCTCAGTGGTTAGAGCACTCGCTTTGCAAGCGAGAGATCTGAGTTCAATTCCAGGCAGAGGGCAAAACCTTGGGCAAGTTTCCTTACTCCACACAGAGCCTAATAATAATCCCTCCAAATCCAAAAACAATAATAAAAATTGGTCATTTTCAATCTACGACTGTTTGTGGGACATTGCTGTGCGCAATTGGCTGCCGCGTTCGCCCACAAATATACAGTCAATTCACTTTACAGTGTGTTCTGTGAAGCGCTTTGGGACGTCCTCCCGACGTGAAAAGCGCTATATCAAATGCAAGGATTATTATTATTATTATTATTAAGATACTGATTAAGCTTGTTTGATTGAAAGCAAGTCTTTCCTGTTTTGTGGCATTTCTACATAGTGCTGCTCATCACGACAATGAGAACAGGGATTCTTCCCACTCAGCTCCTGTTAATCCTAAAAGACAAAACCTTAATGGGTAGTAGTATAATATAATAGGGTAGGCATTTTTAGCAGTTAACCCTACACAAACTCTGGGGCTCCCCCAAGTCTTGGTTCTTGCCAACCTTGCCTAATGCTGATGAAGTAAGCATGGGGAGAGAGTGGACAATCCATTCCAGTCGGGGGAACTTCCATGTGTAGGTGGGATGCATGGAACAATAAATCTGGTTTGGATACTCTTAAGCATGGTAATGCGTTTCCGCGCCTGTGTTTAGACGCTCGGCTGACCAAAAAATACTTCCAGGCCTCCTTCTATCTCGTCAGTATTTTCTTTCATGGCCAATCGGGTTATCTGTTCATCAGCCTCTGGTTGCCTGGCAGAACAGCTTGCAGTTTGAGTCACTTCATCAGAAGTGAATTCACTTAGAGCCTCCCCGATCACTGTGTATTCCTCCAAAGTCAGAAGCGACGTTTACAGGGGACGCGGATGATGGATTCCTGCCCGCTTATTTTTGTCCCGCACGGAGAGATACATTTCATTACCGCTGATAGTGAAAATATGCTTCCCTCGAATTTAACTCGCAAATCGCTGCGCCTTCCCAACGGCAAACAGGTCAGAGGTGACGTGCTGAAAACAAGGCAGCAAAACCTGGCATAACTGGAAGCCGATTCAATAACTTTTAAGAGAGAAGTAATAATAATAATAATAAAGCAGATGGGTATTTGGGGAGGACAGGATTGCAGGGCTATGCAGAGAAAGCGGGCCAGTGGGATTGAGTTGGACTGCTCGTTTAGGAACCGGTGCAGACTTGATGGGCCGAATGGCCTCTTTCTGTGCTGTGTGATTCCATGGTTCTATGATTCTATGATTCTAACTAATGTGGTGGGAGCAGAATGAGTGACCAAATATATATATATATATTTTTTTTTTGGAGGGATTATTACTCCTGGAAAGCAATCCGCCAATCGACCAACAACAGAGGCATGTGGAGTAAGGAAACTTGCCCAAGGTTTTGCCCCGCCAAGGAATCAAACCGGGTTCTCTCGCTTGCGAGACGAGCGCGCTAACCACTACACTACGGGACTCCACAAGATGACAGAAGGTACGATCGCAAAGTAATGTCCTAGGTATAAAGCCTAACATGTATTAGCAGGTACGGAGCGAGTATCCACGCTCTCTCATGTGCAAGAGAACCGCCAGTCAGTTTCAGGGTTCACACAGCCAACGACCTACCAATGTTCTTCATCTGGAACATGAGTTAGTGCGGCCTCTTCCCGGAGCCTGTGCTCGGAATCAAAGCTGTTCTCTCTCCCGTGTGATTTATTCAGGCAGCTCTTGCGTCCGGGGTGCCAGCTTCAAATAGCAGCCCTGACCGTGCTCTCATTAACATTACTGTCTGTGCTCAGTGGTAAAGGCTCTCACCTCTCACTGCAGTGCTGCCGGTTCAGATCCTGGCGGAGGCCAGGATCAATCTGCTGCCGCACTGGTAATGAATTCATCTATTTTCAATTAACTGCAGCGAGTTAGAGTAGCTAGAGCTACTCTGAGCAGGTCTGGGTCAAAACTCAAGCGAGGATGGGGCTTTGGCGTTTATAAATCACCAGCTGATTCGGGAGAACGAAAGATATATTTGGAGGCTATTTTTAAAAAAGGAACGACGGTCTTTACAGAAGGCCTCTTATCCCATCTGCCTCTGTGTGTATCCGATGCACAACTTTCTAATGAACCCATTACCACGGTGCTTTAATTGACGCTCTCTATCTTAGCGGTCGTCTGTGTTGGCCAGCTGTCTCTGTTAATGCCTAATAGTATTATGATCATTCTCAGTCACTCTTCTCACCCCTCGAGGACGGAAGGGAATGGATTACCAGTGTTCTCAAATCAGGTTAACAGGATCTAAATGTGCAGCGTTTCAGTAACACTGCAGTGACTTTGAGTCGTAAGTAGAGACGTCTGTTATAAATTGCCCCGCGTGAGCTTTGTTGTGCCCACATCCGAGATAAAGATCATCTGCCGTTTGACATTTCTGGTTACCGTCAGCTGACACCGTTACCCGATCCAATTACAGATGGGACGATTCACACATTTGATCCAATAGTTAGACGCACGGTTTCACAAGTACTTAATCAATCAACCACAAAGTATACAGTCAATTCACTTTACAGTGTATTCTGAGAAGCGCTTTGGGACGTCTGCTATATCAAATGCAAGGATTATTGTTATTATCAGCGCCTTGGGACGTCCTCCCGACGTGAAAGGCGCTATACAAGTGTAATCTTGTTGTTGTTGTATTAATTAACCAGCCCAGTCTGGGCTGAAATTCGGTTTGGGGCTCTGTGAGGCGATTCCAGAACTGAAATTCCGCCCGAGGCAAGCAATGTTGCCTCAAAGTTAGAGATTGCGTGAAAATTCTTAAGTAATTCTTCTCGGTCTTGAATTCGGAGCCAGTTTCAACAACAATGACGACAGCTTGTACTTATATAGCACCCTCAAGAGCGCTTGCATGCAAGGATTTCTTGGCATTGTTTCCCGCAGCTCTTCATAGGAACCCGGCTTCCAAGTTAAGACCGAGGTTGGAAGAATTTTCGTGCAAATCTGCTCCATCTTCAAAGCTAAGGCAACAACGGTCCTCATCGAACAGGTGGTATTTCGGGTCCCTTGACGATGGGTGTTCAGAATGGGGCGGGGAAGGGGGGGGGGGGTTTTGGTGGGTGGTGAATGCAGGCATCACGAGAGATGTCGCAACACTTAATGCACTCCAATCGGCTGGTATAACTGTACTTGCCTGAGAGATGTCCATGATGGAGTCGCAGCTGAGCGGTTGTGTTGAGGTCAGACCGTTGGAGCCGATTATGGTGGAGATCACGCCTTTCTGATCAATCTTCCGAATGGTGGTCCCGTCCACAAAATAGATGTACCCGAACTTATCCACGGCGATGCCTGGGTCAGGCGGAGCGGGAGCGGGAGCACAGAGAAACAAGCAAAAGTTTTTATTCAAAATAAAATGTGGAACAGCGAACTAAAAGAAAAACAAAAGAGCTCCCGAGACACTACCCCACGTGAAAGGGCGCTATACAAATGCCAGTTGTCGTTATTGTTGCTCCTAAACTGCAAGAGTTTGCGAACAGTGTACCACTGGAATTGGTAATTTCCGCAGATGAACTGGTCACAATTCCCTGCACTGTGAGTGTGTTTCTATAGAAGTATTCACAATAAACATGAATTATTTCCGACAGCAGACAGGTACAAATGCACAGTCACTGCACTTCACAGTGAAATCCCGTGAAATGCTTTTGAAATGATGTGATAAGATGCTGCGTCAAATGCAAGGATTATTATTATTATCTGCTATTAAAATCATCACTGGGAACTCAGTTAAATGTACGCTAGCCACTGACAGTGAAAGTATGCTCCCTTCCTTCCCTAAAATGTACAGATCCAATTATCTTGGGTCCATCACATGATGATCATTGACCCTGGCAATGCATCACTTTGCTATCTGTACATAAGACGTCCTGCTATAAAAACGAAAGATCGCCACACGATTAGATTGGATTAAGGAGGCTTTTCGGCCCATCAGATCTCATCCTTCTAAAACACCCACCCTACCGTTTCCCCCATCACAGCATCAAACTGCTTGATAAATGAGTCCCAGTGTCCTGGCCTCAACCACCTTTCTTGGCAATCTGTTCCAGTCGTTGATTACACTCCAGGTAGCAATCAGAGGGTGAGTTTCAGACAGCGCAAATCCCCTCAAACACTTTTTTTTATATATCTATCATTGTCCTGTCTTACCATCCTGACCAAGTTGATGCCATGTCCTTGACAGCAACAGCACAGCGCTCAACTGGGTTTGGCACGTGAAGTGAATTATTATGTGTTCAGCGGCGAGACTAAACCCCTCGAAAGATTTGTTCTGTAACAATTCTTTCTGATGATTTATTTTAAGTGGAACGGCTTGCAGGTCTGATTGGTAACAGTTTCCGAGCAAATTGAAAGCACAAGCATCATTATAGGTGAAGTGGCAGCGGCGAGAGATCTGCATAACTCTGAATAATGTACGGCGAAGGCAATGATTTTTCTTGACGGAAAGATCCCTTCATCTCCCCGGCAAACGGCGTTGTCGTCGGAAAAAATTATGGCGGCTAATGTTTAGGATTCCTGCAGGGTCCAAAGAGTTAATGAAACATTTTGAAAATCAGGGGGGGTGAAGGCAGCTGATATTCCCGATGCCGCAAACTATGGCACTTACTCTCTGGCGAAGGGGAAGGCAGAATATTTCGCTGTTATTGATCGTTTTCGCAGAGAGAGAGAGAGAGAGAGAGAGACAATAACCCTAAACCCGACCACGTGCACACTCGACTTCAAAGAGCCTTGCCGATGGACCTTCCAAGCCGGCAAAAAGGTCTTGAAATCAAGCAGGTAATTTCCTCTTTCCCCAGACGTGCGAGGAGGCGAAACAGAAAACGGCCAAAGGTTTGCAATTGCTGCTGGCTCACCGTCCTTTCGGTCAAGAACGGCTGACAACCATTTCGTTCTCAGTCCGTGTGCCGCACGACATAACCCAATCCATTTTTGCATCTCACTGAACAAAAAAAGTTGCCCGGGCGGCACTTGTTCCCTCTATTTCAATGAATGTACGATGTGTGGCTTTACCGCTAGGACTTGCGCGAAGTTCATTTTTTCCCAACGATGGGGAATGATTATCAATTGGGCAGGATGGAACTGCTGGATTGTCAGGCACTCAGTTATTAAGGTCATGGGATGCATTACGATTTGCAAATCTGTGATAAAAAAACAATAATAATAATGCCGTAATAAAAAAGGTTGTATAACAATAATAATATTGATGTGGCTGTCCCAAGGGATTGTACCTTAAGAAATAAGGAACTAGAGAAGATCATCAGAGGACCACAATTACACCTTGTCTTAGCCAGGAAGACCATTTTGTGGCAACTTCCTCAATTCGGTCTTAATTGGGAAATCATTTTTCTAAACGGTTCTTAAAAGAAACGCCACGTGATAGGAACGGTCTTTACCCCTGGGGCTGGTCAGTGAGGCTTCGTATGCCTTCCCTCCATCCCCGCAGTGGCTCTGATCGAATGGGAGGCACTTATCCCCCGTTCCTGCCACTAGCTCGGCGTTCCTGAGGAGATCTTTGGTTTGGACGAGGGACTTGACTCGATACACTTTACGACTGCTGGTGTCAGACAGGTAGAGCAATCCGGAGACGGGATCCACCGCCAGATAATACTTGTGAGCTGGGCTGTGGCTGGACAGGGGAGAGAAGAGAGAGGCATGTCAGAAAGTCAAAGATCCCGTGAAGTCACACTGCGTATCGTACTCCTTACAAAAGTAGCAAACGAGTTAAATCAGGACTATCGGAATATTACACTTAAGATACATCTTGCGAAATTTCCAACAACAATTTACACTTATACAGCGCATTTCATGTCATATCTCTTAAGTGCTTCACACGGCTGACTGGACACCTCAGCTGGTGCAGGATAAGTCTGGGGGAAATGTGACCTAAAGCCTTGTTGGGGGAGAGATAGGTCTTAAGGTCTAAGATCTAAAAGCTGTCAACTATTGGCCTCTTATCTTAGTATTTTTCTCCCGAACATCCTGTGTCCTTAAAAATAAATGTGTTCGCTGATCGCCAAGGCCGTGATGTGCTTGTGCATGGCAGGGAGATCGGTAGTCATGGTAATACACCGAGACTTGCATTCAGTGAGGTTTACACTAACCCTCTCCTTGCTGGAGCCGAGGAAACAGACGAGGAAGAGAAGGTGGGAATTGCCATTAAGATGAAGAGAGTAGGTAGTTTTTCTTTTAGGAAATAACCTTGTGGGACACAGTACATAGGTAGTTCGGAACATACGTGCAAGCGACCGGCAGGAAGGTGGAAGGCGAACTAGATGGACCTTGATCTTTTTTCGTCTAATGTATTACTTATGTTCTTATGTTTCAGTGATTTTCTTGCTGGCCAACCGAGGAGCTCTGGTTATTCTATATAAGGAATTGTGAAACAGCTTTCACCAGGCTCTTCGCAACTCTCCACATGATTTCAGTGCAGCTCTGAGCTGGCCAAACTGATACGTGGGAATATCTCTCGCTCACAGTACCCTTGGGCTGGGCTGACCATCTGTTGTGACAATCCATGCTGAGCAGAGGAACCTGCAAAGACCCTCCCTCTGGCAAGCTGGAAGCCACAGTCACCTGAGGCTGACAACGGGATGTCAGCGCTTTCCTGGCTGATCTCCGTGCAGCCGTTACGAAAAGGCCGAGCGACAACTGACACCAGCTCGGATCCTGAGCGACAAGAGGACATTCCAAGCCGATAACGGGTGGTGCGTCTGAAGTTGCTCATTTACACACTGATGTGGGCTCCTGCTCCGAATCCCACCAGACACCCCGCCACTCGAATCCACCAGCTGTAATTGGAATGAGTCTCGCGAGCTCTCAGCTGGCAAGCGAGGCGAGGCTGCCCACCAACTCGAAGCAGAGGACTGGTCCACCGGGGTCCCTCTCGCCACCCCGCCTCGCCGTCCAACCAGAAGGCCTCCGATTGGGCAAACGTGTGGTGGTGGTGGTGGTAGTGCTGACGTCCGGGGACTTTGCATTGGCACAAAGCCAGCCAGCGAGTGGGAACCAGTCTGCTGCCCGCACCATTCTAATTAAAAGCCCACCTCTCTGGAACTTGGTTTCTACGCTGAGATTAAATTGGTGCCTGAACCCAAAGAGCGTGAATGTGACTGCGCAAATGCACGGCGTAAACACAGACATCAGCTTGTGCGGGGCGAGGCAAAGAGATTTTATCTTGCGTTGTTTCCCCCACTATCATCCTCTTGTTCTATTATCTCAGTATTTTTCGGAGTCGACTGTACTTACAGTCGAGACTTTGCTCACCGTCAGTCAGGTAGTGCCTCACAGTAGGAGTTAGTCTGTTCCCGCGGTCAGTGCTCGCTCACCCCTTTCCTCCCTTTCCCCCCCCCCACCCACCCCCCCACAAACTTCCAGCTCACAATCAGCCGTGAAAAGCATGGTGAGACATCCTCCAAATGTGGAAGGCGCTGGGTAAAAATTGACGGAGTGGGGGAGGCTGGGGAGGGGTGGGGGGTAGCGAGGCAGGACGCTCTCTTTCCGGTGAAGGTCACTAAAGCACCCCGAGAGGTGAGCTTACCTGTGTCGCATGTCTCGGTTTCTGGTGCAGCACATAGCACAGGAGCACAGGTGGGTGGGAGAGGGGGGTGTTGGGGGGTGGGGCATTGAGGGGGGAGGTGGTGGGGGGAGTTGGGGGGGGAAGAGAAAAGAGAAAGGACAAGGGTTACTTCTTACACCTGCCAACAATTCATGGTAATTAGGGTAAAAAATATATACACAGGAGCTCGAGAGCAAATGATCTTCACCGTTGCGATGGAGTTGAGTGGGGTGGGGGAGGTGTGCTAACACTGATGTGTTGATTAGCACAGCACAGGATGCAAGTTCCACTCCCAACGAATTAACCTGGACTCCAGGTCTAAACGCCGCAGAACCCGGCCCCCTCAACAACCACGACAACTTGCAGGGTAGCGGCTCGGAGCGCTTGACAGTGGCGGAGCACGACACCGAGCCGGGGGGGGGGGGGGGGGCGGGCGTTGGGGGAGAGGGGTGAGTTGACCGGAGGCACATTCGAAGAGGGAGGTCTTCAGGCGCCACCTGAAGGTGGGGAAAGGAAGTGTGGTGGTGGGACAAGAGGGAGGGATAGAGGCAAGAGTGTTGTGGAGTTTCGGGGGCCAAACAGCGCTCCCTCTCGGAAGCCCGAGAGAACGCAGCGTACCTCAGCTCCAAGATATTGATGGTGCTTCCTGACGGAAAGATCCGGCGCACGAAATTGAAGTCCCCGATGTACACGCTGCCGTCCGGCCCGCAGGCCACGGCCACCGGTGCGAAGAGCTTGTTGTCGCGGGCCAGGCTGTTGCAGTTGGGGCAGGCCACGCTCCGCTGGCGGCCATTTCCCATGATGCTGGCGATGACCGGCGGCTGCTGGGAGATGAAGTGGTTCTCTCCGTTGCCTTTGTGCAGGATACCTGGGGCGCGAGGCACGCGGGAACACGGGCATACACGCACACGCACGTGCAGGCACACGCATACGTGCATGCGCGCGCGCGCACACAGGCCCCCGCACACGTACAGACCCACACACGTATAAATACACATACGTACACACACATACAAAATCACAATCATACACACGCACGCACACACACACACACACAAAAAATACGTGTTAAAACTCATTAAAACCCAACAACAATAACAATAATGGTAATTATAACGGTAATTCTATGTTACGGGAGCAATGAAAACGCAAGCCGTTGTGTTTGCTTATCTGGAACGCTCTCCCCCAAAAAGCCGAGGATGCCGGATCAATTGAAATTTTCGAGACTGAGGTCAATAGATTTTTGTTAGGTCAGGATATTGAGGGACACGGAGCAAAGGCGGGTAATTGGAGTTGAGGAACAAATCAGGCACGATCTAATAGAATAGCGGAACAGGCTCGAGGGTGGAATGGCCTTCTCCTGTTCCTATGTTCCTCTGAGTTGAGCAGCCGAACGGCTGTGGAATTGGCCTTAAGTCTAATCATTCCATTGTTGTCCCTCGAGTGGAGGTCTCCAAAGCCTCCACTTCCACCACTTTGAGGCCTTGTCAGCTATGCAAACAGAGACAGTGCAAATAGCTATTCCAGAGTAGCACCGTGTTAATTAAGCTCCTGACATTGCCTGGGACATGTTTGGAGTTTTCCCATTATTCAGTAGAGTCGTTCCCTACTATTTTGCAATTCGCTGAGACCCCGTTTCTCTCTCTCTTGGACCTCCTCTCTAGGGCGTGGCCATTTCAATGGCTTGAGACCAAATCCACAGGCTGCGCTCTGGCTCTGGGAACCCGTGGCTGAATCTGCGTGGAGGAGCCGCTCTTAGCCGCGAGTTAAAAAGTAACAACAATAATCCTTGGATTTGATATAGTTGTCAACGCAGCCGGCGCGAACACCACCTACGTTTCGAGGGTGGGGTCACAAACTATAGCCGCAAAAACACGTCACGTTAACGCTTACCGCTCTGTACGTTCAGGACGTGATGTTTGTCCAAAGACCAGCCGCCTAAATTGGAGGCGTCTTTCTCAAACCCCTGCAGAACCGCCGTCCTCTTCTCCCGCAGGATCAAATCCGGACACGTCTCATACTCGTAACCGACTGACACTGAACGAGAAATTCAAAAAAAAAAACAAACGGGGGAAGGAAACGGTAAATATCACTTGTGCTACGATTGCACAGGACACCGGGCAACCAAACTCTCTCGATTCAGCCGTTGCACTCACTGCTCCCCGAAACTCTGGAACACTTTTCCCTCTCTCCCCCCGCCTTGCCCCCTTCAGGTCGCGCCTGAAGACCTTCCTGTTCGACCGTGCCTTCCGGTCAGCTCCCCACTCCCCCTGCGTGAGGGGCGCTATATAAATGCGAGTTGTTGTTCCCCCTCTCCCCAGAGATATACACCCACATACTTCTTTCGCTCTGTCTTGTGGACATGGGCGCTGGATTGAAAAGGGTAAACCGGGTGTCTACTTACTGTGAGGTGAACAGAGGCGCGTGGAGTAAAGAAACTTGCCTAAGGTTTCGCTGTGCCCTGGAATTGAACCCAGGTCCTCTCGCTTTGCCAGGCGAGCGCTCTAATCAATATGCTACGGGACTCCAAAGCAGCAAGGAGGCAGTTTGCTCTCAGCAAATGGAAAATATTCACTCTGAATCTCTCTCTTTTTTTTCCAAGGCAGATCAAACGATACAAATAAATTCAATAAAAAAAATTTTTTTGCCCACAGTCTCTCCCCCAATTTCCCCAATTCCCCACCCCCCCCGCCCCCCACTTTAATGTTTTCCCTCAGCAATAACACATCTAAAGTCCAGTACGAGGAGAAAGAAAATTAAATAACATTCCTGCGCTGTGATTATTCTGCCTCTGGAAAAAATATTCATTCAGGGCACACCCTGAACAACTGTGATTTAACACCTTTGAGCATTTGAGTGTTTTCAGAAAGAAGATTAACACAGATACTGCTGAAAATTTTCCATCGGATGTTTTAATAATAATAATGTTAAGCCTCGCATTTGATATAGCGTCTTATCGCGCTGTCGAGACGTCTCAAGGCGCTTCACGGGATACTATAAAGTAGTGACTGTGTTTTGTTGGGCGAAAAGAAGCAGCCAATTTTGTTATTTATTTATTGTTTTAAAAAATCAGTTTTATCAGGCGGACAGCATTCCCGCCCTCCCCGTTTCCTTAGGAGCGCACTAATGCCGACAGGGTGAGTGAGAGACGTTCACTGATAACGTGTACCTTCTGCTTCAGTCAGGCCAGAGACCTTCTGGCCATACACATCGGTTTTGTTCCAGGCAAAGGTGTAAGCCAGGTTGGGTGCTGCTGGGAACCATTTCTGGAAGAGACGTCCCTCGATGGCTACCATGAGGTGGACCTTGTTGAGGTTGGTTGGCACCGTGGTGTGAGTCATGATGATCCTCAGCAGCGATTTATAGCCAGGTGAGCGGCTGCTCAGGTAGCTGAGTTTCAGGAAGCTGGCTGGGATGGAGATCTCTTCCTGCACTGCCTGCCGGGGAGCAATTTAACATCGTGGTGTTTGGATCTGATCCGATTGCTCACCGTAAAACTTCTGGCACGTTGACACCACATAATAATCATCCTTGCATTTGATATAACTCCTTATCACCTCGAGACGGCTCAAAGCTCTTAGCATGATTTTACTGTAAGGCGTAGTGATTGTAGGCGAATGCAGCAGCCGAGTTGCGCACAGCGATGTTCCCACGAACAGCCATGAAGTGAAGGACCGATTTTATCCGGGGGATTGTTGACTGGGACACTTCTCTTTTTGAATAGTGCCGTAGGGGATCTTTAATGTTTAAGCGAACAGGTCACGGCTCACGTGAAAGGCGGCAGCTCCAAGACTGGAGCATCAGCCGTAGACTGTGAGTTCAAAGTCCTGACGTGGGTTCTAAAAAAAAAGTTACTCCATGGTTGTTTGTGGGATGTTGCCGTGCGAACTGGTTGCCGCGTTTCACCCACAAATTACCTGTGTGAGCAGGGTTAAGAGGCAACGGTTTAAATCTATTGACTGATGGATCAGTACTACAGATGTGAAGAATGTTTCTCCGCACATAGCTGATGTGCGGAACAGACTCCCAAAGTAAGCAATTGATGCAGTAATGATTAAGTACCTCAAACACACACTCACACACAAAAAAAGAATCAATGAGCGCTTAAAAATAGTATTGGCAAATATATTGATGGTAACAGACCAAAATCAACAAAAACTACATGGGAGGTAATGATTTTGGACCTCTGGGGGAATGGGGGAAGGTGGTGGGGGGTGTTGATTGTTGTCTATCAAGAGAAAGAGGCCAGGGTTCACTAATGGAAACGTGCGGTTGGATTAACATCCTGGAGATTTTCTGATTGTCTTGAGTGCTCAGGGAGCAACGATACTAAATACTTTCCTCCAGAGGCCCTAGAATGAGTGGGGCCAAGTCCATGAGAAGGCTACTCTTTACATGGTTGTGTGCAGACCTTATTGAATGGGCTTTTCTCAAGTCTATAATCCTTTACATCTTAATGTCCTTACCTGAGATTTGTAGTTACATCGATGTTTTACCCGAGGTGTCAACCTGGCTCAGTCGGTAGCATTCTTTCAGAGGATTCTGAACCAAAAGCCCCCACCCTGCCCATGCCTGCACCCACCCCCCCACCACCCCCTTACTTGTATCTCTGGAACAGCTGGTCCTCTCTGAGGGCAAGATCCTGCGAAGGTGGTCAACGGTGAGGGAAGGACAACTGGGTTGATAGTGGCAAAGCTGCTGACGTCGCAGTAAGGAGGGTTCGACTCCACTCTCGTCAGCACCACTTTGTCCACCACCACAAAACGGTTCCACGGCAGCCAAAGGGTGCGCTGCTCAGTGATGAAGGGAGCCCGCTCGAACACCAGGGTGACGGAGATTCCTCCGATGGCGACAAGGTCGAAACTGGCATTAAAACAAGCGCAAGAGAGGGAGGGGTCCAAGTGAGTTAACGTCAGGAAGCAATATTATATCTCTGGAGCTCCCTGACTCAATCCTCCCTCCTGCATGTCCCTCGTTCCATCAGTTCCACCATCGGCTGTCGTGCTGTCAGCCACTACGCCCCGAATCTCTGCCCACAATCTCGATCCCACTGCCTTGCCCGTCTTCGGGTCACACCTCTTCGACCGGGCTGATGGTCAGCTCCCCCCCCCTCTCCCAGGCTCAGCATCAGGCTCCGTCACTATTAAGCGCTCAGAGACACCACCCCAGGTTGAAGGGCGCGCTATATAAATGCAAGTTGTTGTTGTTGGAAGTGCTTATGACTAAGTGGATTGAACGAGATTAATGCATCAACAAGGCAGGCAAAATCCATAAGTTATCCTGTCATGTTTATGCCATTATGATGCTTTTTTTTTTAGCAGCGATCATCTATAGAACATGACACCTAAACGCTAATTCTTTATTATAAAACCCCAAGGGCGGAATATTAGTAGAGGCTCCTCGGAACAGGGTTTGTCTCTGGTGGTATTTTTAGACACGTTAATTTTAGCGTATCACTTATGAACCCATTCCTCTTGCCCGCCTTGTACCTCATTTGCTAAACAATACTTTCATTGAGAAGATTACGTGGGCTGATGCAGCTGAAATTCATTTCTTGAAGGGGAACAAGAGGCGCAGATTATAGAGTGATAAAATTAACTCGGATTTTATTAACAATTTCCATCTCTCCATTTTTTTTTGCCTATTGAGCACCTTTCCTGCAGACACCAATCATCGCAGTGTGCGAAAGTCAACAGGAATCAATATTTTTTTTTAACTTCCTACAGAACTGGTGATTGCATTATCTATAATTGCCACTTGCCACTTTCGCTGCTAAGAAAAAAAAATTTCCAGGCAGGTTTACCATGAATAAACATGACTCCTATCTCAGCCTTATTTCTGTGTCTCGGGAATTGGACATCCTTCATTTCATATTTACTCGATTTACTGAACAAGCTTGGTTCTGAAAGTGTAGCGTTTGCTGGCACTGTGGGTCTTAGAGAGATTAGGTAGGAGAGGGAGGGAGGGAGGGAGGATGATGGAAGAGGAATAAACTGCGGTCCTGTCGCTCTCACCTGCCATCCTGTCGGCTGATGGTGTATCCGTAATCCGGGTGGTTCAGGAAGCTGATGTTGACGCCCACCAGCGGTGACCCCTCCACCGCCACCGCCTGGCCTCGAACCACACAAGCGCGGCTGAAACGAGACGGCGTTTGTCAAAGCCGCGACACAGCCCCTCCCCGTCCGCCCACAAAATACGCAGTCAGTTCACGTTGCAGTACGTACAGCTGTGAAGCGCTTTGGGGCGTCTTTTAAAATACGTGATGAGGCGCTGTATCAAATGCAAGGATTTATTATGATTATTAGTCAGCTCGACCGGTCTGTGTCGATGTTTCCACTCCACACTCACCTTATCCCCTTGCTTTGGCTAATCAATTTGCGTCAACAATACTCTGCCCAGATCCCGATAAATAGCAAGTAATATGACCGTGGAATTGCATTTTCTAGTGGATGAAGGACTTATGATGGAAGTGCTTGTGAATAGCGATTTAAGAGTTCTATATTCTGAACAGAATAATGGTTGCATCAAACATGCATTCATCTCAAACAGACCCGAAGAGATTGTGCTTGGCTGTATTTAACTCTGTTGAGTGTTTCTTTTTATAGGCTCTAATCTCGTCGGGAGCGAATGTCTTTGCCAGGGGCATAAAACTCCCATTTGTAAACAATCCGGCCCCAGCTCGGAGCGCGTGAAGGTTTCGATGGAATAGGAACACGAGACCATCGCAGGAGTTCCACAGCAATGTTTTTTAATATCGAAAGTTTTTTTTTAATCTTCCTATCAATGAGATTAAACGGCAATCGCGCATTAAAAATTTACAGCCCTGCAGGCTCCTAACTGCTGTTACCCACCTACAATTGTTAAAAAAAAACCACCCTTTAGCTACCGGCTCTGGAGGCTCTTGTTATATTTTGATTGATTTTCGCACTTGCTCTTCGGGTCTCTCCGTTCGTTCTGTTCCGTTCCTCGACTGAGAGTGTGGACAGGTGATACGTTCTGGAGGTTTGGCACAAGTTTAAGCCCCACAATGTTAGGGGAGACGCAAAGGAGACGGGGGAGGGGAGAATGGAGTCCACTCTACCTCATCTTAGGATACAATATGTCTGGAATCAGCTGTGATTGCTGTCTCCAGCTCCCTCTTATATATCCAACTAGACGGACATCACTTCCAGCCCCTCGAAAGAGCCACTCTGCAGCCCGAAGTGCTTTCATTAGGCGTCCGCACCACGGCAGAGTGATTAGGGGAAGCCCTGTCCTCGCAATTGCGGAGGGGATGACTCCACTCGTTCAGTGAAGACATCGAAGCATTGAGATCATAACCTGGGAGAGCGAAGCTCGAAGGCTCTCAAATTGTCTGGACCCTGAGGTGAACTGACGTTACAGCCGTGAAATTGTTCCCACCTGTCTTGAAATATGAGCTGTCACATTTTTTCTGTAGGAAAAATATAATGGAAGGTAATTACCTGCTGTCAAAGAGACCGTCACTCGGAACCACATGAGTGTTGTCTTTTCCGACCAGGAACTTGATTCTATCGTAGAAGAGCCTTGGCGGGTGGAGAGTGAAGGGCACTTGGCTTTGCTGGATCAGGTCGAGAGGGTCAGGGGAGCCTTGGCAGAGCTGACCCGTGTAACAAATGGTTTGCCTGCAGCAGTCTGGGTCCATGCAATCCGTTAGACCATCTGAAGGGGAAAGAAGAGTCGTAAGAACGTCTAAAGATGATTAACTGTACGGCTCAGAGATAGTGATCGTTCAATGTCTGACGAAGGCATATCTCGCTGAGGATCCAGTCCCATTTCAGCCATTGCGTGCCCGAGTTTCATCTTCAGAAACATCTGATAAACAAATGCATTCAAGTACTGCACTGAACCAAACCTTTGATTTCGGGTCCAGGCTCACCAGAACAGAACCGGTCTTTGAGCTGATACTCTCGGCTGACACTCCAGTACAATGCTGAGAGGTGTTAAAGGGTGAGCTGTTAAACCAAGGTCCTGTCTGCCTGTTCAGTTGGACGTTAAATATCCCTTGGCACCAATTCGAGAAGAAAGCAATATTCCTCCAGGTCTGGAGGCCAACATTCCCTCCAGATAGAACTGGTCACTAACTTCATAGTTAAAGGTAAAAGATAACTGAAAGCGAGGTCGAAAAGGTAGATCTTGCCTTTAGGTTCTAAAGTCATTCTTCACAAGATAACATAGAAAATTATAGGCTGACATTCCTCAGCCAGGAAGGGATATTCAGACTATATTTCCTCTGAAGCCATTACTTTCATGAAGAAAGCAGAGAACAAAACAAACCCAAGAAAGAATGTTGGAAGCAGATTCGATAATAACTTTCAAAAGGGAATTGGATATAATAATAATAATAATAATAATCCTTGCATTTGATATAGCGCTTTTCACGTCGGGAGGACGTCCCAAAGCGCTTCACAGAACATACTGTAAAGTGAATTGACTGTATATTTGTGGGCGAACGCGGCAGCCAATTGCGCACAGCAATGTCCCACAAACAGTCGTAGATTGAAAATGACCAATTTATTATTGTTTTTGGTTTTGGAGGATTATTATTAGGCTCTGTGTGGAGTAAGGAAACTTGCCCAAGGTTTCGCCCTCTGCCTGGAATTGAACTCAGGTCTCTCACTTGCAAAGCGAATGCTCTAACCACTGAGCTACAGGACTCCACGAACTTGAAAAAGAAAAAGAAAAAAGTTGCAAGTTTGTGGGGAAAGAATGGGGGAGTGGGACGCATTGGATATCTCTTGGTAAGAGGCTCAGTGGGTCAAATGGTTTCCTTCTGTGCTGTAAGATTCTATAATTTCATATATAAAAAAAACACCTCTATTGACTTGAGAGAAATTTCTGAGTAACTTGACTGCATTATTAATAAACACACCAGAAATAACTCTCTGTGTGTTTTTTTAAAGTATAAATCACTGGAGCATTGTGTGAGAGGATAGTAGGTAGACAGAGTCTCGGAGCGAATAAACAAAGCTGTACTGATGATTTATTAAAGTTAAAACCATTCAATCATATAAAAAAATGTTCATTTCATTCACTAATTCACAATTTCTTGATATAATAAGAACCCTGCAGCCCACAAAGATAAACACTACTTTGAATAAAATCATTCGACTCTCTTAACTCCTGCGATATTTCAGTGTCAAATATCAAGATGTGACACCGGTGGACTTGCTATTTCAGTAAATGGTGAAGGTTACGCAGTTATACGTTGCTCAGACAAGGTAACTGAACTACACTGCAGCAGGGGGTTGAGTCATTTGGGCTCTTATGAGCCTTTTTTCCGTGCTACAAATCATGCTTAGACATTGCCACTGTAGATTCATGGTTCCTGCATCAACCCACTTGTCCTTTGACACTGGTTTCCTTACCTGACGCTGTGCGAGGCTTTCTACAGGACCTCCCAATAATTCTCCCTTCCCCCAATTCTCAGCTGATGAAAAAAAATCTTTGGATGAGGAAGCCCGACAATTCCCTGGACCTTCCGGGAAACTGAAGGATGGTCCCTTCTCTGCTGGTTCCCAACCTCCCGCCACCCCTTCCCCACCACCACCATAAAGGTTTCCTTGAAGGCCAGCGGAAATTGACTTCCATCTCCCTCCCTTCACACCCGTCAAAGCAACAGCAAGTTAAAGTCACGGATCCCAGAGTATTATTCAGAAAGTCCAGGGCAACAATTCTCCACCCCGCACCACGCCCTCACAGCCCCAAATAAAACTGATCATTCGCTTCATAGCTATTTGTGGGATGTTGCTGTGTGCAAACCAACTGCTGGGGTCGCTTACAAAATGCACAGCCACTACGTTTCACAGCAAAAGAAAATCCTGCGAAACCCTTTGAGACGTCTCAATGACGTGATAAGGCGCTACACGAAAGGCAAGGATGGTTCGAATGTTACCTTTAAGGCCAGAGCATTGATTTCCCTCTGCCTTTCAGTTTAAGTCCTGTAGCTCAGTGGTTAGAGCACTCGCTTTGCAAGCGAGAGACCTGAGTTCAATTCCAGGCAGAGGGCGAAACCTTGGGCAAGTTTCCTTACTCCATACGCCTAATAATAATCCTTCCAAAACCAAAAACAATAATAAATTGGTCATTTCATCTATGACTGTTTGTGGGACATTGCTGTGCGCAATTGGCTGCCGCGTTCGCCCACAAATATACAGTCAATTCACTTTACAGTATGTTCTGTGAAACGCTTTGGGACGTCCTCCCGACGTGAAAAGCGCTATATCAAATGCAAGGATTATTATTATTATTATTATTATTATTAATGTGAGAGAAGCAGCAAATTTAAGGAACATCAAGCGCGATTTCACAGAAAGCCCAACTCAATACATCACAAAGAGATTTTCAATAAAAACACAACAGTTTGGCGACACAAGCTAGCCTAGCCTTTACACCCAGTTACACATCTCCTTTCAGAGATTATGTGTGCGTAGGTCTCTCTCTCTCACAAAACCACAAGATTGGTTTGGATGAAGAAGGCCCCTTGACCGCATCTGATCTCATCCCTTCAGAACATCCACTCTACCGTTCTCCCATCACAGCATCAAGCTGTTTCTTGATATAAGTCTCAGTGTCCTGGCCTCAACGATTCTTCCTGGCAACCTGTTGCAAGTTGTTAATCACCCTCCGGGTAAAGAAAACCATCCTGGCGCCTGAGATTGCATCTCTTTGTATCTCTAAACCTGTCCTCCTGACTTGGTGCATCCTCAAGTATTGTTCTGGGTTTACTTTTTCAATCCCGTTAAAACATTTATACTCAATTTCAGGTTGATCCATGAAAGAACACAACACTGAACAGAAGCCGATAGGGACTGGGGTTTTGTTCGGAGACCGCTACACCCACCCTATTAACGTCAGCCGGTTTGTGACATCCACCACACCAAGCACAAAAGACACTTGATCTGCACCTGTCAGGAGATGAAATTGAATAGCGTACGCACCAGATACATTTTTGGTATTAAATATGAATGGGATATCAGAGCCAAAAGGCAACAAACACTCGCCTGTCAGTTTGTTTCATGACAGCTATTACATGGCAGTCCTGATAGTGATTTTATTTCACTTCGAGAAACGAATCTCTTTTAAATTTTTCATGGGTGTTTGTTCAGGTTTAGCATCGCTAGGAAAGGGCTGTGAATCAGACCCACACATACGTCCCCAGTTCAGACTTTACCGAGCAAAACGCTTTTTTTTAAAAAAAAAAATTGTGTTTCATACTTGAAATGCATTCTGTTACAGAGACTTGATCTCTACCCACCCCCACCACCCCCGTCCTGACCAACAATCCTCCAGATAACACCAGTCATTCACTTCGCGGCTATTTTGGGGACATTATTGTTCGCATATTAATGTTCGTCTACAAATACACAGTCACTACACTTTACAGTAAAATCCTGTGAAGCGCTTTGAGGTGGTTTGAAGGCGTGACAAGGCACTATATCAAATGCAAGGATTATCATTTTAGTATAAAACACCCATGAGTGATTTTAATATGGAGGCGAATTCCAACTGAAAAAAAAAGTTACAATAAAAAGTTAACTTCAATCACCTTAGCAGCTGTTTGCTCAAGCTATTCAATTAGCTTTTCGCCACATCTCAGATGTGGCATGAGTAATTTAATGATAATTGGGATGTCCTTTTGAAGTCTTTACTTCACTGTTTATAGCCTCAAGTACAGATTAATCTACTTGCTACGAAACTATCTCCTGTAACCCTGGGGTCAGCAGTGATGGAGATTGGGCCACTTTTTCTCCATTTGCATCTGACGATAGCGCTATAAACGTAACAAATCAGCTACAGCATAGATCAATAACAATGATGTGAGCCCCGAGCAAAAAAAGTTTGGCTTACAAGTCCAAACTCAGCAGAGCGCACACTTTAATAAATTACATTTCTTTCTCCAAAGTGCAAGCTCCAGTGCGGAGCCAGGATGACCGCGATCATTTGACTTGTAGTCATGTACAGGTTCGCTGAGAGGAGACCTGTTTGGCTTAACTTTACTGAACCAAATCGAACCGTAGTGAACATCATTCTCGTGTAAAGAAACTTCTTCTTTCCTTCCCTTCTCCCGCCCCACCCCCACGGTTTTCTTGTTACGTTTCGCCCACAAAATATGCAGTCAATTCACTGCAGTATATTCTGTGAAGGGATTTGAGACATCCTTGCGATAAAGTGCTCTGTCAAATGCAAGGATTATTATTATTATTATAACTATTATCAGCACTCAGCCCCAAAACGCCTAGTGTCAGCGACTTCGAAATCAGCATCGCAGACACAGCTTTCTAGAAAGTATTCAAAAAAAAAGACCTCTCCCCCATCCACATTAAGGCACTTAAAAATAGAGCCTGAAAAAAAAATAGCTCGGAATGATCTGGAGCAATTATTTCTTCAGCCTGTCATTTATTTCTAAGCCTGCAATGTGACAGCCTGTTTGAAGAAATGAAACGTTACCCTGTGAAGTGACCATGTCGGGAAGGCATGAATTGAATGGAATTCTCAATCGGCACCCATCTTAGATTATGACGACAAAACCTTTTTCCAGAGGAACGTTGTCAAAAGTTATTGAGAAACACTCGTGCTCACGTTCCTTAGGAACGAAAGGTACTTCCATTGGATGTGTCTGTGGCACACAGATAGAGTTTTGTGATTTGAAACCTGCGCTCAGCATTTTACGCTCACGTGTCTCAGTGATGGATTCCATTCCTGAATATCAATTAAACCCGATCAATACTGGAATAAATTCATCCTAGCCAGGTTGGAAAACTTGATTTATAATATTTATCACCAATTTGTGTGTGCGTGTGGTGTGTGTGTGTGTGGTGGGAAAACGGAAAGGATGCATTGTGAATCATATTTCAATCCGAGGGGAATTGTAAGTTTTACGGGGAGCAATTTGCTATTCACTGGGAAAAGACGATCTGCATTCTTTTGCCCTCTCTCCCCATCCCATCCCATCTATTATACAATTCGAGCTGCATATCACAGGGATTCGGGCAATCTCATGGGTAAATGTCCTCTGTGAAATATGTTTTTGCAATGAGGTATCAATATCTAGGAGAACACTGGTGTTATTGAGACTGGGCAGTAATTTATGGTGCTGTAACCTACATCACTGCTGATGAAAAGGGAGCTATCTCAACCAGAAAATCTGTTGAACTCATTAGTCTGCTCTGCCAGAGACTGTAGTTCATTTCATAAGTGATCAAAAGGCAGAAGCTAAGGTCTGGGGGATCCCAGATCAGAATCTCCACCAGGAAAGACGCCAAAAAAAGGAAAAAAAAAACACTCCATTAAAATTGACTTTCCGATCCTCCGTTAAGACTGACTTTGCAAAGCTAACCTTTCTCCCTAACCTCCCCGTCGGGTTATGCTGTCAGACCTCTCAACTCCAGCCACAACCAGTCCACCTTTCTCACACAGAGAAATTGAATTACATTTGCTCGGATGAAGCCCTCGCTCACCCCCAATTTTTTTCTATTTTCTTTCATATTTGTACGAGGCACGGAACCCAATAATCGGTTGAGTTCTATCTTATTTTCTGCGGCATTATCAAGAGGAATTAAGCTCCGCGGGCAAAACCCTTAGCGCCGCTCTTATCACGTGTCCTCATTAGCAAATTCCCACTGACCCTATTTGCATTTTGCCTCAGTTTTCGCCTTGGGAGACTGTGACTGAGTGGCTATTTTTTGGCAGCAAAATAACAGGGGCTGTTTGTACTCTCGCTAATATATTCGCAATTGATTTGTGACAGAGCAGCGTGAAAGTGTGCGGAGGTTGAAGTATTCCCAAAGTGGCAACTTGAAAATGCACTTTTAGTTTTATTTAAATCTGTGAGAGATTAGACTGCAACCTGCAAAGGGATTTTCTGATTTTATTTCTCTCCCCCCCACACCCCACTCCTCTCATAGAGGCCATTTCTCAGTGGTTAGAGCACTCGGTGTGGCTCAGTGGTTAGAGCACTTGCCTTGCAGGCGAGAGACCGGGGTTCAATTCCAGTCAGGGCGAAACCTTGGGCAAGTTTCCTTACTCCACGTGTCTATTAATAATCCCTCCAAAACAAAGCAATAATAAATTGGTCATTTTCAATCCACGACTGTTTGTGGGACGCTGCTGTGACCAATTGGCTGCCGCGTTTCGCCCACAACTATACAGTGAATTCACTTTACAGCATATTCTGTGAAGAACTTTGAGACGTTGAGAAGACGTGAAAAGCGCTATATCAAATGCAAGGATTATTATGTTATCTCTGCACCAGCCCGGATTCCTCATTTCCCGTCTGCTCCCTCCGCTCAGCCTGCTCCACGTTCCCCTCGCCCCACCATCGGCGGTCAGGCCTTCAGCCTCTCTGCCCCCACCCTTTGGAACTCCATCCCACAGTCCCCCCCCCCACCGCCTTGTTCCCTCCCTTGCCTCCTTCGAGACCCGTCTCAAGACCCTCCTCTTCATCCGCGCCTTCGGTCACCCTTCCTACCCCAACCCTCACTGCCCTCCATCCCTACTGATCGCAAGCCCCTGCCTCGGGTCCAAATCCTTGACTGTCCAACGCCTTGGGAGGACGTCCTCCTGACATGAAAGGCGCTGTAATTTGTTGTTGCTATTGATTCGAAATACAAAATGGAGAGTCCGTCGCCATTACCTCCGTCATTGTCTCTGTTATCGTCACACACCATTTCCATGATGACATTACATCCCGTGCCACTCCAGCCCACTTGACAAACGCAGTGCCAGCCATTCTGGTCCAAAGTACATCTTCCGTTCCCGTTGCACAAGCCTGGGCATCCCTCTGTCAGAGAGAGACGGAGAGAGAGAGTCACACACACACACACACACACACAAAGAAAAAAACACAACAGCTTCTTTGCCTTGAATCAATATAAAGGTTGCGGGTTCAAACCCCACGAAGGGACTTTGTGAACTCACAGCTTCGGCTGATAATCCACCGCAGTGCTGGGGGGAGGGGGTGGGGGGGGGGGGTGGGCTGGGAGTGCTGTAATGTTGGACGTGCCTTCCTTTGGTGTGAAACCTTAAACTGAGGGCCCTCGTCTGCGCCTGTTCAGGTGGACGTTAAAGAGAGGGGAGTTTCTAACCATCAATTCTCCAGATAAAATCAGCCACTGACTTCATTCGTGGCTGTCTGTGGGACATTGCCATGCTCAAATTATTTCCAGTGGATTGTCTCAAATCTACATTGAATCCTGCAAAGAACTGGGAGATGTCATCAAATGTCAAATGCAAGGAACATAAAACGATCTATTTAATCTACACATCAACATTATCATCATCTTGGCACTCTTTGGTGTTAAACAACCATATTTCAAGCGCAGGTTAAAGGAAAAACACATGTTTTTGGCACATTGAAATGGTGATAAATAAGTTACTATGACATGCAGAGCTTCTTCGGATGGTGTGGAATCCAAGAGCATTAACTGAGCAAAGCCCCTGCCATATTTTACGCTGCGTTTACACCAGTGGATGAGTGAATCTGCTTCGCTTTCAGTGTTGGCGGAACGTGGAGTGGGAAACATGATTTATTTATGCTGATGCTCATCACTTGGGTAATGATGATGATAATAAATAATCCTTGCAGTTGATATAGCACCTTATCACATCGCCGAAACGTCTCAAAGCGCTTCACAGGATGTCTGCTGTGTGTTTACAGGTGGGCCCAGGCAATCAATTTGCCCACTGCAATGTCCCGTACCACAAACAGCCGTGAAGCAATTTTTTTTTTTTATCTGGAGAGTTGTTGGACAGGACGCCGGGAGATACTGACAGTCACCGCATTAGTTCACTAGCTGCACCACTTAACCTGCACCTTCAAGCCATAAAACATTTCTCGTTTATTAAAACGATTCATCTTAATGCTATCTGCTTATTTTCGATTTTCCCCTCAAATGCAGATGATGGGCTAGGCTGGAGATTTTTTTTTCACTTGGCTAAACACCCAAAGTGCAATGAGCACAATTAACCTTACGTTAATGCAACATCGTTTATCAGCTGCTAAGTTTCATGGGATCCAGAAATGAAGCACAATAATAGCCCATTCAGCAGATGCAGAGTGTTGCATTTTTTTTCTCGCCCACCTTAATTATAATCTCATCATCCGAGGCAACTTGGTGAAATATTGCACCTAGGTCCAGCTTGTGCACAAGGCAACGCGTTCTGTTTTAAAATAGTAGTGAACAGTTCGTTCGGGGAATAGGTGCACTTTTGAGCAACGTTGTGTTGAGGTTTAGTTGGCACTTCACCCTTTCATTTGCTTCCTCTTTCTCCCCCCACCCCCGATTATCACTCCGAAAGTGAGTGAAGACCCTGGTTAGATGCCCCTTCCACAGTGATAGCTTGAAAAACTCTCAGGTGTAGTGGGTAATGCAATATCAGCCCTCCTGGTAAACTGTCCCAAAATCTTACAAGGATACCTACTTAACCAGTAGCTCATTTTCATTGTTCATTAAGAAGAAAAGACCTTGCATGGGGCTTGGACCATAACAAAGCATGGGTTAGGTGAGGGTTAATTCGGAAACATGTCCAGTCCCAAAGCCATGCACAAAGCCAATTTGCTTTTCCTTTTCCGATGTTTAGCCGCTCGCTACAGGTAGGTTTGGATTATTGTTGACGGATAGGCAGGCGCTTCAATTTACTTTAGCTACAGACAAAGGTCCATCGAATCATATAACGTAACTTACCTTTTACGACATTATCCAGATATTGTGCTGAAATAAAAAGGCAAAGAGAAAGCTTTCAGAGGCAAGCTTGACCCTGCGACTGATAAACCTGAGCGAACGCAGAACCACAGCAACGGATTACATTTGTGTGGCGTCTTTCACGTCGGGAGGGCGTCCCAAGGCGCTGGATAGGAAGGGAAGATTCTTTCTCTTACCGACAGTGCAGTGCTCTCCCTCCCAGCCAGGGCTGCACTGGCAAACTCCATCCTTACACTTGCCGTGCTCGGTGCAGAGCGGGTGACACGCTTGCTGATCACACATTGTTCCTGTCCAGCCTTCCTCACAATGGCACAGCCCGTTTAAGCAGATGCCATGGTCTCCGCAATCCACCTTGCAGATTTCTGAGGGGTGTTGGGGGTGGGTGGGGGTGGGGGGGAGGGCGGGGAAGAGTTCGGAAGGGAAAAAAAGACAGGAGAATGGGTTTGTGTACCAAAAGTCATCGTTGCAACAACGTGTTCCTTTAATGAATTAAACTTGCACTTGTTTTGTGGACCACACAATAAATATAAGCAGCTCCGCTGATCCGAATCTCGACAGTTTATCACGAGGCGGAACTCAACTTGTGGCTCAGATGTTTGGTTCCGTTCCAAGTCTCCTGCAAGAGGCATTGAGTCTCTTAATTGCCGAGAAGCACTGTATTTGCATCCCGTGTAATGTCATCTGGAAACAGGTACACATGGTGCACGTTTCGTTCGGCTCAGTGTAAGCCACATATGGTGGGGTGGGGGGGAGTCTCTTGTGTCCTGTCCACTTTTGATGATCTTTGCTTAAGTAGTGACTGCTGATGACGTGTCTTGAACTGAACTGATTCAGAAGAATCAATGAACCCAGTGGGTGCGAGAGAGTTGAATTATTACCAGCAGTGATACAGTCATTAACTGAAGGTGCTTCAGCAATCATGTTATTTCAAGTGCATTTTAATTCATCTCCCTTTGCATCAGTAAGCAAACTCCTTCAAATCATTTCCCAGGCGACGTCGCTGAATTAACTGAAGAGAAACGCGAGGAGGAGGCAACAAAAAAAAAATCAACCGAATTCTCTCTGAAGTTGACGAGAAAATTATTGCTTTCGCCAGGACTCCAGTCGATGAGAGGATCCTTTGCTTAAAGAGGGGCTAATGGTGACGCAGTCTCTTTTACATTGACTGTAAGGTGCCAACCGTAGGTTTCATCATTGTCACAAGGTACCCTGGTGGTGAGAGGATTAGCACTGCTAATTAGGATTTCGCCCACAAAACACACAGTCACTGCACTTTACAGTGTATCCTGTGAAGCGCTTTGAGACGTCTCGAAGACATGATAAGGCGCTGCATCGAATGCAAGAGTTATGACCATTATTATTAGCACCCAATGCGATCTGGTTTAAGTTTGTGCAATGTTCTGTTTGAACCATAGAAATTACAGCACAGAAGAAGGTCATTCGGCCCATCGTGTCTGTGCTGGGTTTTTGAACGAGCGATGCATTCAAGTCTCATTCCCTCCCCATCGTCCATACCCCCGCAAGTGATTCATTTTTAAGATATCTATCTCGTTCCCTCGCGAAAGCTATTATGTATCTTGCCGGCAGGCCACTCCGCCTCCGAAAAACTCCCTGCGTTAAAATGAAATCCTCCTCGTCTCCCTCTTTGCTCCTTGGACAACGGAAACAGTCAATTATTGGTGTGAAAAACGTAACGAGTCGCAACAAATTTCACGCGCTAACAATCACATCGAATTGGGGTCAAGACTATGGGAGCTTTGACCCCAATCCAATGTGATAATTTGCATGTCGAAATCTGCTATGTGCATTTTGACCCCCAATGATCTCCGCACTGGATAGCGTGAAATTAACAGCGAGTCTACGGGCATCGCCCAGAAAGGAATGCTTTGCAATTATTCTGTTCAGCGAGTTGCGCATTAAAATCGCCCAGAACGGCTTGAACATGACGGGTTGATCACCAGTGAGTCCCGAGTAGCAAGGCTTTCACGTTTTGCTGATCCCAGTGCATTTCACCATTTCACTCCAATGTTACTACACTTCTAAGGGCAGCAGACTGTGCTTGTTTGCACCCTGTGTTAAAGATATCCATGTAATAAGAAGAATAATCTATATATCTATAGCTGTTTATATAATAATAATAATATAATAACAATCCTCGCATTGGATACAGCGCCTTGTTATGTCGTCACAACATCTGAAAGCGCTTCACAAGATTTTCTAGTGAAATGTGACGGCTGTGTATTTGAAGACACACATCAACATGCGCAGAGCAATGTCCCACCAGGTGGCACTTGGGTCTCGTACTTTTGAAATCACGGTCCGTTTCTGTTGGTTTCCCTGAAATGAACTGCTTTCTCCCTCCTCCCCTGGTACACTCGGGGGTCTTGGCCAAACAAGAGCGCGCTTTGAGACGTCTCAATGACGCAGTAAGGCTCTATATCAAACGCAAGCGTTATTATTAAGCAACGTTCCAATCAGAAGCAACGCCGTGGAGATGAAACCACAGGTAAGGAAGAGGAACGAATCTTTGACTGAGATTTCGTCTTGGGCAGGGATAGGATGAGCTCCTTCTGATCCAGATCCAGTTCATAACGGACGCCTCTTTATTGATCGCAGCCTGGCAGAGAAGGTATTTTTAGGAACAAACGTAAAAGAATGATCGATAGCATAGTGCGGGAACAAGAAAAAATGCTAATGAGCACATTAAGTTCGAGTCATTAAATATCTCCAAGATTAGAAAGTGGGCGAGTGAAATATACTCCAAGAGCCTGCAATCAACTACAAGAATCTTCACTTTTAGACAGCTGTCAAATGGCTTTCATTTTACACTTGAGTTACTAAATTGCTACATCAGTTGAGTTTGGACCTTCAGACCATCATATTGAGGCTGTGCAGTGCTCTGATCAGATGATACCTTGAATACAGTTCAAGGTTTGCAGTTCTGGGCAACCACTATATTGGAGGGAGGGTTTTGCCAAGGCGTTAGAGCCAGAGTATATTTCCGAGGATGATCCCCAATGTTAGTGGACCGAGCGCTGAGCAACAAGTTAGGGCTCTTCGGTCTTGAGCTACGTCGACTCGGGAGGGGAATTGAAAACCTAATCCCAGCTCAATATTTTAGGGTTGCCACAAGGCAGTAAAACAAGACCGCCTCGGTATAGCGTCGTAAAGGGGCAATTTTAGGACAGCCACCAGGAAGTTTTTCTTTTGCTCAGAGGGTAACCGAAGACTGGAACAGGCTGCTAGGCAAGGCGGTTGAGATGTGGACCCTGTCCTGACGTTAAAGATCCCAGGACAGTGTTTAAAAAGAGAAGGGAGTTTCTTCCGATGTTGGAAGCTTCCTGCGGCAAATTGGGTGCTGCGTTCGCCTACAAAATACGCGGTATACAGTAAAATCCTCCAGGACGCCTCGAGGTGAACGAAAAGACGACTGCACGCTCCACTACTGTCTGGAGCGAAGGGCTCTATATAAATGCTAGTTGTCGTTGTCGTCGTGGTTGTTGCCGTCGTCAAAGGGGTTACTGTCAGAAGGTTGAATTTGCTGTAACACAAGGGCGCAAAGTACCGGAGGAGAGAGGAAAGATTAGGGGGCCGATGGCTTATAAAAATGATGATCTTGTCTGATTGCAGCAAAGACTGCGGAAACTGAATCAACGGTCCTCTTTGCTCGAATCATGTTATCACCATCATCCACTTCTCGGCAAATTTTAGGCTGTCAGAAAGCCATTTTAGTGCTTTATTTTTAGCCCGTTTCCTGCCTCTCTGGTTGAGAGAGGGCGCACGTTGGCTGGCGCGAAGCAGACAGGGAGCTGAAGAGCCCTGAACCCCTGGCTCGCTGCGATGAAAAGGGTCTTAAAGGGTCAGCCCCCCCGCTTCGCACCAGAGCGCGAGAAAAGAGCGACTCGCGGCGGTAATTTTTTTCTTGCGGTATTCCTTGTTTAACGTCGGCCTAAAGTGCTCAACTCACAAGGTGGCAACTCATCCTTCCAGGTATGTGTCCATTGAATGTGTCCTTTCAACCCAGGCTCTGTCAAGAGGATGTTAAAGATCCCATGACATCTATTTGAGTTTCTCCTGGTGTCCCCAGCTACTGATCCTCCTGATAAATTGATCCTTCCATTTGTGTCCGTTCGTGGGACAGTCGCTGCCCACAGATTGGCCTCACTTCCATCGACAAATGCACTTGACATCAATAGCTGTGAAGGAAGCACTTCGAGGCATTGCGATGTTCCGAGGTGCTGTATCAAATGCTAGAATTGCTCTTATCGATCTCGCCGGTGGATTGTGTGGCGTCTGTATAAAGTACCTTTGACACTGAAGAATTGCATTGGTTAAGATTTACAAGTTGCAGGGAAAACAGCACTTTGGATATGGAAGAGTCTCAGCACGTCACCCGGCCACGAAACAGCAAGGTCTCTGAGACTAGTCTCGACGAGAGAAAGGCACGGTGGAAGACTTTTCGCACGTTATCCTGACAATACCTCTCAGCTGCACTATGACAACAGAAAGAATCTACTGACATTTCCATTTCCTGCACTTGATCCTTACAACCCATCGGAAAGGGATTACGACCAAATTAATGCCAAAATCCAAGGCAGCTTTATCCACGGGGAACAGGATTAAGAGCATCTCTGAATCACTTCATTCAGCATTTAACAGTCACAGAGCGAGAGATCTTCATACCATCTGCTCGTCCAGATTTGAACTCACATGTATGACTGAAGAGACAGAGCCTTAGCACTCGTTGCTCTGTTATCAAATCTCTGACAGAAGAAAATACTCAGAGTGCCGACTTTCTGTTTGGACTCCTTTTTCGCGACACTTATGCAGCAATTTTAAAATGATTTACCGATTCGAGTGTCGCAAGAAAGCCACTGCATAACTAAACCACAGTGACGGGTATTTTTAAATCCGCCTTAATTTGATTAATGCCCGTTTCGTGGGGCAACTCGGGTTTAAAAAGATTAATAGTTTTTATCACACCGGGGTAATGCGCGTGCCATTTTATTTTAATACAAGAAACTATTTCAAATGTCAGCCAAGCTAAGACAGCGAACTGGAAAACAACAGGATTTTTAATTGAAAAGGCGCAAGATGAACACAGTAATTCCCCCAAATAGATTGCGAAGTGTTGAATTGGGATTTACAACAAGTGTTAACTGCTATGTGCTAATTTATGCCACGTTCAGGCTGAATCTTGATTCTTTCGGTCCACTGTATCATAGCGAAAAGTCTCAATTGCTCTGTCTGGTGTCCTTTGCCGTTTTATCCCCGGTTGTGGTAAAGTCTCGCTGGTGGCAAACCAAGACTTGTGGTTGATTACCATTGTACTACATTGTCCACGTGACGTTACTTCAATTATAACAATCCTTACATTTGACACAGCACCTTTCGTGTCTCAAAGCGCTTCACAGTAAACACTGTAAAGGGTTATTCAGCGCGATTAAGACCGTGTTATTTTGTGGGCAAATCGAAAAATGTGCGTTGGCTGAAGCACCAAGTAAAAAAATAAATAAATAAATAAAAATAACGGGGGGAAAGATCTCATATCAATACATCCGATCGGCACTGTCATGTTTTGCAATGATGCCTTTAAATTAATTTAAATAGATGAATATGAGTCATGTTACTATGGGAGTGTTTTCTTTACCCTATAAAGCTGGTAACGTGCGACAATCAGGATGGTAGGAGCTCAACGAGATGGACCTGGGTCTTTTTTTCTTCGTCTAGCAATTCCTACGTCAAAATAAACCCAGGACACGATAATAAACCCGTCACTGATTCCAATTCGTTCAGAAATACCCGAATATGAGAACCAGCCCCCCCCCCCCCCCCGGCTCTATGAGGAGGAGGCCTCCATAAGAGATAATCTCAGGTGTTATTCTTACCGGTGGAGCAGTCGTAGCCTGTCCAGTTGAGGTCGCAGGTGCAGGTGCTGGTGCTGGTGTCCGGCAGTAAGGTCCCATGGCCTGAGCACTGCTCATGACAAACATTGGCCGAGACTTCGCACTTGACCCCAGTCCAGCCTGAAGCGCAATGACACACCCCGTCCACGCACAAGCCGTGTCCCGAGCAGGTGGGATCCAAACAGTCGTCTACAGGGGAAGAGAAGAAGACGCGTGAGGCAAAGTTCCCCAAATCGCTGTCAAAATATTCCATAGTTTTTTTTCTTACAATCTGAGCCCCGAAGTTCCAACCTGTTCTTTGACCGTAAGATTATTCTGTCTCGTTTTCTATCAAGATGGAAGCTTTACGCTTTCTCTTGGACACGCTTACCCAGCGCCTTTCGTGTCGGGAGGATGTCCCGAAGAGCTTGACGCTGATGGTTGGTGGGGGGTGGGGGAGGGTGATGGGGTGGGGGCTGGGGGGTGATGGGGTGGGGGTGGGGGCTTGTGGAGAGGGGAATCGATGACCAAAAGAGGTACGGTTGGAGACATATCTTGAACGAGGCCAGGGAGGGAGCTGGAGGGATTCTGGGTTGGAGTCGTAGAATAGGCTGAAAGTCCGTCCTCTGATGGTGGTGGGCAGATACGGCGCAGGATGTCAAGCAGGCCGGTGCTCACTGACTCGACTCTCGGTGTGGGTGGGGGGGAACCTTTAAAAACACGCGGGAAGCAGAACGCCAGTCAATCAGCTCTCATCTCGACCCAGCTCTCAGCGCGAGGCCAATAACTTCTAATCTCGCATGTCGTGCAGACCGTGATAGGATGACAGCTCTATTAAACATGAAATTGAAGGCTTGCGGGTTTAGAGGGGATGGAAACGACTATTTGTCTGCTGTCGCCAACCTGGTAATTCTCACCGCTGTCGAAACCTACACTTTACAGGCGTTCAAAAAGATATCCTTTTTGTGTCGCGCCTCTGTGGGGTCCCCGAGCTCAGGAAGACAGCCCGTCGTTCGATAACCTGGGAGTAGAGCTGTCCTTTGCTGTCTCATCTGAAGGTGCGTCTGACTGTTCCAAACACTGAAAACACTCTGTTATAAATCTAACAAGTCAGACTGATCTTCATCAGTCTTTATAAAATTGTGCAATGATTTTCTATAAACGTGTGCTCAATACCGCCCGGGCGAACCTGTGCCATGATGAACACCTTTAATTTGACTAAAGTTAACAGAGGACTTTGGACCTCTTAACCTGATTCGGGCAAAGTATTCGGTATTGATCCAGATGTCCAGACGGAAAATACAGAGTATTAAAATCAGCGGCGACGCAGAACGCAGATCGTTTCATTAAATGCTGTTGCTTTCGTGTTTTGTTAATGCAAGGCTGAGTGAGTGTAACAAAACGGGAAGCCTGACAGCAGAAGGTTACCACTCAACAAGGCCTTGCCTATTTCTCATAGTCTCCCGTTGCTAAATCTTTTACTGTCTGTCAGTTTGAACTGTATGCATCCCTCCCGTCCCCCTACCTCTCCTGAAATTGTTTGCCCTCCGCGAGGCTACATAGGTTCAATTATGCTGTATCAGTCTCAGTCAGAAGACTGCTGCGATTTGCTCTCGAGTTTTTGCAATGACCAACCTGTTGTCGTGCAACAGTGGAACAGAGTGCCATGAATTTATAAATGATAAATAAATGATCCCTGCGTTTGATACAGAGCCTCATCATTCACGTAGTTGAAGCACCTCCAAGAGTTTCGCAAGATTTGCTGTAAAATGCAGTGACCTGTGTACTTCCAGGCAAATGCGAGTCCAGTTTTAGTTCCTATCGTTGACCATCCACCCTTGCTTTTGACCGTGTAACCCTTCAAACCTATCTGCAGTAGATTTTTCACCCCTCCTTGCATTTGATATAGCGCTTTTCACGTCTTCGAGACGTCTCAAAGTGCTTCACAGAACAGACTCTAAAGTGAATTGATTTTACGTTCGTGGGCGAAACGCTGCGTCCCACAAACAGCGGTGGATTGAGTGACCAAATTATTATTGCAATATTAATAAACTGCTGAAAGGGAGATACATGTAGATATTACGGTTAGTTAGGAGTTTGGGGAAAAGGCAGGGAAATTGGATTAAACACTCTGCTGTGATCTACGGAACAGGTTCAATGAGCTGAATGACCCTTTAAGCTTTATTTTAGTCAGTATAATTTTTGTAGCGAATATCTACTTTTGCCACTTAATAGAAACGTTTCTGAATATAAATGCACTACGTACGATTACAAACACAACAGATTGATTCGTCGTTTCTAACCCCAAGACCTTAGCCTGATGAGAACAAATTTCATCACTACGGTCTCAGTGCATTTTTAAATCTACTGATTAAAATTTTAATTAAATGAACCAGTAGATGCCCAGCATTAGAAGTTTAATGATTTACACCAACTGTCCATGTTTGCAGTGAGGACAATTAACACTTTCTCCTTATGTTGAGTGACATTAGAAGCGGGGCAATGAATTTAAAACCAAAGTGGGTTTTGCCAACATTAGGATAACAGATTAATCTACATTGTTTTTAATGCTTGTTAAAAGTTAATGAATGTTGCAATAATTTTAGGCAGCCATTAACCCATGTAGGCCAGTTTTTCTCAACCTTTTTGATATCAGGCGCTGAAATAATTTCTTATTAAAACGTGGTGGATCATTGGCAATTGAGCCCATCTTGTCACTCAGTCTCGAGAAGTCGCTGAGATATTGTCGGAGGTGTCGTCCTTCGGATGAGACGTTAAACCGAGGCCCCACCTGCCTGTTAAGGTGGAGGTTAAAGATCCCGTGATGCTATTCGAAAAGAGAGCTCTCCCTGTGTCCTGGCCAACAAATCTCCCAAATAAAATTGGTCATTCATGCCCTGGCTTTTACTGAGATATTGCTGAGCCCAACTGGTTGCCTTGTTTTGCCCACAAAATACACTTTGCAGTGTATCCCGTGAGGCGCATTGCGACGTCTCGATGACATGATTAGACGCCGTACCAAAGGCACGGGATTATTATTATTATTAATAATTATTATTATCATCGTCGTCCGTAAGCAATGTGAGAGGCAAAGTGAGGAAGAAGGGCGTACTGTGATATCTAAAGCGACGCAGCCAACTGTAACGCGCAGCTGTGCAACGGATGTATTATTTCTACCGCACGCTTCCCATCAGATAATCCACACCCCCCCACCCCCACCCCCACCACTGGATTCTTGCCGTGTCCCCCAAATTGCCGCAAGTGGATTAGATCCACTGGAGCCTATCCAGTTAAAAAAAAATCAGACTCTCATGCACCCTATGAACCCAGATCTCAGTCAGTCTCTCCTGAGGCCACCAGTGCAGACAACATTACATTCGACTGTAGGTAAACACGGGCAGGAATTTTTATTTGCCGCCTGCAAATGCATTCTGTTATAATGGAAACACTTCACTCTTTGCCACTGGGGAGCGGTGGCTATAAAGCTCGTGGCAGACAGCTCAATCAAAGAGGATTGTGCATTTGCTTTGATTACAACAGGTAGAAATTTCCCATCCGTTAGGGTCCTCGTGCCTGGGAGGAGAGGATTGAGAGGTATTTGCTTGTTTATGTTTTGCCTCGCTCTCTCCATTTGAGTTATAGTTGGCCTGGTTTGCAAGCTCGAATCCCTACCTCTTCACCCTTTTAAAGCCGAGAAATCAAAAGCCATGTCTTAAAGAAACAAACAAATCTCCTGTTCTGCGGGCAATAGAAGGAAGTGTCCCTTATGTTAAACTCTGAGGAGAGAGACCGACTGAGAAAGCCGGGCAGGAATGGAGGAGTCCAAGGTGCCATTGGTGTGGTTGAATGATGTGACTTCTACATCTCTTCAAACTTGACAAAGCCCTAATAAGTTGGGTGCTTCCAGCTTTGTACTTATTTTAAGCCCACAAAATATACAGTCAATTCACTTTACAGGATATTGTGCGAAGCGCTTTGAGACGTCTCGAAGACATGATAAGACGCTACATCAAATGCAAGGATTATTATTATTATTATTACTTTGAAGGAACATCACAGGTCCCCAACGCTAGTAGACGTGTGGAATTTGAGTTTGACGTTTGAGTCATCATTCAGATTCCACACACGCTTGTTTTCATAGGAAAATAAAGGTCTATTTTACATTATTTTATTAGCCACAAGCCGCTAGCAATGTGTCATCTATTAACAGCTTGCCCATCCCCCCCAACCCTCTCTGCGGCAAGCGGAATAAATAGATGAACTCGGTGCAACCTTTTTCTTGGCTTGAACTATCAAATGATGTCTTGCAGATGGACTAGGAGGAAGTGAACTTTCCTGTTTCCAGTTCTTCGTGCTGTCAAACAGGTTACACTGCGGCCTGCAAACTGATTGTTAATTCCCGCAAGTAAAAGTGCAAATCAATTCAGGTGCGCAAAGTCAAATTTTCCTCCTCCCTGCGATAGATAGAACATTGTCAAAAACTGTGGCAGAAATAGTGAATGTGCTACCAAGTAGAGACTATCGCCCACAAATATACGGTCAATTCACTTTACAGTCTATTCTGTGAAGCTCTTTGAGACGTGGAGAAGACGTGAAAAGCGCTATATCAAAGGCAAGGATTATTATTATTATTATAGTATTATTATATCCTCCTTGTTGGTGGGAGTGGGTAGAGGTGGGAGAGAGTGGGGCAGAGAGTGGGGGGAGAGAGGAGGTAAGCAGTGTCTCCTTTGAACTGAGAGTCTAACTAATTGCTTTGCAATGGAGTGTCAGAATCAAATCAACCCTCTGCAATTGCAAACAAAGGGTATTTTCTTTTGTAGGTGACGTTTTCGATTCTCTTAAGCACGGATCAGGCAGGACGCAGCCCTGCCCTGAAAACTATTGGGCGGGTCTGGCTGACTGTACTACTTTTAGTGGCTTTTAGTGACTTCAAATAATCTTTGTGCTGAATCCAAGTGCTGAAGTTAGCAACGTTTGGGCCACACACATTCAATCAGCAATGCAGGGAGTCCCATCTGATTATCGCAGGCACCTTTGGGTGTAAATTGAAGCTCGGGTCCGTGCTAACTCATGCAGTTGTTAATTAGCACAACACAGCTCACAATCTTCAGCTCTGCACGTTAAGACAAGGAGCGAGGAACGTGTGGCGTTTGGAGGTGGACAAAAAGCACCATCGACAAGGGCAAACGAGCGAATAGGAAGAAAGAACAGAACTCACTATTTTCTAACTTTGATTGAAAAAAGAGCCCTACCGTCGATATTTTATTAATATTGGAGCGATAAAGGTGAACCTGACATCTCAGCACCATTACCGCTTCGACATGAGGTGATTCTTTACACATTTGATACATTTGAGTTCATCTTCCATTCCTACTTCTTGAAGCCCAAATGCCTATTCGGTTTGAATTTAAAATGGTAAAATAAGCCTTACGTTTGATGCAATAGGAGGACGTCTCGAAGCAATTCACGGGCTGAGTTGCAAAGGGCATTAAGAGTTAGCAAAGGGAAATTTCAGGACAGGCACTGGGATGATTTTCTTTATCCAGAAGGTAACTAACGACTGGAACAAGTTGCCAGGAAGGGTGGTTGAGGCCAGGAGACTGGATTTACTTACAAAGCAGCCTGATGACGTGATGGGAAGATGGTAGGTTGGGTGTTTTGGAGGGGCGAGATCTGATGGGTCGTTCATCCAAACCAATCTTGTGATATGTTGCAAAGTATCGTGGTTGTATTTCGTAGGCGAGAATAATCCATGCCAAGAGAGCACGTCTATCCTTACCCCCAATTCCCCAATGCCCACGGGCATGTTGTAAAGCCTACTCACCGGAAGAGAAGCTGCTCATGGGACAACAGGTCTTTTGCCCATATCAAGCTACAAACCCTGACCGACGTGGAATTGGAAAATCGATACTTATTATCAGAAGCGTCTACTCTTTTGCCAGTGTACGTGACAGGCTATGAGTGCCTCAGGTCACGTTCGATGCCTATTTCAATACATTAACCTTCTCATAAATAAGTGTGCAAGATCAGAGATCGGTGCCCAATGAAATATTGTCCACCTCTGGATGCTGCTAAACACATGCCTGGGACGATGAAAGGGAGATCAATCCCGTTATGCTTTGAAATCAATCAAAGCTGCGAAAATGAACGAATGTAACACAACCTGAGTCAAACCCACCTTCTTCACAGCTGTCCCCTTGGTAGCCGGGAATACAGATACAAGTTCCCGCAATGCATGTTCCGTGGCTGTAGCAAGTCGGATCGATGCACTGCTCCTCTGATATGTCGCACTCCGGTCCCTTCCACCCACTGTGGCAAAGGCAGTGACCTTTCTCATACTGGCCATTTCCACTGCAGAGAACAGGGCAGGAGTCTGAAACGGGGATGAAAGGTATCAAGAGGGATGAAAGTTCAATGCTAATACCATCTTATAATAATAATAATAATAGTAATAAAAATAATAATCCTTGCATTTCATGTAAAGCCTTTCACGTTAGGAGGACATCCCAAACTGCTTCACAGGGTACACTGTAACGTGGTGGTAACTGTGTGTTTTGTAAGCAAGCACAGCAGCCAATTTGCATACAGCAATGTCTCACACGCAGCCATGGAGTAAAAAAAGAATCAATTTTATCCAGGGGATTGTTGGGCAAGACACCAGGAAAAACTGCTGTTTTTGAATAGCCCCTTGCAATCTTTAACGTCTTCCTGAACAGGCACAGAGAGCATCTCTATTTAAAGTCTCTTCTGAAGGATATCACCTCCCACAGCACTGCATTGTAGTGTCAGCCCCGCGTGACTATATGAGTTCAAAATGGTGACGTGGGGGGCTTGAACCCACAACCTTCTGACTCAGGGGCGAGAGCGCTACCGCTGAGCTGGCTTGACACAAGTTCTCCGCGCGACTTCAATGAACACGGTGGAGCACTCACTCTATTTACTGATATTCCCCCAATAAACACCCAATACCCTGCACGATAAGATAGTTACATTTTGTCGACATCTCCACGTGCGTGAACGTTTTACCTCTCGCGCAGTCTGGTCCAAGGAATCCTGGAAAACAGTAACAGTGGCCGGAGATACATTCACCATTTCCATTGCAGTTGGTGGAACAATCATCCATGGTTTCTGCGGGGAACCAGAAGCATCAGATTAGACCTTTCAGGAACAAATGTTGCCCTTGATTTGATTTTGTTTTAGTAGCAACAGGATTTAAACAGAGTAACAATGATCTGATCGTGGTGAATGCCTGATTTGTGTTGGTTGCTTTTCCCACGCAAATTTTTGCCTTTTCCACTGAACAGCACTGACCCACGCTATCGTTTTTGGCCATCTCTGTTTCCATACACAAGTGGCCATTAGCCATGTCTGATCCTGGATAGTGAGTGTTGGGAGATGGTTGACCACCTTAGAAGGAGGAGAGAATGCGGGGGGAATTCAAAGTTGAATCACAGCCAAACTTAATCCTATCTTCATCCAATGCTCATTGAAAACTTCCTTAGGCAGAGAATGTGGAACTCAGTGCCGGAAACATACTTGAGGGATACGGGAATAGGAGAGGGGTTTAGGAGGGGTGGGAATGGGGGGTTGTGGGGAGTCTAAACACTTGGCACAGAGTATTTGAGCCCAATGGTCTATATCCACACTATATATTTCTAGGTGTGTCTCCCAGCATGCGGTCAAGGGATAAAAATCAAATGATAAAAGCCTTTCACTTTGCTCAGATGTGTGGAGGGTGTGTAGCTGTGTGTGTGTGTGTGTGAAGGCAATGTCAATTGAAGTACCCCAACTGTTATACCCGCTAACCAATTTAGTACAGTCCAAGCATACACCTTGTTGATTTCATCCACTTAGGGATCAGTTTCTCATTGGCCAGTTGGCTTTACCTCTGGGGAAGCTGAGCACCATATTGGGAGAAATCTAATAAAAATTTATAATGAAGTCATTATTTTTGCACTGTCGGAAAAGGAGAATCTGTCAACGCGCTTTCTTTTTGAAAGATTGAGATGTAAGAAGTTTTTCTGTTTTTTTTTTCTTTCTTCACCCTAATCTGTAACCTTGCGTCGTGCAACGATATTGAAACTGTCCAGAATGGGACAATTTGATTTGTGCTGCTTGTGCAAATGACATTCTAAGAATCCCCACTCGGGGCTGAAGTAATGTGTTTTTTTTGCCACTAAAGTCTAATGTGTAATTTATAAATCTTTTTTAAAAAAAAGTTGGGCTCCGACATATTTCATGAAACTCTTTATTGGATAAGGTACAAGAGTTCTACCTTCCGGTTAATGTGCATTTGTTACTTAGATTCTCTCCACATTCGCAACCAACCATTAGGGCAAAATTGAACAAAAATTATTCATACGGGGTGAGCTATTGCTTGGAAATTGCCTGAAGTGACAATGTCATAGTTGATGACTCCATAGTACCCACACTGGTAGACTGCGTGGATGAAGGCAGATCAGACATTTAGATTAAATCACTTTTAAGATTCACAAGATCAGCCGTACAGCAATAAACAACCTGCTGCAAGTAAACAGAGCGACATAGCAAAAATCATCTGCTGTGCTACTGGAAAAACTGCACCGTGATCCAATAAAATCAAGAATATTAGGACGAAAGGGAGAAACATTGTCTTTAATTTATTGTTCGCATTCAAATGACTATTGGCAGCTCAATATTGTCTGCCATTCTTCTACGCTGATTAACTAGATGTCAAGCGCTTGTCAATCGGAGCAGAGTATCACAAAGAACATTGTTTAGGCTTTATTTCTGTTTGCTTGAAAAGGAACAGACGTGCAGTGAACGGGTTTGAGTTATTGTTCAAATAATGCTGAGAATGTCAGCCCACATAGTTCCGCGGTGGAAGAAAGCAAACAAGGTTCTGGGTTGCTTTACCAGATAAACAGACTGTAAATCAAAACAATCTTATGCTGTTCCTGTATAAGGCATTGGTTAGACTCCTACTGTGCCAGTATTGGCCAGTATTATCATAACAGCATTGAGACGTCGCAACGTGCTTCAGAGGATATTTACACATAGGAGATGCACTGATTTTTGCAAGTGTGCTGTGTAGGGCAGCAAAGATGACAGTAATCTACCTTGAGGAGAGATTGAGGAAGCTTGGATCATTCTCTGTGGTCAAGAGAAGATTCAATCCAACCCAACAGAAATTTTCATGCGCATTCACACTGGCCAGAGTTTAAAAAAACACTCCAAGACGTAATTACAAAACAAGGGAATTAGCAGTAAACAGGGAAAGCTATTTCATACTAAGAGTAATTCATAGAAACATGAAAAACGACAGGAGGAAAGTTAACTCGACTGGTATGAATGGGTTCGAGAGAAGATCATGATTTGTGTCTGGGTAAGAGAGACCGTTAAGGGATAAGGTGAGAAGATTGGGCTTAAATCAACAAGAAATAGGCAGACTTTCCGAGGAAAATAACCTGTGAGTTGTAGTTTGAAGGCATTTAAATAACACTTTACCTATTACAGAAGTTAGGACAAAGACCTGTTCCATCTTCTTCCCATCATTGTAGAAGGCAAAGTACCAAGTTCCCGGATCCATATATTCAATGAATCCCGTCTCCTGGAGGGCGATTAGGATTAGGTTCCTCGGCGTGTGTTTCGAATCCGCTGGGGTTTTGGGCTCTGGTTTGATCAGCTGTTTGCCGTTCAGGAGTTTCACAAAATCAAACTGTTGGAAGGACAGGAAAATCAAAGTCAAATCTGCAGTCTGTCTGTGTCTGTCTGTCTGCAAACATTCTTTACAAAATAGCAATTCCAGTATGTCCAGAGATGGCGGATACGCAAATTTCCTCAGCTTCTGATGTGCACACAACAACAACAACTTGCATTTATATAACACCCTTCACGTGGGGTAGTGTCCCGGAGCTCTTGATGGTAGCAGAGTCTGACACCAAGCCGGAGGGAGGGGTGAGGTGACCGTAAGCACGATCAAAAAGGACGGTCCTTAGGCGGGATTTGCAAATGGGGAGGGAGGGAGGGGACGAGGCAGAGGGATTGAGGGAGAGAGTCCCAGAGTTTTGGGGTGTAATGGCTGGAGGCACAGAAAGATTTTGGCTTTAATCGAACACACTTGACCAAAGATGAGAAAGCCATTAATGTACTGGCGAGGATTCCACCACTGGCTCACTGCAATCATATTTGCCAGCCGGCTGTGATGAGTTTCATTATTTCTCAATTAGTTCCCCGAGTGGAATACACCACCCCAGGGCAAGCTGATATGCCATCCATCTCTTTCAACCTACAGTAATTGTGCCTACTATTAGTTAATTTGCACGGCACAACTGGTGCCCAAATGCACCGAGAACTTTGTGGCCTCTTTTCCTGTGAAGGATGCGTGCAGGTGCGCAACTTGACAGGAGGGGAAAAGAAGTCACGGAATTTTTTCCCACCGATTTAAGACTTGGGATTCCCAACCTTGCTCCGTTACTCGAGCCTTTTATTCGTGTCACAATTCACTGGGGTTCTACCGTATCGAGCTTTCACTAACTCGTCTCCACTGTTTTTTTGTTCTCCACTGCCTTTACGACTAGCTCCTCGCCTGCACAGAGTCTCGCTTTCCCTGTTTTCCCATCAACAAGTCACTCGCTGTCCCATAAAGCGGAAGCGACAAGAGTTTGACGAGTTGGTCTCACAAAATGAACGGGTCAAAATTCCGTCCCCTGGAGCCTTTGACCATGGCGTTTCCGCCGATGGGAGCTCCCGTTTACAGCCTCGTGTCACCAAAGGCGCTGCAAGCGACACTCGAGTGGAAGCTTTAAACTCAACGTACTTGTGGATGACCAAACTTCAGAACTTTTAAATTGGATTTCTGCCCCATTCTTGTCCCTTCCTGATAATAATGTTCTTTCACAACAGAGCAGTCGCACGCCCAGTAGGGAATGGTAACGAGATGGTCCACGGTGGATTCGATGTGTTTTGTTGTGAAACTCGCGTGTTTTTTTTCAGCATTGCGTGGAGGAGAGACGCGTTTGCTACGAGACTCACAAGGGAAAATGCTGTTATTCTAAAAAGTTGGGGGCGATTAAAAAATATCGTCGTGACTTGAGCGAGTGCTAACGAGAGAGGAAATTAGGTATGGCTCATTATGCTAATTAGCGCAATACTTCTGCAAACTAATGAAGTGGTTATGATGTGATCGGCTGATACATAAATAATTAATGTTTCTGGCTCCCCCCAAACATCACTCTAAATTATGTTAACTGGTTAAGATATATTTAGTCTAATCTAGTGGAAAGTGGCTGTGATGGTGTTCAGTTTGGTGAGTGCCTCCGTGGATGCGAGTCAATGCGGATTTGTGTAAAAATATGAGGGAAATCAATTGGAAGTGCCTTTGACGTATGCTCTATTGAAAAATAATGCAGCACTCTTACACGGAGCAGAGTGCGGACAAAGGAAACTTAGTGTGGCGTACCATAAACTCATGGCTAAGTTGGATTCCAGAGTTTCTGCTTGAGACAATGTAAGGGGGCCCGTGACTTTAACAAAACCCTTTGTGGGAATCCGATAAGAATTTATTTGGGTTGCGCTTCTTTTGTGCTTTCGACTTGAAGGGATTTCCCAATAAAATCTCCGCGGCGCGGAATTTTTGCCCACGTGCTGCAATGGACCGTCAACTCGTAAGTGCGGAAGTTGGCTCGTTATAAGGATCAACTTCTTTCTTAAGCTGCTCAGTCAGTCGCCTGTCAGGCAAAACTGTTCCCAATACCTGTGTGTGTGTGGGGGGAAGGTTTCGTCGGCCGTAGATCCCTAATAAGGCGTCTTTTGCCAGTGACACGTTGAACTTTAGGTAGACGGGTTGCTCTGTGGTGATTTGAAACCGCCAGAACAAGCCTGGGGGGATTGTCTGCATCATGTGCGATCCCACATCCACTTCTCCAGTATCTATCGCCATCCCCCGGTGAAAGACATTCAGAGTTTTCCCTGAAAAGATAATGCAGACAACGCAAAATGGTTATCGTGAAAATAATAATAATAACAGTAAATAACAATAATAGTTATCCTCGCTTTTCCGATTCAGCACCTTTCACAGAGGGAGGACATCTCAAAGTGGTTCACAGGACTTACTGCAAAGCGAAGTGACTGTGTGTTTTGTAGGTGAACAATTTGCTCACAGCAATGTCCCACAAACAGCCATGGAGTGAGTGACCAATCTTATCTGGGAGATTGTTGGCTAGGACACTGGAAGAAACTCCTTTCTCTTTTCAAATAGTGCCCGGGGACTTTAACGTCCACCTGTTCAGGCAGACGGGACTTCAGTTTAATGTTTCATTTGAATGATGACACGTCCAACAACACACGCTCCACCATCATCCATCACCAGCCCTGTTCGGGCTATCCTACGAGTTCAAAGTCCTGATTTGTTTGGTCTTTAACTTTTTAAAAATAATAATTTCTTAGGATTTGTGCATTCTCACATTCTCGATACATCCAGGCCCAATTTGCAGGTTGGGTTAATAACCCTCGTGCGGAATTTGTAGATTAACCACGTGCAAATAAATACATTTGCCCTTAATTATGTAATTAACAACCTGTGTGAAAGAATCCAGCTCTAAATCAATCTGCGGACATGTAGTTGCAATAGTTCCACTTAAGTTATCGACTACATTCAAGGTAACTCCAAACAGTGCCAGCTGATTGCAGTGAGCAGCAGAGCTGAGAACCAATCACTTGAATTAATACATTTGGAAGCTGGTTTAGTGGTCCTAGAGTGAAGGGAATGTAAACAGGTCCCTGTTTATTAACAGCTGCAGTAAAGATATCTGCCAAGCCTGGATGCGTTCCGGTGTAATCTGAGGTTTGGAACTAGCCGAAATTAAGCAGTTAAATCTCTGACTGACAAGCAATGATCAAATTGCACTCTGCAAGGCAACATGTGGCCCCTAGGATGGCAATAGCAATTTTGACTTGAGACTCCCTACTATTTCTCTTCTCTCGGTCGACGTGGTAAGATAAATGTGCATTGTAGCTAAACAAATTAGGAAAGTAACCATCTTAGACGCATGGATGCTTTCGGAATAATGCTTTCCATTAGTTCGGGTTCATGAAAAGACCAAAATAACCATAACATTTCCACTCTCTGCCTGCCCAGGACTTCTGATTCTACGGCTAAATTAGTTGAGAGAATGAATAAAACAGCTCCACGCTGACGTATTTAGCCGATGTGACTGATGACCCGAGAATTTTGTGTGTCGTGTGGGTTGGTGGGGGAAGAAGCTTAATTATTTCCACTTATCGTTCAATTTATCCCTCGCTTGAATGAAATAAATACCATAAATAATCCTTGCATTTGATGCAGCACCTTTCATTGCCAGGGGGACGTCTCAAAGCACTTCACTGGATTTATAGGAACGTAGGATTGGATATGCAAACATGGCAGCCCATTTGTGCTCAGTCAAGTTCCATGAACAGCCATGGAATAAATGACCAATTTCAACTGGGGGATTGATGAACAGGACAGCGGGAGAAACTCCCTTCTCTTTTTCAGTCGTGCCAATGGGAGGCGCAAACGGGACCTCGGTTTAAAGTCTCCTTTGAAGGACGACAACTCCAAAAATGCAGCCCTGAATTAGAGGATCAGCCCTAGAACTGTGTGAGTTCAAAGTCCTGACGCGGGGCTTGAACCCACAACCTTCCGACGTTTTCTTCTTTTTGCTCTGAATGCTGACTGATCCGCGTGTGTGTCGATTTTCACCATTTTTGTTTGCGTTCCTGGCTTCACTTACAATTGAACTTCATTCGTGCTGCAGAACCGGATTCTCGAATCACACGTTTTCTGGCTCGAGACACTATTTATGGTAGTGCAAATATTACACATGAATAGGCTTTAAAATGGATCTAATGTTTACTTATTTGCTTTTTAAGAGCATTTCCCCATGATGAATAATACACCACTGTGGCGCTTTTTGAGGGTGATTTAAAATATTTACTCTCACATCTGTACTCTGACCAATTTTTAGCCTCGCAATTGTGTGCGATGCAAGCGAAACACACACGTCTTTAAAAACGTTCCCATGTTTCTCAGGAAACTGATCCAGAAGAATTACGACGGTGGAGAAGAAAATGGATCCAAAGGGAAATGAACTGGTTTGGAAAGCGCTTCAATTAATTCCACTGAAAATAGGTACGATTGACTTGGAATTGGATTCAAATGAGGTCGGGAAAGGAAATTTAAATGAATTATCCGTCATTCCCAATCAATTTAGTTCAATTTACTTCTCTTCTGCCCTATAACAAATTACATTGTAATATATTCACGCTAGTGATTTTTCGTTATGTAATTCACTGTCAAAAAATAGCCTGGTGATGCTGAATTTCCCATGTTGCAAAACCGCTATTCCTTAATGTTCAACATCATAAAACCAATATTGCTTGAGATCGTCCATCATGAGATATTACCCTAATTTAAAAAATTCTGACCGCATACCACTTCATCATTAAAAATAACAGCTAGGATTTTTCAATGAGTAATCCGGCGTTAATATACTTTGTGCTTCGATAATGGATACAACACACTCAGACTTTGTTCTTGTGGTTTCTGATATTATCACAAATCTCATACTGTTACTTCTGTCCTGTAATGCACTGAGCGGTATCTATCGTCTTCTCTGCGTTAGCAATTTAATATTTCTTTCGGCTCCCGTTATGCATGTCGCTTCAGAATAAAGGCTTCTATTAGTCCTGCGTTGTGGCATCGGATTAATACGCTGGTGATTGTGTGCAACATTTTAGTCGAGAGCAGAAAACGCCTGTATAAATTAACACACTGGCGGGTTGCAATTTTTGCCCCAACGATTCTTGTTTATGTGTTCTGGTTAACATAATTCCAAATGATGTTTTGCTTCAGAGAGAATGAAAATAAGTAGAGAAGGGCAGATGGATGTAGACGCAGTGATGGACATAGACAGACAATAGAGATAAAAGGATAGGAAATTTAGCCTGGAATGACATCACATTTGAAGTAAAAGTGACTGTAAAATGGACCTGTAACCTTGTTCGTGCACCAAGGCTGGTCAAGGTCATGAGATGTGTAACCACAACAACAACAACAAATTACATTTGCATAGCGCCTATCACTTGGGCAGAACGTCCCATTGCGCTGGGCAGTCATGGATTTGGACCCAAGCAGGGGGTTGGAATCAGGAGGGGTGGAGGACAGGGAGGGGTAGGGTTAGGAGGGTGACCGAAGGCACGGTCGAAGAGGAGGGTCTTGAGACATGCCTTGAAGGAGGCGAGGGAGGGAGCAAGAGGGACTGCAAAGTTCTTCCTAAACTTCCTGTGCTCAAAAAATCCTGACTCCACTGGAGCTCCGTGTAAGGTATACGTGCACCGTGTCAATCCACATTGATCCAAACAAGATTAACTTGGAAGCATCTGTCAAAAAAAGATTCCCACGCACCTTGCTCTCCCGCCAACCGACTTGCCCTCACTACATATCTCCCAACTGACAGATAGTTGGAGAGCGCACGAGTCAAAGAATTGCCCTGAAAATGCTGTTGGTGCCAGCATACTATTGATCAGTCCTGTATTTCAATCCATGTTCGCTGTCCGGCTCTGATTTTATAGCATCTCCACCAACACTCTGAGAAATATAGGGTTCACTTTGTGCAGCAAACAACTCCTTGTAATTAGTCAAGTGCTCCGTGTTTGAGGTATCATGTTTTAATTGTGATTTCAATGTCTACCTCTCCTGCTATTGCAGCCATAACACCATAATTTACCACTTCACTTACACTGGGAACAGATGATACAAACGCTTAAGTGACTGGGCAGATTAGTTCTACCCTTTTCCCCCTAAATCGCATTATGACAGGTTTAATTCCCTGGTCCATTAAGCACTGCCTAATCTAAGTTTTATGAGATGTCTCGTTTGGTTACTCCTATCTCTCCTTGCCAGATGAATCTCTGAGACTATCTAGTTAGAAGCCGTGCACTTACAGACAAACAACAGAGCCTTCCCATTTCTAATACCAACCACAAAGTGCTCATTCTTGTTGAATTCGTCCTGCAAAATACACAGTCACTACACTTTGCAGCGAATCATGCAGCGGGGTGCTTTGAGATGTCCCCCTGACGTGAAAAGCGTTCGCTCAAATGCAAGGATTTTTTTTCCCCAACTAATATCGATGTCTGTCGGTTGCAAAAATAATGACCGGAGCAGGATGGTGTGTGTCGCTTTACAAATGGTGCTAAATGGTCTGTTCAAGATCAGTCCCTTCATTGATCACAGGGATTGGGAGGGGAGTTCACTCAGATTTACACTCGTCGTTGTTAAGGATCATTTGGTGTGCAGTTACCTCCAGATCCTCCTCTGTCTTTCTTGTCTCCTCTGTCTGAACTGTTTCCGCCCAAGGGAGATGACGTGGTGTCCAGTGTTTCAGACCCAGCCACCGACTTGTTTCCACCATTCTCGTACAGTTGCCAGGTCAGGCCAAACAAGTGCACTGCTGTAAAACACAATAGCTCATGTTATTCATAGATGAGGCAAATCCATTCGGTTTCTTCAGCTCGCACACTGGCTCCATTTACATGGAGCCGTCAGCTCGGCTCAGTTGGTAATGCTCTCGCTTATGGGTCAGTAGCTTGTGCATACAAGTCCTACGTCTAACTTAAGCTCGCGGACCAGGTTGACAACACAGTGTGGCACAGGATGAAGCATTTTGTGAGAGATGCTGTCTGCTGGATCAGACTTAATCACCCCATGCGCCTGTTCAGGTGGACATTAAAGATCCGATGCTGTTATTCGATGTCCTGGCCAACAACCCTCCAGCTAAAATGAATCATTCACTTCATGGCTGTTTGTGACTTACACAAAACAGCAATTGCTTATGAAGGGTTTTGAAATGTTTTGATATCATAATAGAACCCTTGCATTCGATACTGACACCTTTCGTGTCAGGAGGACGTCTCAAAGCACTTCACAGGTTGTGCTGTAAAGTGAAGCGACTGAGTATTTTGTGGGCGAAATAGGCTTCGTATCAAATGCGAGGGCTATTATGGTGGCGCTTCATTGACTGACTCCCGAACCTTCATTTGGTTCTGAGGGAATGGGCGGATAATTCCCCTCATTATTTAACAGATTATGTAAAAAAGAAGTGAACCCGCAATCTTCCAGCTTCCCGAAGAGGAAACATTCAGCCCACAGTACACTCTTGCTGGGATGTCAAGTATCTCTACAGCTCAATTTGAATCACGTGAGCAACGAGAAGGTTGCGTTGGTACAAAAGTGAATATAACCCTGAAATATCCTGACCCCCTGGAGGTACTGAATGTTGAGTTCAAGCTTACATCCTAATTGATGCAACAGCTCATTCAAGCTTTAGTCAGATCTCTCAGCGAATTTATTCAGTAAATAACTCATATTGACTGGCAAGGTCTCAGTAACGATGTTCTACTTGGGTTAAGTCAGCTGAGACTGTGAGGCTGACTATAGACTGTATGTCTACATACTGTAAGCCTCTGGATTTATATAAACAACTTGCATTTATATAGTGTCTTTCATGCAGGCGAACACCTCAAAACTCTTTACAGAGCCAGAGAGAGGAACTTTGAAAACACATCAGCGCTCTCAGCCTCCACTCTCCAGCTCTCGACATCAATCAGATCCCCTACTTGCCAAGAGGGATTTCCTCTGTTGATTCAGTGTCTTGCCTACGGACGTTTCCTCAGCTTTCGGGAATGAAATCAGAGCAGCTAATTTTCACTGAGGTGCTCAACCCTGTATGTTTTTTGCTGGTCAGTCAGATCTCGTTAAACAACACGGGCACGGATAGACGCCAGGAAATAGGCCTCTCGACTCTAGCCTCAAGATTAACATTTGAAGGCTGGCAAATCAGTGTAATCCTCGTCCTTGGATTTGGTGCAGCGCCTTATCACGTCGTCGAGACGTCTCAAAGCGCCTCGCAGAATATACTGCAAAATGAATTGACTGTATATTTTGTGGGCAACGAGACGCGGCAGCCAGTTGCGCACAGCAGCGTCCCAGGTAAGATTTCAGGCACGGGATAGATTGGAGAAACCTTGACATTTCTCAGCGTGAACACCAAAATCATTATTTTAGCCTGGAATGCATTTTACTTCGATTCAAATCGCAGCAGTCCCCTACTGCTTCCCAGCCACCCCAGGGCACAGACATATAATACAAATAAGGGGTGGTGGTGGGGGGAGAAAAGAGCAAGGTTTTTGTGTTAATTAGCTGGATCACAAATTAAACAGAGGGGATTTGTACATTTGAAAGGAAACCAAAATCACCTGCTGTGAAAATTACAAGGCGTCAGTGCAACTGGTATGGAAATCATTACGAATTCTAAGCTGTTCTTTGATTTGGATGTTGTGTTTAATTAGACAATAGCGATACCAGCAAACAGGACCAGGGGAAGAAAAACCACAGTGCGAGTTTCTGCAGGGGGAGAGAAAATATCAGGATCGGAGACTCAAAACCTTGTTCACATCCAATTGCGACCCATGTCAGTGAAGAGGTTGTTTCTCCTCATGTAGTTACCTACAGTCCTGTCCCAACACTAGGGGAGGTTTACATCCTACTTCTTAAGCAACCACATCCCGGGGTGACAAGGAAAAACAATGAATGCCCCTTTCTGGCGTATTTACTTAACTCTCTCATCGTTGCACACCCACTTGCTTTTCAAATAAGCCAACACTTTTGCCACAGATTAACTTCCTCTGTGGGATATTCCAAACATTCACCATTGTTTGGCTAAAGACCATTTGAACTCTAACAGTGCCCGAGTGTAGGAAATTCGATTTCTCTCTCTCTCTCTCTCTCTCTCTCTCTCTCTCTCTCTCTCTCTGTCTCCTCAAGTGTTGAACGTTTACGCAATCTGAAACAATCGATTTTTTTATTATATATTTAGATATATATATGTATATATGTTAACACGGAGCGAAAATACTCCCATCAGCTAAAGGGGAAGCAAAAGTCAAGCGTTAAGAGATGCAGTAAACAGAAGCAGGTGATAGATGGGGTTGAAGGAAAAGTCTTAAGGCTTACCAATAACATAGGCGAGGAGAAGAGCCAGAGTTATAGTGATGGCGGTGGCACTCAGAGCTGTGCATTTCCAGTTACAGCACTTGTAAGGTTTGTTGAATGTGAAGGCAGGTCTGGAAAAGGTGCTTCTGGGGAGGGGTCTTGGAGGCGGAGAATAAACAGTATTGGAGGTTAAAGGATAGCTTGGATTAGTGGTACCATAGAGGCTGGAGGTGCCAGTTCCTGGCTTAAACAGGAAATGCCTACAAAATATAAGAAAAAGAGAGAAGCAGAGAAGGAGCGACTGAGAATGAAGAAAGAGACAGCCTGGACCTATTCACCGGAACAGGAGGAGGCCATTCAAGCCGTCGAGTTTGTGCCAACTGTTTATCAGATCATGGCAGATCTTTTAATCCCATTTCCCTTTCTTTTTACCACACCTTGTCTCATACCTTTATTTCCCTGCCTTTTCTGAACTCGCTTCGAACCACCGCTCAGTCTAATCGTACTTTTTATAACAGTACTTCAGCACCAATTAACCGGCCACATTTATTTATTGCCGTCGTGGCATCCCACAAACGGTCACTGGGACGTTTGTAACGTGAGCTGACTCTGCAGAGATGAAAGGTCCAAAATGGAAGCCAATAAGAATAATAATCCTTTCGTTTCATCCAATAATAATAATAATAATGCTTGAATTTAATATAATAATCCTTGCATTTCATATAGCGCTTTTCACGTCTTCTAGACGTCCCAAAGCGCTTCACACGCTTCAAAGCGCTTCACAGGATTTACTGTAAAGTGCGGCCACTGAGTATGGTCGGCAAATTCGGCAGCCCAATTTGCGCACAGCGATGTCCCACAGACAGCCAAGAAAATAATCATCTGGGGGATTGTCAGCTTGGACACCGGGAGAGAGGAACTTGCTTGTCGCTTTTTTTCCAAGATTGGGATTTCAGACATGACTAGGAATAGATGGGACCGCAACTTAATGTCTCACCTGAAGGATGGCATCTCTGACGATTCAGCGCTCCCCCCCATCACTGCATCGGAGTCAGTGGTCCTTTCTCTCCTCTTCCCCACCGCCACCCTCCCCGCCATATAAACACGCGCAGGTTTAACGCAACAGGACTCGGAGTACCAGTGAAATAAAAAGCTGCTCGCTTTGCAATGAACACAACAAAATGTTTCACCTCCCAAAAAAGTAAAACCGATTAAAATTGCAATTTTTTTTTCTGGACTTGGAAAACGAACGGGCAAGGATAACGTCAGCCGCTCTATGACTCAGATGTGGGGAATGTTTGAGCTCCGACTACCAATAACCTTGGCATTTTCCCCTCGTTGTATTGAATGAACAAGTCGTCTGAGACTACCCGGTTCCATCAGTCAGCATATTGCACTCAGCCGACACTGCCTTCAGATTGGATTAGAGCACGGGCGAGGATTGTCAAGCCCATTGATTTGTTTTCAATTGGCCCCGGCCCGCAGAGAGTGCAACCTCATGCTTAACTGTGCGCTGTTAACGATGCGAAGAGAAAGCTCTGCGGCTTCCCAGCTCCCTGTTGTGAGCAAATTTTAGGGAAAGCGAGCTTAAACTTTACTGCTCGGGCGTCTGGAAATCAAAATATCGGAGAGTTACAGCTCGGAACAAGTTCCGTTCGGCTCTTCAAGTGCGCACTGGCTCTCAGAGCGAGCTGTGGATTCAATCCTACTGCCTCGTTCCATCTGCACGGCTTTTCAAGCCTCTATCTTTCACATACCTGTCTATTTCCCTCTCATAACCCACCATGGACTCTGCCTCTACCACTGTGCTTGGAAGAGCATTCCACGGCCAAATAACTCTCTACGTGAACACAAATTCTCCTAAGCTCTCCTTTCGCTCTTCTTGTGACTATGTTAATCCTGAGTAATGGTTGCCCAACGACTCAGACATAGCTATAGTCACTCATTTGTCATGCCTTGCCAGACGATTTTAATGAGGCAGCCTTTTCCCTCCGCCAATATGTGATAGACTTTGAGTTTGCTAACCTAGAAATGTACTCGCTTAATTACTGGTGCGACGCTGCTAAATTATGGTGACAGGAACTGGGGGATGGGGGGAGATTTGAGATCAAGTGCTGTCACACTGAATAAAGGCCGATCCATTCACGGTGTGCTGAGAGCATGCCAATACTACTTTACGTTGTGTGAAGTGGGTACGTCTTAAACTTACAACCCTTCACTTAAGACATATAAGGTCTCAACATGAACAGCCAGATGGAACCTCAGTTCAATTACCCGAAGGATGGCACCTCCAACAACTCAGTGATACCCCTGCCCTCGAGTGTCAGCCTAAACTAGGAGCTCCAAATTCCCCGGGTGGAGTTGAAACCCACAACCTTTGGACTCCGAGGGGAAATAATGCTATCCACTGAGCCAGGCTACATTTTAATTACCGTGCGGTAATTGCAGAGCACCGTGCAGAGAATTGACTGTATATTTTGTGGACGAAGCGAAAAAGAGGAGAGGGCGGCAGGGTGGAGAGAGAGAAAAAAAAACCACAGGCACCAACTCGCTAAATAAAATCCAGAATTAAAGACTTGAAATTCTCCTCCCCAGTTCACCTGCATAAGGCGAAGTTTGTGCAACGGACTGGATGATGACACTGCAGTAACTATCGGATTCCAGTTACGTCGGGGTCTTTGCCAAAAATCTCTCATGCAGAATTGTCAGAAAGAAATATTCCTGAAGCTCTGAGGGCAATATCCTAACAGCCGGATTAAGTTACTGTTGTGCTGGGTAAATTCGGTTGAGTACATTTCCAGCCGTAGACCAGGTTGGCTAGGAAAACGGATACTATCTCAATGATGTTTCATTATTACTTTAAAGGTGCGGTAAGTGATAACTGCAGAACTGCTGACGTAGTGTGAGTCCCTGAACAGAAATCAGATTAAAAATAATAATATTCTGCCCTTTACCGTTTTTTCCCCAACTGACCTCTTAAAGCCTGATCACATGTGCTGTGCTGAGAGTATGTAGAGGTGAAAAGTACATTGATCAAAGCCAACGCATGTATCATTCAGACCCAGAGAAAAACCTGCAGGAGCTGCCGTGCTTTACTACCAATCTGTGTGCATATCATTGTTGTCTGATGGAATAAAACATAACTCACAAGCTCAGTTAACCTTTGGCTCAAAAAACATAAGTGTAAAGGTATCTGCAAATAAACAAATTGGTTTTGTTGCTGCTGGCTCTCAGGCGTGTCTAATGCCATGATTGAATGGATCACTCGAAAATCTGTAATCACAATATGTGAACAGCTGGAAACATAACAGTGGTTGTAATGCAACAGTGAGAGAAACATGTGTGCACCTGTGTTGGAGCAGGTTTCAAGGCCTATCTATCATAGGGACAGGGCCTGGAGACAGAAGAGGACAAAGCTAGGTGATTTGAAGGATACAACAGGGAGATGGCAAGTAACTCAGGCAAGAGGTTTTGTGTGTATGAGACAGAGCTCCGAGACTCTATCCTGTGTGAAGGTTGCTATAATAATGTAGGTTTTTGTTGTGTTGTTTCTGTCAGGGGTGGACTGGGTTGGGGGAAGTTGGGGGGGGATATAATTGAAGGGAAAGTCAAAGACAGTGAGAGAAATCTAGACAGGAGAGAAATAAAGCGGGGATAATTTGATTATAAATTAGAAAGTCAGAAATTAACACCATTATTGGAGAACGGAGGGAATATGCCGACCGGATAGCACCTGCCATTCAGACTCGTGACCTTCTGATTGGAAGGCAAGTGGACAACGTAAGCCATCAGAGCCTCTTACCGTTATCTTGGGGGACAAAAAAAGATTTGAAACCTGAACAGAAAGAGAATAAGTGATGCTGCGTTTCTTTATCCTGCAGCATTAGCCTCATAATACTGTATTAAATACAAATTCATTGGATTTGAATGCCAATAGATAGAATATATAATATTCCATGGCCCGCCCATGCAAGTTGCTAAAGTTCACTGTAAAGGGCAGGACTGACCCGACTAAAGTCGCTGAGGCAGCTGACAGCTTTGTTTAACTTCAACAAGATTCCAATAATTAGCAATCAATTCTCACTTCCAACTGAACGAAAGAAGGTTTAGTCGGGAGCAACTGGGACAGAATTAAGTAGACAACTAATTATCTCTCAGAACCAGAGGCTAGCCAGGTATTCACAGGATACAAAGTCAGGACTCCATCCAAACAGACTATCTAAACATAGCACAGAAAGGCCAACCTTGAGCTGCAGACACCAATTAATTTTGCACAAGTGGAGCTTGATTGCTTTTAAGGAACCAGAGAGAAAGGATTTTTATCATTTCGGTTCTTAGAACAATGTGATATAATTGGGCAAATTAGGCGGCATTGTAATGAAATGTTTTCTATTTTAGAAGAGATTACAGGAGTGTAAGAGGTTTGACATGGGGGGGTGGGGGAATGTGCTTTTTGACGCTATAATTATCACATTACACACTTCACTCTTCTCCCTCCCACCCCTCACCCCACATGTGTTGATTACTATGTCACTATTCCTGCATAAATTGAGTACTTGGATTCTCGATACCAAATTGAAGAGTACTTTGGTTTACATGAGCTTATGTGAGTTCAGGTCATTGCAATGCAGTTGCTGATAGAAGCTTAGCCCATCTCAGCCCAGGAACGAGGAGCCAACATTCAGGAGTGCCCATCAACTCCCAGATATTTAGAGCGGAAACATTCGAATGCACGTTCACTGCTCAAACCGCGGGAGAGGCAGTTTCAACCATCTGAGAGAGGATCGGGGCTACTTTGGTCTCTGGTAAGTAAGCATTTTACCCAGAAGACAATCAGCGGAGGAAAAAAAAACATTAGGCGCACACATTATGGGAGCCAAGGGCAAGGGGGAGAAAGTGCTCATGACACAGAAGCCATCTCTCCGCACGGCAATCACTTAGAAGAAAATGGAAAATTCCTATCGTCTCCTGCTTTTGAGTGCTGCAAACGCCATTGCTCAAAGGAACGAGTTACACAAATGGGGATATCATGTAGATCTGAAAGCGATGCAAGCCAGTGGATCAACAACTGTGTTATTAATGGCTGAATAGTATGATTTCACTCTGTCATAAAATGCTCCTTAAAAAGAATATATTCATTCCTGCGCTTCTATGTTTTTTTGCTTTAAAATTGGTGAACCTGCATGATGTTCAATCACACACATTAATCGTGCTTTCACGTGCCTCTCTTTTCTTTAGAGGGCTGAAATAATGATGTGCCAATAAAAGGATGTCACATTTGATGGCTGCATGATAACTAAACTATCAGGTGCTGCTGCGGAAGGAAGATAAGGGATTAATACAGTACTTTTAGATTAACCTGTGGGTCTCAGTAATATCTTTTGAGGCTACTGAAGATTGGGTTGTTACAACCCAGCTGTACAAGAATAAATCAATTACAAAAATCGCCGCCATACTTTGTCAGGAAAATGGATTTTTTAACAAAAAACGAATGCTAATCGGCCCTAAAATGTGAATAATTTTCCAAAGGAGATTAATTGTTACCACGATAAGAGTTATTACTTCAAAAAGAAGACCTGCATTGAAAATCTCGACCTTGCCAGTTAACCTTGAACGTAATGCTATCTTATTGATTCTGCATCTGAGATTGTTTGAAAATAAAAACACTGTGACTCAGGGGAGGGCGGGGGAGGGAGAGAAAAAAAGTGGTAAGGAATATTTTTAAAGAAACAATAATGCTGTGATGTTTATTTTTCTGCGGGGTTTTTTTTTCCTCTGCCAAAAAAAATAGTTGTGCATTTAGCTTGGTCGGGCTTTATGCAGTCGTTTGGATTTATAGGCCATCTAATCAGTCTTGAATAGTGCCTTGGGATGTCCTCCCGACGTGAAAGGTGCTTTACAAATGTAATCTTGTTGTTGTTGTTGTGGGCTACTCTTGCCTACTCTCACACTGTCCTCAAATCTGTGGTAGAAACAGAAAGTTTGTTCAATTCCAGCATTATTTGCAGATTAAGGACTGATATCCTTGGATAAACACTGAGCATTGAAATGTGTAGAGAGTGCACACAATACACACCCAATTTTGAGGCTAAAGGATATGCTGAACACGAGTCATTTTTCTACCCGTTCCTCACAATTGGACGAAATCAAACATCGTTACTATTAGCAACAGCAACCACAACAACTTGCATTTATACAGCACACTTCACGCAGGATAGTGTCTCAGAGCGCTGAGGCAAACAGTACTTGCCAGACCCTGAGGAGATCGATTAAGTCCATGGCCATTTTTATGAGGAAGATGCAAAAAATACAACAAAATTTCAGAGTATAAAGACAAATGCATCAAATTGCTAATATTTTGATAGCCCGTTGGTTACCTTTGGAATCTAAAGCCCTCGAGCTAACCTCTCAGGCCGAGGTAAGTCTTACGTATCAGACCCCGATAAACACATATTAAAATCCAATTAAACAACTCAATTCTTTTTCTAATGCAAGTGTCTCCAATTCCCCCCTTTCACTAGTGAATGAAATCTTCTACGGCTTGGGAAGTGTTAACGAAACACTATTGTATCGTGCAAAATCAAGGTATATATTAGTCCATCAATCGTTTTTACAAAGTAAATACCCTTAAAATATGCACTCTAATTCCAAGCACCAGTGACACGTCCTGTGAGATGACCAGAATTGAATGCCCTACATTTTTTCCCCACCATTTGCGATCAGTGCAGTATATTTATTAATCTATCGTGCTTCATCCCATTAAACACTCTCTCATAATCGCTGGGTGATAGATACACTTTCTGCTTCATTTCTGTTGCCCTCTGACAAGTCATTCGTAAACCCATTCTTTCCCTGGATGCTCGCACCAAACCATCCCACACTTAATTCCTAGTCTATCTCTCAGTGCTAATAGTTTGCTCTAAAATAAAGCATAAACTTCAAGGTAAATTGATTAATGGCAAGCCGATTAACATCTAGGAGAAAGGACTGGATGTGTTTGTCTTGAGCAAAGGAATTGAGGGCTGTAGATTAATTAATTAATTAATTAATGAATGAAGAGATTGAAATTGCCACCATGATCTGTGGTCCTGGTACTTGGCCAGTGTTGACGGTGTAGATTTCAGGAAGAGATAGATCCTGCAGATCTTGGCTTGTTTTCTTTTTGGGGGCTTCTGAGAGTGAATTTGGGGTACATTTCTAATGAGAAACTGAGTGAGTGAGTGAATGAGTGAGTGAGTGAGCGAGTGAGTGAACAGGCAGGCAAGGGAATGAGTGAGTGAAGGAGTTAGCGAGCGAGCGAGTGAGTGAGTGAGAGAGCGAATGAGTGAGCGAGTGGAAGAGTGATCCGTCAATGTCAACTCTTCCTACCGTTGTGAAGCAGAACTTAGCAAACGCTGGACTGTTCTCCCACTCACAGGGAACGTAGAGCTGGGCTTAGCTCCTGTGAGACAGGTTTGTTTTACACTCCTGATGATGTGTTGTTGCAATAGCAACACTGCTGGAGCCTGGGATCGAGTGAGAGCGCGGGCGAGGGAGGGAAGGAGCGAGCAAGCAAGATGATTGATGTGCATGATGGGATACTACCCTGTCCAGTGTAGACGGAGTGAGCTTGATCTGCCAAAACCCTCCATTATTTTGCTCCAGTAAGTTTCGATTACAAACGAACTGAGGGGGTTGAATAATAGAACGGTCTTCTCCGGCGGGTCTCTGTGTTCCTATGCAACCTCTCAGTTTATCCTCGCACACAGTACTTTGCAATCAATTACCCAGTGTCTCTCACCAAGAGAAACCATGGATTATCCCCTTACCGCATATTCAGATTGTACATCAAACATCCTCGTTCTCATGAGTCTGTTTGTTATGAAATCAGATCTGACCAGCTCATTGCAAAAATAATCTCCCAGATATGAATGCTCCCTCCAGTCTGATCTTCACTGCATTTGCCTTTTATTATAGCAGTTATTATACATTTTATATTCTACTCACTTGTAAGGCACAACCCTTTGGCAGCAGGGCAAATCTCTTTAATATATATATATATATATATATATATAGAGAGAGAGAGATATAAAAAAAAAGTAGATTGCTGAATTCATTTAGTGAGTGGCATTCTGGTTGCTTCACTATTGTACGTCTCACTTTCCTGACAAACTGCTTTCAGGCATCACATGAACATCATCTTTATTCAATTAGACTGTCCAAGCCTCTTATTTCTATTGATTTCCAATGGCAAGACCTCTATCAGTTGTCTGGCATTCACGACTGGCTTTTAATACCTCTTAATGGAACTGGGACCATGCTTTGATCACTGAGCAAGTTGAAGAGAAATAAGGGGGTAGATTTTTTGATGGGCCGACAATCATTAAAATTGGACTAATTCCTTTACAATTAATGGCGCGAAGCCTTCGAGGTGCAAAGAGTGCAACCTGATGATGGGGAAGCGAGGGCAAAGGTCAGCTCTTTGAGACTCTAATAATAATAATCCTTGTAGTTGATACAGTGCCCTATCATGTCATCAAGACGTCTAAAAGCGCTTCACATGATGTACCGCAAAGTGGATTTGACTGTATTTTGTGGGCGAAACGCGGCAGCACAATTGCTCACAGCAGCGTCCCACACACACCCATGGAGTGAGTGACCAATTTTATTGGGGGATTGTTGGCCATGATTTCCCCTTCCACCCCCAGAGGATGCATCTTCACCCTATAGACCTTTAATGAGAATTCCACTCGGACTAGGAAGGCTGTCAGGTCATGTGTCCTGGTTTGATCAACACCCTGGTGTCTCTTGATAATTTGACAGTAAGCATTCTGTTCCGGACCCAGGAACTTCCATGTGTGGGTGGTGTTAAGCAAGGTGATGGGCTTAAGAGTGTGTTGGACACTCGGCTGACCAAAACAAAGATAAACAATTCGCAAATAAGAACTTTGAACCCCCCCCCCCCCCCACCCATCCAGCACTGACATTGCAGTGTCAGGTCAGACTACTTGAGTGTGGTTTCCTGAGGGATGTGATTGATCGCAGATTAAATCGGAGAGAAAGTAAAAGAAACTTTGCAAACTTTCTTCCCGGCTCCAAAAAAAAGGCATTCGGGCGAATAGATAACAGGATATAAATCTCACGTTAGCTTCTGTATAATTCAAACCTGAAAATTAAATTTCACAGATGGCACTCAGAAAGTCCCAAAGGGATTGGAATCGTAGCAATCTGTGGAATATTTAATCATCTTGTCCTATACTTATCCTGATAGCCTTTTATACCTTTCTTAATGAGATATTGGCCCAGCTATTCATCTGCATAGTTTAGAGACTGATGAAGTAATGGACTATTGGATGTGAAGCAGCTATTTAATACCCATCTGGGCTGAGTTAGAAACCCACGGTGACTCTGACAGAGAGGATTTTTGATTCTTTATCCCAAATTCACGTTTTGCTCAATTCTAAAGATTTTTTTTAAACCTAGAAGAGGTTTTACAAAGGAAGAGCCTTTTACTCGCTTCATGGCTGTTTGCGAGACATTGCTGTATGCAGTCATTTGAGCATTGACTGTATACCTCTCTCACAAAATATACAATCAATTCACTTTACAGTATATTCTGTACAGTATACTTGGAGTCCTGTAGCTCAGTGGTTAGAGCATTCGTCTCGCAAGCAAGAGACCTGGGTTTGATACCCGGCAGGGCGAAATACAAATACACAAATACACGGTCAATTCACTATGCAATCTATTCTGTGAAGCGCTTTGAGACGTCTCAAACGACGTGATAAGGCGCTATATCAAATGCAAGGACTATTATACAAATTAGCTGCTAACTTTGCCTACAAATACACAGTTCACAACTTCACTACACTGAATGCTATGAAGTGCTTTGAGACGTCCTCCTGACGTGAAAAGTGCTATAACAAATGCATCGATTTTATCCACCTTCACATTGTTCCACTGTCAAGCCCTTACTCCTATGTCTGCTGCTGATCATTAAGATTGGTAATAAAAGACTATAAAAATAAATACAAGCAGAGCCTTTTGCAGTCGATAATTGTATCCTTCTTTATAGACAAAAATAATTCTCTATGTCCTCCCTAACTATGTGAACACCGTTAGCAACTAATTGTCTTTCATTGGCTATGAATTTGCTCAACAGTCATTTAGCCTTTCAGACGTGTGGTGCTAAACAATTTTGGCTAAAACATTATAAGATGTCAAGTCTTTCTTCCTTGGATCTGTAATAATAATAATAATAATCTATGTGCTATGGCCCTCCTACCACACCCCAATGTTGAAGAATGGGGTCTTCAACACTTAATTAAGTTATTCCCCCCCCAACCCCCCCCGATTCACTGTGTTTAGTAATTTCATCTCAATTTTTGGAAATATGCTTGATGTTTTATGACCAGTGCATTTGACCACATTTCCCAAAATCGCATGCCATCTCTGCAGTTGCCTAGTCTCTGTAAACTTGATTAAATTCAATCTCTCTCCCATCAAATTAGTGAGATTTTCCACCACAACCTGACATTATTAGCGGCTGCATTCACCTTTATCAAAAGGCCATTGCCAAAATAATTCAGAGACAAGTGGGATTCGAGCAATCTACTGGCTATAACTGTCTAATTAGGAGAAATATTGATAACGACTTCATGTTTCCTATTGTCATTTCAATTCATTCTCCGGTTCACAATGGCTTTGTTTATCCCACGAGCTTTCATTTCAGCCACAAAGCCCCTCGTGAGAGATCTCATCAAAGGTTTATTTCCTCATCGTCAGAACAGAAAATCAACCACATGGATATTATCCACCACCTCTACTGCAATGTCAGGGAATTCCAATAAGAGTTCCAGGCATGACTTGCCTTTCACAACCCGAGTCGATTTGAAATTATCTCTGTTATTCTTGTTATGAACGAGCACCAGGATTTCTTGCAGGACACATCTCCTCCCCACCCCTCCCCACCATTCCACCATATTTTTCTTTGAACAGTTAACAGGCTGGTAAGACACCAGATCCCACTTTGACCTTCATTAAAAGGCTGGAACAACATTCCTTATTGCCCAGATGTTTCGAGATCACCGACTGTGCTCGACGAACAGTGTGTGGGCTCAGCCTTTGATGCTCTGCTTCACGTGCAATGAAGTGCCTCATCTCTGCTCAGCATCTCACTCACGTGGTTTTGGGTGAGAGAGGGAGCTCCCAATGGGTCCCAAGTTCCCCCCTAGTCTCAGTCTGCGAGACCGTGCGTCCCAAACATGTGGACGCTTCTTTAATTCAGCCTTGGGTTGCAAGTTGCTTCATTGTTTAAAAACTAACCAAGGAAACACCGGCTTTCAAATTAAGAGAGAATTCAATTTCATTCCTCTGCAATTCCCGCTGACCTTAACTTTAAGACAAATGGGGCTTACGACGCTAAGGCTAAGACCAGGTGGAATTTCGGACCTGATTTTGGAGGTGGGGGGAGCAATCTGAGGAGGGTCAGCATTTCTGTCCAACAATCGCATAAGTACAGTCAAACTCCTGATAACTTGACCCTGACTTAACTAGCCACTGCCACTTAAGTCATCACGCCGTCAATATCCCTTCCTGGTGCTCGTTCATAACAAGAATAACAGAGATAATTTCAAATCGACTCCGCATATAAATATTTATGTATTTATACGTATGCCGAGTGTGTCACTGAGCCCCTTTATCCCTCGGAGTGACGAGTTATCAGGTGTTTACTGTACACCAACACATACATCAGGCAGAGCTCTTGCCTTCCCCGCTTCTCCGAAGCGAAAACAATTTTGCGGGCCTGTTGCTTTCCGCAGAGAGTTATTTTACGGGTGTTAATTACCGAACCACTCACGACAGCCCTGGTATAAGCTTGCGACGCAGCATTTTATTGTCTACTTGGACGAGCGACGATTTGATTTTTGACAGCGCGCAGCAGTTGAAACACACCTGGTCTCGAGTGGAATATTACTGTTAAGCACCCAACTGTTGTGGAGCTGTGCCGAGTCTTGCTGGGTGCTGGCGGGCGGCTCAGTGGCAGCCGGGCTTGGCTGGCTCCGTACGGTCATTGCGTTTCTCTGTAGAGAGTCCAAAGACTGGGTTTGCTGGCTCCGACACGTGCAGCCGTGAGGAGGCGGGGGAGGGGGTGGCAATGGTCTGAACGTGAACTTGCCGGGAGGTCTCTGCGGCAGTTCTGAAAAGCATTCGAAACAGATAAACGGAGCGTGAATTATGGGGCATTTTTATTGTCCAGAGCATTTCTTATAATGACAACAATAGTAACAATAATAACAACAGTAACAACAATAATAATCTTTGCATTTGATATAGCGTCTTATCACGTCTTCGAGACGTCTCAAGGCGCTTCACAGAATATTACTGCAAGGTGTAGCGACTGTGTATTTTGTGGGCGAAACGCGGCAGTCAATTGAGCACAGCAGAGTCCCCACAAACAGTGGTGGTTTTAAGGACCATCCTCCTGCATTTCGCCAGGTGCTCATTAGGTTTTCCCCGTCAAGTGCAGTGACTGTGTATTTTGTAGGCCAATGCGGCAGCCCAATTTGCGCACAACAACGTCCCACAAACAGCCATGAGGTGACTGACCAATTTTTGCGGGGACGATTCTTGCCCGGGACACTGGAGAAATTCCCTTCTCTTTTCGAATAGTTTATTTTAAGCATTAGGGGTGGGTCACTGCACTTTGCAGTAAATCGTGTGAAGCCTTTCGTGATGTCCTCCTGACGTGAAAGACATCATATCAAATTGCCAGGATTATAATTATTTGCATTTTTTTGGGGGGTGGGGGGGGTGGGGGGGGTGGAATCAGCCGGGTGTCTGATATACGTGGAAACCCATCACTGTGCTTAAAGAGTATCCAAACCAGACTGGGAGTTCCACCTTCTCATGGATATTTCCCCCATGTCTGGAATGGAATATGCACTCTTTCCTTGGAGGATCATATGTACGGATGCAATGATATTTGGAGGAAAAAATTAGTGCAATTTAACTGCGGTGGAGACTTTAAGGGGTATATAACCACACAAGGCGAAATGCTTGAATTTTCGTCTGGTCCTTCAGCTAAACATTCAGCCTCTGAACAGTTCGGGAGGAAGTACAATGTACAAATAGTTCTGTGAGGCTGTTGGCTTTCGTGCTAAGCACATACTTTAAAGTCTCAGAGGCACACGGGGAGCCTCCGAGGTTTTTCCTGACGTTACAAAACATAGAAATGCATTTCGCAAACAAAAGGCATTAGCTTTCTGCTTTGAGAACAAATTTGTTTCCCAGCTCACGGATGCCCCACCAGGTAATGTATTAATAAATAGTCGGCATTAATCATTTACAAGCAGACAAGCCAAAAAGAAAAAAACAAGTAAACCCCAATAAGGCAACGTGGAACAGGAAATTCTCAATGACTTGCCAGATTTCCCAAAGACATTTTTCTTAGCCAAGAAAGAGAACTTCCAGATCTTAAAAAAAATACAGACCCAGACAGCCTGGTAGGAATAGATTATAAATCAGTTCTGACTTGACACATGGTTAATTAAAACTGTAAGCAAGGTGATGATGTTCCATTTCCCACTGTTATCACTGTTTTTCTTCATGTAATGCTGCCAGCAACAGTACACTAATAACCTGTTGTTTTTCAAACTCGTGCCCGATTTTTGGATCACCGCTGGCCTTTTAAACCCATTTCTTTTTTCTTTTCTCGATATCCCCGTGATACCCTTTGGCTCCCCAGTGCCTGTCAATGGGAGGGAGGGGGGCAGGTTGGTAGGGTTTCGTAGGTCCAATGCAATGCTGACTAGGGGTAGTAGTCCAAGCCCCATGTTGAGACTTGGAACTCACAGTGCAGGATGGCACTCCATCAACAACAGACCAACAACAACAAATTGCATTTACACAGCACCTTTCAGGTCGGGAGGATGTCCCAAGGTGTTCTGACAGTGAAGGGTTTGCACCCGAGCTGGGGGCTGGAATCACCAGGGGTGGAGGGCAAAGAGGGATGGGGGTGGGAGGATGACCGAAGGCATGGTCAAAGAGGAAGGTATTGGGATGTGCCTTGAACAAGGCTTGTCTGCTTGTAAATGATGTAGGCGAAGGGCCTCTGGGATGGAGTTCCAGAGGGTGGGGGAAGAGAGGCTGAAGGCCCAATGGGCAGGGTGAGGGACATGGACTAGACCAGTGCCTGTCGATGGGAGGGACAGGGGCAGGTTGGTAGGGTTCAGTAGGTCCAATACAATGCTGACTAGGGGTAGTAATCCAAGTCACTGTCCTTTGGAGAGACATTAAACCACGGTTCCATCTGCCTGTTCAGATGGATGTTAATAGAATCTCGGAACGATTGAGAGATTTCATTCTGAGACCGATAGTCTAAGAATTGGAGCATATTTCCTCGCTGGTAAAGCTATTTGAATTTTTTTGACTGAGGATGAAATGGATTCGTAATAATAGAAATCGGCGAGACACAGGCTATTGCAGAAACATGATAAGCTATTTCACAACTTAGCACCATGATAAGATCCAAAGGGAAGACAAAGGAGCCTTTCAAATGAAAGGGCAGAATGAATGAAAGGCAATGAATGCAACTTGGCATATGGTGAGCGAGCCAGGAAAAGAAAGTGAAAGAGACTCTCTACTGTGGGAGTTGGGTAATGGAAAGACCTGGGTGAGCGTCTGATTCAGGTGGGAGATGGGGCCACTGCATTGACCCTCCTCCAGCATGGATCTGTATCTCTCTTCAGTAAGGACGTTGAGAGCCCCATTGTCACTGTGAAGGTACATTATTTTCCCGGGCTGTTCTTAGGCGAGTTAACAAAAAAAAGCTGATTGAATCATTTGTTCATTTCATACTTGACCTGAGAGTGTTTAACAATCATCACTGGAGACACTGAGACTTTCAAGAGGTGGAAGTGGCGTCTGATGCATTGAAAGTCGTTCTTTTAGCAGCTCAGCGGTGTTTTCGGCAGCTTGATCCAAAGCGCTGTTCAAATGCACACACTATAATAATAATCTTTGCATTTGATATAGCGCTTTTCACGTCTTCTAGACGTCTCAAAGCGCTTCACAGAATATGCTGTAAAGTGAATTGACTGTATTTGGGGGCGTTTGGGGGTGAATTGTGCAACTTAAAGCTTTGCTGCAGAGCTAACTCGGAGAGGTTGAGAGGTCGAGTTGAGTCTGTAATAATCAGTCAGTTCAGTTTGGGAGGCTGAGCTCAAAGAGCTCATTGGCAAAAAAAAAGCTGTTGTGCTCATTGCTACAAATGGAGTGCTTTTTATTTCACTCTAGGCTGGTCTCTTGAACTCTCTTTTATCTCTGTCTCAATTATTCTCTTTCTATACATTTCTCCCCAATCTCTCTCTCTCTCTCTCTCTTTGGCTGATACAAGACATTAACTGATTGCGACGATGCCGTGTTTAACAAAGCTAATAGTTTCAAGGCTCGGGGGCCTGGGTTCTGTACTAGGCTCAGCAATGAGTAACTTCTGCACATGTACTTTGTCGAAAACATCTATGTATTAGATTAGATTGAGTTCCCTCGCCGAACAGGGTAACTTGTACAGCCTGTGTTATGTGTCTGGAACCATAATGGGTGTCTGAGGACTACAGCCCGTTAGTTAGCCCGGGTTGCGAGCGATCGATCAACTGCTTGTCTCACGTCGCAGACACTGATTTTGTTGTGTATCTGGCTGTGAAATGGAGGAGGGAGTATGTGGAAGGGGGTTCGGGGTGGGGAAGAGCTGCGGGGTTGGGGGACAAGCTTGTCCAGCCCAGAGACATGGTGGAAAGAGATAGACACTCACTACAATAATCCACGCTTCCAACACTTTTCCATCGCTCTGCTAAATTAAGGCTACCCTCCACTTATACTCCACAAGCTGCATTGATGAGTTGAAGGTCTCACTGCTGCAGCTAATTGGTAATTCCAGTCTTGCCCCAAAGCCCTCTCGCAGGGTCCTGCTGTCGATCACTTTCACCACGAACATGTGAAAGCGTGGAGAAATAAAGGACGATTCGATCCATTAAAAACCCATTCCTTCCACACATTCTACCTGCAATCTGTTCCGCCACAGTCTCTCTCTGGCCGACCTGTTTCACTCTCTAACCTCCTCTGAATCCTTGATGCGAAACTCTGTGTCTCCCGGACATGGACCAAGCGACCGAACGACACTGATCACTCAGCGGATCACAGCACCAACCCAGGGGCCACCTCGCCTTTGGCCGACAAGGGTGTGACACAGCGGAAACCTAAGCAATATAGTGAGAGTCTCATTTTTATTTCAGCATAGGCAGGCAGCCGGTGGGCGGGGGACAGGTAACAAAACATGTGCGGAGATAGCGGTTTGCATTCACTGAAAATTAAAGCCTACGATGGAACCAGCAACACTCAGTCACACCAGCGCCACTTGCTAGCTTATCTGTGATCCGCTTCCTGCAATATGCATCCTCTGTATATCACACAGAAAGAAGGTGCCCTGACAGTCCAGTATGATTAGACTCGAGCAGTATTTCATTGTAACGGAATGATATCAATCATTCGCTCTTTACTGTGGTGCAGAGACAGCTGGAATTCTAATCCCATAACACTATTCTGAATGTAAAATCAATACGTGGAGTCCCGTAGTGTAGTGGTTACTGCGATCGCCTCGCAAGACAGAGGACCTGGGTTCGATTCCCGGACGGGGCGAAACCTCAGGCAAGTTTCCTCACTCCACCCGCCTCTGTTACCGTCTGTTAAATAATATTAATAATTTGGACACTTAATCCACGACTGTTTGTGGGGACGCTGCTGTGCGCAATTGGCTGCCGCGTTTCCCCTACAACATATACAGTCACTTCACTTTACAGTATATTCCGTGGAGCGCTTTGAGACGTATCGAAGACGTGATAAGGCGCTGTATTAAATGCCAGGTTTATTATTTTTATTTTTTTGTTAATTCTGAAGCCATCTTTTGCTTTTCCCCCTGCAAATTTCTTTTGAGAACTGAAGTAAAACGCCTTCAAAGCGAAGACTGAATTTCAGCAAATTGTCCTCAAATTCTGTGATCGCTCTGAAACGCTTCATCAACAGAGCAAATCCGGACCCGGGTGGAATTTCTCCCGCGTAATTGAAAATGTAAAGTAGCGTTCCCTCGTCGACTGTTTTCCGCGTAATTTAATGTTGCAGGCTGCCATTAAGAGCGTAAAGATTGCGCAAAAATATGTGAGGCTTCTTTGCAGCAGTGCCCTGGGGTGACCCAAGTGAGCTGTATTTTGCCAGCAGAGCATGCGTCTGATGAGGCTGTGAATCTTCTAAGATTGCGCAAAACCGAATCCTATCCGCAGCACCATTCGTTTACTCAGAGACTGGAATTAAATAAAATATTAATTAATAACTCAGAATTACGGAGACGCTCGGGAAAACGTAGGCGGATAACATCCCCGATGGCGGTGGCCTTATCGGCGTTCACTTTGAGACCCGAGGCGATTTCTCTCGAAGTACATTTTGTCTTTTTTTCTGTTCGGTGAAATGTTCCGGGGAGGGGGGGGGGGGGGGCGGTAACATTCGGCTGGGAGTGTTCGTCTGCAAAAGTGCGCATTGCCCTGAAAATTTCATTCTCCTTGCACGTTTCCTGGAAGGTGCAAACTTCATCACTAATGCGCTAAGTGAACTTCAATGTGTCCTTCTCTTTGTCCTGCGTGAAATCCCATTAAGGGATCTCTGATCTCCACGTGCCAGGCTGGGTTCAGATGATGGGCTGCCTGCTCTGTGTGTGCACAGTGTAATGGTGCTCAGCAGAAAGAACTGTGGAGCAGCACTTTACTCTTGCTCTCAGCGGAGATATCCCGGGTGTGTTGATGTTTAAAAATAATAAAAGGGCGACTTTTCGCGAGAACGTTCATCTCCAGTCGCGCAAGACGGTCTTTGTGTCTTAACCTGCTTCGGAAAACGCACTGAGGATGAAGGTACTCATTGTGCTACGCGATTGCGGTAAAGGTTAGAATAGAACATTGCTCCTTTTCATTCGAAAAGGCACGACCCGAGAACATCCTGGAAATGCGCTCAGTTATCACGTTATTTTTTCCTGCCTCGCACCTCTCAAAGTGGTCACTGTTGAATCCCCGATGGCTTTGGGGCTGCTCTTTTGTCCTAATCAGACTGTACGAACACGTCATTTCAATGGAGCTTAACATCAATGTAAAAGAGACTTGAGGAACACGGGAACAGGAGTAGACCATACAGCCCGCTGGTATTTTATTACAACAACAACAAGATTGCATTTATAGAGCGCCTTTCACGTCGGGAGGACGTCCCAAGGACATTTGGGTCGGGACCCGAGCAGGGGGGAAAAGGTCAGGGTGAGGGGAGGGAAGGGAGGGAGCGAGGAGGGGGTAGAGAGTCGAGAGGGGAGGTGAAGGTACGGTTGAAGAGAATCAGATCCATAGCTTTTAATCCCTTCCCTGTCTTTTTCTCCATGTTCGTTGCTTCCCAAGTATCCGTCTACTTCCTTGTTCGACTTCCTGAATCGATCCCTTATCTAGGCTTAACTACCTGAACAAAATGGCCTTTGGCTCCTGAGTGAAATAACTGAGGCTAGTGTCACCACTATATTCTTGCACATCCACATGTTGGACCATTGACATTGACGTGTTTATTTCATAGGAGACATCTCCAGTGTTAGGTTCACCCACCTTAACCCTAAGCCCCGAAACATGTCAGGAATCACGTCATCTGTCCACGCATACATCGGGGGCAAAGTTACGGCCCAAACCTCCAGCCACCAAACTGCACCCACGATCTGTCAAAATCAACCTCACCTTTTTATCTCTTGTCTCGATCGGAGGCAGACTGATTCTACTGGAGAACAATACAAAGGGGAAATGATAAAGGCCAAATATCTTTTAATCTAAATGCCTTCTTGTGATAAACTTTGGGGGTGCAGAACGCAACATTTCACAACAGATTTGACGTGATAATCCAAACTCTTACGAAACGTTTAAATTTTGACCCTTTGGGTGATTTCTGTTCTAGTTTTGGTGTCATAGTTGCGTTGATTTGCTTAAAGACGTCCCATGCGGAAAAAAGAAACGATGAGACCAAATAAGGAGAAGTGTTTAACATCTCCATCTGATGTGAAGCTGATATGTAATGAGGGACGAACTTCGGAACGGCTTGTTAACAGTGAACGAGCTGTCCTGGAAACAGGTTGGAGAGAAAAATCAGGATGTTGAGTTTCCCACCGAGTTTTAACTTCACAGTACGAAGAATGAAAAGGATTTAAAGGGAAGAAATTCCACTTAGGTCCAGATTTACTCCAGTTATGTGTCTGTTTGCAACGCTCCGAGACTCTATCCTGCAAGAAGGGCGCCAGGTGGATGCAAGTTGTTGTGCGAAATTTAAATCGCTGTCCTTTCACATTGGGAGGTTGTTTCGAAGCGTTTGAGCTTAGCAAACTGTTGAATTCAGTCTTACCTTTGAAGTCTGTTTTTTTTTTATCTTGAACGTTTCCTAAAATTGGCTTTAAAATTAAGGCTGCGTTTTAAGAATTTGCTAAATTCTGGACAGTCTAAAATGCTCCATGAATTGAGTAAATCTAGATCCGGGTGTCATTTCTCCCTATTACTGTTGTTCTGCAAGTGGATTCCATAGTAACAGCTTAAATAAAGTACCGTGTAAGGCCAATTCAAGGACAAACTTCAAAATATGCCACTGTAAAGCTTCCCAGGTTTAACGAATACAGATATTGGTGGAGCCTATGCATAATTCAGAAGAAATAAAAGCCCTGCAATAATACGGCTTGTTTATTCTGAACTCTCCAAATGTGTGAAGTGTATTGTAACAAATGAAGCTGAATCGCTGTTTCTTTCCTGTGAATTTCCCCCAGTTTTTCACCCGGGATCGTTATGAAAGGTAAAAGTGCTTTTAATATAGAGAGATATTTATATGTAATTCTATTTTTCACTCAGAAATGGCAAGAAACCAATTCAGCCTCCGCATGCATCGAAATACCTATTCACCACCTCTGCACTTGGCTTCCAATACCTTTACTTGTCATTCTTTTCAGGAACAATTCTCTCACCTGAAATTCCCTTTGCAGTCATTCTCTTGTTGGTCCATCTACTACCGGTAACACAAATGGGGGCTTGTTCACCAGAAAAATACATCCCACTGACACACAAGAACTCTGTTCTGGTGAGATTTGCTTCCGAGACACAGAGGGAATTCTAATGAGATTCCTTATTAAAGATTCCTTATTAAGGAATCTAATTAAGAAATATTGTACCAGAAAATATCCCTGTGCTACTCTAAGAGATTAAATATTTTTGTTTCCCGCTGATCTTTTACCTGTTCTTCCCTCTTTCGCAGCGCTGTTCCAAAAGAGAGAAGGGAGCTTCTGCTCCGATTTCCCTGGTCAACGATTCCCCCCAGAGAAAACACATCATCATCATTATGGTTAATGCCAGGTGTAACTTGCCTACAAAAAAATTGCACTTCATGATGGGTACTTTTCCGCCCACAAAGTACAATCAATCCCCTTTACAGTGTATCCCGTGACGCACTTTGAGACGTCTCGAAGACGCGATAAGGTGCGGCAGCAAATGCATGGATTATTATTATTATTACTTTTCAGCACACTTTACCGGCACGCTCACTGGGTGTAAATAGGGAGCAAGAACCATCTCCGATATTCCAATCTCAAGCCCAGGGATGCTGTAGTGCTGGCAAACTAAAACTAGAACCAATTTGTCTGCCTCGCTCAACACTAAGATATTCAGTGCACTTACATGCTGAGGTACCAGAGGAACACAGCAAAATGTTACTAATAAAAATTGCTCAAGGTGCGACTGCTTGATTGATCAACGAAAGAGGTTGAAAAGGTTGCACGTTGGACTTTCGAACGTGGTTCCCCTCAAACACACGCTTGTTCGACATCGCTTAGAGGAATGTGACAGGTGTAGTGGATCAATTAACCGGCGATTTTTTTTTATTAATGAACCCCTTATTACTATTTTTCCCTTTTCAATATTATCTATGATCATGATTTCCGCGAGGTACGATTGGAAAATTCATGTTCTGAAAAATATGGGCATTCACTGCGAGCAAGTTTTTCTCAGTTATTAATATTGCAACGCACTATTCTTTGAAGAGAAGTCAAAGTAATAAAATAACTGGATTGCATAAACATAGTATCTAAATTAGTTTTTCTCAAACTGCACCCGATGATTCACTGTCGAATAGTTTTATTACAAACTGCACAGTGAGGTGCAAATGTACTTAGCATAAAAAAAAATCTCTTTTGTGGATTTGCGGGTTACAAAACGCCATGGCAACCGTAATCGTTTGCCAGTGAAATTGGTGAGATTACTTCAGTCAGTCTCTCTCGATTGAAATTTGTCTACGCTTTTTAATTATTTTTATTAGGTTTTAAATTATAGTTACTGATTTTTATTCTTTTGCAGAGTGCATTGAGCATACTTTGTGGAGGCAAACACGGACTTTTTAATAAGTCAGTGATCCAGGAGAAAAAATCTAGATGGCAACAGAGAGATAGATAGAGAGAGAGAGAGAGAGAGGAGGAAAAGATAGAGAGAGAGAGCTGAGATCTGAGAAAGGATATTCCAGCTACTTTGCTGTAAATTGGCTTTCGGTCATTTCAAAGTGGATTTTCAAGAGAAATGGGATTAATATTGCGTACATTAGGGTGAGAGGAAAGCAGATAATCCCACTTTAAAAGTTAATATGGTATTATTCTCTCGCATATTTCCAGGCAAAGCTCCATTGCTGGCCAGGAGACCGGTATGTAAATGCACGTTGTTGTTGTTGTTATCCCGCGCAGTGTTTTGGACACCCTCGTGATGTGAAAGGCGCTGTATCAAATGCAAGGATTATTATTATTATTATTATGATAACTAGCAAAAAAGGGATCAGGCCATGAGGATGTACCAAACCTTCCCTCTGCAGAGCCTTTAACATTGCTGATTTATTAATGTTTTGCCGTCTTTGATAGTCGTTTCCGAACATGTGACAGTGGGATGATTTCCAACAGCAAATCAAGGCAGACTTTGAAACGAACCGTGTACAAAGAGATCTACGTGACGCGTTGGAGTTCAGCGGTATTCTTTAATTGAAAGCCTATGGAGGTTTCGGCGTGACCTTATGGTACTCCTCAGATCAGTCTCAGGCTTACGGGTACTGTGCAGGTGAAGTTTCTTCCTTGAGGGATTCAATGCTGTGCTTGACCCTTTGTCCACCTTGCTTTACTCGAGGGAATTTTCTGCCCCAATGGTTTTGACATTGAGTAGAATACATATACAGCCCGGGGCTAATATCCGCTCCTTGAAAAATCCCTCCAAGTGGTGGGGGGAAGAGAAGAGGGACGTGTAATTATTAGGAGTTTCTAGCTTGCGAGCCAGGAAATTTCTGAGCGAGCATGGATTGCTCAGCACTGTGCGTTGAAGTGGAGGAGAGCTGACACGGCGCTTTCCAGTGATTTTTTTTTATCAGAGGCTGAAGCCGCCTGTCGTTTCATCGTTGTCGAAAGCCCAATGAAAGATCCCGAGGTCCGTCTTTTCTAATGGCCTCTGTGGGTAAAAGTTCACGGTCTTCAAATGTAAGTTAGTAAGTTAATAATTAACACATTCATACCGGCCGCAAAATATACAGTCAATTCACGTCACCGTATAGTCCGCAAAGCGCTTTGGGACGGCTCGAAGACGTGATAAGACGCCTTTCGGGTCAGGAGGGCATCTCAGAGCGCTTTCGGGGGATTTTACTGTGAAGCGGAGTGACCGGATCTTTTGTAAGGTGTCAATTTTTCCATGGCGACCTGCCGTGAAGTGAACAACTGATTTTTTTTTTTATCCGGAGTACCTTGCACCAGGACACCAGGGAGAAACCCTCTTCTCTTTTCAAGTAGCGCCGTGGGATCCAAACTTCCTGCATTATTCACCCACGACGGTTTGCCTGACTTAATTGGACATTCCCGAGGTCTCAATTACTCAGGAATCAGCACGACTTCACGGGGCATTTGATCATTTCCATACGTATTTATCTTGATAACCCTTTCATCTTGTGTGTTTTTTTAAAACTAGTTAATCAGCTCTTTTTTTAAAAAAAAAAGATTCTAATTGCCGCGGCTTTGGTTGTTCAAGCTGAACGCCTGTTCCATGTACCCGCTGGGCAGGTGGGGGTGGGGGCGGGAAAATCCTTTTAATCTCAAATCTTGCTTGAGGCTTGCAACTTACAAGCTAGCATGTCATCAAGCTGTTTCGAAGCGCTTCGAAAGCACTGTTAAGTGTAGTGACTGGGTGTTTGTAGGCAAAAGCGGCAGAGCTAATTTGGGCACAACGATGTCCCACAAAATGGTCGCGACACGAGTGACCGATTTTATCGGTGGGATTGTCGGCCAGGACGCAGGGAGAAACTCCCTCCTCTTCGGCTTATCGAATCTATGCCGGTTCTTTTAAAGAACAATCCTGAGTAGTGGGGGTGAAGGGAAAGGGCACTGAGCGCAAAACCCATTGAGCGCAAAGCCCACTGAGCGACCTGCTTGCTCCCTTAATCAAGTATCGCTGAGTGGGACACAGTTGCCATCCACCATGGGTTTGACGCAACGTCGTTTGCTTTGACACGCGGCTTTGCCTTGTGCCAGGACAATCCTCGCCAGGTTCTAGGTCCTATGACGTATATTCGCCCACAAAACTGAGTCAATTCGCTTTGCAGTATATTCTGTTAAACCCTTTGAGAACGACTCAATGACTTGAGAAGGCACTATATCAAATGCAAGGATTACTATTATTATTATTATTATTACTATTAGTTATAACAAACACACTGTTTGTTCCTCTGCTCTCTTTGCTCAAGTGTGGGGGAATTTGTCGACAGGTCCTGGGATATTCCCTTATTTGCTCAGTGGAGCAGCTTTGTTTTCAATCGGTGGGAAACAACCATCACAAAGTATTAAATTATTAATAAAACAAAACTGTAGGGTGTAAATTAGCTCTGTTCCATAATACGTTATCACATTCAAAATGTTATGAAATGCTGTTAATTTCACCCCCTGCATCTTACTCTCGACTTTAAACACAAAATTGTCAGAAAAGGGAACATAACGATGGCTTCGTCTCGGTCTTGGTTGAAGAATTTTTGCAACTAAATTCAAGCAAAATAAAAGTAATCTTGTCAAAGTTCAGTCAGGTCAGAGAACGTCTAAAATATTAATAAGGCACTGATAGGTACAAACGTTTTGGCGAGCAAGAGCGAGCAAACAAAGCCCGAGGTATCAGCAAATAGAGAAATACAACCTTAGAGGGACATCATTTTAACTTTTGTCTGCCAAGATTAAAATATGGGTTCAGAGAAAAAAAAAAGAGCATTTTGTTTATGAGAATCCTAACCCGATAAAGCCAGTTTTTCATATTGTGGAATTGTTTACACAAATCTTTTTGGGTTTGGTTTATAAGGGATGTTTTATTTCTCCCTGGGGAGTGATATGATTGTGTTTTACAACAGAGTCGCAGACTATTAAGATCTAATTTGACGGGCATGTTAAAATATCAAACGTCACATTTAATTGGGTTGTTCATCTACCCTCAACTCCCCTGTTAGCCACAAAATATAGTGCACTGGCAGCCTTCTGTAATGTTGTTTAATGATTTACTAATGTAATCTTCACAGAATAAATGTAATCACCGTCTTGAAATGCAGCATAAGGTACTGAGGTGTGGAATTATTCTCATCATGCTTGGCGCTGTTCGTAAATTTCAATGCAAAGTTTAATTATTGTGTAAACCAGCTGCTTGTGAATTTGCCTGGATAGCCACCGTCTTAAGCGAAAGTATACAAAGCAAAGATTTTTCAAACTATGCATTTATTTCCCCTCCTCCCCCCCACTGGGGAAACATCTAATCATTGGAGCCTAACAGCACGGTAATAGTTTATTTTAACTAAACTCAAATGAGGGGATGTGTAATCAGGTTGTAATATAGTACATGTAGTTAATATGATATAACAAATAGCAGTACGTAAGGAAGAGAACATTTTAACATTGATTCTAGCCTAATTACGTCTTGTTTGCCCTGCATATTCCCACGCTTCTGGCAATTAGAATTGTCTTCAGCTCAATTTCGTAACAATTGGCTCATATCAAAGCATGCAGTTGCAGTTGTTTATACAATAATACATTTTGCATTGGATACAGCAACTCAAAACGCCTTCGAGACGTCTCAAAGCGCTTCGCAGAATATATTGTCAGGCGAATTGGCTTTATATGTTGTGGGCGAAACGTAGTAATTATTCATCTCCAAAAATTGGGTTGCCCGATGATTTATTGTACCTCGGATACCTTACATTGTTTTTTTTTTCAATGTGATTAACTCACACTGTGTGGAAACTAAGAAAAACTAAGGCAATGAGTATTATTTACAGTGTCCAATGGTTGATCACTGCTTCTGGTGCCTCTGCAGATGGTAACCAAATTAAATGGGGACCAGAAACATATCTATAACCCAAACTGCACCGGCTTGAAGGATTGTGGAGTCCTGTAGCTCGGTGGTTAGAGCGCTCGCCTCTCAAGCGAGAGACCTGGGCTCGATTCCCGACAGGGGGTGAAACCTTGGACAAGTTTCCTTACTCCACCCGCCTAATAATAATCCCTCAAGAAAAAACACAATAATAAATTGGTCACTACAATCCACGACTGTCTGCGGGACGCTGCTGTGCGCAATTGGCTGCCGTGATTCGCCCTCAAATGTACAGTTAATCCACTTTACAGTAATATTCTGTGAAGCGCTTTGAGATGTCTCGAAGACGTAATAAGGCGCTATATCAAATGCAAGGATTATTATTATTATTAACAAAGGCATCATTGCATTTTGTTTAACAACCAATTATTTCCCCGACTTCCAGATTGCTCATCCAATATTGTGTGCCGTCCGAAGCAATATGCCAGCGAACATGCCTATTGCAATATTCTTTTTAATAATATCACTGACATTTTTACCCGGTATAACCTAGGCATCGTGACCGTGGGCTTATGTCCTAAGCAAATAACTTAGCGCAATGCTTGTTGATTCATTGAAGGACAAATTAGATAAATTTCTGTTGGGAAATAATATCTCGGGATACAATATGTAGTTTGGGACATGACATGTCATGCGACTGCCAGGAAGGTGGAAGGCGAATTGGATGGACTTTGTTCTTCTTTCGTTCAGCAAATTCTGACGCTCTTATCTTGTGGCTCTGAGCTGTCATGGAATCACGGACTTTACGGCTGCAGTGTATAATAATAATAATAATAATAATCCTTGCATTTGATATAGCGCTTTTCACGTCGGGAGGACGTCCCAAAGCGCTTCACAGAACACACTGTAAAGTGAATTGACTGTATATTTGTGGGCGAACGCGGCAGCCAATTGCGCACAGCAATGTCCCACAAACAGTCGTAGATTGAAAATGACCAATTTAATTATTGTTTTTGGTTTTTTGGAGGGATTATTATTAGGCGTGTGGAGTAAGGAAACTTGCCCAAGGTTTCGCCCTCTGCCTGGAATTGAACTCAGGTCTCTCACTTGCAAAGCGAGTGCTCTAACCACTGAGCTACAGGACTCCGTATGGCCTTATCGAGGCTAAGCTGTTGCCAGCCCATCCACTTGACCTTATCTGCTCAGTCCCAATTCCCAACTCTTTCCCCGTATCCTTACATATTCTTCCACTTCAAGTGTTTATCCAAATCCCTTTCAAATGATATTATGGTCTCAACCTCAGTGGCCGCTCGTGACAAAGAATTCCACATTCCGCTAACCTCCTGCTTTAAAAGCTTCGTCTAACCTGCCCCTTGACTCTTCCAATAGATGTTACCGGCAAAGGCTTTGGTGACTCTTACTGAATCAGTGCAACATTAATCTGATGTCTTCCCCCAGTGACTTTGATCTCTTTCCAACTAAGTGCCAGTCAGTGTAGCAGAGTTGACTCAAATGCATTCGTTGTGTCAAATTTCACGCCCAACGGTTAGGCAATGCCCAGCAACCCTCCCCTTTGCAAAATGAGACACATGCGCACACCGGTGCGGATTTTGTAAGACTAACCTCCAAAAATAAGTGCAGGTCAGGGAGTGTCAGGGATGCATTTCTACTACGCTGCCCGTCCTGTACAGAAATCAAATTGAGTGCAATCCAATTTGCGTTTATATCGCTCCCTTCGCGTCGGAAGGACGTCTCAGAGCGTTTCGAAGCCCTGGGTGGGCGCTGGCGCTGGTGGGAATGAATAAATAAATAAATAAACAAACAAAGTGACAGATAACTCATGCAGACGCCATCATTTGGATAGACGTCCTGTATGTCATTCGAGTCCGATTCTTTCTCTCCCCCGCCACCCCTCGCCCAACACGCCAGAAATTTCCGGGAGTTTTGTCTGTGGCTTTGTGCTCAGAATCCCACCGAGCGGCGATCGAGATTCCCGCTCGGGCAACTTTGTGCACGTTTTACCGTGCGCGTAGCGTCCAGGCCTCGAGACGGCAAGCTTTTAGCTCCTGCAGCAGGAGCTCTGCCAACTGTTGTGGACGATACATCATAAGTTTATGAATTTCAACTCAAGAATCGGCACGAGGAAACATAAAATATGAGCCATCCGTCCAAGTCAGATTGATGGCTGCAGGTTTACCCTCAGTTACATAGATGATGAAAGATGTAATTCGAGGTGTTCATCTTTAAATCATCTGTGTCAGCCATTCACTGTTGCCGTGCTTCACTGCTCCACAGCTGCTTCCCCCACAGGCTTCATCTTTCAGGGTTATTGCTGCAAAAAAGGTCAACAGTTTTTGAAGCTGGGTTTCCTGGTAAGCTCAGAGCCCTTGCTTAATACAAAATGAGAGGATGGGGGCGTTGGCGGAGGGGGCGGGTGGGGGGGAAGCTTGCTAGGTTTTAGGGAGATAGAAAGAAAGCGAGAGAAAGAGAGAGAAAGAGAGTGAGTGAGAGAGCGAGAGAGAAGGCAAGAAAGAAACTTTCGTGGTGCCTCATCTTGTCGATGCTTTATAAAGTGCTTTACGGGAAATTCCTGCTGAGTGGCTGTTTTTGAAGGCGAAAACCAGCACAGGCAGCAATTCTGCATACAGCCAGGCCCCACAAGCAACCACAAAGCAAATGACCGATTAATCTGGAGGGCAAGGCACTGGGAGAAACTCCCTCCTCCTTTCGAGCTGTGTATCTTTAAAACAACCGGGAGAGAAAGCGGGCCAGTGGGATTGAGTTGGATTGCTCTTTTCGGAGCTGGCGCAGACACGATGGGTCGAATGGCCTCTTTCTGTGCTGTATGATTCCCTGATTCTATGATTCTATCCACCTGAAAAAGCAGGCAGGAGCTCAGATTAACATCTCTGAAGGTTGCCTAGTCTCGGGGTAGTTGAGAACATGGGGCTGTGAGTGCCCACACCATCCTAGGGTTCACATTGCGAACCTTTAGTAAAACCTGACAGATGCTCGGATGGTTTTGGACAAGAAAGAGCATTTAGACCAGATGGAAAGAGACAGGTAACCACTGAAGTGTTTATAACACTTTATTGATCCTGCTTAATGAAATGATATGACAAGGTCAGGCACAGCTGAGCTCAATATTTTCAGTCTAATTTATTCACTGTTCCTCTGACTTTATAACATGCGCTCCCATCGCTCCAATTCAACTTCTACTGTCCTGCCATTTTTATTCTGCGGAGAAATAATCGTAATCCTGACATTTGGTATCAGCGCCTTTCACATCCAGAGGACGTCTCAAACCACTTCAGAAGATATCCGGTAAAGTGTAGTGACTGTATTTGTAGGCACATGCATGGGGCCTTTAAGTTATTTTTTATATTGCGTACAAATTTATATGCTACCTGCAGATTTCATTAGAATCTCTGCAGGGCTACATTTCAGTTGGGTCACGAGCGTGTGAGAGTCTAATAAGCAAAGCCTGTCTAAGGTTCATTAACATGTTCATAGATCACATCTCAGAGCTAAGTTCAGTGATGGAGATTTACTTTGAGGAATGCGTAATGGTAACATCGGTGACATTTTATATCTCCTTCGACGCAGAAAATTGTCAAAGAATTAAATGCTTTTGTCAAATAGTAAACCCCACTAATTCATCGACGTTCTCAGAAAGCACATCTCCTGATTTATTCATAGGATACCGTCGCAACTGGGTTCTGTGCGCACACACATGAATTTCATGTGGCAGAGATTAGTTTAGAGACTAGAATAGTGCCATGGGATCTATATCGTCCACCTGAACAGATAGGCCTGACCTTGGTCTAACGTCTCATTCGAGGACAGTGCCTCCAAGCTTAGCCTATGTGATTCCAAGTCCCGATGTGGGGCTTGAACCCTCAACCTTCTGGCTCGGAGGCGAGAGTGCTACCACTGAACCGGGCTGAACCCTTCAGTCGTACTTGGCAATGACTCCCACCATTTTTCCTCTGGAAGCAAGTGGACACTTTCTGTGGGCATCCTCTGTTCTTGGGAATCGTGAAAAAGTAAGTTTTTACTGCAGGTCGAGCGAGGTATAGAGAATTGGGATTAGTATCAGTGATGCGTCACAGTACATAAGGCTCCTCTATAATGGTGTGTTCGGGAGCCATTGTATAAATATATTATAGGAGACGGTTGCTTGTTTGGGGGTCTTATTTTTAATGAGGGAGTTATAAGCAGTAAAAGTCACATTTGAGAATCGTGGTATATTAAGGTGTTAATTATAGGGAAGCCAATGTTACACAAGGAGATTTCCATTATTTCTCTAGTCATGAACTGTAAACAATGCAGTTCAGTGCAAAAATCACAAACAAATTAATGGAGAGGTGAGAAAAATGAGAAGTAATTGTTATTAATTATTATTAATAATAATAACACTCTAGGATTCTACGTTAGATTGGAGGTTAGAATCACAGGAGCAGGAGGAAGCCATTCAGCCCATTGAGACTGTTCCGGCAGGTTACTAAATCATGGCCGATCTTTTAATCCCATTCACAAAGTAGCTACCCATTTCCCTTTTAAACACTCCAATTGTTGCTGCCTCTACGATATTCTGGGCCCGTGAACTGCATGTCTGTATCAATATTTGTCAAGTTACCAGTGAGCGAATTAAGTTTTGAATCCCGTTGAGTTCATGGTCCCTGAACATAAGGTGTAACTTATAGAGTAGCCTCCGATCTTACAGCAAACAAATCATAAACACTTTAAGACGTCTTCAAGACGTGATAAGGCGTGATATCAAATGCAAGGATTATTATTATTACTATAATTATTATTATTATTACTATTATAAACCTGAAATTCTCTGGGGGTCTGAGGACGTACGAGAGATGGATCCATCTGAAGTTCATGTGGGCCGTGATCGTTGAGAGAAGGACAAGGCCCACCCCCCCCCCACCCCCTCCTCTTGCACCATATGACGGTTTCTCCAATGAAAACAAATAACCTGTCAACCCCCCCTGCAGCGGCTGATAATGGATATCCAGCCTCAACAAGACGTGTGAAGCACCTAATGGTGCAGATAATTATAAAATGCCAAAACCGGTAGATCAGAGCTAATTTTTTCCCTCCCTGCCAGAGCAATCTCTTCGCCACATGGCTTTACGCTTGGTGCTACTGTCGTGTGTATCTGACAGGAAGCATTAATTTTAGCCATTACCCCGGCAATCAGTTGCCACATTTCACTGAATAGATGACAATCTCGTAACCGGACCATTACTTTATCCGCCCATTTCTCACCAGGTCTGTTGAAGCTTCCCAGCCCTCTTTGGCTCCCACCTCGACCCACAATAGTTAGTGCCCCTCGTATGCAAGGTAGTGATTGGGAGCGCTTAAACACATAAGGTTCACCCCAGCCTGTTGGTTTCAGAAACGCCTCATTCCCCGTCGGTGCAATTTAGAACCATTAATATCTTGTTAAATATTAACAAGGTTTGCTTAAAACAAATGAAAACATGAAAGAACCGATCGAGCCCATTCATTTTACTTAACCCCTTAAATCAATAGACAAAGTGCAGGAAATTCACAGCAGGTCAATCGTCGTCTGAAAAGGTCAAATAGCTGAAAGTTTCGGGGGTGATAAATATCGTTAGGACTTCTCGTTCGCTGACTGACTGTGTCTGTGATTGGGTTGGATGGGTTTTTGTCATTAATAATAAAAATATTAATAATCCTTGCACTTGACAGACACAGAATGTCTCAAAGTGCTTCACAGGATTTACCGTAAAAATAGTCGCTGATCAATAATAACCAAATACACAGTCATTACAATTTACAGTAAGACTGTGAAGAGCTTTCAGAAGTTTCAATGGGGTATGGCTCCATGCATTTAATTATTCTTATTAATAATAATAATAAATAAAAGCGCCTCTTCTTACAATGAATTCCCACAGTTAGGGATGAAGATTCATGCGTAGAATTAACAAGTGATGCAGACTGACAAAAATTCCACTCGATAGGAAACCTGCTGCAGACTTTAGTGTCGAAGACACTTCAGGGCAGCTTCAAAGTTTAGATCTTGATGTGAAGGCTCTTCTTCAAAGATTCTACCTGAGAAACTGTCTGCGAGATCTTCACAATGAATGGCAGCTGGTGCACCTCACATACCGCTATCTCTGATACTCTACCTCCTGGGAATGTCTGTCTTACACGTTAAAGTCTCCCCGGTGACATCGCAGATCATTGCGCTTCCAGTTTTTCCCCTAGTAATCCAGAATGCGTACTCGAACCTTCAGGTTTTAAGACAAGACGACCAGATCTTAAGATATCATCAGACAGGATCAACAAAGGCTCGAAATACGGGAGACAGAGCGAAAGGAGAAGCAGAATGGTAACTGAAAAGGGCAAAGCAAAAAGGTCGGTCTTTTATGCGGCAGAGGGGGGAGAGTTAAGAATGAAAGTTGATGCCACGTTGATGCTCTACTATTCTCTTCAGTGGCCCATTTAGTGACATGGGTGAAGCACAATTCTCCTCTTGTTTGTTAAACTTTGCAAACTTGTCTGTTCTCAGAAATGACCGCAAAGCAAAGTCGAAAGCAGCTTTGAATTTTCCGTCTGTAATTTCAGGTTATTTCAATTTGCATTAATGTTACTGATAATAATCCTTGCGTTTGATACAGCACCTTAACACGTCGTTGGGAAGTCTCAAAGCGCTTCGCAGACTACGCGGTATAGAGAATGGACTGCATGTGTTTGTGGGCGAATCGTCCAAGCCAATTGCGTCCAGTGATGCCCCACAAACAGTCGTGGATTGATTGCAATTTTTACAAAGACTTAATAATAATAATAATCCTTGCATTTGATATAGCGCTTTTCACATCTTCTCGACGTCTCAAAGCACTTCACAGAAACACTGTAAAGTGAATTGACTGTAGATTTGTGGGCGAAAACACGGCAGCCAATTGCGCACAGCAATGTCCCACAAACTGTCGTGGATTGAAAATGGTCAATTTATTATTGTTTTGTTTTGGAGGGATTATTATTAGGCTCTGTGTGGATTAAGAAAACTCGCCCAAGGTTTCGCCCTTTGCCTGGAATTGAACCCAGGTGTCTCGCTTGCAAAGCGAGTGCTCTAACCACTGAGCTACAGGACTCCACTTAAGAAACAAATTTACCAAACATGGGAGAAAAAGGATTAGCACACGTCGTCGAAACATTAGGATGTCCTCCTGACGTGAAAGGCGCTACACAAATGTAATTTGTTGTTGTTGTTGAAATGCAGTGTCGTTTTGATGAATGCACTTTGCCTGAAGATCCCACACACCATTGGAAAAGAAAAACAACTGAGCGAGAAGACGAAAGGATGAGTGCTTGCAAGAGGCAGGAAATAAATAACAAGTGAAGAAGATATAGGAAGCAAAGTGAAAGGGTATAAAAGTGTGGGTGAGAGTGAGTGACAGAAGTTGAACGGCAGGCCAGGTGACTGGCTGGTCTGTACTTAAAAGCTGGTTAACCATCTGAAACATTAAACTGCAGCTTCCATCTTAATCCTGGAAAACTGCTGGAACTATTCCAACCACAGGCGATGAAAGATTCCAATTTGAGAGTGCACTATAAAACAAGTCAAAACTCACTGCATCCACCTGGCAATATATTATTCATCGATTACGATCAGAGGTTAAAAAAGGAAATACGATTTTTACTCTTGCTTTAATAATAAATCACCAAGGGAGTGTCTGTGACTGACCTTTACAGATGCGGATGTTTGTTCTGATTTGCAATAACAATATTACTGACGGGCAAAATGCAATACTGCTTAAAAGGGGTTTAGCAGAATGCTAAAGACTGAATGCGTTTGCTTCGATGAATTGTCAAACAGGCAGCAATTTATTTTTTAATTAATCTTGAGAAAGGGAACGCAATAACATTTGGATTATTATCAGTCATATTTTACGCAGATGGGAAAACAAAAATCACCTCTCGATTGTCTAAGAGAACGAATGCGATCAGGCGTTAAACTGTCCTGCTTGTCTAACCAGTTGGGTTATTAACCACCTTTATTCGCTCAGAGTAGCTCTCTGGAATAAAGTGGTGACAGACTTCTTTCTGAGAGTCAGACTAACTCCTGAGCAAGGAATCCAAACGTCTTTGGCTGGCCCCGACACAACCAAGACGTTAAAAATAATAATAATAATGATAATCCTTGCATTTGATGGAACACCTCTTATATCGGAGGATGTCTCAAGGCGATTTGAGATGATCTCCGATCGTGAAAGACATAGCTCTACCAAATAAAATGCAGGGATGTTTTTTGAAAATACATAAATACAAAAGCCGCACAGACACCAGAATTTCCAAGGTAATAATCTTGGCTGACTCAATCCACGACTGTTTGTTGGACACCGCTGTGCGCAATTGGCTGCCGCATTTCGCCCCGCGAAACACACAGTCAATTCACTTTACAGTATGTACAGTGAAGCGCTTTGAGACGTCTCAAAGATGTGATAAGGCACTATATCAAATGCAAGTATTATTATTATGTATATATATATATATTTACCTTGTCTCATTCAACAGCTGAACAAACTGCGCTCATCCCTGCCAATGGTGCTCGTTTTTTTTAAGAGGTTTTATTCAGACCTCTGATTAGCAGCGCTCAGCTCAAAATGAATCACGTTTCATACATCCGTATGCATCCCTACTTGAAATACTGTGTAGAGTGTGCACAGTATTGTCTAGATAATGGAATTTATGTAAGTAAAGCGACCCCCTTAACCTTTCCACCCACATTCGCGGGAAGATAATGAGATACAGGTTCCATTAAAAGGATTTCCAAGCGAAAGGTTAAAACTACTTTAAAGCACCGTTTATATTGATACCTGCTCTTCACTGCATTTCAAATTACTTAAGACCCCAAACACATTAACCTTCACATGGCATTTGCATTACCTGGTGGCTCGATGGCAGGTCTGGGTTCTGAAGCCTAACTCTTATTCTAAGATAATAATAATCCTTGCAGATGTGTAAAATGAAGCTGCCATGTGTGACGTGTTTACAACTGACCGGATGGATTATCATACTTACCATAATAACAGCAATAATAATAAGTCATAATAATAATTTGTTAGAATAACTTAGAATAACAATAACAATCCTTGTATTTGATACAATGCCTTATCACATCGTCGAGACGTCTCAAAGCGCTTCACATGACATACTGTAAAGTGATTTGACTGTATGTTTTTGGGGGAAACATGGCAGTCAGTTTGCCCGCAACATACAAAGCACTGTCCCACAAAACAGTCATGGAGTAAGTGACCAGTGTTATTTGGGGGGTTGTTGGCCAAGACGCCGGGAGAGAGAGAGAAACTCCCTTCTCTTTTCGACGGACTGATGATTCTGCGGCCGTCACCAGGAGTACGCATTTCAGCTGCAATTTCCCATCCAAACCTACATCTGGCATCGTCAATTAGTAGAGCGCATCGGAATAAATTAAACTAACGGACCACCATTTTTTTTTCAATCGCCAATTAGTTAGCATCAACACAAGCAAGTACAAGACGATTGATTCTGTTGGCACGGCGCTTTTTAACGTATATCCAATCTCGCGTTCTGGCTCACAAACTGCTTCCAGTTCTGCTTATCACAATCCCTCCGAGATAACCGTCCAACAGTTATGATCGGGAATTTCCTCACTGACTGTAATGAAACATCTGTCAGAGCCGGGGGAAAGGCAATGAGTGGTTTGTACTGTAATCACAAGGGTTTCTTGTGACCTGTGTTTTTGCAAATGGACCGTTACGCTCTAACGCATTGATTATCAGCGAGCCTGGTTCTGAGAGATCAGCGACTGAAACCACACAGGCATCAAGAGTTTTATTGCAGAGCAGAAATGGCCCCTTTCTCCCCCCACCACCCCACCACCCCAACCCCCACCCACCCCCCACCTTTACATGCAAAGTTAAGGTGTGCTCGGGTTAGCTGCTGGCTCCTGTCTAAGTTCAAACACGGCAATGGCTGTATTCCATCCACGTGCCACGTTTGAAATGTGTGGCAATAAATGGAGCAGTATGACTAGTAACCACAGAATTTAGGGGGAAAATGTACAGTGTTCCTTCAATTAGAGCCCGCGTTTGTTTCAGGCGCACTTGGCAAATACGACGACAACAACATCTTGCACTTACATAGTACCCTCCACGCAGGGAAGTGTCTCAGAGCGCTAAGTACAGAAAAAGTTGACCCCGGTTTGCTGCAGTTTGCAATTTGGGATGATTTGTTTTCCCCCCACTTTGTGGCTGTGAATTTTATGAAACGATGACTTGCTACATTAGGGAACAAAGACCCGCCTTAAAAGGTCTTCTCTCCCTCCCTTGGTGTCGAGGGGCTTATTGCGGATGAACTGTATTCAGTCTCGACGTCCAAGTTTCATCGATAATTCTAATTTTAATTTGGAATCACAATCCGCCCCTTTCATTGAACTCGTCACTTATTGATTCGCTCGTGGGTTTATTTTTACTTTGCTTTTTTTTGGCCCCTGTCTGAACTGCCGGCTCAATAGATAATAGCCTCCTTCTGATCCTGAGCTGGCCAAACAAGTTGTGGTTTCTTCAAAAGTCCTTTCCATCGCTATATCAAGGAGTGAATGTGAGGTGAGCTGCAGTCAGGATCGGTGCCCTGTGGTTACGAGACATTATTTCCAAGAGGTAAGCTGGTAATCGCACAACAGCCTGGCTGGTGTGATCTCAGTACCAGTCAACAGACGTCAACCCAAGGCTACAGAAAGCGAGGAGAAAAAAGCATCTCACCTGATAAGCCATCAGGTCAGTTAACATGTTCAATAATTTTCATTTTCATCTGCCAACACTTGCAAAATGATTTGCAATTGTAATGAAAGCAACAGTGCTCCACCAGTTGTTTAGCCTCCAAGCCACGAGGAATAGACAACAAAAATAAGTACGCTTGCATTTGAAACAGCGCCTTTCACATGGGCTTCACAAAATATTTCTCACAGCCAGCCATGAAGTAAGTGAGTGACCAACTTTTATCTGGGAGATTGTTGGCCAGGACACCGGGTCTCCCTTCTCTTTAGCGCCACCGAATCGTGAACGTTCACCCGAACAGAAAGATGGACCTGGGTTTAACGTCTCATCCGAAGGACGGCACCTCTGACAATGCAGCTCTGCCCCCAGCAACGCACCAGGAACGCAAGCCTAGACTGTGAGTTCAAAGGTCTGACGTGGGGGCTTTGAACCCACAACCTTCTGACCTGGCCAGGCAGAGAAACCTCTGAACACCTTAAACAAACGAGTGTTCAAATTACTGCATGTGATTTGTGGTACAGGCACAAAGAAAGAGCTTTTCCCCTTGTCACTTATCTGGATGACACTAAATTTGTAATATAATATTACTCCTTTTCACTAGGATTCCTAAAATCCACACCCCAGCCTTTAATAAGCCACATCAATGCATTTAACCCACACGACAGGATCTGCCAGCTCTCCTCACTGCTTAACTATGCCTAAGGCTGTCTATCTTCTATCCATTATTTAGTCGTTTTTCATCCAAAGTCAAGCCAGTCTTAACACTCATTTCACAGCTGCCATATTTCACTGGGTGAATTAATACCAGGACATGCTTTTCCTTTTCACCCGCTTTACTTACACAGAAAGCCAGCTCCTGGCTTCTTCCTGTAGAAAATGCACACACAGCAACGCCCCCCCCCCACCACCCCCCACCCTCGCAAAGTGGTAGGGTCATTGCACTGCACGTAGATGATGACACACAATTACGGGACTGTTAACCTACAAAACCCATAGACGCTGCACTTTACGCCAAACCCTGTGAAATACCTTGAGTTGTCCTCCCGATGTGAAAGGCACTGTGTCAAACGCAAGCATTGTCAAATAGTACTACTATTAAAACATTCACTCTCTTTGTATATTGCTCTGTGGAAACAGGGACGACAGGCTTCTCCTGCTTTTATGTCCCTTTAAACAACTTCACCCGACCTTTCCTATCACAGCCGAACCCGTCAAACAAATTTGTACCATTATCCAAACTTCTGAAAGGCACTTTTCCTTCACCTCTTGAGGTTTGGGTTTGAGACCAGGCTACATGACATGAAAATCCCGTCTTCACAATAGCTTCTTGGCGAAATCACTTTGGGGCAGATTCAAATTGGTTTCCTGTGGGCATGACAGCCCTTAGTTCAACGTAAATTGGTACTGACTTGACAGCCGCTTTCAAGGTGTCAATAAAGATGACTGGTGAGGGAAATGAAAATGTCACACTTGATAATAATTCTTGCATTTGATACAGCACCTTTCACGTCAAGAAGAACATCTCATAAAGCTCCACAGGATTTCCTGGAAAGTGTAGTGACTGTGTGTTTTTGTAAGCAGTCACGGCAGCCGATTTGCACGCAGTTATGTCCCACAAACAGCCATGAAGTGAACGATCAATTTTAGCCCAGGGATAGTTGGCCAAGACACTGAGAGATAAACTGCCTTCTCTTTTCAAGCAGGATCACAATAGCTCTGTTACCAATCTATGAGCAGTAAATGGACAAAGAATCACTGTCTGGTAAGCTTTCCCACCGCTTGTCCAGCTTGGACCACCTAACTGGTTAGGGCTTTGGCTTACAGCGTTAACAGGAGCAGAGTGTGATGACTCCCTATCCAGTGACTGGTCTGCCCTTCCAGGTCCTGCCAATGAGCCAGGCTGGGCTGTGCTGTCATCAGCAGCGCCCTGGAATACTGCAGACCCGCCTGGATCGGGAACCGGACCACCTACCGAGACCACTACCGAGGGCTGACTCCATCCCGACATTCCGCTGTCACCTTGGAGCCAGTTCATAATAATAAAGAAAAATTTAAACTTAAAATTTAAGATTTCGCAAAGTTGTGGATGTCCATTTGGGAGCTGGTTTTCCGCAGTTCTTGAAAACAAACCCAGTTCCAAATGAACAATAATAATAATCATAATAATCCTTTCCTTTGATATAGCGCCTTATCACATCATTAAGATGTCTCAAAGTGCTTCACAGAATATACTGTAAAGTGAATTGAATGTATATATTTTGCAGACAAAATTAAATCTACGAATTTTCCACAATTCTAAACGCTCTTCAATTTTAGGGTCTTACCGGCTAAGGGTAGGTGGAATTTCAGACTTATAGCGTGCATGCTAAAGTGAGATGGCTTATTCTTTTTCAATTTGCACTTATATCGCGCCTTTCAGGCAGGATAATGTCTGGAAGTGCAATCCAGCACTCGTTGTAAGCTAAATATTTCTCTCGCTTAGTCTGCCGAGGTTCTGACTGTCAGTACAATGCACGCTTTACCTTTCACTGTAAATCTATTATCTGTAATCCCAGCTACGACTTAGTGTCCATTAAAGGACCAACAAGAGAGCGATTACATAGACGTCTACCTATAGACATGACTTTAACTAGCAAACACAGAGGAACACTGATAAAGCAGCAGCACACGGCAGGGAGATAATTTTATATGTGGAGAGAATAATACGATTATTCGGATTTTATAAAAATCTGTTGAATACGAAGCTTCTTTTCGTGCTTTAAAAATCAATTTAAATGGCTTAGGAAAATGGCTGAGGGTAATTTTAGAACCGCTGGAGGAAATTCAATATTTTCTGTCTAAAGAGAGTCATCGGGATGCATCAGTACAAATGTTGGAGGTGAGAAGGGTTTAAGGAGTTGACAAAAAAGTCAATTTAAATGGTGACAAGAGCGAGATTTTTCTGAGTTACTTGGTAGTGTTAAAGGTCTAGATAATAATAGGTCCTGAGCCAAGCTGACACCAGATAATGGGTTCCGACTGTGATAAAGTATTTTTTTTATGCACATTTTTGGGGGGGGAGAAAAATCATTGAAAAAATATATTTGCCTTTGGCTATTTCCCTCTCTCATTGCTCCTATGCTACGCGCCCAACCCTGTCCCTGTGAAGCACTCTGAGACATTACTATTCGTGAAAGGCGCAAGTATAAGTGCACATTATTGTTATTGCAAAAAAGATTAAGTATGAATTTTAAACCAAATATTGAGAACATGAGGACCATAAGTTGACCTGAGACACAAAGAGGAATTCGTTCCGAATTAAAAATGCATAGAAAAGATAAGTTTACTCAAACTGTCCAAAAACCCTTCTAATTATTATTATTATTTTAATTATAATAATCCTTGCATTTGATATAGCGCCTCATCACGTCTTCGAGACGTCTCATGCGCTTCACAGAATATACTGTAAAGTGTAGTGACTGTATATTGCGTGGGCAAAAGGCGGGAGCCAATTGCGCACAGCAGTGTCCCACATGGTCATGGATAGTGAGTGACCAAATTATTATTATTATTATTATTTTTTCGAAGGAATTGTTAACCCCAGAATTCTTATCAATTTTTACTAATAACATTTAACAGTAAAACTAAAGAAGGAGTCTTTCACGTCGTACTCTGTCAAACATCGTTGGGAAGTCAGATTGTGACAGATGAAGGAGAGACTTGCTAAATAAGTAAATGAAGGCAAGACCTAATAAACCTCCTCTTATCTGCTCACTGTCATTTGTGTAGTGAGGGATGCTTTTTGGGTGTTGCAGAGCTCAGAAACACCGCTTGTATCCTTCCCTGAATGTCACCTGTCATTAACCTTCTCCTCCTAACAATAATCCTAGCAGTTTAACACAGCGCCTATAGTATATAAATATCTCAAAGGCGACTGCGGATTTTTTAGGGGCAGACAATTTGCACACAGCAATATTCCACAAACAGCCTTGAAGACAACGATCAATTTTTCTGGAGGATTCTTGTTCAGGCTACTGGGGGAAACTCCCTCCTCTTTTCAAATAGCGCACAAGATCTTTAACATCTACCTGGACAGGACCTCTGATATTACAGCAATTCCCTTCCTCACCCCCACTCATTACTGCACTGAAATATCAGCCCGGAATGTAAGCTCAAGGCTTGTAGTGTTTCTTACACCCAGAACCCTTTGACACAGAAGCGAGAGTGCGAGCAACTGAGCCAAACTGACACAGCATCAAACAGAGGGTGGACATCCAATTTGGATGACTTATTGGGTAACGGAACTACTGTATTATAGTACTGGACTGAGCTATGCAGACCAGAAAGGTCTCAAATTGAATGTCTCGTCCGTGATCTAAACTGAAGCAGTGTCGGAGTTTTGTTATCTGACCTTTTCACCCTGTGTTCAGCCGTCACATTAGGATTTTAAGCTGTACCCAGCCAAAGCGCGACTCTGTAAAAATATTGTGACAATTCCAGTAACTTAATTACAACAATGTGGTAATTGACAGTGAGAATTACATCTCAGTTTTATAAGTACAATCCTTTCTTATACAAAAACAAACCCCAGACATGTAATTAGACTGATGTCAAAGTAGATCTTCCATTAGTCTTCCACTTCTTGTTTGAGCAGTCATACGCTGTCTATTTAGAGTTTGACCCACCGACTGTCTAACCAGAGTGGGAGAAACACTGTCTGAACCAGAGTTGAATAGAATTTGATTTCAGGCAGTTTGTGTATTCGGTCCAGGCTGCCTTAAACAAAGAACATTCCCACCTCATTAACAAGGCAACGCACACAGACAGGAGCACTTTAATCCTTGTAGCCTCACCTTAATAGGCTAGGATTTGTTCTTTACTTAAGTGGCTGAATACATCAGCGATGGAATCAAATATCTGAACAGTGCTTATGCTTATACCCGATAAGCATCGTATGCTTACGCTGGGTCCGGGGGGCAGTACTGCAGCCTGAAATCGTGCAGTCTGATGGTAAACCTGCATTTTAATCATTGTTATATTAAGATTAATCCAAGGCTGATACTCCAGGGCGGCGGGGGGGGGGGTGTTGGGGGCGAGAGTACTGCTGCACTTATCGGACGTTGTACTGTGAATCAGATACTCTCCCGAAGTGCCATCTGCCTGTCCTTTAGGTTTGGTGATGAGGATTCCGATCGGAAAGAGCAACAACAACAACAACAAGATTCCATTTATAGAGCGCCTTTCACGTCAGGAGGACGTCCCAAGGCGCTGCACAGTTGGGTCATGACCCGAGCAGGGGGGAAATGGTCAGGGTGAGGGGAGGGAAGGGAGGGAGTTTCTCCCACTGATCTGACCGACAACCCTCCAGACAAAATAAATTATTTGTTCACCTCACGGCCGTTTGTGGAACCTCGATGTGTGTCAAATGTTTGCCGCGATGCTGGTTATTCATAATTATTTCGTTGGAAGTTACGGTCAGTATTTACGATTAAAGGTGAGAGATGAAAAAATAATCGGTCACACTTGCGACAAAACGGTGTACAAAAAACAGTCACTACACTTGAATTACACTAAAGTACACAGACGCATTGACATGAAATGTACCATAATCCCAGTTTCTCTCTTTCTTTTTCACTTTCTTTCCTTCCAGTACATTTCGCCCTCCTAATACCGCAATATTCCTCATTACAGCTTCACCATAATCATCTGTCTCTTGACTGCCGGGAGTCTGTTTTTTGTTTATTCGCCTTGTGTTAATGCAGTGGAGAGAGGTCAGTGTGAGGTGCACCTGATTCTAATACGTCAAGTCCAATTGGAAAGAACTTCCAGTGGGGCCAGTTGAAGGAGTACCCGGTCCACAGCCGGTCATTGTGGAGTCCTGAAGCTCAGTGGTTAGAGCTCTCGCCTCGTAAGCGAGAGACCTGGGTTTGATTCCCGGCAGGGGGTGAAACCTTGGACAAGTTTCCTTGCTCCACACGCCTGATAATAATCCCTCAAGAAAAAAAACAATAATAAATTGGTCACTTCAATCCACGACTGTTTGTGGGACGCTGCTGTGCGCAATTAGCTGCCTGCCGCATTTCGGAGTCCTGTAGCTCAGTGGTTAGAGCACTCGCTTTGCAAGCGAGAGACCTGAGTTCAATTCCAGGCAGAGGGCGAAACCTTGGGCAAGTTTCCTTACTCCACACAGAGCCTAATAATAATCCCTCCAAAACCAAAAACAATAATAAATTGGTCATTTTCAATCCACCACTGTTTGTGGGACATTGCTGTGCACAATTGGCTGCCGCGTTCGCCCACAAATATACAGTCAATTCACTTTACAGTGTGTTCTGTGAAGCGCTTTGGGACGTCCTCCCGACGTGAAAAGCACTATATCAAATGCAAGGATTATTATTATTATTATTATTATTTCGCCCACAAATATACAGTCAATTCACGTTATAGTATATTCTGTGAAGCGCTTTGAGACGTCTAGAAGACGTGAAAAGCGCGATATCAAATGCAAGGATCATCATTATTATTATTATTATTATTGGGATCCAGCCTCATTTCCTAAGATTACATCTTTGAATGTGTCTAAACATGCAATCGTTGAGCGAACGACTGCAATCCTCAATGACCGCTCCAACTGCTGGAGACCGGATCAATTGGCACAATGGCAATTGCTTCACAAGAAGAAGACGACACCTGGAAGTACCGAACACCAATGCCAGAGCCACAGCAGAGCATTCAATGAACTCCGATCTGTGTTATTTGCTCTGTGTGTTACCTGCCGTGAATCTGACCGTGACCTAATGTGTAACCTTCCACGTCGAGCCTCGCGCTCAACTTCACTCGGAAGACAAACAGCGGAAACAGTTAAAACACAGCGTCTTTTAGGCCGCGAAAGTTTTTTGAGGCCGTACGTTTCGAAATCATTACCAAAAAAAAACCAAAAACAAAGGAAGAGATTGGAAGACTTAGTTTTGATATTGCAGAGGATCTTAGGCATGGATTTTGGGGAGGATCTTAGACACATTGAGGGGTTTACGTGGTCCCTTATACAGTCCCTTAATTTACTTAACACGGCTGCCTGCAGTAACCAAGGCAAAGTTGCCTCCGGATATGGATGACCTGATAAAGTTCTGCAAGAGGCAGTGATGTAAACAGTAACCGGGCTTGGTGTGGCTGTGTGTATTGGTATCTGAGAAGCTTGGAAGAGTCTCTCTATGCCAGCGAAGGCCCTCTGTGCTCACTGGTCACGAAGGCCTTTTCACAAGATGCATTGTCCAAGGACATAACACACTCCTTTGCGGAAAAACTTCTATTGTGGAGACGGCTTTAATTTCCGTACACAATCGCCCGCCGCTCATCTGACTGTCTACCAACGACATCCTCGAATAACGGCGAGATACAGAGGCGTGAACAAAGAAACAGCATGGCTCTACACGCCTGTTATTGTTTCCGACTATGATTGTGCAGAGTAGCTTTAAGGTCAAAGCAATGTGGAGCTCGGCATTTCAGCTAACAATGTGACAGGTGCTGATGGTGCCCGATCGCACAGCAGGTGACAGGACCTGAATTTTTTTATATTTAATTGTGCAAATGTATGCCGGATTGTGACAAAACTCTGTGTTTTTGCTCTCTCGCTCTCTCTCTCTCTCTCTCTCTCGCTCTCTCTCTCTCTCTCTCTCTGCAGCCTCACGTTTTTCCCCGCACCGTATAATTCACTCATTTGTAGGTAACCCGAAATCGGGATGTCAGAATGAGTTAAGAGACAGAGAGAAAAAATGCAAGCCTCGTCAGGTCAGCAGCAATAAAGCGAGCCTGCAAACGCAAAGCTGGAAACAGAGACAAATAGGCGAGCAGAAACACTGACTATTAACACTCGTAAAATGAAGCTGCAGGAAATAAATACATGTGATGTGCACATTAGTTGAAATTAATCTTGTTTATAGGACTGCAGAGTCGCTCTGATGACACTCTGCATTTACATCGGGGTAAAACAAAACAAGGTCATTTGGGTTTCGGGCGTGAACGAGAGCGATGTGCAGTATGTATGTACAGAGGCAGCTGGAAGCTTCAGACTGGTCATGGGTAAAACTTGGGCTCTGTAGAGCGAGAACGAGAGAGAATAGTTTGATAACGGGTCCTACTACCGAACCCAGAATCGGCCTGGCTGGGTGGGTAGCACTCTCAGAAGGTTGCGGCTTCAAACCCCCACATCGGGATTTAGAACTCTTAGTTTCTGTCCCCCGGTGTCCTGGCCAACAATCCCCCAAATAAAATTGGTCAATCACTTCATAATAATAATAATAATAATAATCCTTGCATTTGATATAGCGCTTTTCACGTCTTCTCGACGTCTCAAAGTGCTTCACAGAATATGCTGTAAAGTGAATTGACTGTATATTTGTGGGCGAAATGTGGCAGCTAATTGCGCACAGCAGCGTCCCACAAACAGTCGTGGATTGAAGTGACCAATTTTTTTTTTCTTGAGGGATTATTATCAGGCGTGTGGAATAAGGAAACTTGCCTAAGGTTTCACCCTGCCGGGAATCGAACCCAGGTCTCTCGCTTGCGAGGAGAGTGCTTTAACCATGGAGCTACAGGACTCTTATGGCCATTGGTGGGACATTGCAGGGCATAAATTCGATGTTGTGTTGGCCCATGAAGTACACAGTCACTACACTTTAAAGAACAAGTACTTTGAATCATCCTCTTGACGTGAAAGGAGCTGTATCAAATGTAAGCATCATTATTATTTTTATATATCCTGAGCTCGCTGTTTAACACTCTTAGCAATAGGATTAATAAAGATCAAGGAAAACAGATTTGAAGATTTAATGCTCCCAAAGATGAAAATAAGGTTGGAAGTAACTGTGAGGAAGGCAAATCTCGATGCATTTTATCTTTCCTTTTTAACCCCCAAATAAAAGAGAAGCTTTAAAAGCAAGTTATTTATAAATGAATAAAATAGGAGCATCTGGAGTGAAATACCATACGCCTCTCAGCAGAACCGGGGAAGTGCACTAGATTAAGCCGTAGAATAATATAGAAATCTATCTAAAAGCAACAGAGTGCGTCAAGGGACAAGGGGAAAATTACATCTGGGGAGTGGTGGTGGGGGGTGGGCAGTGCTTGCGGAGATGGGAATCTGAAGTACAGCAGATGAAGAAAAAAAAGGCCAAGAATAAGATCCATCTGATCTGCTATTTTTTCTGAAACGTTAGCTTAACAGTATGTAATGGACATCGAAAAGCACTGAAGTAGGTCCTTGTTGCTGAGTAGTTGCTGAAAGGATTTAAGGAGAGATGAAACCAATCAGGTTCACTTCCCTCGGTCCCTGGTTCTCTGATGAATCCATCACTTCACAAGTGTGACTGAGGCGCCTGGGTTGAGAAACATTATCAAAGCCAATTATGTGGTTTTAAATCACTCTCCGCGCTCTCTCTGCTGTCGATTGCCATGGTACAAATTACCCATTTCGTGTGTGGGGGGTGGTGGGGGGGGGGGGGGGGGGATGTTTAGGATGTTATTGAGGCTTTGGGAGGCTTCTTGCCTCGGGGTTAGAAGGTTTGTGGTTCAAGCCCAAAGTTAGGGACTTGACGTCAAAGTCTAGGCTGACCCTGCGGTGATAATTATCACCAATGAACATGACAATGACCCCTGCAGCACTGTACTGTAGTACGAAATGCCACACAGGTTCCAAATAATGGCAGTGAGCCATCAAGCAGCACAATGCAAGCTTACGCAGTTAAAGGCAGGATCTTTCAATCTCCTCCTCCCCCCTTTTCCTGTCCTGTTCCTCAATTAAAACCGAATCTGAACAAATAGAACACAAAAGAACTACAATCTCCAAACAGCAGGATTCAAACAGTCTGAGGCTTGGTCGCCTCAGGCGGAAGCACAAAGAGGTGGATTCATCGGAGAATCAGAGACGCAGAGAGCCAAGCCTGGTCGGTTTCATCTCTCCTTAAACCTTTTGGTAACAGCAGGTAGCAGATCCTGTTAAGCACCGAGCGAACACAGTGTTCAGAAAGTTTGTGCACTCACTTGAGATTGCTTCTCCCTTGTCCTTCCACTTGCACTGTTAGAAATCTGCCTTTATCTTGCACGGCAACTAATGCTTATGTGGCACAGCAGGAACTAATGATAAATGTGTTGGATTCAGAGCAACTGAATTAATAATCATTTCACTTGCAGATGAAATGTAGATATCAACAGCTGTACCTTGCCACGGATTGTAACATTGTGGATTCACGTGGCAGGTATGCTTTGAGGCAGAACTCCATTATCAGGGTTGCAGAGGGTAATTTAAGGACAGATGCCTGTTTCTTTAATCAGAGAGTAATTGAGGGCTGGAACGGAAAAGGTGGTTGAGGCCAGGACGTTGGGACCCATGTATAAAAGCAGGTTAATGCTGTGATGCATAGCCGGTAGAGTGGGAGTGGGAGTGGGTGTTCTGGAAGGATGAGATCAAAATGGGCTGAAGGGCCTTCTTCAGCTGAATCCCTCTTGTCCTCTCTTGCGAATTCAATTCTCTCTGCTAAAAATAACTTGGTCGTGCATATCTTTAGGCAAGAACTTAAATTAAATAGCATTAAAGAGCAGGGAATTGGGATTACAGAAGTTATCTCCAATGTGAGCGAGGTTCAAAGGGCTGCAAGGTCTCCTGCGACTATATTCTTTGTGATATGAATATGCCAGATGGTGACACGGATGTTGATAAGATCAGTGGGTAGAAATTCCATCGTTAAATGCTTTGGGCACTGTGGGCTACTCATGAGGATCCCCCATTATAATCGCCAAAGGCGCCAATGGAATTTCAACCCATATTTTGTGCATTTACCAGTGCAACTGCAGAGTTATGGGTCAGATAGCACCAATCCTTTATTTTTTAACAGTAAGTAAAACTGGGCTGAGTTAGGTTGGGAGAATCCAGAACGATAGGAAAAACAAAGTTACAGGCAACTTCAGTATCAGTTTCCAAGATATCAAGATATCAAGTACATCGGAACTTCAAAACCTTCTTGTGAAATTGACGTGCGTTTATTTGATGACTGCAATATTCAACGATGGGAATCAAACAAATAGATTAACTTCCTCTGGTGTCAACGGCTAGCCTCGTTGGTGACCCAGATATTATTTTTTTTTGCTTTCTAAAAAGTATAGGTTTACTTAATCTTATAAAGCAATGCCTACATTTTTGAAGCCTCAAGATCACAAGAGCAATGTTTGTCGCTCGCCTGTCACAAAGGCGACGTTTCAAGTCACCGTGTGCCACGTTCCTATTACTCACATATGACATACCCGTATCACAAAGATACCATTCATTTTGTTTACACATGACATGTCCCCGGCCAAAGATGCCATTCATGACACCTACGTACGACACACTTGTGTCTCAATGGTATCATTCACGTCACTTACACTTGACGCCCACGTACCCGAAATGATGCTGAGCTCTTCCATATTACCAAAACATTGACAGTTCTATTTAAGAGCCACTTTATGTGGCTGATAGAGTGGTATCACAGAAATTTGCAGCATGGAAGGAGGCCATTCGGCATATCAAGGCTGCACCAGCTCTCAGAGCAAGCTGTCTGTTGAATCCCACCTCCCTGTCCTATTCCCATACCTCTTCAAGCCTTTACCTTTTATGTACTTGTCTACTCCCCTCTTTAAACCCACAATGTCGAATGGGGGATCAGTGGGAAGGTGCAATTGACTAAATTGCCCAGGATGGAAAGTGAAAGAAATTTGGTCAGGATTCCCGGTCCTGGTTACTCGATCAGCGTTCCTGGCTGGAATCATGAACGTATGGACGTGGGATGAGGAGGGATTTGCCTCAGGCCAACGAGTGTCTCGCTGTCAGGCCTTACACAGGAACAATGAATGCCTGAAGACGAGCTACCAAACATTGACACGGCTGCTCGTGAAAGTCCAGCGTGCTGCTCTTCAGAAGATCACACGACGGGGTTCGGACGAAGAAGACTCTTCGTTCCCCGTTTGATCTCATCCTTCCAGCATTCTCCGCCCTGAGGAAACGGAGAAGTAAAGGACGCAAAACCTTCTCACAGAGCATGACAAACGAACCCGTGCAACCTGACAGCCGGTCGATTACTGGGAGCCACCAACTGCGCAGATTTGTGAGCGAAGGTGCTTCGGTATGAAACGGCGGACAGGTCCGGCCCACTAGCACGGCTTTACTGGCAGTCGCCCGAGGTCGATCAGTCAGCGAGCGCCGGGTTTGCTGATTTCATTACCCATCGCTTCAGGGCCTGTTTGCAAATTGACAGCATCGAGCTCGTATAAAATGCGCATGAATAAATGGCTTTTTCCCCAAACTGATTCGATTCACGTTATCAACCCTCGTCACCACCCACCGCTCCCGACAACAGCCCCCCCCCACCCACCCACCCACCCACCCACCCCCTGCTACCCCCCCCACCAACGACGGGTTTTCCAGCTTGATTTCGCCACTCTCCGTTCCGTTGCTTTGATCGTGACGACCTAAAGCGACTGCAATGAAAATAAAAATCACTGCCAAACAGTCTTTAAATAAAACCGAAACAAAAAAAGAAAGGCTTGCTTGACTGCAACTCTCAGAAGCTTTCGTTGGAGGAGAAGCTGTCAGAATGACAAAATATTCTCCCCATCAACCACTACCCCGGAGGCAATCACTCACGATTCTTTAGAGGAGACTATGTACAGCAATCAGCCATATATACTCTGTAAACAGCCCTAGGAGCTTATCTACAGGGCCAGTGTTACTTTCAGATCTCAGCTGGCTCACCAAACCCCCTTTCCTTTCTCCTCTCAGCTGTCGACTCCCCTCTGTTAGCCGATGTCCTCAAACTGCTTTAGATTCATCTGTTCATTCCTTGTTAAGGCCAGTAGTACCGCACACATGGCTCTTGCATCCCGTAACGACTCTCTGCTACTTTTCGCCCACAAATATACAGTCAATTCACTTTGCAGCATATTCTGTGAAGCGCTTTGAGACGTCGAGAAGGCGTGAAAAGCGCTATATCAAATGCAAGGATTGTCATTATTATTACTCTTATCTGCTTCTGCATGGATTTTTATTACTTGCATTCATCCTTTTTTGTTAATATGGTAACCATAATGATAACAAAATGATCCTCGCATCTCATATTGCGCCTTTCGGGTCAGGGTGACGTCCCAAAGCACTTCATAGGATTTACTGCAAAGTGTAGTGACTGGGACTTAGCTTCAAAAGAATTTAAGCTCGGGGAAGTGGCAAAGCATGTGATGCACCCAATCATTTCATTGCTGAAGGCGATTTCAAATAGACAATGAGATCTCACCATGCGGAGTAGCGTCGTGGGAATCTCCAAAGTAAGAGGACGATTTTATTCCACTGATCACAAAGTGAGAGGCAACGTGTAACCATAAAACACAAAGAAATACCAGACAATCATTACCCGCTCGTGACAGCTCCTTAAGTGCAGAGTTGTCATGAATCGGACATCTGCTGGGAGTCAAAAGAGCAAAGTCAAAAGAGTGAGGTGCCTTGTTACTGTTTCTGTAGCCACAAAATCTTTGCAGTATTAGATATTGACCATTTGCCTAAAGAAATGAATATTCCGAAATGCTTTACGCTGTCCAGCGCCTTGGGAAGTCCTCCCGACGTGAAAGGCGCTGTACAAATGCAATCTTGTTGTTGTTGTTGTTTCATAAAAGACTCGGAGGAAAAAAATCCATGTGAATGTTTTGAATGCAAAAGTCCAGCTCACAAGCCGGGGGAGTCAATGGGATGAGGAAATGAGATGATCGCAGAATCCTCCAGTAATGAACATGAATCTGTGTGGTTTTTGTTGCCACAGATACTGACACACTATTATTACGTTTCCAACTAGATTACACCTTTGTGTGACATTTTTCCTTGGGTGTCTCTGCTGAAGCTCAACAAGGTGCGAGACGTCAGTAATGGGAAATGGAATCCTTTCTTTCATCGAGCGGCATACTGAGCAGGCCTGGGTCAGGGATGGCACACCTTAGATCATTGTAAGGCTTCGTTCTACTTCGCTCTTAAAAGAAAGGTGCCTCAACCTCTGCTCACTGCTACCTTACTGCCACTCTTTATCTCGTCTGTAAGTACAGCTATCAAATACGTGCCATAATTCTGCACTGTATGTGAAGTGCAAACTCATTATACTCGAGACCCTTGAAGGCAACAGAGAGGGAGCTTTCATTTCAACCGCCAAGTCCTGTTTGACTCTTGTTCATTTTAAATCTATACATCCTCTCATTCGTTGCTTGCCGGCTAGAGTCAAATGTGCTGCTTTCACCTGTGGCGTGATAATCCTTGCAATTGATCTAGCGTCTTGTCGCACCGCTGAAACACCTGAAAGTGCTTCATGGAAAATGTGAAGTGTAGTGACTGTGTATTCGAGGGTGAAAACGGCAGCGGATTTGCACACGACGATGTCCCCCAAACAGCTGCAAGGGTTTAACCACTAAACCATCAGAGCTGGAAACAGCATTGGAAAATACAGGCAATTTGTTCTGGGTGGTGGGGTGGGGGGAGGGGTGTGGGTGGTCAGTCGGGGGTCTGACGCATGCGGAAACCTATCACCGTGCTTTGGAGTGTCCAAACCAAACTGAGAATTATATGCATCCCACCTACACGTGGAAATCTCAGAAATATTTATTGGAATGGAATGCGCACTGTCTCCCTGGAAGGACGCCTCCTGCTTACTGAATTCCAGGAAGTATTAGGCTCAGGTTGGCGAGAGCCAAGGCTTGGGGGAGCCCAGAGTGTGCGCGGTGGGCTAACTGCTGTGGGCGTTGGGGCTAACCAGCTAAAACTGGATAGCTTGCCATGGACAGAACTATCTGGCAAGCTTTCTCGCTGCTTGTCCAGCTAGAACCACCTACCCTTTAGGTCTTCGGCTTGCAGGAGCTGAGTGGGTTGATTCCCAGGGAACTGAGGAAATCTAGTAACACAGCAAGGTTAACAGAGCTGAGTAAAGCCATTTGCTGATCCAGTATAAATCAGTTACCCCGAGAACCTTTTTTCACACTATCAATAATCCAGTAAAGCAAAACCCTATTCAAAGTGAATCTATTGAAATAAATCAACTTTTTATTTTAATTTTCAGCCTTCATCTCAGCTCTCTGACGACACTGAACCGCAAAACAAAGTTACATTGATTTTTTCCCAAAGGCTTTTTTTTATATACTTTTGTACAATAAAAATTAATTAAACACCTCAGGCCATTAATGTTTCCGGAACAGCAATCAGGATGTGAAAGTTATTTTCATTAACTGCTTTAATCCTGTTTCTACATGAGAGAGCGTTGAGTCCAATTCCATAAGGCACCTTAGAAGAAACATTAATGACTACAAAAGAGTTACTGGGAAAGAAGCAGCAGATGTTTATTGCTATTAATTATTTTGTTCCATTGAAACAAAGACTTCAGTCAACTGTTCTCTCGCATTGAGTAAGTTCTGACTGTTCACAAGATTAGCAAATTACTGGAAAGCAGAGTAATTATTCTAATATTATACCCGTTGCTATTGGTATCCAAACACTACACACCCATCGCTCCCAGGCCGTGTCAGGCTCTATGGCGTTCCTGTCTCCCTACAGATCAACTTCAAGTTCCGCGCTCCATCTCTACGCATTCAAGAGGCAGCTAGACTTTCACATGAGGCAGAGGGGAATAGAAGGGTGTGAGAGGGAGTAAAGGAATGGGTGGAGACTCGTGTGGAGTATAAACAGTGGCACCGACTGGTTGGGCCGAGTGGCCTGTTTCCGCGCTGTCCATTCTTTGCAAATCTTAAATCACTTCATATTTAAGCACCTCCCTACCTCTGCGATCTTCTCCTACCCCAATCCTCTGCTCGTCCCCTCCGCTCAGCTATCTCAGACTTGTGTGTGCAGCACACATGAAGCTGCTATCGACAAATCTACCGATTAAATATGAGGCTGAATCTTATGGGCAAATGCTTTCTGTACTCTGTGTGAAACTGTCTCAATACGTGCGACCCCTTCCAATGAAGCTTCCAACGAAACTTAAAATGTCTCCTGAATGACATAGATTCCTCAGTGTAAATGTAATCAGTTCATCTTTGTTCACGGAAGAAACTATTTTTTGTCAGTCAAGCTTGCCAGGCAAAGCTGAAGACACTCAAAAAGTGGGTGAGGGATGGAATACTTTTCTACCTTGTGCACCCAGAGGTCAGGTACAAAAGGGCTGATCGTGATGAAGGCATTTAAGAAGGGGGCATTTGTCGTTTCTTTTCTTTCCAAACCATCAAATAGAAACAAATACATACGTGAACCTGAAGCAGACAATTTGGAATAGGTTTTATTGCAGTTTAGGTTCTGTGTTCATCGCTGCAAATTCATTCCGATCAGTGTCAGAACTCCACAGGAAATTGTTTTGAAGGATGCAGTAAGCACGGAGACATGTGCACGCATTCATATATTCCTTTCAAAGAGAGGAATTTCTTCACTGTCATAAACCTGAACACAATGCCTCCCATGCGATACAAAGCTAAAATCCATTGATATTTGCATTGTGCAGTCGATAATGCTTTACTCCTGCATGACATTGAACAAAGAAGACCAAATTAAATAGATAATAGTTTAATAAAATCGCTGCTTTCTAAATCTATCAAATTATTGGGATGGGTTGTAGGAGTGGGGCGGGGGGGGGGGGGGGGGGGGGGTAGAGAATAACTTTTATAAAAGTCAGTTAGTGTTAAGATGAATATTTTTCAGTAAGCGCAATGTGTCTGTGTTCTGTTCCTCTCAAACTGTTATACTTAGTCAAGTCATAGCTACGGACTAAACATTGAGCTCTATTTGCTACGTTTGCCAAATTGACATTGTGCGCTTCTAAGTAACTAATGCAATTTTAGAGGTGCAATTTAATTTACATTTAGAACGTACTGATATTTATAGTTTAAAGCGTTGTACTTCTTTAGAAGCGCACAGCAAGAAATTCAGTAAGTTTACCAAATAGAGCAGAATATTCACTCAGCAAATTCACTCCAATGAATTCACTCCAATGTTAGTAAGCCCTGTGGTCCCAGCGAGTGGGTTAATAATAATCTTTCAATAATCTTTACATCTGGTACCGCGTATTTCACGCTCAAATCTCAAAGCGCTTCACGGATATACCGCAAATTGGAGTGACTGAGTGTTTTGTGGGCGCACATGGCAGCTAATTTGTCCACGGCGACGACTCACAGACAGCCACGAAGTGAAAGACCAATTTCAAATTTTGTTGAAGCAGTAAATGGAGCTGAATCTAGATAGCTATTTAATCCGGGTGTAACAACCTCGGCGATTCACTCCAAGTGTACAAAGTTCCGACCGATCAAGTCGCAGTCTATTTACTCCCAACGTCCCACTACGAAGAATTTCAATGCACCAAACGTACCCATGTTTTCCCCTCACACAGGATGGCAATGTTCTCTCATGTTCTCCCCTCACACAGCATGAGTGGGGACACAAGTCCCCAGTTACTCCTATTATACAGGGTAGATAGCCTGAGTGATACCAGGTCACATTTTTGGAGCAGTTGATTTAGAAAAATGAGACAAATATAATGTTCCTTGTCGCATTAGCTAAGCACAAAACCATTAACCTGTGGATTGAAATCTCATTACTGGAGTAATAGTAAACAATGGAACATATTGAGCTAAGACTGGCCCTAACCCTTAGGGCTTGTGGTTTGTTTTTATTAGCAAGATTGCAACATCTTTAAGCTCGCACTCAACCCCGGTCTTGTACTAAAAAAACAGCTGGTTGAATGAAAAATCCATATTGGACAAATGGATGGACTATTAGTGAGTTGAATTATGTATGTATTTGACCAAGATTTTTTTTTAAAAAAATTACTTGTTGCCATTATGAAACCTTGTGCCCGTTATCAGAATTCCCATCAGGAATCAAAGTCATTACTAAGAACACCCTGATTTGCTGTTGTGCGTGAAACACTATGCTCTATCTCAGAGCATTATTCTTAGTCCCTTCCACTTCTTGCTGGCCGTCAGTCCTTATCAAAAGGGAAAGCAAATATAACGCAATATGGGGCAGGAGGTCTGCTGAACCTCTTGAGCGTAAGACTAGGACATGTTAAACAATGTGAGAAATGCCAGTACCTCATTCCAAGGGTTAACAAGAGCATTGAAGATGGTAGGCTACATAACATACCCCTGAGGGAGGGAAGGTGACTGGAAGCCTGCTCCGAGGGGACGGGTCTTAAGGCGGAGAGTATAGGGCAGGGCGGGAGAAGGAGGGGGCAAGGCGCAGAGGAAGGGGGCAAGGCAAGGAGGGAGGGGGCAAGGCGGAAAGGGAGGGGGCAAGGCGGAAGGAGTTTCAGACAGCGGAGGAAACAAGTCTGCTTTCTGCATCTTTTTAAAGACCCAAAACTTATGAGCACTAAAGTTCCTTTAAGAGCATAATAGTATAATAGCAATAAGAATCCTTGCCTTTGGTATAGTTCCCACAGCTGCCTGTTCAGGTGGATGTTCAAGATCCCATTGCCCTATTCGAGAAGAGAAGGGAGTTTCTCTTGGCTAACCATCCCCCCAAATAAAACTGATTACTCCCTCCCTCCCTCACTCACTCACTCACCACTCCATGGCTGTTTGGGAAATTGCTGTGCGCAAATTGGGTATCACAAAATTAACATTTAATTTCAAATAACGATGTGCATCAAATGTTTTCTTAATGAAAGACAAAGTGTGCGTGTCAGAGAGAGAGAGAGAGAGAGAGAGAGACAGAGAGAAGGAATGGAACACAGGCAAGAGGTTAATCTATTATCTGAGATAATGAAAAACAGTGTTCAAGCCTTTGAGAAAAGTACATATTGGTTTTGTATGAAAGAGGCAAGTGCCCTTTTTCAGAAACTGTTTCAGATGTGACGTTTTCGCCTAAATAAACAACAATATCCTGCGCTTGATGTACAGCCTGATCATGTTGAAGCATCTCAAAGTGTATTTTGCACAAGGCGTTACTTTGAATCATAGAGTGGTGCAACATCACCTGTTGTTATTGAAGTCGGGCAAGATGGTGAGACGTGGACTGTTGATGCATCGAGAAGGATTAAAGTTGAAGCCATCAAAGGTATGAAAGGTGATAGCTGCCGGTTACTCTTGCAAGAGACACAGAAATACTGTGTCCGAGATTTGCAAGGGATGAGATTATCACTGCGCCATCAAAGAGCATGGAAGAGATCAAGCTTTAGTGGTTCAGCGCTGGCGCTGAGAGGAATATAAGTTGCTGGCGCTGAGAGTGTGCAATCTGAAGCCAACTTGGTGAGTGTGGAGTGGAATCATTAGGGAAAGAGTGAAAAGGGTTGTATCGAGGGTGTAGGAGATCAGCGATGTGGAGAAGCAGCAAAATGTTAGTTCGAATGCAATTCCTGGGAAATCCAAGTCGATGGGAAAAAGATTTATCGGATGAATTGCAGTGCAATCTTAGCAGAAATGGAACGATTTTACAGAAAGCACCGTGGATGAGATTTTAGTGCTCCACAAAGCTACAAAGTTCGGGATGGAAAAATCTCATTATAGACACACACTGCGGAGATCAGTACTTTACCAAGCAGCGGAATTTCAACAGCACATTTATACAGCGGCCTTCACGTGGGGTAAGATCACAGAGCGATTCACAGCAAGAGGAGTAGATGGCTGCAGACGGGTTTGAAGAGGTAGGACCTGAGGACTGACTTAAGATACAAAAAGAGAGGGAGGGAGCTCCAGAGGTTAGAAGTAGGAACGGAAGGCTCGGACGCTGTTGGTGGCGTAGAGAAGCAGGGACGGGCAGTAAGCCCGAGTTAGATGAGCCACAACATACCCAAGAAGAAGGTGACTTGCTTCCCCACTGTACCAGATCCTAACCAAAGGCTTCAGAGATGCCCAAAGCAATAGCAAATGAGTCACCAAAGTTTTGTGGAGAAGAGTTGCTGAGGTGCATAATAATAATGGTACTCATGGATCGATACACATCTTACACAGAAAATAATGCAATAATAATAATAATAATCCTTGCATCTGACACAGAGCCAGTATTGCCACAGTCAGTATTCTCAGAGCGCTTCACAAGGAACTGTTGTCAGGTGTGTAGTGACCGTGTATTGATAGGCAAACGCAGGAGTCAATCAGCACACAGCAGATACCACACCGAGCCGTGAAGTGAATGACCAATCTTGGCTGGGATACTGGAAAAAACTCTCCTCGCTGTTTCAGCAGTGAGTTTTAACACCCACCATCTCTGACTATGCCTATGAATATTGGACAGTGATGGGAGAGATATTCATCTTTTTGACTGGTGCTGTGGGAACTTTAGCATCTTTACTTTAACGTTTCATCTGAACGACGGAACCTCTGACAAAACAGTGCTCTTACATCGCCTCTGTCCCCCACCCCCGCCCCCCATCTCAAAGCTGCCAGGACAGAACTGTGATAGAAAGTGCCAAGGTGGTGGGACAGATTGACACAGTGACACTGTGTGACTGTGGAGTCCTGTAGCTCAGTGGTTAGAGCACTCGCCTCGCAAGCGAGAGTCTTGGGTTCGATTCCAGGCAGAGGGCGGATCCTTGGGCAAGTTTCCTTACTCCACACGCCTGATAATAATCCCTCAAGAAGAAAAACAATAATAAATTGGGCACTTCGATCTGCGACTGTTCGTGGGACGCTGCTGTGCGCAATTGGCTGCCTCGTTTCGCCCACAAATGTACAGTCCATCCACTTTACAGCATATTCTGTGAAGCGCTTTGAGACGTCTCGAAGACGTGAAAAGCGCTATATCAAAATGCAAGGACTATCATTATCTGCCAAGTCCAGAAAAAAGTAGAATTTCAGAAGAAAGGTGAGCCAAAGAGGGCAGCACTCTGTTTAGCAGAGTTGGCAACTGAACCGTCAGAATAACAGAGGGGTAGAGAGAGGAACTCACACGAGTTTCAAGCTTTTGGCCACGAATCACAAACAACTGCTGGAAGGGGCAGAGAAATAACACTTGCCAATTATTTTCAAATAAAGATGCTTTTGGCAGCCCTGGAGGTGAGACCCGCAGAAGTTATTAAATATCCTGTTTCAAGGAAAGTAGTTTCAGATAGGACGGGGCAAAGACCCGTGTGGAATAAAAAAAACCACAGGCACACTAGCTGGGTGGAATGGCTTGTTTCTGTGCTGTATCATTCCATAGCAGCGTAGAATTTTTCCCCTTCCAATTTCTCTCACTATTTCTGCGATGTGATTTCCCTCCCTCCCTCTCACCCTCCCTCCCTCCCTCCCATCAACAGTGGAATACGTATTATGAAAGCCTGTTTCATCCATATCACAGTGAAGACATAGTCTTTTGCCAAACAGAGCTGCGACGACTGAAAAGGTTGCCTCGGGCTACAATTCGTAATACCTGCTGTTCGGGTATTTAGAATTGAAATGTACAGAGACTGACAATATCCCGCTGTGCTAAGTAGCTACATTCCTGTGAGTGCATTTCGCAGATCAGCTGCAAATCTGTGTTCAGAGGTCTTCAGCCTCGGCTTTCTGGCTCTCTGGCTCTCTCCCCACTCTGTTCTGCCACGGAAATGATCGAGAATTCTCAAAAAGCCTTCTCGCACAACCTCCAGCAGGCTGTTTGCTGCGAGCAGAAAGAATGAACATCAGAAAGACCCAACGGTTCTGTTGTTGTCACCTGCCACCTCTCCAGCTCAGATCCAGCATTTATTTGGTGTCCCTTTATTTGTATTGGATCTGAATCGCGCGCGAACAAAAGGGTGCCGCTAAGGTCGTAAGTACCGTCTCCCAACACTAGCTGAGGCGACCAGAAAGGTCACAACAACAGCAACGTGCACTTATGGAGCACTTATATAGTAATGCCAGAACAATACAACAGCAACAACAACAAAATTACATTTGTGTAGCGCCTTTCACGTCGGGAGGACGTCCCAAGGCGCTGGACAATCAGTGTTTCGGACCCGAGCTGGGGGTGGGGATTGGGGAGGGTAGAGGGCAGTGGGGGAGGCAAGGTGATCGAAAGTGTACTCATTATACAGCAGGCTAGCACATCATTACATGGAGTGGAATCAGTAGCTGGATCAGGTTAATAATAATAATAATAATAATCCTTGCATTATATACAGTGGCTTATCACGTTGTTGAGACATCTCAAAGCGCTTCACAGGATATACTGTAAAGTGCATTGACCGTGTATTTTGTGGGCGTTTGAATCAGACTCCTTGGTGGGAAAGTGAGAGAGAGAGAGAGAAAAGAATCCTTGCAAAGCTCTCTCTTCAACTCCAAGGTTTTTATTTTTTGTTCAATTCTTTCACCTTGAGATGAAATCCCTTGAACCAGATTGAAAGTGCTCAGTGCAAATGAACCCAGATGCCCTCAGCAGATTTGAACTCGTCATTTGCTTTTCCTCCCACTGCTCTTTCTCTTGAAAGATATCCGGTTTTCCCCGTGTTTCCCGCTCTCAAAGTCGCCTAAATTCAACATCTTGCAAACTCATGCCTCATGCTATCGCCAGAAGCGGAGCAAATTTAGACTTAGGTGGAATTCCTCTCCGTCACTCAGGTTAAACATTCAAATGTCTGCAAATAATGGGTCTCATAACCACTGGGATGTGGTGACAGCAAATCTTCACAATTACCTTATGGGTGTCAGCTTTGAACAACCTGCATTGCTTTGTGCTGCAGCAACTGATTTGCTGAAAGGTTGTGAAATTGGCCTGAAATTGGGTTCGCAGAAGTGAGAGACACTATAGCACGCAGGCTCCAATTTACTAAGAGGCAATTTCTGCACAATATCTATATATACGGTGTGCAGGATATTTGAAGCAAGCGATTGAATAGTTGTATGAGTTTCCGAGTGATCACCTTGTCAAATTCAGCTCAGTTTCGCAAATTCAAAATCAACAAGCAAGCAATCGTGGGTTGGTGCGGATTGATTTGGGAGCCGGTTATCTCTGTTTGTACAGATTGATTTTCAAAGCCCGCGACAATTTGTTCGGAATTCGGCCGAAGTAATAAAGCACAGACTCTCTGTAATGCGAAAACAAGGAGAGCCGGGGACACAACGAATGCACGGACGTGAAAGAGAGAGCCTCGCGATTTTTGGTTTTGTGCATTATTGGAGCGCACAGAACCAGACAGGTACGTCTGTCTCTCTGTACTTGTCTTTAAGTAGCACCTTAAGACCCAGCTGGCACAAACATAACCTCGATGGGTGAAAGCACCTTCTTTCTGCACCGTAATTGCAACGATGCAATGAGCAGCACATGCTGATATATATATATCTATATAATTAATAAATAAATGAATCAACCTCGCATTTGATAGATTCGCTTCGGCAGGACATCTCCAGGCGCTTCCCGGAGGAGGGAGTGACTGTGTGCTTTGCAGGCGAACACGGCAGCTAATTTTGAGCACGGCGATGCAAGATAAGGCGTTATATCAAATATTATTATTATAATTATTATTATTAATTCAGCCGCAGTTTGAAAGCCGCCACTTAAACACCGGTAAGTCTCATTTCAGCAGTTCCTGCAGTCTTACAGGGCTGTGCGGAGCAGTGTGAGCGGCTGAGAGGAAATGTACAGAGAAGGGGAAAGCGGAAAGTAGCACAACCACGCAAACAATGTCCGTGGCCAGATTGGAGATAATCCTCCAGTGTGTAGGTGCCACTCTATTGTCGCATCAGTCAGATTGGTCTAATCTACAGTCGCGAACACAAGATTCGAGGTGTTGGTTTTGTTTCAAACCTATTTCTATTTCCCGACAGCTATCAGTGTATCTCTCCAATGAAGGTGACCCTCCAGGCTATGTTTTTTTTTCTCTGGCTTAATCTCCGTGCGCCTTGATATTAAGAGGAACACAGAGGGAGGCTGTTTAGATTGAACCCAGGAAATTAATTCAAAGACGTGAATCCCCGGCAACTCTGGCCATTGCCGCTATCAGGGAATATTAGTAATTAATACAACAACATAATTGAGTACTGGCCTCCAGACTAGCACCAACTCACTCTCACCCACACCTTCTTTATCGAGAGTCTATTTTGTTTTTCTTACGTCACATACTGTACATGATAAATAAATCGGCCTTCCGTTTGATATATTCACCTCGGAAGGACGTCTCGAGGCACTTCGCAGGAATAATAGTAATTATTGCAGTAGTCCTTGCATTGTGATATAGCGCCTTATCACATCGTTGAGACGTCTCAAAGCGCCTCTTCGCAGGATATTCTGTAAAGTGGATTTTGTCGGTGTATTTTGCGTGCGAGACAGGGCAGCTATAGCCCCCGCACAGCAGTGTCTCACAAACAGCCGTGATATTTAACGTCAACTTGTACAGGTACCTCCGACATCGCAAAACACCCCCCAGCACTACAGCAATTTAAAGGCTGCGGCAACCTGGACGATGTGATTCCACGTCCCGAGCCAGTGACCGATCTGTAAACCGGAGGGACTGTTGGCCAGGAGAGCGGAAACTCCCTTCTCTTTTCGAACAGCCCGGCGGGATCTCTAACCGCCCACCCGAACAGGCGGGACCTGGAGCTCGGTTTAACGTCTCCCATTGTCCAGGCTCGTGCAGAGTTTGTCAGACGTATCGGAGGGCAGTTAGGACCACAGCCCGACCGGTAGTCAGTGCGGGATGGGGGCTGGACACTGAGGAGGGTGGGACTTCTGCCCGTTTGACGAGCCTGCTTTCTCATGAAACCGTGTGGACCTTTTCCACGGAGGTTTAGTTTTTTTCCGAAGCGCTTTTCGTGTCGAGGGCGCTGTCGAGCGCAAGCGCTGGCGGCTCCTGTGTGATGCCCTTCCCAAGTGAAGTAGCCTCCGCGCGGTTCCTAAGCAAGGGCGCGGGTGCTGGTGCCACGGCGACAACACGGAGAGAGAAAGCGCCCTCGGGGGGGGGGGGGGGGGGGGGTGGGGTGACAGGTTTGGGGCTCCCGGCAACGAGTCGGGAGTATTTGCGAAGCTGCCACTTTGCTTAAATTAGTCTCCGAGTCGCCCAGCTATGCGTGAAATTAAAATAGAGTCGGGGAAATATTAATTCAACCACTGTTATTCTACAGGTTTAAAGAGTCACACAGGACTCAGTGATTTCGCACAGACAGTGATTTCAATTATTCGAACGTTAGTCGTAACCCCTGCACTCGATCAAGCATCTTTCACATCAGGAGGGGGCGCGGGGGGGGGAGGAGGGGGGGGTCTCAGAATGACGCAGGGTACACTGTAAAGTGTTGTGACTGTGTCATTTGCGGGCGAGCAAAATTTGCGACTAGCAACGTCCACGAACGAAATCATCGATTTAGTCTGGCCGAGACACCACGAGAGAGAAACTCCCTTCTCTTTTCACGGGACCTTAAACAGGCAGAAGGGAGCCTCATCTTAACGTCCTTCATCTGAAGAACGGGACCTCCGACAACGCAGGATTCCCTCCTCGCTGTGTGATGATCTTTCAATTCTGAATCATTGCTGAAGGCTATTAACCCGCAGAAACCTACGCTCCTTTTTTCCTAGAGGAAACAAGGTTTAGACGCACACGTTTCGGGAGGAAGATTCCCACCGGGGTGCGAGCGGGGGGGTGCGGGGGGTGGGGGAGTCGGGGGTCTTGTCTAGTGTGGAGCAACATCTGGTTATTACCGCGCTGAGACCAGACACCTCCAGTGCTGAAATAATTGCAGTGCCACGGTCTCTTTTCGGGTCCTGTTATGAACAGGGCAGATGTTAAAATAATAAGCCATCCTTGCGTTCGATATAGCGCCTTATGACGTCGTTGGGACGTCTCAAAGCGCTTTACGGGACACGCCGTACAGTGGATTGACTGTGTATTTTAAGGACGGAATCTCAGAGCCACCAACGATTGCTCTGCGCCAGCCACAGTCTCTTCTCTCCGCAGCTCAGTTTCCGTCGCAGCTCGATGCTCATCCCAGGAACGCAACCTTCTGAAACCAACCCACCCCCCTGTTACCGCTACACTGAGGCTTTAAGCCAGGGCTCTGATCCGCCTCACTTGTTTGCGCACTTGCCAAGGTCAAATCGTTTGGCAACTGGCAGAATTGTGTTCTCTCTCTTCCCCTGGGATGACTGGAGCTGGGTTTTGCGGGGGAATCTTTTGTAAGCGGCGAGATGCACAGAAAAGAAGTGATTTTTCTTCTCCCATATAAATCACGGGTTTCACTGAAACGTCGCAGGCAATGGCAGGGCCTCATTTGGTCCGTTGTGATCTCTTGGCTGCAGCGAAAAGGAAACTGCTTTCAAGTCTTCCTCGGGCTGTCAGGCCACTTCACAATTACAGCGCAGGAGGAACTGCGATCTGCTCGCATTAAGAGCCTCTGCTTCCCGCCCAAGCTGCCAGTCACGGTCTCACTGTGCGAGTGGCTTTGTGGCAAAACGGAAATCTTGCTTTTACCTCGCTGGTGGGAACACATGTTCACTTCCACTGATTTTTACTCGACAAGGCTGCCGACTGAGATAAACCTGACGGTGAATTTAGTCATTAATAATAATAATAATAATAATCCTTGCATCTGATACAGCGCCTTGTCACGTCTTCGAGACGTCTCAAAGCGCTTCACAGGATACACTGTAAGATGAATTGGGAGACACACAGCAGCCAATTGCACGCACCAGTGACCCACATACAGTCGTGGATTGAGTGATCGCATTTTTTTCTGTATATAAGGGATTATTAGCCCCGGAAAAGCGATCTGCCAATCGACTAACAACCGGGTTCCTCCTTAGAATCATGGAATCATAAAATTATACAGCACAGAAGGAGGCCATTCAGCCCATCGTGTCTGTGCTGGTTACTGCTAGGTAAACGGGAGGATTTGAAGGATGCAGTTCTCTGAAGGATACATCACATGCTCTCTCCAGATTCTCCATCAATACCCTGTTGATTTCCAGAGGTTCTCTTTTACTTAAGCGAATTCAATTGCGGTCCTTGGCTCCTCCAGCACCATTTACATTTGCGAGCATTCCCTCCTCCGGGTGTTAAACTGCACTTAAATCACCCAGAAATAATCCCCCAAATACCATCAGGAGCAATCCCCTTAAATTCCTTCCTAAATTGCATTTCGTTCTAAGAAAAACCTCACATTTCCAAGTAAGTCTCCTGTAGATCGGAAATCCCCTTTACAAATCTTTTTAAATGTCGGTGTTTTGTACATCTCTGAACTCAGCTGATAGCCCGAAAACACATGTTCCGTTTTAGTTTATTTAAGGAGGTCTATGAGCACCCCCAGCTGTTCCGTGCATGGGGATTAATAATTATAATGACAAGAAGAATCCTTGCATTTGTTTTTTACACCGCCTTTCGCATCAGGAGGACGTCTAAAAGCGCTTCACTGTGTACTTTGCAGGTAAACGCACCAACCAATTTGCGCACAAGCAGCCATGAAGAGTAAGTAAATGGTTAGTTTTTGTTTGGACGATTGTTGACCAGGACAGAGGGAGAAACTTCCTTCCCTTTTCAAGTGGTGCCATGACACTTTTACCGTCCACACGAGTAGGCAGACAAGACCCCGGTCTTACATCCAACAATTCAGCGGAGTCTGGCTCCTCGTGTCACATTGGAGCATTAGCCAAGACAATTTGAGTGCAAAGTCCCGAAGTGGGGTTCAAACCCACAACCTCTCAGAGGTGTGAGTATCACTATATTAGCCAGGCCGATGCCTAAATTTACACGAGTGGTAGTGTCTATATGTAATTCTTGAAGGTTCCCGACTATTTCTGCTCTTCACTAAGTTGCAGCCGAAATAGCGCAAACACACATAACAATACAGGAGATAGTAGAGATTCAGACATTGTAGAAATCGAGTAGGCAAGTGCCTAATCATCTCGTCCTAAGGTGATAATTGCGATTTGTGACCTTCTGCTCTTTTGGGTTAATGCTTGTCGGACTGTGTATTTTAACAGTACGTAACCTCATAATATTTAAATTGTATGGGAATATCAGTAGTTTTCTGATCGACCACGTCAACCTTTCCTTCTTCACTTGCAAAACCCCGTCTCTCTGAGATCGAGCGATTTCTTGATAGAACCCATCAGATCGGAACGAGAGATAGGACCAAATGGACGTGCGTTTATTCAAAGAGAAGGAACATAACATCTAAGAAGGGAGCTAAGTTCATTAAAGTTGTGTGGAATGGTTCTCAGTAGCGATATAAACCACAACATAAAAGCTAGTGAACGTCTTACGAATGGCCCCAAAATACAACCCAATACAATTCATAGTTATACAGCGTCTCTCATGTCGGGAGGACGTCTGAAAGCGCTTGGCAACCGAGCTGTGGGTGGACAAATAGTGGGTTGGGGAGGGAAAAGGTGACCAGAAGTGCGACCATAAAGGGTACTTGTTGAGATGGGACCGTGAAAGAGGGGAGGGAGGGAGGGGGAGAGAGAGGGAGAGTCTCAGGGACTATGTCACCTTTGTCCACCCCCACCCCCTGCGCCACACAATTTGTCAGCTCTCCTCACCCCCAGCCCTTGATTCTTGAAGCGCTTTGAGATGTCCTCCTGACGCGAAAGACTCTGGATGAACGCAAAACTTGTTGTTGTTCTAGTTACTTGCCGATAATTCAGGGAATCTGGTGGGAGGGAGGGAGGGAGGGAGGGAGGGGGAGTTGGAGATTCATCAAATCAGACAGAACCCGTGAGTTTGCCGTTTGACAGGTGTGGGAAAAAAACATTTTGGGATAAAATTCAATTGCAAATCCATCAGCTCAGGAGACATTCCCATCGCGTGGACTGATGATCGCAGCTCGGCCTTGCTCAGAAGAATGCTCGATGCTCCTTAATCCAGATCAGTGGGACCTGAACCTAAATTGAACTGAAAGAGGTTTTGTTTGGCGGCTTGGGAGGCTCAGGGTTTTGATCGATATCAGGGCTTTCTAATTACTTTCAAAAACTGTTCATTTCCTTCTCATTTAATCACCGGCTACTCTGCTGCTTCACAGACTTTCTTGTCTCTTACTTACACTGTACTACACACACTTTGACACAAGTCTCTTGCTCAGAGCATTCCCGATGCTCTTTATGTGTGGGAATCAAACAAATAATAATAATAATAATAATTTGGCCACTCAATCCATGACTGTTTGTGGGACACCGCTGTGCGCAATTGGCTGCCGTCCACAAATTACATCCACTTTACAATATATTCTGTGAAGCGCTTTGAGGCAGCTCAATTATGTGATAAGGCGCTACCTCAAATTCGAGGATAATTATTGTTAAAAAAAATCAAATGACACCACACTTTGCTGCGAGATTTAGTGAAGGGCAAATCTCTCGTCTAGTCTGAGTGCTGAAAGTGACCCCAAAGTCAGTGGACTGCACAATCGAATGGCTGCAGACAGTGAGAAACAATATTTAGTATTCTGACTGATTTTATATTAAAAATGTGACCACTGAAATTAAGTTTCATCATTTAGTCCGGTGAAGCTATCTTTTGAGCTTCACACATTACTGTATAATAAACCCCTCGTTTAAATTAAACATTTTGCCTTAATGCCCTTGTCTTGCTTGGTGTGGAAATGAATTTGATTCATTATCGTTTTGCAGAAATGAAAGGTTTCATTACCTTTCGATTAATTTATCTACACGCAGCTTTGGGAACCAGAAAAGTAATGTGTTTCAATCTTCTTTTGGCATGCACACCTGTGCTGAGGTGAAAACCTTCCCCACAGCAAGTTACTAACTAACTAACTCACTGACTAACTCACTAACTCACCAAGCTAAACAATAAACTCAGAGTCAAAATTAAAGGCAAACTGAACCCAAACAGAAATGACAGTGCGTGGCTAGCTATCTGCCAATTTATCATCAACGTCCACTTCTATATCTAATACCGAGATATACCAGTACCATGAGAGTCTATGAATTATTGTGTGTGTATGAGGAGTCTCTCTCTGCTGCCAGTGCCAGTATATGATTCTGTGTCGTTAGGTACGCCACACTTGGGGTTGCTAATTGCAAAGGAAAACATTGTCCATTGAAATGATCCGAAGGGGAACAGCGTTACATAAAGTGCAAAAAGGAAAATAGATTCAAGCGTAACAGGCCCACCAATTTTCGAGAGCATTACCAATTTAGACGGCTACGACTGGTGATGCAAACGGAATATTTTTGTGCTATTAGCGGCTTTTTAACCTTGTAATAAAACCGTATCCGTTGCTGAGAAAATACACGTTTTAAATGGTGGATTTTCAGAGCCCACCTTCATAACTTGAGTGGCAGTCAAAAAAAGTATCCTTGCTCCCAGGCAAAAAGGATGAAAATGACCTTTTGTTTTATATATATCTCTTTGTAGATCCAGAGAGTGGAAAGCCCAGCAAGGTTACACTGACATTCTCTGTGGAATTGGCGCGAGACTGCAGTTGAGGTTTCGTGCCCAGTTTTGTTCACTGCGCTGCAAAAAACAGCCGAGGAAGCATTGAGAAAGGTTCGAAGGGTAACAAGAATAACACCGACACTCGAATCAATGAGCCAGATCTGTCATTTGGAAAAGAGAGAGCAAGGGGAGGGATGTGAACCAGAGTTTTTAAATCATGAAAAATCATGTTGCTAAACCTCCTCGGTTGAACCAGAAAAATAACTCTGGAGTGCATGCGACTGACTGACTGTACTGTTATTATTATTATTATTATTATTAGAGATAGACCACTCTGAGCTTGGACTTGCAACAGCAGTGTGAAGTGGACACGCTCACTTGCCTTTCCTCGTTCCTTGTGCACTCATTGATTTGGTTCTGATTTGCTGTCCTTCCCAAAGCAATTCCTCAATAAGCTAAACCATTGTAGTTCCCACTGACCTCTGCCCAGGAGATGAAACTCGCAATGATTTATACCGCGCCTTACACAACTGATGACGTTGCACCCATTGATCCTGCACAGAGGGCATCAGTGATGATGGATGGCACCAGAAGTTTCAACCTTGAACCAGAGCCGCTGGAACGCAACGGATGTGGAGTCGTTTTGTGGTTCATTGTAACTGAAGGATTCGTGCTGCTGTGTGAGCCCCTGAGTGGTTGGGTCATTGCTTTGCTGTTACTTCCACCTTATCCATTAAAGTGCATAAAAATGGACTAATGGACACGTGCGAAGTCACTTACCCACCATTTAGCAATGCCTTCTTTGAAGAGAGGGCAAAGGGTGTAAATCCATCATCCTTAAAGCAATCCAGATACAGCAAAGATCTAATCAAAGTCCATCAGTTCATCTCACAAAATCGCTTGATATCCGAAATGGAAAAAAAAAATGACCGCCAAAGGGGTTGCAGTTAATAAGGTGACGTGCTTTAAATTCCCGTCTGATTCTGTGCTGCGTACGTTCTCAAATTTTTATTGTTTGCTGTAACTTTAAGGCACAGTCCAGGAGAGACCGCTGTGGCCCAGGACACCTGGAAAGAGAAACTCCCCTCTCTTTTTGAACAGTGGACCTGGGTTTAACGTCTCATCCGAATGACGACATTTCTACAAATGCCACCCTCACACCCCTCAGCACTATACTGGTGCGTCATCCTAGACTGTGAGCTCAAAGTTCTGCATGGGGCTCGAGTCCACCATATTCTAACTCCGAGGCGAGAGAGCTCCCAAATGAACCAGGCTGTCAAGACTTGCTTAACTCCGCAGGTGTAATTGACACGGTCCTGTTACTTTTTATGTATCTTTAATTGACACGCAGGGCTACAGAGTTTGCAATGACTGACAGTTCTGGGGAATAGTCCTGAAAGCTTCTGTGTTGTTTTCTCAGGAACGTATGGCTAGGTTACGCAAACACATTAAAATCAGCCGCACAGAAACAAGGCACAGAGGAAAGCGAGGCACGAGGCATTACAGTAATTAGTTGAGTGGTTCTGCGGTTTAGCAAACAGAAGTCGCAGCTTTGTTAATCAATTTTGCGAAGGATAAAATTGAGTCCTAATGCGAGCGGCAGAACGGTGATTCATTTCCCATCCTGCTCCCTGCTCCCACTCGCTTCCATTCCATTGGGGATGTTAAATAATAATCCTTGCATTTGATACAGTGCCTCTCACGTCTGCAGAAAGCATCAAAGCAGCTCACGGTATTTACTGTAAAATGCAGTGACTGCGTTTTTTTTTGGGGGGGGGGGGAAGAGGCGCACAGCAATTGAAGCGAACGACCCATTTCACCCGAGAGATTGGTTGTCAGAACGTCTTCGGAACAGCGATGGCGGAAGCACAAATGCGAATCGCTTCCTTGCATATCAACACAGGTGTGGAATGAGAAAAGGCCATTTTGGAAATGGACCTTTTGCCCATCGCAAACTATTTGACTAACGGAGAATTGGGTCCACCCCCTCTCTTTCTCTCTCTCTCTCTCTCTCTCTCTCTCTCAACAACTTGCAAACTCTCGAAGACTAAGCTCGGGGGATCTTTTGCACCACGCTACCCAGGACGAGAGAGGAAGGGGTGGGGTGGGGTGGGAGAATGGGGTGGGGGGCGTCAAATGCTACATTAAGAAGAACCTCGACTGCAGCAAATCAGGACATAAAACGGATTGGAAAACGGAAGCATCATCTGGTGCATTTCAACAGCGAAAAAAAGAATTATTTCACAAACAGAAAACTCGAACACAGGAGCCTGTCAGGAGCAAAAGGCAGAGCCTCGGCTGATATCAGCAGAGACATTATAAATGGAACCGATGTAAACACTGAGAATCCTGATGTGTAACATAGTGTAAAAGGCAAAGAAGCTGCAGTCGATCTATGTGACGAGACAGGTATAATAATAACAACATTAATCCTTAATGTTGGTGCAGCATCTTTCGCATCATGAGGACATCTCAAAGCACTTCACAGGATACAACTGTAACATGTAGTGACTGGGTGTTTAAGTAGGTGAAAGGGGAGTGAGGTAGGATTGATGTACATCAACTAAGTGGCTCTTGCTCTGACAGACTGTGCAGACTTGACGGGCCGAATGGCCTCCTTCTATGATTCTCCGGTTAAGAGCTCAGGTTTAGAATCATAGAATTATACAGCACAGAAAAAGGCCATTTGGCCCATTGTGCCCATACCGGCTCTTTGAAAGAGCTGTCCAAGTCAATCTCACTCCCCCCCTTCTCCCCATAGCCCTGCAAATTTGTCCTCCAAAAATATCTATCCACTTCTCTCCTGAAAGTTGCTATCGAGTCGGCTTCCACCTCCCTCTCAGGCAATGCATTCCAGATTTGAAGAACTTAATGTTGAGAGAAAAAAACGCAGATTTTGGATGAATGTCTTTAAAATTCATACAAAGAATGGCTGTGTATAGAAGGCTTTATGTTCTTTTTCTCCATTAACACTGTATAACTTTTTATAGTTTCTAATGTCAATGATTTGCAATCGAACCCCTGGTCTGAGGGGAGCTGAGACTGCTTTTTCTGCCGAGACTAATTGTTTGCTAATGGCTCCATTAAGCAAGTGCTGCAATGACAAAGGAAGTCGAACAATAGCTGGTGAGAAGGTGGAGGACTTAATTGCTCCAGACCTCAGGAAGTCTTTGTCGCTAATGGGGAAAAGTTCCAAGGGTCAAGTTTCACGTGTCAGCCTGGCTCAGTCGGTAGCACTCTCGCCTGAGTCAGAAGGTTGTGGGTTCAAACCCCACGTTGAACTCACAGTCTTGGCTGACACTCAAGTGTCATCGTCACTTGGGTGTCGATTGTCCTTTAGATAAGATGTGAAAACGTGCCTGTTTCTCCTCGTGTCTGTGCATTCCTTGATGACGTGATAAGACGCTATATCAAGGATAATTATTATTGCTTATCCTAAAGTGCTCTGGGACGCTACCCAGCGCGAAGGGGGGTACACAAATGCAAGTCGTTGTTGCCGTAATTGTAGTGACTGTGTCATTTGCCCCAATAGAGCTGCAATCGTGCATTTCGCTGTGACTTACATTATTGGACCCAAGGTTTGCAGAGAAATAAAAATCCTTGCATTTGCTATAGCACCTTTCGCAACGGGCGGACCTTTCGAAGTGATTCACATCATGGCAGGATTTCCGGTAAAGTGGAGAGACTGTGTGTTTTGTAGGCAAATACGCACAGCAACGTCCCACAAAACAGCCGCGTGGCCAATATTAATCTGGGCGATTGTCGGCCAGGATATGGGGAGAAAATGAAAGCATTTGGCAGGGCATGTTTCTATGAAGCCAATATTGCTTCGTTAAAGCTTCAGAGACTTTCTCCGTGGCAATCAATAGCTCAGGCTTTTGGAGCTGGCTGGCATTGCAATAATCCTTGAATTGAAACCGCTCGAACATTTGTTTCTCTGTTTTGCAAAACTTCAAATCAATCGGCCAAACCGACAGAGTTCTGCCATGCAGAGAAGCGCTCAGTAAACGAAAACATGGCGTCACCGAACCGTTTTAGTTTCTCTGCAGTTCGGGGTTGCTAATCTGATGGTTTCAGTCACTTAGTATTTTTAATATGGAGACTTTCAATTAGTTTCGATGTTGACGTTTAATGGAGGGTGACAGTGGTATTGGAGATGTCAGGAATAAGCCGCTCTGAAATTCGCATTCTGATCCCCGATTAAGAGCGTCACAGACCAGATGTTAAACAAGGTCGTTTCACTCCATCTCCCTGTTCAGGTGTTCGGTGTAAGATTCCCCGTTACTATTCCTCGAGAGGAGGGAGTTTTTTTTCTCTCTCCCGGTGTCCTGGTCGACCATCGCCCCGGGTAAAATTGGTCGCTCACTTCATGGCTGTTTGTGGGACACTGATGTGAGCAAGCTGGCTTTCCCATTTGCCTACAAAACACATTTGCCTGCGAAGCTTTGATGTGAAAGACGTTACATCGATTGCGAGGATTGTTACTGCAAATCACGTTGGTCAACCCCACAGTTTTGATTGCCAGACACCCAGAGACCGAGACCCATTGCCAGATCCTGGAGTCAACACCCAGTAACAACGTTTATATTGAGTTGATGGTGCGCTGTTTCACGTAGGGTTTTATCTCGGAGTGCTGAAGAGTCGACCCGAAACATGTCCAAGTTTGTAACTTCTTGGAACAAAAAAAATGCTCATAAAAAGGGTACCTCATCTCTTATTTAAGCGATGAGGACTGCAGTCTCACTGCTAATTTGTTTCTCATTCCTTTAGAGAGATCATTTTAATAAGTGAAATATGATATTCGTAGCTTTTTCCAATTTTCTCCGAATTGAGGGAAATTAATAACAATAATCTTTGCTTTTGATATAGCGCTTTTCATGTTTTTTTTGGACGTCTCAAAGCACTTCCTAGGATATACTGTAAAGTGAATTGACTGTATATTTGTGGGCGAAACACGGCAGCCAATCACGCAAAGCAGTGTCCCACAAACAGTCGTGGATTGAAGCGGCCAATTTATTATCGTTTCTTTTCTTGAGGAATTATTATCAGGTGTGTGGAGTAAGGAAATTTGCCCAAGGTGTCGCTCTGCTGGGAATCGAACCCAGGTCTCTCGCTTGTCAGGCGAGTGCTCTAACCACTGAGCTATAGGATTCCTAAATTAATTCCCATTGTTAAACATTGAGAACATAACATAAGAAATGTTAGACGAAAAAAAGACTAAGGTCCATTTAGTTGACCTTCCACCTTCCTGGCGGTTGCCTGCACATATGTCTCGAGCTACGTACTATATCCCATCAAGTTATTTCCTAAAAGAAAACGATCGAATCCGTGTTTGCAGTTAGTAATAATAATAACAATCCTTGCATTTGATATAGCACCTTATCACATCGTTCAGATGTCTTAAAGGCTCTTCACAGGAATGGAATCCACACTGCATTCACGTGATAACAGAACCCGTGCTGTAAAGAAGAGTGTTATAACAGGGTTGTACTGTAGCTCAAGATTTAGTACCTTGGTTCGCTGCTAAGACCAAAATTGAGGTTAGCATTGCAGATTGGATTGCGGATTGCATTCCCGCTTCCCCACTCCCTCCCCACCTCCACCCAAAAAAAATCTACAGGTTCTTTTGCATTCTAGCAACTGTGACTGAAAGACTTATTTGAAACATCATAGCTTGCCCAAACTAAATAATGCTGAAGTTACCAGTCAGTTTTGTGAAGGAAAAACATACATCACAGCAGTGAGAATGCTTCAGGAACAGCAATGCACTCTCTTACTATCTTCTAGTCCAGTCATCCAGATAGTATTATTTTCTATTGAACGACCAAGGCTTTCATTCAAAACACAAAAGTAAATTTAAATTTACACTGCATCACACCACGACTCCGAATTTACTTGTCGTTTCACTCACTCACTCACACACACCGCACGTACACACAGACACCACACACACACACCACATACACATATACCACATGCGCACACACACCACACATACACGCCACACACACACACCACATACACATATACCACACGCTCACACACACCACACATACACACCGCACACATACACCACATACACATACACCACACACACAGAAATGCTTAAAATTCACCCACAAGACAGTCCTGGAGAACAGCCTCTCTCACACACCACTCAAGGGTCGAAAGTGAAATGAGTTCTGGCACTCTCTTTCCTGCTGCGTTCCTGAAGGACACGAGACAACAGATCAAAACTCACCTGAATTGACCATTAAAGGCAACTAACTGCGATTCTCAACCGACGCTCCACTATTGTGCTTTGGGAGCGAGCGAGGGAGGGGAAGGGAAGGGAAGGGAAGAGCCCTGGCATTATCGGAGCTGTTGTCCTTCAGATGAGGCATTTTTATTCAACGTCTGCTCGACGCTGTTGCTCATTTAGAAAACAGCTCGATGCTGTTAGGGAAGGGCATGAGGGTCGGGTGTCCCGGAAGGATGAGATCAGATGGCCCGAAAGCCGTCTTCTTGATCTGACCCTCTCTCTCTTTCTCTCTCTTTCTCTCTTTTTCTCTCTCTCTCTCTCTCTCTCTTGTGATCATATCTGAGCCGCGTTCAGTATCTGACCCGGGCCGTGGGCTTGATCACAGCCAAACCAAAAGAATTAAGTTCCATCGCCCGGGTTTTGAGCTGAACGCAGACTGAAGGCTCTGCTGTCTGCGGATCGCTCCTGGTTCCTTCAGCCACGAGGACACTGAAACAGCGCACTGTTGACTTTATTCGTTCGTCTACTGCCCTGTGTGGCAAAACCGACCCAGCGAGCGTACGTACAAGTTACTGTCACCTGGCTACCCGTGAGAGCGAAAGAATTTGGGTGTGAGCAAGGAGCTTTTTTTTCCCACCCAGATGCAGAGAGACACACACACACACACACACAGATGTTCGCAGTTGTACTTTTCGCAGTGCCGGACTTCACAGCAATCACCACAAAGATAATTAACACATCAAGAGACGTAAATCTGGAGACACAAGTGGCTCCTCTTATGCTCTGCACCCAGCAGTGGTCGAGGATTTCTGGCCCTGCGGTTACTTTCCCCGGAATTCCACCTGGTCTGAGCCTGCAAGAGTGGGTCGTGTATGGAGTGGCCATACTTATCGAATTATTTTTGTGGGGGGATTATTGCATGATGGCATTATAACAGATTCCCTTTACGCACACACACACTACACACATATATATGTATACAATCACACACCCACAAGTACGTGTCTCTTGAATGTGATATGATTACAGAGCCACATTACCCTTTCCACTGTGCGCACACTGTATTTTAAACATAAAGCAAGAGGCAATTTGAATCACACAATCCACTACTCCGAACTAGCGCGGTAATCCTAATCATCTCTGCGCAGATCAATTTGGATTTGAGACTCCATCCCCAACGCTGAGTGAAAAGTTTTGCCTCGAAACTGCTGTTAAATCCATAGTCCATTTTTAATCTAAAATACAAACTGGCAAAATACTCCTTCAGTCTTCTCAGTTGTCCGTACCCTTGGGATATTATTGATGAATAAAACAGGCTTTCTCCCGACTCGCACAGTATAAATGGCAAGCATCTAAAACAATAACAATCATCCTTGCATTTGATATAGTGTCTTAGTCCGTCTAAAGCATTCATAGGATTTTATTGTAAAGTGAAGTGACTGTGTACTTTAAAGCAAACATGGCAGCCAATTTGCATACTGCGATGTCTCACAAACAACCATGAAGTTAATGACCAATTTTATCTGAGGGATTGTTGGCCAGGACACCTGGAGAAACTCCCTTTTCTTTTCCGATAGTGCCACGGGATCCTTAACATCCACCTAAACAGACAGATGGGACCTCGGTTTAATGTTTCATCCAAAGGATGCCATCTCTGACAATGCAGCCCTGCACTGTAGTGGCAGCTTAGATAACCCGTACCATTGTCTGACAATATGTGGGCTGAACACTACAAGGGTTTCTGTGCTTACCAGTTACTGAGTGGCCTTAAAAGCCAAACATTTTTTGACTGTTGTAACAGCGGCGTATTAAACAGCAGTGATATTGATTTGTTATTGATAACGGTTTAATCTATCAGTGCAGAAAGCTTTCACATGTCATTCTAGTGGGCTACAGAGTCTTGCTCACCTTTGGAACAAGCACTGCGATTTGTTGACATGTTCATTTTGCAGGATAAGCTATTGCAAAGCAATAGGGTTAGTTACTCTACGGAGATTGACTTGAAATTGATCCATACGCACACACAAAAAAAAAGTCTCGTCATGCTTGGCACCGCTGGGTGAGAACTCAAATTGCAGAGTAGATTAGGTTGAATGTCTCTGTATCAGATGGACAAGCACCAAATCTGAACATACATTCAGAGACCATTAGGACACTGATCAGCACCTCATTGATTTCCATACAGGAATGACCGGTGACACAGTTTTGTGAAATGCAGACATACATTTTAACCCCATTTTTCCTCTTTTTTCGCACCTACGACCGGCTTAATTATATGTATTTCAGAATGCCAGTCTTGGATAGAGGGATACGTTGCAAATGTTGCACATTATATCATTAACTGCCCACATAGAGCAGAGTCTTTCCAATCTCTCCGGAACTCCAGCCTGCAGTCCATCCGACTCGCTCCCTCTCTCACCTCGTTCAAGGTCCACCTCAAGACCTACCTCTGCATCTTTCCCCTCTTTCCACCCACTACCCACCCACCCACCCTCCAGCTCAGGTGCCAAGTCAGGATGGCCGTTCTGATGCGAAAGGCAATGTATAAATGTAATTTTTTAGTGTGTTCTATTGGGACATCGGTCTATCCTTCAGCGAAGAGCATCTCTGCTCTTCTGCATGTATGGAATCTATCCATTTCCTCCAGGGCTTTGAGCGAAAACACCAAATTAATACTGAATTATGGATAGCTTTGTGATTTAGATTTATAATGCTGAGCACTGAATCAAGACTCTTTGCACTTAGAAGCCTGAAGGATATTAGCTCCTAATGTGATGTCATAAAATTTTCAAACCCCAGTAACTATCTAATGCCTCTGTATAAATTTTAACCGTGTAAAGTACTTAAATAATAACACCATATATCCCAAGTTTGGGGCCAGAATAAGATTATAGTTTCATAAATATTAAACAATTTGCACCATTTACTATTTTATTTTATTTCTGCAGAGCTTCACAATTTGGACATGGCCATTTAACCCTCGAGGGCAATTTCCACTCAGCATTATTTTATTTATGCAGTAATTTTAAGAACCCCTAAAATTTGGCAATTTCTTAATTACAGCCTCGATTTTGAAGCCGATTTTTATAATTATATGATTCCGTTTCATATAGCACATTTGAAGTCAGGAGGACATCCAAAAGCATATCGCAGGTTTTGCTGTAAAGTGTAGTGACTGTCCTTATTGTAGCTGAGCACGGCAGCCAAGTTGCGCAGATATTATTTCAGACCCAACTCAGGATAGGAATTTGATCACAAATAATCTCCATGTGGCAGGGTGATGCTGCCCATATACCTTCATCTAAAGAGGAATAAGGCAGCTTAGATGTCACTCCAAGCTTCACAATCTGGATTTGAAGCAACACATGCATTTCGATGTCCCTTTTCCTTCCTCTTCCAATGCTCCTCTCCCTCCGTCTCATTCCCTCTCTCTCAATGTCCCTCCCTCTCTCTCCCCCTCCTTCCCTCCCTCTCACACACTCACTTTCCCTTTCCCTCTCCTCAAAGGTCCCACGCTGAAACCCGGTGGCAACAAGAAATAATGGGGGTAAAAGTAATTAGACTGGACGTTTTGGCACTGTTACCAAGACAATAGAATCCAACTGGATCTGTATAATGGCTCATGGCTGAGCTGTATAAAGTTGAATTATTGTACCGCATTTAGTACCAGAATTATAGAGAATGTATTGATTTACAGCAACCCTACGCGCCCACACAATAAAATAACCTTGTGCTTTTTTGGGGAGTTTGAAGCATAGCAACTGAGCAGAAATGTTATGCGCTTTGCATACACTGAGCTGTATGGAAGTAACTGGAGGAACAGCATCACAATACTCATACGATAAATAGCTTCACAGGTACGAAGGGAACAGAGAGAGAGAGAGAGAAAGAGAGGAGAGAGAAAAAAAATCCCAACCCTCTCTCCTTTTGCGTACACGTTAATTGTTTTGAAGGTCAAACAGCGAGTTAGAGAATCGCTTGCTTTAAGCCTTACCGTTCTCTGCGTCGGACTTCCTCTCCTGTTCGGTGTCGGTCAGCGAAAGCATTGAGTTTGCCCGGCTCGACAGGCAGGAGCTGTGCTCGGATTTGATTACCCTCATCCACAGTCTCAGATTGTGCTCTGGGGAGCCAGCTCCTTCTGTCTCGGTGTCGATGTCAGACCCCATGATCATAGGGAACCCATGCTGTGGGGGAGCGCACACGTCTGTCTGGTACCCACTGCACAAGACCGACGGAGCCTCGCAGAATTCTAACTCTGAAAGAGACAAATAAGAGAGAGCGGGGGAGAGAAGGGAAGGGGTGGGAGCGAGAGAGAGAGAGAGAGAGAGAGAGAGAGAAAGAGGGTGTCAGAGATCAAAACTTTTCAAAACAAATGCTTCTCAAGAAGATGAATTTATAATAATAATAATCCTTACATTTGATATAGCGCTTTTCACGTCAGGAGGACGTCCCAAAGCGCTTCACAGAACACACTGTAAAGTGTATTGACTGTATATTTGTGGGCGAACGCGGCAGCCAATTGCGCACAGCAGTGTCCCACAAACAGTCATGGATTGAAAATGACCAATATATTATTGTTTTTGGTTTTGGAGGGATTATTATTAGGGCTCTGTGTGGAGTAAGGAAACTTGCCCGAGGTTTCGCCCTCTGCCTGGAATTGAGCTCGGGTCTCTCACTTGCAAAGCGAGTGCTCTAACCACTGAGCTACAGGACTCCACTTGGGAATGTAACCCAGTAATCGTATTTTACAAGCTGCTTTTCAATATCGCGGAATAAAATCAGCGCCGAAACAGATTCTCTGGGCGTGCGGCAACAGGTTTACAAAAACAATTGCATCGCTATTTGACAACTTGAAACACATACAGTTATTTCTCCTTGTGCCACATTGTGTTCCATTTACATCTGCTTATTCCTCTATTGCTTGTCCACATTGATTTGGGGCAGCCCGATCCCGACTGCAATCCCAGGGCTCTGGCCGACTGGCACTTGTTTCGGAGGAGTTAAACCTCACTGAAATTCAGTGCAATGCAACGCAATGTCAACTCGCAAAGCATTCAACATTTGGGGCTCGGAGGTATTTTCTAACTGCCCGGGGCGGGGGAGGGTGAAAGGAGGCAAAAGGATGCGATTGTGTGGGACAGGATTGGGGTTGGTTCTGACGTTTCCCACAGTGACCTTGTCCCCATGCCCAGGAACACACTTGAGCAAAGGCCATTTGGGTGAATGATGAGGGATTGTCTGTGATCTCCGCAAGAGAGGAGGAAGGGAGAGAAATCGACGTGAAATAACAAGAGTCGTTAAGTCAGTCTTCAACATGTCGAGAGATGAATGGCTGAAGAGAGAACCTTGGTCATCAGCTACCACCGATTTATCACAAGATCGATTTGGATGAAGAAGGCCCTTTGGCCCATCTGATCTCATCCACCCAGTCCAGAACACCCACTCAACTGTCCTCCCATCACAGCATCGAGCTGCTTTTTGAAATGAGTCCCGGGGTTCTGTCCTCAACCACCCTTCCTGGCAACCTGCTCCAGTTGTTAACTACTCTCAACTGTGCCAGCTGAATAGTAGAGATGATTATCATCATGGTTTTAGATCTCATCTGAAATGAGAAACGAGTTCCCATCATCTGCCTGTTCAGGTGCACGTTAAAGTTCCCATGGGCTGTTCAAAAATAGAAGAGAATTTCTCCCGGTGTCCGGACAAACAATCCCCAGGTAAAATGGTCACTCACCCTGAAATCAGCCAGCGGACTGGATGTGGCCCGTGGGCTGCTAGTTGGACCACCTTAGGTTTAAAGCCTGATGTCCTTGTGCATTGATTGGATGTATTCCCCTCGCAGTCAGCCAGCGTGCGAGATGGACGCACGACACGACTTCATGACAGCGGCGATGAAAGCGCTCAACGCGTGGGGTGAGTGTTTCAGTGGGATGGGGACTTCACGTAGAATGATACATATCTCTAAACGCTCAACAAATGGGCAAAGGGAGATTCAACCAAGTTGACCAAAGCCACGTGGTCAAAGATATATACTTTCTTAAACACAACACGGAGATTCATTTGCTGCACATTATTGAGAGAACTTGGCCTCCCACAAGCAAAAGTAAGTGCTTCTTTGTTCTCAGGATCCCATCATGTCTAGTCGTGTGCCAGTTTCAAAACCCTTCTCTTCGATCGTGCCTTCAGTTGCCCTCCCACCTCTCTCCCTTCCCGCACCCCTCTCCCATGCTCAGGTCCCGACCCCTGACACTCCAATGCTTTGGGATGTCCTCCCGATGTGAAAGGCACTCTATAAATGTAATTTTGTTGTTCTTGCATAATGCTACAGAGGAAAATGAATACCCCATTGTTAATTTGAATACATATTAGAGCCCAGTCACTCACATGGAGAGGTTGATCAGCTGAGAAGTGCTAAATCCCACACCAAATATGACTCATTGCATGATTTTTTTCTCTCTGTGTAAATGAGCTTAAACCCTGAGATAAAGGTACACTCATTACCGAACACACTTTGCAAGCTACGTAAAGTTGCAGTATGCTGCCCCCTGAGTCTCAGTCTTTGCATGGGTGAGCCATTCATTTGGGTTATGGAATGCAAACTGTGCTCGTGCCTCTCACACTCTCCACACAACCCCAGGGGGAATATATTTCAACTGGCTTGTAATCAGTTTCAGACTCGCTCTCATGAAATCTCTCACTCCTTGTAATACGCCGGGCGTGACAGCTGAGTGCTGTGCAATCACAATTTTTTTTAATACTAAGTGTTGATAGCATATGACACGAATCAAACCTCTATAACTCTCAATTTCTGCTGCTTTGAGAAAAATGAACTAGGCAGCTGACATGAGGTTCTTTCTGCTTGTACATTGGCGAGTGCCACGTGAGTGTTGCTTCTGACGCAGTGTGTAAGTTGTCAGTTTCCATTTCTTTTCTGTGGAACTACACCACCACCACCAACAACAACTTGCATTTATACAGCGCAGCCTTCCGGGAACGCTGAACAATGCCTTAGTTTGACGGTGAGCTGGGGAGTGCGTCCTAGTCCTTTTGTCCTAGAGATGAGCTTGGCTCTCTTTTTTGATTGAAAGAAAAGATTTTGGATGCCTTCACTCTGAAACAGGGATGGCCCAATCCTGAGCCGCGAGAAAGAGTAATCCAGGAAAACTTTACTGAGGACTCGCGGGAGAGAGAGAGAGAGAGAGAGAGAGAGAGGGTTGGGTGGGGGGAGAAACAATCGCAGGCAGTAATGGGTTTTCAGCTCTGAGGGGAACAGAGAAACAGCGTCTAAGGAATTAGAGCCACGCTGGACGGAAATTTTGCTTGCTCCTTCTTCGCTTAAGAAGAAAGCGAATGATGAATGGAGGGTAGCCGAGAAAATGGTGGCCTCATTGTGTCAAACTTATCTATTCAGCTCAGAATTTAGAAACTACACTCGCTGCAACGGACCACCAGAAGGGCGAATAAGGTGAGGTCACCGGACTCATTTAAGAAACAGCTTGACCTAATGAGGAGACAGTCGGGTCGGTATTCTGGAAGGAAGAGATCAAAAGGCCTTCCGCAAGTCAACCTGTCTTGCAAGCACATCCCTAGTGCCTTTCAGAAGGTCTTCTTGACATTACCGAAAGAGGTGGCTGAACAGCGACTCGGCTTGAGAAAAAAAACATAACACTGAGGTGGCTCTCCAGTCTTATCACAGGTTGCTGTGCTCAGGTATTTGGCTCTATTCCGTTGAGGGTGTATTTGTTTTTGCTGAGCAAAGTCAAGAGTGCTTACAAAGTATTATCTGACACACGTCACCCCCGAAAAGGTGCACCGTTTGACATTATCAAAGTCATTTAAAGTTTCCGGGCACCAGCCCTTTAATTGCAATCGAACACAGAGAGCCAAAAACCACGGATTTGATGTGCCGCGAGTTGACAATGTCCAATTTATTTACAGGAGGAGATGATGGTTTTACTCTCACCGAGGGAAAACTCCACTGTTTCGTTCACCGGGCCGGGTTGGGAAGAAAAGAAATAAATTGGGTTTTGCAACCGGTGTTCCTCTCCCACACGAAGACCATCTTCAAAGTTTAATTACCACAAAACTTTCATTTATATGGTGCCCCTCACACAGGGTAGTGTCCCAGAGAGGTTATTACAAGTTTTGGAGCAGAAAGTGCAGAAGATGTTCTCAAGTGTGAATGGTAATGATAGGGACAAATACACAGTCCAAACCAACATGTGAAACTTAGCCCAAATTATTCATTGCCAATCTGAGCTCCTGAACGTGGCAAGGTGGGATTCCCAACCAGCAAATAAGTCACTGACAGTCCTAAAAGAATATCTGCTGGTACCACCCCAAGACTTGACTTGACTGAGTCTTTCTAGAACAATAATTGAGCATTTTATAAAAATTCAACCACTCACTACGCGATTGATTGTGGTACGTCGCTGTGTGCAAATTGGCAGCCGCGTTTCGCCCACAAGATACACAGTCACATCGCTTCACAGTAAAATCCTGTGAAGAGCTTTGAGACGTCTCGACAACATGATGAGGCGCTGTATCAAACACAAGATGTTGCTGACATCTGGAAGCGTTGTCAGTCTTAGTCAAAACAGTGCACATTCTAAATATTCCCCAGGAAAATCTCTTCTGAGGCTCTTAACAGTCCGGTCAACATCGGCCAATACACACTGCACTGGCTGCCATATTGTAACTCGAATCTATGTGGCAATAAAAGTGGTTGCTCTCAGGAGAGATGGTTTGCTGGAGAAATTTCATTCCGTATGAGAAAACAATCAGAACACCATATTTTGTCCTGCTCCCAACAGAGCTCAGACATCGCCTCCCTGGTTATCTTTGCCTAAATGAACGGATTAGAAGACAGCGAAACAAATAGTTTGTTTTGCAAAGGCGTCGGGCTGATTTCTGGAGAAGGAGAATGCTGGACTGCAAGAGCCCCATTGCCTCGCAAATTCATTTAGGGGTTTGGACATTGGTATTTCAATACGATCGCCAATATACGACTGATGTGAAATTGGATACATTTGCAGCCGGCTTACCACTCAATCCATTCATTCATTTACTGAAATCTCCAGTTTATACAGATAGAGACGGGGGGGGGGGGAATAGTTATATAAATACAAAACTGCTGGAAAATCCCAAATGTGCCTTGTACCTTGGCTGAAATAAACCATTTAAGACACACTCAGGTTAGCTCGGGTGAATAATTGAACTGGGGCCAGATTTTTTTCTTTACTCACCTGAGACCTGAAATTCCCTTCGTCTGTGAGGCCGTTTTGTCTTACGAAGGTTTTAAGATGGTGCAGAATTTTTCATTTTTTTCTTCTAATGGAGCTTTAGTTTGGACACGGTCTCTCCCACCCCCTCCCTCCTCCTTCAAGGTCCGGCTCAAGACCTCCAACTTTCGATCGTGACTTGCGTGATTTTGTAGAATTCCCTTCTATTTTTGTAGAAAAATAGCCTTTCACTGCGTGCCGACACTGTGCTGTAGCATCATGTCTGCTGAAGTCATAGCACTCTTCGCATTTTAAGGACATTTTGTGTGCATTTTTGCTAATGATGTACTTTTGTGGCGTTATCCTGGGAACTAAACCACTTCGCCATTATTGGTGCTTCCTCTAAATTTACAATACAATCAGTTAAAGCTCCCCAGGCTGGGAAAAAAGCCCTCAATGGTGTTGTAAAGCACTCCACTAAAAGCACTTAGGAAACATCATGCTTCCACAGTGCAACTGAGTGATTTGGCAGAACTTTTTTTATATATATAAAATATATACATATAACTGATACACCATAACGCACACTTTTTATGGCTCCTCACTCGTTGAGAACCTCATATAAAACACTTCTTTTATAAAGTGGTCTTTCCAAGATGCTTGCTGTATGGGTCCCAAAGGAAACCTTAAACAGGAGATTTACTGCAGTAAAGTTCTTCATCATAGGATCGATCGGACTCTCAAGTAGTTCCATTGACAAATTCGGGATGGATCCATTCAGAGCTCTATCGCTTGGCTCCACCACTGGGAGCTGTGACGTCCCCAAGATTCTAAAAATCTTCATAAAAAAAATCCCAAGAAATATAGAAACAGCCGCACACACACACACACACACACACGGTATTAATCTTGAGGGAGAAATGCCAGTCCAATCCTTGCATCTGATACAGTGCCTTCCACATCAAGAGGACATCTCAAAGTGCACCATAGGATTTACTGTAAAATGTAATGACTGTATATTTGTAGGCGAACCCAGCAGCCAATTTGCTCACAGCAACACCTCACACAGCAGCAGTGAAGTGAATAATTGGTTTTATCTGCAGACTAGGACAGTGGGAGAAACTCCTTTCTATTTGTGAATGGAGTCATGGGTTCTTCAAAGTCCACTGGAACAGGTAGACACTGGGCTGTATTGTCCTCGCAGGTGATCTTATATTTAAATAATGCCATTCATACAAAACCCCTCCAGCTATCTTGCTACTGCTAAACTGGGCAAAGGGTTACAGACTGCGTGGCTCAGAGGCTATCAGAGATGATCATGTTTGTAACCTATCCACCATAAGTAAATTAGTTTCATTGACTGGCCTGACACCAGCTGTTATTGCTGCTGGATTTAACAAACTGCTGCTAAATGATCCATGAAAAGAATCAAACAGGTTCACAGTGGCTGGCATCTCTGCTTTACTGGTCCTAATGAAGGCGATTCCACCATTTACCTGTGCATTAGGACATTTCCATTCATGTAGGTGGGTTCCACTCTGTTGGAAAACAATTATTCATCAATGCCTCACTCTCTCTCTTTCTCTCTGGCCACTGCATTGTACGGACTTGTATGGGGTGAAACTGCACAGAATCAGTGAGCAAATGGCTGCTGTGTTTCTCCCACAAAATATACAGTCAATTCACTTTACAGTATATTCCATGAAGCACTTTGAGATATATCAAAAACGTGAAAAGGCCCTGTATCAAATGCAAGTATTATTATTATCTCTTGGGATCGAGCTGCAGAGAGGCTATCTATCTGCTCTGGACGTGAAACAGCAGGGCAAGTTAAACAGAAGAAGAGGGAGGAGGTAAAAAGGGCAGGAAAGTGCAATCAACTCGGCAGAAGTATTGCCCGACTGAAGTTATGTTCTCAGTATTGTCGCAGGGTTTATGAAATATTAAACCTGGGTGCAAAGGAAGGTCAGACTATTCCCTCAACAAAATGTGCAAGAAACTCCCAAGTAAGTCTATTAAAAAGTTTTATTCTTTGCAGTAACCCATGATGTGCACTGATATCCTTTCAACTCAGCAAGATTGTGGGTCGGTTTGTTTGGTTTTAAGTGGATTGTTTGAGCGACTGTCGAAAACTGGAGATTACAGTCAATGACAGTTGCACTAGACTCTGTCTCGCCATCTTTCTACTTTCTTTTGCGAAACGAGAGACTGGTAGAAAGTCATCTGTGAGAGTGCGGCTAATGAGGGAGCTTTTCCCCAATACGCCAGTAAGGTTAGATCTTGGTTCGTCTCACTGTCTTGCTTTGTACGTAAAAAGGAGTCGTGGAAATAAGTGAGATGCTGCCTAAAGGGTAATCTTTCTCACCTTCCCCCAAACATCTGGTACCAGCTACAAACATCGGCAGATTATCATTCCACTAAAACCTTTATCGAACGGTGCACTCTCTCTCTCTCTCTTATTTTTACTAGGAATGTCATCTGGATCCTTAAAGACAGCAGCCAAAATAAATAGAGAATTTACTTAGCTTTTTGGTCAGCCAAGTGCCTTAAGAATATCCAAACCAGGTTGAAAGTCACACTTGAGTAATACTCACATCAGAAGGTCGTTTCATGGCTCATCACAGAATATACTGTAAAATGCAGTAAAGACTGTGTGCTTTGCTTTGTAGGTAAAACTGGCAGCCAATTTGCACACAGCAATGTCCCATAAACCGCCATGATATGAATGACCAATTTTATTTGGGAGACTGTCAGACAGGACACCAGTAAAAAATGCTTGGCTCCTACACACGGAAATTGTTGTGCTTTGAGGCTCAGGTTGGCGAGTGCTAAGATTTTGGACCCCAGAGTGTACGTGTGTATGCGTGTGCGCGTGTGGGGGTGAACTGCTGGAGTTGATACAGACACAGGGCAAGCCTGGATTGTAGATTTATGGCTCTAATCACTTGGTTCATATGTGCACAGACTTTGACCGCAATGTTGGACGAAAAGCAAAGTGCACAGCTCTCAAACACGGCATCAGAACGTGAAACCGAAGAGGATGTTAACACTCAGCTGTTAGACCACAATAAGGATAGAGGTGACACCAACTCCCTGGTGCACTGTGGCTCAAAAATAGGTCATCTCCAGTGACACTATTTGTACAGTGATAAATCATCATTTTCGCACTGAATCTTTTAAAATCCTTTCAATTGTGAAAATATTCTTTGTGTAAGAAAAAACTGCATTTTTTTTTTACGTTCGCCAAAGTGTTGGTATTGGGAGGAAATGCATAATTTTCTTTGTCTCTTCTAATTTCCTTGCACCCATAATCCAGGAAATAAGCCCTGCAGCTAACAGACCCTCAATAACAATCGTAACACACCTGAATGCAAAACCTTAATGGCAGCAGCCTAAAGGAATACAGAATTTAATTACTTTTACGGTCAGCCAGATGTCTTAAGATCACCCACAACTTGATTTCCTTTCCCCTAGCAAATAGGAACACCCAACAGACCTCACACACGGATGCTCACCTCAATCAGCGTGATCTTCCTCGTGGCAAAGAAATGGGGAAGGTCAATTTTGCAGTATTTCTTCATTAAGAAATCCCAAAGGCAACTAACTGCTTTTTGACAATTAGAAGCAAATCATGTTGAGTTAAGGGAGCCCCGCTCCAAAGATGTACAGGGAAAAAATAAATAAATAAAAATAAAATAAAAAATAAATAAAATAAAAATAAAAACTGCTTCAAACTCAAAATCTAGTTACTCGATTCAAACCAATTTTTTTTTAACGAGAACTTTGCTTTACTTTTTGATGAAACTTTGGGGCAATTATAAATAATAATAATAATAATAATAATAATACCTACATTTGATATAGCGTCTTATCATGTCGGAAGGATGTCTCAAAGCGCTTCACAGGATATACTGGGAAGTGCAGTGACTGTATTTTGTGGGTGAAACAATAATAGTAATAGTCTATTCCCCTTTACTTTTCAAGTGGTGCTATAGAGTCGTAAAAGTCCACCTGAACAGGTAGATGGGACCTTAGTTTAACATCTCATCCAAAGAACAGCGTCTCTGACTTTGCAGCACTGACCACCCACCACTGCACTGGAGCATCATCTTAGAATATATGAGTTCAAAATCCCGATGCGAGGTTTGAACGCACAAACTTCTGACTTGGAGACGAGTGTGCTACCGACTGAGCCGGGCTGATTCCCTATTTGTTTGGACGTGGTCATAAATCGTTCATAGACTGACGCAGTGTCTCGTCTGGGTTCTGTCACTCTCTTAGTTTTGTACTATTTTATCGTTCTTGCAAGCTCCTTAATTCCCGCAAATCTCTTGCTAAAGCTTCACAGATTATTCTATTTGAATCAATCTCTCAGGTGAAAGTGAAATTTATTTTCAAGAGCATTCTGCTTCTCTCTTTCTCTCTGTCTCTCTCTTTCTTTCTCTCTCTCTCTCTCTCTGTCTCTCTCTCTCTCTCTCTCTCAGCATTCACGTTGTTTCCCGACACTTTGCACTTCATCTCACACATTATAAATGCTCGCTAAATAATATATTGGTTTACAAAAAATCCTCATCTACAAAACAATCAGTTTCCTATCTCCTATACAGCTCCTTAAATGGGAGTTTGATTAATGGTGCTTCCCTTCCGTGAGGTTTTCTTTTTACGTACACACACATACACACACACACATACACTGACAGCAAATGCATTCACATGATCTGCCATTTACAAACCATGTGGACTGGAAGCGGAATGAGTCAAACCGTCCGGGAAGCAAACTCATCAATTATGAAGAGCGACTGCTCCCATTCCGTGAAGGTCGTGCAGGCTTACGATAAAACAATTAAGGAAAGTGATCGGCCCCCCCCCCCCAAATCGCCAGCCTCGCACCTTATTAAAAGGAGCTCGGAGCTGCACGCCTGGAACCTTGAGCTTGGGTCGTTACTTGTGTCTTCGATTGAGAATCGAACGCCACGCTCCCCCTCCACATAGACGGTCACGAGCCTTCACGGTAAACCCTGTGAGGCGCTTTGAGATGCAAGCAAGGTGCTCTGTCAAACGCAAGGATTATTTTACTGATTAAAAATTGCTGCTTGTCTCACGTTGCGACTTTCAATTCACACAGTCTAGGCTGACACTTCAATGCAGTGCTGAGGGGGGGTGGGGGGTGGGGGGGGCGGCGTTGCATTGTCAGAGGTGCCGTCCTTCGGGTGAGATGTTAAACCGAGGTCCCATCTGCCCGTTCAGGTGGACGTTGAAGATCCCAAATTCGAAAAGAGAAGGGAGTTTCTCCCCGTGTCCCAGCCAACAATCCCCCAGTTAAAATCAGTCATTCACCCCATGGCTGTTTGGGGGGACATTGCTGTATGCAAAATTGGCTGTCGTGTTTGCTTACAAATGCACAGTCTCTACACTTTACAGTAACCAGCTGTCAAGTGTTTTGAGATGTCCTTCCCACGTGAAAAGTGCCATACAAAATGCAACGATTATTGTTGTTATTATTAATTAATTGTTGAATACATTAATAATTAGTAATAATATCAATCCTAATCATAAATATAATAGCATATTTACAAAGAATTCTAGTAGATTACACTGTGCTGCATCAGCCGCGGAAGGCTTACAACAGTGGGACATTTAAGTGATCATTTTCCCCTTCCCCCTCCCTTCAATGTAAGAGAATAATTGAAATACTATTATCTACCCAGAGATGCCTGGGCTCCAAGCACATTATACTTCATTACAGTATTATCAAATCTCATCAAATGTTCAGTGGAGTTCAAACTGCATTTCACCAGCTAAACACGATAAGTACAGTACTTAGTTTCCAGCGAAAGCTGACATATCATTCACAGTATTCACTTGGCTCATTACAGCAAAAAAAAAGTAATTAGTATAAATTTAGATGGTGCAACTGTCGAAGCGTGTATCACTCGTTAATCATTGTGGCAGGAAAACTTCAGGTAACTTGGTTTTCAGTGGCAGCAGATTCCTCCTGTTCAGTGATAGACTATGTCTGGGGATGGAGGTGGTGGGGAGGTAGAGGAGAAGGTAACTAGGGAATAGGGTAAATTGTCACACAGGGGGAAATCAGGTAGTATCGTTCGTTCACTTTGCGGCTGTTTGCATGACTCTGCTGTGTCCAAATGGTCACTGCATCTTTCAAGGAAATCCTGTAAAGTGCTTTGAGGTGAAAGACGAAACCTCAAATGCAGGGATTGATTATTAATTATTATTATGATTATTCTTATTGTACAGGCCTGCTGTATTTCCCTCTGCCCCCTCCCCGCCACCATCACCGGCCAAGCATTCAGTCACTACGCCCCCTAAGCCCCTGGGATTCCTTGCCTCCATCCCTCCGCCAAGACCCCTCGCTGCGTGTCTTCAAATACAATCTGCACACCTACTTCTTCTACCGTGCCTACGGCCACTGCTCCCTGACTCAGTGCCAATCATTCTACTGTTAAGCATTCTGAGGCATCGCTTGACATGAAGGGTACTGCATAAATGTTGTTGTATTTCACAATTATTAATAATAATTCCAATCGACAGCCAGAATGTAATAGCAGAAAGGGTGGTGCTTGCCGTCAATACTCACTGAAATAAACTGCCTGTTAAGAGAGGACAATTGGATTCCAATAAAAAAAAAGCTCATTTTTCCAACCTGTTGTTATTCGTGTAAATCCACCTATTCCACGGTGACTCTCGATTTAATCATCAGGGAATATCCTCAGTGGAATAAACAACTAAACTAAAGTCTCTCCCTTAGCTGGAATGGTCCTGAGTGAGATTTGCTTTGATAATGGATTTTCAACGCAGGTTTTTTTTTAGTAAGTACCTTGAGGTCAGCCATGATCTTATAGTTGGGCGGAACAGGCTCGAGGGGCTGAATGACCTCCTCCTGTTCCTACGTTCCAAAGAGCATTTTGTGAATATTACCAGCACCCCACAAGGCGCATGTTTTAAGTCTTAAGAAAATGACGCCAATTAATAGAGGCATACGAGGGCATGGTGGCTCACACGTGTATAAATATTGGTCATCTCTCTCTGCTCGTGTGAGATAGCATTCACCAGTGTGCAAAAAAAACTAATAATAACAATAATCCTTGCATTTTGATATAGCGCCTTATCACCTTATTGAGGCATCTCAAAGTACTTCATGGGACAGCAGGGAATGCAAAATTCACTGATAACCTACAGGTTTTCTTTGCAAAATGACAGCATTGCACAAAGGAGGCAAATTTCGATCGAGATTTTGAAAACATCTGACAGGTCGAAAGGGTGTTTGGTGGTGTGGGAAAGTTGGCAATGCGGGCGGGGGCACAGTTTCCAACGGATGATGACAAGACGTCAGGGCGAATGGTTCACGGGAACGCCTGCCGCGGGATTCCAAGTGACTGGCGGGTTTTGCCAGAGAGAGAAAAAAAAACAAGGAGTGGGTCGTTCAGCTCAGATGCAAAGGGAAGAGCAATGAGGGGAGCGGGTCTGCAGATTCACACCCCACTTTCTCCCTCTCTACCCCCTCTTCCCTCTCCGTCCACCGCGCATTTGATCTGTTAGGAAGGGGGAAACACACTGCCTCCCTACGAGCAGTCGTGGATTGAGTGACCGAATTACTATTCCGAGAAAAAGTTCTTTCGGCTTTCCCCCTTTACGGCTGAATCATAGACACTTACGGCGCAGAAGGAGGCCATTCGGCCCCTCGAGTCTCAAGGCCAAGCTGTCCGTTCAATCCCACTGCCCTTCCCTGGAATATGCCCACACCCTTTTGAGCTCGTTTGTTCCACTGTACTTGTCTGCAGAGGGAATCGTTGTCAGAACACATCCCACGTGCAGAGAAAGGGAAGCCACCTCAGCCTGACACTCTGAACACCAAGATGAGCACATTACGCTTATGTACCAACATTAAAGCATAATACCATAAGTTTGGCAGTGACACTCAGCTGCTCAGAGTTCTGCTTTATCTCCCCTATAAATCTAACAATGCCTTTATGCTATGTGCTGCCTTTGACAAGTTGAAAGCCTCTCGCTGCTGTTTTGATAAGAGGATGAGCTTTTATTGTAATTTTAGAATTCAGACGTTTCACCCAGATATCAGAATCGCATTGTCACACTGTAGAGTCTGGTCTCAAGTGACATGTCCTGGCAATAAAGCTTAAACCTGCACCGCACTGATCATTTCCATAATAGCACTGCCATCCTGTGTACACAAACCACCAAAGGTGTGATGTATCATTGCCACAGCAAACACCTGTGTGACATTAAAATAAGTCCGACATTAAAGCTTATTTTCCACGGGATCAGGATTCACCAGACCAAACCTCTCTCACTCAGAACAAGCGAACCAATGCGTAAACTGCGGATTTCGCAACAGTTTTTCAGCCGATCGGTGGATGGCTCTTGTCTCGATTTTTGAACAGGGCGTCACCAAAAAGAACCTCACACGTTTGGGTGAAAAAGCAGTTTCCTAACAGAGAAGCAAATCTGTTTATGAACGGGTGCAGCGTACAGAATTGGCCTTCAATTATACCACATTTCCCCTTACTTATAATATTTAGGCTTTGAATACGGTCAAGCACGGGGCAGACTGTACGAGACCCAATGCTGAAGGAATTCATTGAAAAGAAACCGTGTTGAAGCTCGGACAAATGCTCGTACCTTGTGCGGCTTCTTCCATCGTCTGCCTGGCCACCATGTCCTTCTTTTGGCTGTTGTAGCTCATTCTCAGTTCTTTGCTGTACTCGTGGAGGGTTTCCCTGGAGTTGTAGGATTTGCCCGGGCTTCTATCATCTTCACTCTCATCTGAGGAGCTGGTGTAAGCCAGTTCCATCTCGCACCTGACTTTGGGCAGCGGCTGGTAAGGTTTGCAGTCCTTCTGGTCCATTCCTTGTGAAGCTGGCTTGGAGACATTAACACAGGGAGCTCCACATTGTCAACCCACAGCGACCTGGAAGACAGAGGGGAAAGAACACATTAGGCTTGAAAAACGTCCTGGAGTGCAGGCAAAATCTTCACTGTCAAACTGAGATAATGCACATTTGTTAATGATATGTGTTTTATTTTTCACAAATACTGTTGTTTTGCTGAGATACGGTTTCCTGCTACAAATTAATATGTACATAGCACGGATGCAGGCCATTTGCCCCAATGCTGAGCAAAAGAGGAGGGTTTTCTCTTTAAGCACTCTCGAAGAGATAGTCCTTGCCAGTGTTTTTTACTCCACAAGAAGCCCTCTACCATTCTTACTCCCCTCACTTATACCCCTTATATATATAATATATGCATCAATTTCTTCTTAAAAACAGTGATGCTCTCTGCTTCAACCACAGCTTCTGGCAGCAAGTTCTGCATTCTCATCACCTCTCATCGTGAAGTTCCTTCTAGTTTCTCCTAAACTCCCTATCAGATCCACCCCTGGCCATCTTACATTTACGTCCCCTTGAAGTGGACTCACATTTGATGAACCTGCACTGGAAAACCCATCAATAGAAAACCTAATACCTAAATCTCCAAGTTAATTTTTGTGCAGTAATAGACATGGCTGAGAGAAAGAACAAGAGAGAGAGAGAGAGAGAAATAGTCTGAGCTGATATTTACACAGATGAGGCTGAGCATTGAGTTAATAAACACTCTCCCTACTTGAGCAAAGAGCGGTTTGAAATCAATGTGCGATTTATTTTTTCAATGGGCAGACGGATGGATATTTTGTAAGTCACTTGTGTTCACAATGACAGAAGGTCTCCAGTCTATGACCTTTTTTCTTTTAATCAGCAAGAGCCCCATTATCACTAATTTAATCTTATAAAATTGTTACTTGGAACTATCAGTTCATTTTTCCAAAGTGGTGCTATTTTCTGCTATACAATCAATAACAGTGTGACTGAATCCACAAAAGAAAGAGAGAGAGAGAAAAAGATGATCAACTTTGTTAGATACAAAGCACTCCACAGTATCAGTTCTTAGATTCTCCAAAGATATTAGAGGTATGCGTGACACCTGGCGCTTAGAGGAACTGTGTTGTTTTTAAGCCAACGCAGCCACTTTGTCACCCACAAAACATACGGTCAGTTTACAGTATACGCTGTGAAGCGTTTTGAGACATCTAGAAGACGTGATGAGGCACTATATCAAATGCAAGAATTATTCTTATTCTTTACAACAACAACTTGTACGTACGTAGCGCCTTTTAGGCAAGACAATGTCTCGGAGCGCTGCATAGCAGCGGGGTTGGACGCTGAGCATAAGAGGAGGAAGGTGGTGGGGAGGTGAGTGTAAGGCGCTGTCAAAGAGATGGGTCTTAAAGTGAGATTTAAAGATAGATAGAGGAGGGATTTTCAAAGCACTATATTGGGAGTATCAGCAAAAGCCTCTATGTGTTCAAAGTCCTGACTGACGTGGGGGGCTTGAACCCACAAACTTCTGACTCAGGGGCGAGAGTGCTACCGACTGAGCCCGACTGACACGTACGCTTGTACCAAACCCCAGAAGAGAACAGGTCTAGTCTGATGTGAGCCAACAGCAGATTCTCACTCTCTCGTCCCCGTTGAGAGATGGCAAGCTTCCATTGGTAGATGACTCACTCAAGATGGGCGAGTGGAGAGCGGTAGATTCTGAGCTTGAAAACACCTTGTCCCTTGGCTCTGCGAAGGAGAATAGCTCCTCCAGCTTGTCACACTGACCTTCACACCCACCAAATTTTTTAATATATATATAAGCGATGAAATTTTATCTGGACACCAAGCTGAAATCTTTCTGAAACAACCGATTCAAGCAATCTGCACAGATCCACAGTTCTGCATGTCTTCCTGTGCCTATGTGGAACACTTCGCTGATCGATATCTCGTTGCCAGTGTCAGCACAATGAATAAAGTTCTTTAGAGACAGAATTGAGTGACCTTTGCACAAGCTACTTAATGCTTTTTTTTTGCACAAAGGAATCTTTCTTTTGTGACCTTTCTGTCAGCTCGCTGACAAGAACAATACCTGTGCTGGGAACTGTGCACAGTACCTCAAAGATTAACTGTCCAAATCGCAGTGCGCAGTCCACTGTATTTCTCAGCAAGCAAACTGGGTTCATTAACAGCTCAGGAAGATTTCTGAAAACTGTCATGTAGTGTACATCCAGCCCGGTTACTCCTGGATTATTTTTCCCACAAAGCTCTGGATGCTGTTGCTTTGAATACACTTTATCACAGCACCACTTTGCCAGGCGCGTTACTTTAGGCACCTGAGACTGAAACTTGTGACCTTCCAGTTGAGAGTCAAATGCACAGCCAGTTGAGGTGCCGAGCCAATTCCTACAATAGCGAGCATTTCTTTTTCTTCACACGTTTCCCCCTTGCAGGCATCTGGCCAACTTCCATCGATCTCCAGCTGAGAGAACAGGGCTCACTGGCTTGCGTGTTCCTCCCAGGCTACAGGCGACCATGCTCCAATTCCTGCCCGTCAAGAATCCTTGGTTAAAGTGGGCCAAGGCCGTTTCGTTCCCGAACATGAAGCCATCGCTGCTGACTGGGTCTGAGACGCTATCCTGCGTGGAGGGTGCTATGTAAGTGCAAGTTGTCGTCGTCTCTGCGACAACACAATCGGGAGACAACACAATTGGGAGCCAACGCTATGACTCAGACAGATCATTTCAAGTGATGGGGACAACCCTCCCTCCCCCAACCCTCCTCCCCCTCCTCTATTTACAAGCATTAGCCACAGTTTGTGAAAAAAAATGTTAAATTGTTTACCTGCTTCTTTTCATTCCCCACCTTAAATGCCTTTTTTTTTAAAAAAGCCCCCCCCCGCCACCTGTTAAAACAGTGTCCCTTATTTCCATGATTTTTATGGAGGGAGGGGGGAAAGAGGAGGGGGGCAAAAAATTCCCAGATGTTGTGATCACTGGTGCACTTTTTGATGTGTGAGCCTCACCGATGCTGTAAATCTGTTGTAAAATCAGTGTGTTGCGAAGAGTCTGATTGCAATTAGTCTCTATACTACTGGCGGCTTCAAGCTCCGCCACTGCTAAGTGCTCGCTGAAATGCTACCTGCATGAAGGGCACTATCCAAATGCACGTTGTTGTTGTTTTTGGTCACCTAAGGTGCGGTCCGCAACACTAGAAGTGTTTTCCTCGTTGATCTGTCTTTTCCTCCCGGGTGGATTTCCAGAGCCAGGCATTAAAGCAATAATGAGTCAGAATTTCTTGAAGGTCTTCATAAAGCAGAAGCTTATAGATTGTGAGGCTTCTCTGAGTGACGTCTCAACTGGATTGGAGAGAATAAAGGCCAGTTTAATATTGCCCGCTGTGTCAATCGCTTTTAAGATGACCAGAATGTCCGCACATGAAACGAGTGAATTAAAAAAAACTAACGTTAGAAGATAAAAGAGGAAGATATGAATACCATTAGCAAGCTTAATGAGAGCAAGTGACCTCTTCGCACTATTCAAGACACATTCGGAGATTCTACCTGTAAATCTTAGCAGAATGTTGCCTTTGAAATGTCAAAGACTATGGGCAGATGTCCAAGGAGGCACCTGGAACTTTTAGCTCACGATGTTTCGGTGAGAAAGACAGCGGTGCTCGGGAAATCATAAAGGATAATAATAATAATACTAATCCTTGCATTTGACATAGCGTCTTCGAGATAACATTATGGGATATAGTACAAAGGTAGTTCCGACCACCAGGAAGGTGGGAGGTGAACTAGATGGACCTTGGTCTTTTTTTTCCCGTAGCGTTATGTTGTTCGAGATAATAAGTCGGGATGATAAAGAACCTTTCGACATCCAATGGAGGAGCGACAGGTAGAAGGATATTATTCGTAGAATTGTAAAAAAACAATCTGCAACTAAACATTTCGACAAACTAAATGAGCCGAGAAGGACGCACAGATAAATATTCAGTGACGTGCAATGGGGTGCTGAGAAAAAATAAATGGCTTCTAAGAAATAAATGCAGGTATCAGATAGTAGCACTCTCGCATCAAGTCAGATAGTTGTCACTATAATCTAGAGTAAATCGCTTTGAGACACCCTCTGATGTGAAAGAAGCTATATCAAATGCAAGCATTAATTATTATACGACAGGGGAACAGGAGTGAAACATTGAACTTCAAAGCTCTCTGAACAGCAGAGGGAAATCTGCTGCACTTTTTCCTCTCAGAAACACTGTGGAGACAGGTTGAGATGGTGAGACCTTTGCAATTCCAAGCCGCTCTGCTGTCATCTCCTATATCTGTACCGCAGATACTGTGCAATAATACTTAAACTTTTTTTGGGTTCAAATGAGAGACAAGACACCTGGCGCTCCAGGATACGACCAGAGATTAAAAGAGTGGGAGCGTAGAAAAGATAAATCAGGAAGTAGTGCTCTGGGACTTGGGATTTAAAGGCTTGCAAAGTGCAGGAGACAGGCAGAAACAGACAGAGAGAAACAGAAAAGAGTTCCATGCTTTATTGATCCTGGGAAAAGATTGAGTTGAGGATACAGTCGGTCCTGATCATAATGCAACGAGAGGCAAAGGAAACAGATAGAGAGCGTAGCCTGGCACATCAGACAGATTAAGAGAAACGTTCAGAGTGTGGCTACAGCAGCAAAGAAAGAACGAGACGAAAGAGAGCAAATGCTTTGGAAGCTTGACCTAAGAGAGTGTGTCTCATATTGCAAGGTGACGAGAAATGGCCGTCAGGAATATTGTGAGGAAAGTGGGATTCCCAATGGTGACAACAACAACCTTCACGTGGGGTAGCGTCCTGGAGTGCTTCAAACTCCAGGACGCTATCCTGGGCTTGATACTCTTGGGAGCAAATATGATGGGGCATTAAGTCACCTACACGCTCACGCTCATTTCCTGCCCTTGAATCAGTAAACATTTTATCCAGAACTGCTACCGATCCACCTGCAAATGGAAAGTCTTCATGCCTTGGGATTTTACAATTGAAAGTCATTGAGAGTTTGGGGCATGAAAATGGAAACCATAGGAGCTTTGCAGACATCAGTGCAGATGAAAGATGAAACCACAAGCTATTATTGTTTGCAGGTGAACAATTATGCACATCTGTAGGGCTGCGGAGGGAGCACTTGACATTGAACTCATTCTCTGCTGAGAATAGACACACCTGCAATGCTTGACTAATGCATTGCGTGCCACCTGTAACCTTCCCTTGGCTGAACACTTTAGCTAAAGCACCACATTGGATTCCAGGTGCCAGTAATGTCAATGAGCGTACCTGTTCAGCGATGCACGCGGGAATCTAAGCAGTAGAGGGACCGTAATGGGCCACAGGACAGACAATGCAATAACACAAGTCTGTGAGTGAAGAACACATTGGGAGATTCTCAAGGAAAGAATTAAACAACGTCCTATTAACAAACAATTGAACAACCACAGAAGGCCCAAGGCAGCAAACCAAAGAGGACTTACCTCTTGGATTCAATGCCAAACTGGATGAGTTGTAAGTTGCTGTAGTTAATCAATTACATTTGACATGTTTGACAATGAATCAAGTGTCCCAAGAAATAATAATCTTGCATTGGCATCGTGTCATCGAGACGTGTCAAAGCGCTTCACAGAATATACTGTAAAGTGGATTTTTTAAATAAATAAATTCAATATATATATTATAGGTTTATAAATCTAAATTCAGGAAATGCTCAAATGTTGACTTTCAGGAGTTACATCTTCAAATGGATGAGAGAAACTGGGTGTAAAATGACATTTATCGTTGCTGATCCAGGTTTCATTTCCAGCAGCCAGCTAGCATCCAATTATATCACAAGCCTCAATTTTCTTTATAAACCGCACCTGTGAAACCTTGTTCAATCTCTTCTAAAAATTCAAGTCAGTAAGATCCAGTAGTTTCCCCCTCAACAACCAATTTGTGTTACCTTCTCAAAGTGAAGCATTAACCATTGCCTCTGAATCCATGATTACTGCTTATGGGCTGTGAGCTCTTTAAGATGACATCAGCCTTCACCGAAACAGACTAATTGGTTCATAATGTGCCCTTAAAGCTTTCACTTTGATCATCAAAGTAGTAAAACCTCTCCAAAAGTAGAAAATTACCTTTCATTCCTATTAATCTGAGACTTCAATGAAATTTCGTTATGTAGGTGAGATGTTAACAGCTCTTCTGTGTCCAGGGTCACAGATAGTACACAAAAAAAGATAGAGAAAGGTGCTCTCAGGTAATGATTCATTTTAGATGTCTGATGAAAAATAGCATCTGACCTTTTTTGGCTGGTTTCATTGCCCAATTCTTAAATGTCATTTTGTTCCCTACAAATGCTGGGCAATTTAGTATAAATTCTAAGTGAATTTATTACTCAAAACATCATTTCTCAAAGCTTGCCAGCCAACCGACGTCACACAGGCTCCATAAGGAAGCAAAGCATTTCATTGAAATGCACAGGACATGGTCAGAAATTACATTTGGGTGCTTTACTGTGCCATCCGCACTCCCCGTGATGAAAATGATGGATGACTCCTATCTTTTTTGTCTATCTTTGGACTGTAAAATAAGTCTTGCTCAAGCTAGTCGGCGCTCTGGCCAGCCTGCACGTAGAACACAGTCCTGGCTGCTGTCAAGTTTTTTGTGGTCAGCCGGGTGTCTGAAACTTGTGTAAACCCATTACCTTAAGAGTGCTTAAGAGTGTTCAAATCAGCCTGAGAGCTCCACATAAGTATACCACTCACACAGGAAGTTTGTCGACATACTTTGAAATATGTCATAGCTCCCAGATGAAGAGGACGTAGGTTCAGGATCCTATGCTGTTCAAACGGTTAGAACAGCAACCAGGAAGTAATTCTTTAACACATTGGTTAACAACAACAGCAGCATCTTGCATTTATATAGTGCCCCTCATGCTGGGTAGCATCCTCGAGCGCTAATCCGTAATTTAATCCATTGTTGAAGCAATATAGTTACCAGGAAAGGTGACTGATGNTTTTTTTGATTGAACAACAACAAACAAGGAAATTACATTTGTAATTATGTCGGGAGGACGTCCCAAGGCGCTGGACAATCACTGAAGTCAGGGTATCTCACACTTATTCAAGAAACAGTTTAATGCTACAATGGAAAAGCAGTAGGAATGGTTTTCTGGCAGGATGAATGCCACATTCAAGAAATATAAATGAATCGTCGTTACGTATTTTTTTCTCTCGCACTGCACGAGTAAGGGAATCCCATTTTCCAATTTATCTCTTCGGAATTTTTAAAAAGTTTGTTTCCGTGGTGAAAGTTACATTTATCGCTCACAAGCATTAATTGATGTGACATTTCATGGTTCGATGTACTTTCAAATTCAGTTGAGATTGAGAAGTGTGGAGTGCGTCTTTACATTTCAGTTGGGATTCTCGCACCATATGCATATGCAGCTGATTGATGTCGGCCTCAAATTTTGTAAGGTCGAACAAAGATGCCAGGAGCCACAGTTGTTATCTACCATTTACATTAAAGGTAACCCAGCAGCAATGCCAATAATAGTTGGTTCACTTTGAAAATCCTGGCTTAAATCCTTGAGTAGTTGTCCCCTGGGTCTAGATAGCCTCAGGTGTCACTTTCAGTCTAGACAATTTGTACAAGCCTTTTAAACATGTGTCTGTAATGTCTCCTCCTGGTTTGATTATCATCTTCTTGTTCCTCACAATTCCTGTTGCAAGAGTGATTTGAGTGGCGTGTCCTTCTCTGAGCAACTGTGGAGTCCTGTAGCTCAGTGGTTAGAGCGCTCACCTCGCAAAGAAGAGGACCTGGGTTTGATTCCCGGGCAGGGCAAAACATTGGCAAGTTTCCTCATTCCACACGCCTCGGTTTACCTAGCAGTAAGTTGGAACCTGGTTGTTAGTCGATTGGCGGATCTCTTTTCTGGGGGTAATAATCCCTTCAAAAAATAAAAAATTTAAAATAAATTGGTCACTTCAATCCACGGCTGTTCGTGGGACTTTGCTGTGCGTAATTGGCTGCCGGGTTTCACCCACAAAAATGTACAATTCACTTTACAGTATATTCTGTGAAGCGTTTTGAGATGCTTCGATGATGTGACAAGGTGCTACATCAAATGCAAGGATTATTATTATTATTATTATTTTGATACCTTTTGCATACTCTAAGTGTTACTGACTTTAACTTGGCCTTACTGCTGACAGTGGTTGATACGGAAATTTGAAAATCAGAGACGTGCATTCCTCTGCTGTTCCGCCTTCCAATTATCAGTCCAGTTGGGATTTAATCTCTCTGGAGTCAAACACTGTTGCTAGTGCACAGCACCCTGGAAACTTTTGAAATGGCATTAATACACCATGTGCACATTTATCTTTGTTTTTTTTAAAACAAAACACGCTACTGTGAGGATCAGGTCCTCAAAATCGCTAAGACCGATAGGAAAATGTAGCCCTAAATTACCAATTATCTGGAGCTGAACAACTGAATCCATTAAGGGCTGAAATGGTGCTGATATGCAGGCAAAATATGTACTGCAGTTTAACAAGCATTAGTACTCGATTTGGATAAGCGGTAAGTCAGTCCTCAAGGAGCATTACAACCGAACAAAACACATTGCCTAACAGATCATTCCAGCAGAATAAAAGGCACTTACGTGTTGAAACGTGTAATGCAAAGTCTGTCTCAAGAACTTTCTCTTTGATCGCGCTTTCTGTCATCTCTCCCCTCCCCTATCTTCTTCGGCTTAAGACAGTGTTAAGCGCTCTGAGACGTCCTCCTGATGTGATAGGCGCTGGGTAAAGGTAAATTGTATTGTGTTGCAAGACGACTGAGAATGGCGAAAGGCTACCGTGCAGTTTTTGAAGAGCGACGCGGGGTACAGTTATTTTTTCCTCCAGGAAAAATATGCGGTTGTTGTGCAATGTGGGTGTAGAGAATATCAGCTGGGTGAGGAAGTCTCACCTTGCAGAGTTAGGAAACTATTTGTTTAGATGTAAATCTGATTGCATAGAAATAATTAGTCCCTTTGGTGCTTGCGAAGTTACGGCGGAGGGATTAAACAGGGTTATACCGACCATTGAAATAATAACCGGAAGACTTGGGGCTGTTTTCAACAATTTTCCAAATGATCAGATGTGCTGCTTATGATCTGTAAATGCATATGTTTTGAATACCCACAACATCGCACTCTTTGCATTAATTAATGGGCACTGTTAGGGACACTCCGTAAATCAAATAGAAAACATATAGAGGATAATAGATACTTAGACATTCTATCTTACGTGAAGCACGTTATACATGTGTAAGTTCTTATTTTTTTAAAAAAGTCTGTAGATTGTAAGAGGAAAGGAACGTAAATGGAAGTAAGGTTGGAACAGGGATTAACGTTGGAATCAGGACCGTGAGATTATATTACAGCCTTAAAATCACTCTGGGCTCCTCCTCACCCATCCCTCCCAACACCATTCACTGCATGGTCTGAGCAGCCCTGCAAGCTCTCCGGGGCGCTAACCTGCATGAAGGGGGCTCTATAAATGCAAGCTGTTCTTGTTGTTAAGCAGCCAGTGTGCCCCCCATCACTGATAAATGATGACATCTGCAATGAAGGGCTGATATCTGAGGAGTAATTGACGCAAGTGCATCATTGGAAATTTATGATCGATTACCAAGGAGTGATGCACAGAATCACACACAAAACAAAATAAACAGGGGCAGTAATTACAAGGTAATTATGGGCAGGGGGAGGCAATGGGACTGAACGGATGACTAGCTCTGAGAGCCGGTGTTCCCTCAATGACCCAAATGTCTTCCTTCTGGACTGCAACTCCCTCTGGTTCTATGGAGGTTTGAACGGCCCGACCTGGACGAGAGCGCTACCAAACTGAGCCAGGCTAACAATAACGCAGAATACTGACTAAAGAATCCAGAAACAAAATGACCGGTTACAAACTTTATTACTTCCTGGCTCCACAGCTCGTGTGCTGTACTTTGCATGATTTGGGTTCTGAGAGGTAATTGCTCGCGACACTGACGAAACTCAGAAGGCTGATGCAGCCTAACTGGAGCAGGCTTTTTGGTTTTTTTTTCTTCTCTCGAGATGCATATCTCCCGACTTGTCAGATAGAATCATGCTGAAATTCCAGGAGCCAATTAGAGCTTTTCAGGCAGACTGTGCCCTGTCACTCTGCGTTTGACAAATATATTCGAGCCCCTGTCCATCTCGGCAAACCGGCTGATCCTTCAACTACCCGAAGCCAGTCAGCAACGATGCCAGTGGCTACTGAAGATCTTGTCAGGGCCACTTTGGATCCGACATGTTAGTTTGTCATTGGTGACAAACTGAGGACATTTCCAGCACATCATGTTTATACACTGAATCACCGAGTCCTATTGATTTGGCGAAGCTGGAGTCAATTTGTTTTCTTTCAGGTTGGAAGTTTGCAAAAAAAAAACCACGTCTGCTTCTGAGGCCAGTGGTGAGATTCCAAAACTCATTTCGATCATATCCTGATTGCAACTTGGGCTTATCTACACTGTCTAAACATTGTGCGGTCAGCCTGACTCAGGTGCCTCTGTCACCTCGGAGTCAACAGGTTGTGCGTTCAAGACTTGCGTCGGTCTTTGAATTCGCACCACAGACTACGCTGACACTCCAATGCAGTGCTGGGGTTGTTCTGCGTTGTTAAAAATGCCGTCCTTCAGGTGAGACATTCAACTGAGGTCCCGGTCTGCCTGTTCAGGTGCATGTTAAAGATCCGGTGGCACCATTTAAAAAGAGAAGGGAGTTTCTCCCAGTTGTCGTGTCCAACAACCCTCCCAAATAAATGATCGTTTGTGGAACATTGCTGTGTGGAAACTGGCTGCCGTGTATCCCCACAAATACACAGGTCATTGCATCACACCAATTAGATTGTGTTAAGTTAATTAAGGCTGAACGTCATTTGTCCAGTTGGCGACAGAACTGCTGGGGAGCTGACATGAAATATCAATCAAACATTGACAAATGTGTAATTTATGTTGATTGCGGGTTGCTGGGTATCTATAAATTTCAACCATGCCAACCTGATGAAAATACAAATGGATAGGAGCAATGAGTAAACAGAGGAAATCTATTAGCATTAATTATATCATAATGAATCAAATTGCAATGCGTTGATAATTAGATTGAGAGTAGACTGCTCAATAAATCTCTTTTGTTTTAGGTTACACTACAGTCCAAAACAACTTCGAAATCAGCCAACGTGATGAACGAATCAATGTCTCAAAGCAATCATGAGTGAGACACCCATGAGAGACTTATGAAATAATTTCTTACGAGACTGGTACAATGGGAGCTGGACATTTAAGCATTATAGAGATAAAACAAATAAAATATGCATACCCCATTAATACTCCGTTAATACTAGATGTTTGCTACCCCTCACAGCTGATGTTGCGCTTTGGGGAGGGAAAAAGCTTAGCACATTTTGACAAAGTGAACGGATAATGGAATATTCCGATATAAATGCATTACAATTTACACTCAATGCTATTACGATTCAGTTGAAGGGTGGGAGGGGTGGGGGTTTAAGAACACCAAGGCTCAATAGCTTTGGAACGCAAGGTCTCAGACGGAACCTTACAGGGAGGGGTATCCAAGATTTTAAACGAGATTGAGAAAGTAAATCCAAAACGAAAAACTTTCACATAAGACCAAGAGACAGCAATGCAAGAGGACACAGGTTCAGAGATGCAAAGGGCCATTTCAAGACAGATACCAGGAAATCTGTCTTAACCCCGAGGTAATTAACGACTAAAATGGATTGCCAGGAAGAGTGTTTGAGGCCAGGAAGCTGGAATCATTTCAGAAACTGTGATGGGAAAACATTAGGGACGCTACTCTGAAAGATGAGATCAAATGGGCCAAGGGGCTTTCTTAATCACAACCTCTCTTACGATCTTCTGCGAGAGAGAGAAAGAGAGAGAGAGAGAGAATGGTGTAGCGTAATCCATTTTGAAATGCTATTTTCATTACTTTAGGACAACCAGTTGGACCCCGATAGACTTTTTTTGGGCAATCTTTGTTCCACGCTCTTTCGATCAAATGTCAGAACCCTTTCCTGAATAAGATTTTCTGATCGATGGTATCAAGCAACTAATCACACCTTCAGCACAGCGAGTGTTAAAAAAATTGTGCAATCAATTTGTCTTGTCCCTGCATATGCACAAGAAACACCTTAATAGAGAAAAATCCTACATTTTTAAATTGCTTAATATCACTCGTGTTTGCCTACAGAAGCAGAGCCTGCACTTGACAGTAATTAATTGAGGAGCACTTTTGAGGTGTTTCAGTGTGTTAAGTCGCTATGAAGATTGCAAGCTCTTCCTTTCACATCACTGACCAGCTTAAAAAAAAGCCCCTTGGCTAAAAAAGGTCGAAAACCAGAGTTTTAGAACTTCTTAACAAGTACAGCGCCCTAAATGATTTCACTACGTGATTGGTTTGTCATCCATGGTGAGTTTTGCGTGAGTTTTGAGCGGTGGGAGAAAGGCAATGTGGTTGGTCTGTGATCCAATGAGACCTTGTGTGCAGAAAATGGGTCTAAGTCCCAGTTTAGTGCATTTTGCAAATGGCAGAAAAATCGCATCAGGAAAAGGAAGGGATGAGAAAGAGAGAGAGAGAGAGAGAGAGAGAGAGAGAGTGCGAGGGGTGGGCAGGGTCAGAATCTAGCTTTACAAAAGCAGTAACAATTTGACATTTGTATAGCATCTTTTGCGTTGACAGGACATCACAAAGCACATCACAGAACTGATTGAGATTCCGAGCTGCGGGCGGAGGAAACTAAGGAAAGGGGGGGAGTGGGAAAGGTGACCAAAAGCACAGTCGAAATGAAAAGACTTATGGACCGTGGCAACACAACACAGTGCACGCAGATTGTGCTGAGCCACTGAGACAGCAGTAAGGATCCTAATTTTGAAGTCAAAGTGCCGAATCCCCCTTTTTTTTTATTGTCAATCAAGCCATTGCAGCCTTGAGCTTCAGCTGTTGCGAAGCTAAGTTTAATGTCAGCATTTTCAAGATGAAGTAATTACTCTAAACAGCAGTTTCAAAACCCAATGGTGGACATGACGCACCTTAGGATATAGTTGAAGGACTTTGCCAGCGTAACCCGGGAGGGAATGATTGTGCCACACCTCGCTCACTTTCATTAACATTTGAAAAGTGATGCAGCCGTTGGCTCATCGCTTTAGATGGAACCAGATCACGTGCGCACTTACGATTTCAAAACTGAAAGGACTGCAATTCCTGGCAAGCCAGAAAAAGACTCATTTGCCTGTTGAAAGCCAATCCTACACATGCTAAAAGTATAGATAGAGGTTTGACACATTTCCACTGCTGCGAATTATGTGAAAAGCTTCGATCGAGGAGCATCGGTACGTTATAAATTATGCCGCTTTGATACGACGAGGGAAACCTTTACTAAATATATTCCTTAAGTCACACATCTCTCAGACCAACCCCCAGAAGAAGTTTTCACTGATCAGGTGAAATTAGGGTTTGTTATATTTAGCCTAATAATAATCCTTGCATTTGGAAACGTAATTTTCCTGTCGGGAGGATGTCTCAAAGGACTTCGCAGGATATACTGAAAACTGTAGCGACTGTGCATTATGTAGGCAAACACAGAAGCCAATTTTTGCCCAGCAATGTCCCCCAAACAGCCATGAAGTGAATGGCCGACTGTTGCCAGAGAAATTCCAGGCACTAAATGTTTAAGCTCAGTTTCATTGCATCCTAACCTACAGGAGACTTCAGGATAGACATTGCAACGATGCAAAGAAAAATCAACAGTNAAAAAATGGGTTTTCGATCTTTTAATGGGATGCCTGGAGGGTGTATGAGCTCATGACGCTGATTTGCTACCCTTCCAGCTGGGAGAGAATGAAAGTGCCCTCACACGACCGGATAGTTCGCTAACACAACTAGAAATCACTGGGATATTCTCAACTGTCAATTTTATTGCTTGGTTGAAGTTTTCCATCCTGCAAGACACTGTGTTGAGATGAAATGCTGCCTTTATGGTTATAACATGCCTGTTGTCTTTCTCCCTTGCTTGCAAGGAATATTTTATTCAAGTGGCAAAGGTTCAAAAGCAACCCATGAAGAATAGAGGCAAAGTGACTGACAGACAGTCTGCAGCTCATTACCAAGTTGCACAGCACAAATCAGTCTGTAACAATCACCTTTGAGACTGATTTTAAACGCACTTTATGGCCAGTTGAGCCCTCGGTGGAGGTTGAAAGTCATTCATTTATTGTTGTCATCATTAGGCAGTCATTTTAAACAAGCAGCGGAGAGCGAGTATTGTGGGCTAATTGTCCCATGGTAGAACTGGTTGATATTTTCAAATGGTTGTGAAGAGTCCTATGTTCAAGCATTCAGCAGAGTCACTCTCTAATTGGAAACCCCATTGAATTAAAAACACAATCAGTGGGCGCACTCCATATCATTAATAATAATAATAATAATCCTTGCATTTTATATAGCGCCTTATTACGTCTTCTAGACATCTCAAAGCGCTTCACAGCATATACTGTAAAGTGAATTGACTATGTTTCTGGGTGAAACGTGGCAGCCAATTAAATTTCACAAGAGGCAAGACATCTCTCCCGGGAGGATGGACGACTTCACCAGCCTTTTGGATTCACAGTAAAAAAAAATTGCTGCATCTAATCGCCCATTCATCACTACTGTGCTGCCTTACCTGGAGAATTGTTTTTTTTTGTAAATTATCTGGGGCTGGATTCCTGTTTAGCATTCCTTTGTGAAATCTTTCGTTCCTTGAGGCTTCTTGTGTGGGGAATTCTGGGCTCCTGGGAGAGTTGAACCCTGAATAAGGAGTCAAGTTGGATTTGAGATGATTGACTGTCCAGCTCCCAACCTGAGTGCGGTGATAAGGAGTTTCTTTCGTGCCACTAATTGAGTCTACTTCTCACATTGAGTACTGAAGAGCTACTAAACAAGGCAAGGTGTGCGGTTCAAGGTAATTTTTTTTTAACAGACGGCGTAATTGCGAATGCCAATTAATGTGAGATCTCCCCGTTGTCTGGCAGAATGTGTCAAAAAAAAAATCAACATAACTAGGTACACACTGAAGTCCCATTCACAGGTGAGCAATGCTGCCCCAGTTTGGATGTTCAGCTTAACGAAATGCATTTTTAAATGCATTGCTCAGCTGAAACAAAGCATCCAGGCTTGCATCCCTGCCCGGCGGTGAAACAGATGCGGTTTGAGTTTGATTTGTCTTCTGATGGGAGCGCTTTGGAAATTTATCTCAGTCAGAAATTTATTCAGAAGCGGCTGCGATTTCATTCTGTTGACTGACTGAATTGTTGAGTTTGGATAATAAGTCTTGCAAACGCAGCAGCCAATTTGCACACAGCAAACAGTCCTGCAAAACAGTCGTGAAGCGAATGACCAATTTTGGTCAACTTTGGGCTGTGAGCCTGTGGCTTGAACCCACAAGCTTCTGATCCGGAGGCAAGACTTGTACCAAGCAGTCACGCGGTTACTTTTGCCAGCGCGAGTTTCTAATGGCAAACTGAGTGAGTTTCGCAAGAGCCCAACTTTGAACTGCGGCTCATGGCTTGGGATGAGACATGTGTTTTCTAAAACTGTGACTGGAAGTAAACACGAGCTCCAGCGGATCCTGGATTCAAAGCTGACAATTTCTCTCACAGCCAGCGCCGTGCAGAATGCCTAGACGTGCGTGCTGTAAACCAGATAGGTTTGATGTTCACTACAGCAGAGCAGCTGGTGGGGAAAGGGAAGCAGCCTTGTAAGTGATGGAAAAGTCAATAGTAATTTCTGTCACATCTCGCATATGTTTAGCTGTCACATGGTTGGCTTGTCTGAAATGGGATCGAGCTCAATACAGATACGTGAGTCAGTGCCATCAATTACTTGGCAAAACTTTCTCATGTACTTAAAAGTCTTAAATCCAGCTCAATCGTTTTAATTGCACTAAAGCTTGGCTCCAATGCTTCAATATATTCCTTTTTGTTTGGTCTTTGACAATGTGGAAACTACCACATATGACTGGAAATCTGGGGTGGTTTGGGATGGAACGTGCGCTCACATTGGGGGCAAATATTTGAGGGTTCGGGGGGGGGGGGGGGGCAAGTTGTCAAGGGCCAAGGCATGGAAGAACTCCCAGCATTCAACTATTCAGAGTTAAATCAGGGAAAACCACATAGCTTTCCATTGGGGCTAGTAAGTTGCCTGTTGCTTATTGGGAAGTCCTCCCATGAAAGGCCCTATACAAATGTAATTTTGTAGTGTATTGTATCATCCAGCTGGGAACACTCCATCCATTAGAGTGTTGGCTTGTAGGGGAAACAGGAGTTCAGTGGGAAGCTGATTCCTTGGGATTGATACTTCTTCATGAAGACAGTTGGCTCTTCGAGATTCCAAAATACACCAAAAACTAGGAACTCAACCAAGTTCTCAACACAGTCCTCTGCTGTCTTCGTCACCTGATTACGCTTGCTTTAGGTCTCGTTGAATGACGGTGAGCTAAAGGTTGGATAGGGCCCACAAAACATACAGTCAATTCACTTTATAGTATATCCTGTGAAGCGCTCTGAGACGCCTCGAAGATGTGATAAGGCGCTATATCAAATGCAAGGATTATTATTATTATTATTATCTTCTGTGATGGGTTCTCAGCACGAGAACGAGAACGAAAATCAAAACTCCAAGAATGGGGGGGACACAATCTCCAAAAAAAAATCAGCAACATCAAAATCCGAAAAAGTTTCAGATGTGAATTGTGTTTGAATAGAATAAAAAGCAGCGAATCTAAAGCGAAAGACAGGACTCTGAGAGACTTCGAAGAACCGTAGAGAAAAGGTTTGAATAGGATAGAGAGAGAGAGAGAGAGAGAGAGACTGAAAGCAATCGTAAGAGTCTGGCCCAATTATGCTCAACCATGTTTTAGTAGGTGTTTAGAAATTAACTTTTAATAACCGCTATTAGTTTGGTCACTTGAAATCTTTTTTTAATAGCAATAAAAACACCCTGGTCTTTAATCCATATACTGAAAGGGAAGTCTCCTGTCCTCAGCTAAGGGTTTATAGATCTTGAAGCAGCGCCTGACAGTACAAAGCCGGACTCCATAAAGAAATTCAAATGAGAACATCTTATAACTCGCAAGAGAGTTAAAATTAACTCCAAAGCCCAGCACGCATCAATGCCCTGTCAGCACACATCCAGTCACTTGGGTACTCTCGCACAGTCACTTTAGGGACTGTGGGAAGCTATTTTCTCGGTTTCCAAAGTAAAACATTGAACATACAGGCTCATAAATCATTAAGTAAACGGAGAAAACAGTAAATGAAATACACGTCAGTCTACATTAATCATTGAAATGCCCCACTAATTATTAATTCCCTTAAAGAGATGGGAGGAGAAAACTCTGGTGCCCTAAAATCGCTACAAAAGTCAATTAGTAAAACAAATGAAACAGAGAGGATATCTGAGAAAATAGCACGTGGGAGGATGACAATAAACTGTTAGTTAATGACTGCAGGAGGTGTGAAATTCAGGACTGTGGTCGATGGAAAATGTGTTTTTGATGCATGTTCTCAACAGAGATGTCTTATTTGTGGACTCCACAGAACACAAAAGTGTTGTCAAAGCCCCACCTTGCCTACGTGATCTCCTGCAATCTTAATGTCCCTGCCCTGCCACCTGGCCTGCTTTATGTCACCTTCCTGATGTGCCCAACCATCAGTGGTTGATCTTTTAGTCTTTCCGATGCCATCTTCTCTCTCTCTCTCTCTCTCTCTCCTCGCCCCCATTCCTCCCTCAAATTCTTAAGACCTTTTTATATTTTCAACCGCACTTTCGATCACCTTTCTCTTACCCCCCCCACAACCTCCTAACTTCCTCCACGCTCAGCTCGGGGTTTCGGGTCAGCTGTGCGAAACATTTAGAGAGAAGATACGTCGTGTTTTTCACCCCTCCATTTTTCTCTCTTTCTCTCTCTTTCTCTCTCTCTCTGTCTGATACTTTGCATAAGATGTTGTCTGCTGGCAAAATGCTGAGGGGAATGGCAACATAGATAGAGCACTGGAGCATGTCAGTAATCTACACTGTTCCAAAGAGCCGTGCACACAAAGTCCTGGAGTCGCCGAAAAAGCAAAGCAACTTGTGAAGAAAACTGAATTGGAACGTTAAATGAAAACAAACCAAAATACATAATCATAACCACTTTACAGTACATCCCTTGAGACGTCTCAGCGATGTGATAAAGCGCTCTGTCAAATGGAAGGATTATTATTATTATTATTACTATCTCAGTACATTTCCGTGGGCTGAAATCGCCAAAAGCAGGCACGACAAGCTGTGCGGGAATGTCTGCGCGTAAAGTGAATGCGTTGTAATTGAGTAACTCCTCAATTTATGGCCTGCATCTCAGTCGATGTCGGTAGGTGTTTTGCGTGTAATTTCGGCTCCCGTCGCCTTAAAGTGGCACTGTCCCCTGGTTTCATGTCGTCGTGCTCTTCTTGGAACAGCAGCGAGGGAACAGCTGATATCAGAGCTCTCCAGCAAGGCTGCTGAGGAACAGTTGGAGTTCCAGCAGATGGTCTATCTGCTGCAGTGCATTTACTTATGGAGAATATTTTATTCAAAGTGGTTCCTTGGGCTTAAACAGTGCATTTATTTAAAGTTCTTGGTCACTGCAGCTCACACACCGAGCTAATTTAAAGGGGACGTGACAGAAGCTTTGTCAAAATCTTTTATCTGATTGATTGATTGATTGATTGATCGATTTATTAATTGACAGACAACCATCACTATAGTTAGAATACAATTTACATTTATACAATCCCTCTCATGTCAGGAGGATGTCTCAAAGCACGTTACACAACCGACTGGACACCTGAGCCAGGCTCGGGGGAAATAAGGTATAAACACAGAAGTCGCTGGGAACACGCAGCAGGTCAGGCAGCATCCACGGAGAGAGGAAAATGAGTTAACGTTTCAGGTCAATGACCTTTCGTCAGAAATGCGGGGGAAACGAGGATTGTTGGGACATGGAAAGCCCTGAAAGTGGTCGAGGCAGAGACAATTGCGGGTTTCAAGACGGAATTAGACAGGAAAGATAGAGGGTTCAAGAGATCTGGGAATTGAATGGACACCTTATTCTGAGAGCTTGTGCAGACTTGATGGGCTGAATGGCCTCCTTCTGTGCGGTAAATTCCTATGATTCTATGTTGTGGGAACAATGTAAAGGTAGACTGCGATGGGGTGGGGTAGAGGAGAGAGTGGGAGAGGATGAGTCTTGTTTGAAGAACGTCAATGGTAGAATCACTAACGAAAGCAATAGAGTAATTACTCAAAAATTGCTGTTTCCAATAGGGAACAGTGATTGCTTATGGAGTGGAAAAAAATCTACCTTACACTTGAAATGTAATACAGTTATTTACACTCAGAGATAGAGGGAGGATCGTATTAGTATTTGTAGCCTCTCAGATGGCATTTACATAGTTATTTTATGCCTTCACCACTGAGTTTTCTTCGGTAACATCGAGAGGATCATAAATTGCCTGTTTCCAATATCTTGTCAGTGTTCTCATTTATAGCTGGTCTTACTTTGTCGGGAGGACGTCTCAAAGTGCATCACGGGATTTAACGAAAAATGTAGTGAATTGGTGGCAGCCAATTTACATCCAGCAGTGATCCCACGAACAGCCGTGAAGTGAATGACCGGATTTACTTGGGGGATTATCAGGCAGGAACACTGGAAGAAACTCTTTTCAAGTCGTCGCATGGGATCATTAGCATCCACCTGAAAAGCTGGACGGGCACCTTGGTTTAACATCTCTTTCCTAAGGACGGTATATGTATATATTTTGAAAGCTGCAGAAACGGAAGCAGCTCAAAAAAGGCTTTCAAAGCAACATTTACTGGAAAGGTACCCAAAAGGCAGCTCCAGAGTTACTATGAAGGTACTAACAGATAAGGTGTTATGAATAATTCAGTCTGCCTTGGTGTCAATCAGGCACTAATCCCAACAGAGCCCTGCATTCTAAATGCTGTACTGTCATGGTAAAACAGGTACAACCCACGTCCACAGAAGAACCCTATGAAATGACATTGTGAGATGGATACACAGAGGAGATGGGGACAGAGGGTGTAAATGAGGGGAAAAGGAGCCTCTTGTGGATCTGAGCATCAACATGTTACCAGTTGGGCCAAATAAGCCTTTTTTCCGGCCAGTACCACTCTACACATCTCTACGAGACCAAGCTACGTTGAAGGAACAGGTATTTTAATCCTGAGACCAGGTTATCTGGGTGCCCACAGTGTCCTCCCACCTCTGCAGCCTGCACGTTAAACCCTGCTCACAATGGGCTTGCGTGGGCCGCAACCAGTTTCGAAAAGAGAATTGAAGCAGAAGTGTACACTGAGTGCAATCTAGGACATGTCGATTGCATAACAGAGTGACGTCTTGTGATGTCTTTTCAATGGGGCTTCTCAGTATGGCAAAATTGGCAGTAAACAAGTGGTCTCATTTCGGCAACCAAGATTTGCTGGCACAGGAACGATGTCACAGCAGTGCACTAAAGACACTCTTCTGAAGCTTGGGGTAAGCCAATTGGATTGAAAAAGAGTCTGAAGCTTTTCTCTTCATCTGCTCACGATTTAACTGGCGAGCTTGTTACCTATCAACTTTGCTCATGAGGGAAATCCCACTAGAATAATCCTTGGATTTGATACAGCGCCTCTGACATTGCCGCACTCCCCCCAACACTGCACAGGAGTGTCCGTCTCGAGTGACTGTGGGTTTAAAGTCCTGGCACGGGGCTTGAATCCACAACCCTCTGATTCCGAGGTGTGAAAGCTCTCGGCTGGGCCACAATAACACCTGGTGTATTTTAAGCGCTCGGGTAATTTTACTAATCAGCGGATACATGTGTTGTAAGTGTATGTTTCCATTGATGAGGTTTCTATTCCCCAGCAATGACAACCTTCACTTTAACGAGCACAAAATATGCAAGGTAATCTTGCATTACACTAAAAATAGCAAATGTGATTAATCAGCTGGGGAGGATATCTGCGTCAGCCCAGTGTACTTTGTGTTAGAGAAACAAATTACAGAAATGTTGTCTTTATTATTGCGCCTCTTTGTCCCCTTGCACATGTGCTATGATTTAATATAATAACGATAATACTAATGATATATAGCTACTTTTTCAAATTGGGAGGATGTGTCCAAGTGTTTCGCAGGATTTACTGTAAAATGCAGTGACTCCCTACCTCAATGCCTCCTCCTCCACACTCTTTATCTATCTTTAAAACCCGTCTTATGACTTACCTCTTTGATCTCGCCTGCGGTCACATCCCCTTCCCCTCCTCCCCCGCTGTAATCCCAACCCAGCCACTGGATAGCGCTCTGAGACTCTATTCTTTGGGATGGGCATCATGTTAATCCAAGTTGTGATATACTTTGTAGGCGAATGTGGCAGACAATTGGAGTCCATCCACCCTGCACCTATTGACCTGTTCACGACAGAGGTGTGGCGATCTACTCATCTACTCTGTCCAAGCCTCTCGCACCATTCACCCGGAAACTCATGAAGGGGCAGAACTGTGGCAAATTCTTCAATCCAGTCTTTATTCGGAAGCTGGGTTTCTCCGAAGATCTTAAGAAGAGTGGACTTCCAAAGGAGGAACTTGCTCCAATTTGTGCACAATCTTACATTTTAAGGCAAAACAGCCCTTGGGGGCTGAGAGAAGGTGAAACTTCAGACCTTAGATGGACCAAAACAAACCAGTGCAGGATCATTCATTCCACACCCTCTCTCACCACCACCACCACCATCACCACCATCTGATGTTACTGCAGGTGAAGATGGAGACATTCCCTCCTCTCCCCCGCCCCCTGTGCTGTTAAATGCCCTGGACATCTGAGACTCTGATAGAATTTCTCAATTCCCAGTGTACATAACGTCAAAGTCAGCCACGCGAGGAATATCGCTCCCAAATCTTCCGCCCCTCAGGATTGCACTAGACTTGACTTGCTGAGGCTTGACACCTTGCCAGGGAAGGGATGAGAGCACTTGTGCTGGTTGCCACAGGAACCGATATTATGCTTATGGCGCGCCAACTTCTACAAATAAGGTAAAGCTACGTTGAATAGCTTGACGCCAGCTAATGTGGCCTTTACAGTGATTGGTGCCTTCGATGGCTGATTGAGTTATTGTACAATTATTTCAAATGGCTGTTTTCAATGTCATTTCATTTTTTGATGAAAAAGATTGAAAGGGAAAGAGGGTACGGAGGGAGGGAGGGAGGGAGGGAGGCAGGGAGAGAGAGAGATGGGGGAGGCGGGGGGGGGAAATCTTCCTTTCTGCTCCTTTGAGTTTAATTAGTACGGTTAAGAACATTTGTTGTCAAGTTTTTTTTAAAAAAAAGCCTTATCAATTTCAGCGTGCGTTGTGTGTCAGTTTCTCACAGTTACTTAAATATGCCATAATTATTCGCCTGCCCTTTAGAAAAAGAACGCATGATTGCATTATTTATATCACAATACTTGTGGGATTTCACAACCAGTGCGCAGCTAGAATCCCGTGACATCGAATCATGTGCAGTCAACAAGAAAGGGCTCAGTGTAGGAAGGTAGTTGGAAAAAATGTTAACAAGCCTAATTTCCAGCAGGAATCACACAAAGTATTGAAACACAAAGGTCAACAATGCAAGTCCGATCCCCCCCCCCCACCTCGAAATCTACGGATATCTCTAGCGGAAAGGATGGGCAACAGCCAAACAATCTGCCTTTAAACCGAGGTCTCACCTGTGCCTGTTCAGGTGGATGTTAAACATCTTGTGGCACTGGTCGGAAAAGAGATGGGAGCTTCTCTCTCCCGGTGTCCTGGCTGACAACCCCTCCAGATAAAATTGATCATTTATTTCATGGCTGTTTGTGGGACATGGCTGTGCGCAAATCGACTAGTGCGTTGGCCGACCGAATACACAGCCACTACACAGCAAGCGAGAGACCTGAGTTCAATTCCAGGCAGAGGGCGAAACCTTGGGCAAGTTTCTTTACTCCACACAGAGCCTAATAATAATCCCTCCAAAAAAACAAAACAATAATAAATTGGTCATTTTCAATCTACGACTGTTTGTGGGACATTGCTGTGCGCAATTGGCTGCCGCGTTCGCCCACAAATATACAGTCAATTCACTTTACAGTGTGTTCTGTGAAGCGCTTTGGGACGTCCTCCCGACGTGAAAAGCGCTATATCAAATACAAGGATTATTATTATTATTGTGGGTTCAAGCTGCACGTTGGGACTTGAATTCACATAGTCTAAAATGATACTCCAATGCAGTGCTGAGAGTGTTTCCAATTCATGGTGAATTTGCCAATTCTCCAGCCATCTTGCGAGATAATCGAAATAATAATCCTTGCATATGATATAGCACCTTTCACATCAGCAGGACGTCTCAAAGAGCTTCGCTGTCAAGTGGTGTAAAGTGGAGTGGCAGTGTACTGTTTTGTGGGAGATCTTAAATGTCAAGGCAAAATGGTATTCCACGGCTAAGACTTAGTGGAATTTCGGAAAGCTGGATCGTCAATCCAAAGCTGTCATCAATCCAAATCGACGGTAAAAAAACCCCACCTTTGTGCATTCCCCAACTTCCATCCTCGGTCCCCACAACAACTCCTTAATCCAAGTTAAGGTGTGCATTACGCACATCTACACCTTTGATTTAGAGTGAGAAATCCAACACGTGCCTTGTGGGGTGCCTTGGAATATGCTCCCAATTTAGCAGACTGGCTAATGCAATTTGGACTGATTACATCCTTACATTGATGAATTCTCCTTTCTGTTGCTATCTTGTCGCAAGGCTGCCTGATCGGGAAACCAGTGCAGAGATATTTCTCTTCGCTGCTTTGCAAGAAGCATTAAGGTGTGAAAAGATTCACTAAAGTTGCTGGACCGGAGCCAAAGTATTAATGTGTTTAATTATATGCGCTGGAAAATCAACCTCTGAGATTTTAAAAGTCGCAAGCATGACTGGAACGGAAAATGGTTTGCATTGAGCGTTTTGTGGGGGAACGCAGCAGCCAACTTGCATACAAAAATGTCCCACAAAAAAGCCAGCACACCTGGAGAAATTCCCTTCTCTTTACGAATAGTGCCGTGGGATCTTTAATATCTACCTGTACGGGGGTTCAACATCTCACCTGAACGACAGGACCTCTAACAATGCAGCACATCCCCAGCACGGCACTGAAGGGTCAGCGTAGACCTTACAAGTTCCAAGTGCCTGGCTATAGATAGTTTATAAGTTATGGAAACTTTTTTTTCTCTCTGCACTGCAACCCTGCTAACCTATTGTTCCCAATCCTGGGCAAGACAGTGTTGATCTGCTGTAAGCTGCCATTACACATTACCTAATCCATACCTCTCTGCATCTCTTGCAGCTATTTCAGGAAAACTATTGATGGTGAATAGCTGCTGTTTGGCCAGAGACATCTCTGGTCTTTGCCGCTTTGGGATGCGAGAGAGTTGTCAATAAGCCTCAGCAATGTGCCAAAATTCCTCGCAAACCGCAGTTGAAACTCGGTAATTACTTTTGTTCCCCCTACCTTTTCCTCTTGTTTAGTTCCCCCACTGTCCATTCTGTCTGACAGACAATAACACAACAACTACAACTTGCATTGTATGGCGTCCCAGAGCTCTTGACACGACTGTTCCCTAATCCCCGGTGCTTTTTAATCATCTGCTGATGAAAAGAGCTCCTGTATGACAGATTGTACCCAACATAGACTGAGTTCTGTGCTGCCAGCCGAAGTTCCATTGAACATCATCGGTAAAAACTCATCCAAAAGACAAGGAAAAAAAACTCCATGCCAGTCCTAATATCAGCCGAAACACTGAGCTCCAACCTCACGTCCTGTCCAAACTTTCCTTTGTTTCTGCCCGCCTCCCCTCCCCATTGCTGTATCTTTCTTCTCCGTCTCAAGCTGCGGTTAGTTCTGTGGTTTGTTTCTGGACTGAGCAACCAATCTTGCCTTGTAAAGGCAGACAGCAAGTTATTATTTGACCATGAGAAATATTACAGTCAAGCCCAAACTTGTCCTGACATCCACCCACTTCCAGCAGAGGAAGGGGTGTAGGGGGTGTTAATGGATACCCATCCTGACTGATGGATTTTCTTGCCTGAAAAGATCTCCCAATCACACAGGTGCCTCTTACCGTAAGACAAAACTAGACTTTCACAGAGTCTCTCCAACTCATTCAAAACAGCACCGCAACCAAGTCTATGAATTCTAACGTAGCCGTGGCTTTTGCAGGAATGAATATTTATCTTCCTATTTTACGGGAGGAAAGCACGGTGCTTTATTGGCGTGCTTTATTTCATGATTTACGATCCTCCTTTGCTAGATAAGAGTCTTGTTCTGATATACTTGCTTGGAAGAACAGAACAGCTCACATTCTTCATCCTTTACACACAACATCGCCTCAGGCAAAGCTCTTTACAGAGCCAGCAATTGATGCTACCTGGCATCAAGAGGTGTAATATCAGGAACAAGACTGTGCCAATAAACAACAGGATAACTGATATTTACACAATCCCCTCGCTTCACTCATTTCCTCTCGCTCACAGTGCTGTTAAATAGCAGCGGCAAAACTTGGGGTGTTTATTGTGCCAAGAGAGACCGTGAATGCGAAATAAAGAGAAGCGTAATTTGATAAAGAAACAGAGGGACATTATATCGATTTTCTAGCTTCCATAAATTGGTTATTCACTTAAGGGTTGTTTGTAATACCTCACGATGCACAAATGGGCTTTAGCCTACAAATACACAGTCACTACACTTGACAGCAAAGAGCTGTGAAGTGCTTTGAGCTGTTTCGATGATACAAGCGTAGATTAAATGCAAGTATTATTAGCATTTATTAAATAAGTGATGAACTTTGATGGGTCTGCCTTGCAGATGAAGCCTTTTTTTATTACTACTGTGATTGAATGGACTTCAAATGCCTAAAGAAACTCCCTAAACATAGTGCCAGCACCTTAGAGACCAAATGTCTATGTACGGCAAGGCAACATGCATAATGAATCAGATAGGATGTGTCCGATCTCTTTAAGATTCAGAATGTACTCACAGAACTATGAGCGACAATGTGGCCTTACCTCGTAGGAAACTTTGAAAGGTTAATGGATTCTGGCAAGGAACTATTTTGGTACCGTGCAGACATAAGTTCTAAATTAGGTGCAAGAGTGAAAACAATGATATCATGGTTGGAGGAGATCAGCAGACAAAAAGAAATTGACTACAGCCCTGAGTATCTTCCCATTGAGAGCAATAGGGTTTGTGGCAATAATGATAATAATAATTCATGCTAACCCTTTGCTAGAATTGTGAATTCAACATAACCTAACTGCTTGTGGAGGACACTGGCTTCAATTTCTATGACTCCATTGGTAAAAACAAGTGAGTTTTTCCCCCTGTGTTGGGCAACATTGCTCCTGACAGATCTGCCGTTGACCTTGTGGCTTATTTGTGGCTGATTTTGCTGCATGCAAAGTGCCATAGTATCTTAAACGTTGACCAAAGAGTCAGACAGTGACTCGGTTTACCATCTCATCCGAAGGACAGCACCTCCGACATCTGGTACCCACCCCACGGCTGTGTACTGGAGCTTCAGTTCTAAACCATGTGAGGGCTTGAACCCACAACCTTCTGACTCAGAGGCGAGAGTTTTACCACAGAGCCAGGCTGGCGCACAATAACATATTGAGTACGCTCTGGCTCATTATTAAACTGAGTTAATTCCTTAAATGGACTGCAACAGAAAGTTAAACAGATAAAAGGATCCACAGCTTGTAAATAGTAAATCAAACAGGCTTGAAATTCACCAGCCACACAGCATTCATTGTAACCCAATATCCAATATTTGTCAGTGACTTGATTATAAATATCAGTTCTTGTTTTGTGGAGCACTATCATTGCTGTACAATAGCTACCTAATAAAACTGTCATTTGCACAAATGGAAATAAACAAACACGGGGAATCTGCAGTAAAGTAAGAGCAAAGTGATGCGGCATCTAATTTGGTGGCTTATTAAGGGAGAAAGAGCAGCAAAGATACATACAACGAACAGCGTATAAAGCATGGGGTTTTTGAGAGATGATCTGTCACATTGATCATCACTTCTCTTCTTGTTTACATTCAAAAAAGTAACGCTGCAGGTGATCTCTTCATTGTCAGTAACCTCAAGCATGCAAATTGCGTCCCAGTGCTCGGTTGCCAAAGTATAACGGCAAGATTTGACAACACGCAAAGAAGTCAAATGCATCAACGTCACTTTGGAAGGTTGAGTGTTTACGTGATAATAGAAGTGTGTGTGTGTAGGTGTGTTTGTGTGTGCACCTATGTGTGTGTGCGTTGGGGGTGGGGAGGGGGGGGGGTGCAGGGGAGCGGGGGTTGTCAAGCAGGTGGGAGAACCACTGTTAGGCCAGCCAAAAAAGCAGCCTTCTTTGAATGTCACATGAATCGCAGGCCGATTTCCTCCCTGTTAAAGTAAGACCGATGAAATATTAATGCCATATCAGGCTTGAATACTTCAGGGAGCGACCTGGAGATTTCGATTGACGGATATTGAAATCCCAAATTGCAATTGGGAATGCTTCAATTCCTTCAGATTAATTTCCTTCTGCGCTCATTACAATCAGGATTGTCAGGTGCTAGGAATGTAACAGGTTCCTTCCTTTGATGCCCGATAGCAACAGCATCAAACACCTTTGGCTCAACTTCGGTACATCCATCGTTGCAATGAATGCGCTGGGCAATGAAAAGGTCTCTTCACGCATTGGGTCTAAGCTGTTGTTAAATATTGGAGGAAGGAATAAAGAGGTCTGCTCTCTGGTTAGCAGGAAGGATAGGATGTTTATATTTAGGATACAATTGCCTGAAATCCAATTCTAAAGGAAGAGCAAAGAGTCACCAAAGTCGCAAAGCCAATTTACTTGGTTCATTTGGACCAGATAATGGGGTGATGATCCCTAGTTATCTGCCCACTGCACACTTGTCACTGTGTTATAACAATGAATAGGTCTCAGCACTTTGAAGCTTGATGCTGTTACTTGGAACCGGGAGCCTTCTTTGGAAGCAAACATTATTCAGAGGGTAAATTTGCTTGAACCATCTTGAACTCGCTGGATGCAGTATGCTTTCCTTTACAGAATAGGTTCTGATGATATCTTTATTGTGTGTGGGTTTTTTTTTTGGAGCAAATGAGACAGGCAAGAGGCAAGGAACAGTGTGAGAAAGGTGCCATTGGCTTAAAGCTACAGAGCCAAAACTAAACTAAACCTTTATGTGCGCAGGGCAGCCTGGTTATAACGCGGTGTTTGAGATCAATAAAATCCCAATCTGCACTGTAAGGTGCCATCTGTTGAGGTGGACATTAAAGATCTCATGCCATTACCTGAGAATTTTTTTTAGCTCAGGGATTTCTCAATACTATTTCTTAATGTGGAATCCAACTAAGAAACCCACCGTGCCACGGGAATCTGGTGCGGACGCAGGTTCCCGTCAGAGTGAAGTTCCCGGAAGCAGTCTGCGATTGGGCGACTCTGATTTCATGCCCCATTAAAAACCTTGCATTTTATAGAGCCCGTCTGAGCTTCGTTCTGTGAGCTGTAATAAGGAGATGCTTTAAAGTGATTCATCTGCAGACGGTTCCTTGGAGGCGTAGTATAGTGAGCAACGTAGGCTGAGGACCACCCAGCTCACGGGCAGAAAGAGCTTCGACCAGGTAAATAATTAGAACTGCAAACTGCCTCGTCATCTCGGTCACAAAATGATAGATGAATCACCAAGAGTGCTTAGCAAAGTCAGGTTTCTTTATTAAAGGAAAATGCACGCCCCTGGACATACATTCAACCAAACTAATGTGTAATAAGTGGTACACTGCTGCGGTGGCAAACACGAACCCAGCTCGTTTATCAAGCCCCAGTGCTTTTTGTGCTCATGAATTTTGTGCATCTGGCCCAGCAGCCAGCTGACAGGAAGTGTCGCACGAGACCATCTCCCACACCAGACCCGAGGGTCCTGTATGAAGCGACGGCCACACAGCGAGAAACCGTTTCATTCCAGCACCTCGATGTGGAGAGAATTTTGTCTCAAGAAGATAAATGGAGCTTCAAAAGGCACCCACCCTGGCAGTCAACGGACGGGTGGGGAAACTGCCTGTGGTTATCGGGTGCAACCGAGTTTTGACTCCATCTTGTGCGCAATGTGTGGAGTCAAATAGAGCAAGGCTGGATTTCAGTGGGAGATTTGAGTCTGAACAGGCCACGAAACTGAGGTTCCTTCGAAGAAACTCTTTGGTTCATTTGATCCCTCCCTTCCACAATAGTCATCTCACTGCCTTTCTATGACAGACGACAACCTAAGTCCCTCGGCAAACAAGGCCGGTGGCATTTTGGAATGAGGCATTTGAAAAAGATGCGTAATTGCTTTTGGGGCTGAGGTTGTGTTGGTTTCTGATCTATGGCGCTGCGTGTTGGGCTAGGAATCTGTCGCCGTTGGGCTTGGTTAATGTACGGAATTGAATACCTTTGTTTTATTCACTTTCAAATCTCTTTAAACGTATTGGAGCTGATTTATCCCTTCAGTCCTCCGCAAGACACAGCTACATTGCAAGTTTCTCAGCCTGGCTCGGCGGATAGCACCCTCGCCTTCGAGTCAGAAGGTTTGCGGGTCCAAGCCCCACGTTGCGATTTTACACTCACATACTTTGGGCTGACACTCCAGTGCATTGCAGTGCTGGGGGTACACCGTATTTGTTAGAGGTACTGTTGTTCGCATGAGGCTTTCAACCGAGGTCTCCAGAAAGCGCTTTGCGAGGTTCTCCTGACGTGAAAAAGGCGCTGTATCAAACGCAAGAATTATTAGTATTTGTATTATTATCATTGTTATTATTTTTATTATCAATCCCCCGATCGCACAGCAGCTCTCAGTTGCTGTTGGTGAATTCCATTGTAAACTGCCATATTTTCAGCCCAATGCACTGGGAGAATATTTTCCAGAATCAGACACTCGAGTACTTTGCATTTCAAATAAATTCTATTGACTGAGGGGTAAAGTGATACCCTGAAGAACTGTTTTTTTTAGAAGAATACCAAGGGTTCAATCTCTCTCATTATTGCATTTAGAAACACACCGTTTAAAGGATGGAAATGGATCCTATTTCTTCCTTTCTATTAAAACTGCACAATGTACACCTTCAGAGTGATAGAACAAATGAAGGAAAGAAGGATAGGATGGCTGCAATACACTTTCATCACACCTTACTATGTCAAAACATCTCAAAACACTTCACAAGCAATTACTATCAAGTACAGTAACTGTTTGTAGGCAAACATGGTAGCCAGCGAATGCCACACTTACAGGAGGAGGTAAATGACCAATTTCTTTGTTGGCCGGGACACTGGGAGAAACTCCCTTCCCTTTCCAAACAGACTGGACCTTGGTTTAACGTCTCAACCGAACAATGACATCCCTACAAATCCAGTGCTTCCCTCACCCCTCCCTCAGAGGACAAGAACCCGCCATCTTCTGACTCAGAGACTAGACTGCTACCAAATGAGCCAACATCTGTACGCACGGTTGCAGAGGTAGGTTGTAAGGCAGTCACAGAGGGGGTGCAGTTTGAGATTAGAGATATAATATCTTAAACGCCAGCCACTGATAGTGCTGGGGAGAGGATAGAGGGCAGGCAGAAAGCCCGAGTTTGGCGAGCAGAGGAATTTTAGTGCGGACACAAAGATATATTTTTGGTAATGAAAGGTTTACTGGGGAGAGTGTTTTCAGCTGATCGTCTAATGGGAAAACAGTAGGGTTGGTATTCTGCAAGGATGAGATAAAATGGGCTGAAAGTAGCTTCTTTATATCAAAGCAAACCTTTCAAGTAATCCTTTAGATGAGATATTAAACCTTTCTATCTGTTCTGGTGGACATTGAAGATCCCGTGACACTATTTTGGAGAAGAGCAAAGGCAATATCAAAAGCTGTCCTAATAGAATGCGTTCAAATCAATCCGTTGTGAAAAGCCCCTTTTCTGATTGATTGAAGGCTGCAGTTTGGCACCCACTTAAACTACTCCTCCCTTTGGGTCAGGCAGCAACAAACTCTTTGTCTGTGACAACATTTAAAGTGGCCGTCAAGAGAAGGTAGACATTTTTTGATAAAAAAAATAATTGACGATTCTCAAAAAGACTTCAAGATATGATCGAATAGCAACCCGATACAATGCTACAAACCGCCCCGGGGGAATTGAAAAGAGGCAAATCGATTTCAGGAACTCAACCCAGCAGTCTTGCCCATCAATCAGCCTCCCTTATCCTCCGTTGCAGAGTGCACTCTGTGTGGGTGGAAGGTGCAGCTTAAATATAAAACAGCTTCCAATGGCGCAATTGCAGTTTTAACACTTTGAAGTTCGTGGACGTTGAGTACGATGATATTTTTGGCCCCTGATTCTCTGCATTTGACTTTGAATATGTTGCTGTACCTATCAGGCAAACTGCCAGAGGCAACTATCAGTGATTCTCTTTACTTTCCAGTCTTTCATCGTTTCAGAATATGAAGAAGCTTGAAATGGGAAAAACCATGATGCCCATTCTCTCTCTCTCTCTCTCTCTCTCTCTCTTGCTCTCTCTCTCTCTGCAAAACCTCTATCATGGACTTCATTCCAACCCATGATCTCCTGAGGAAAGCTTCGCACCAACTCCCTGAGCCCTTGAAGCCCATCAAGTAAATCACTCCATAATATTCATCGGTTCCTTTGTTTCCACTTGTCAATGCTGAATTCCTTTCCTCCAAAGGCAACCTCCGATAGTCACCCTCCTTCTCCCACCCTTGCCTAATCTCTGGGCATCCCACCGCATAAAACATCGTGTCTCATGACTATTAGTTCAGATCAATCTATTGCCAATTCCTATATCTTCCAATATAGGTTCGCAAGAGATACTTTCCCAATTCTCTTTGAAAAGTGCAGTTTACGCATCACTTTGATGACAGCAGCTTTGCATGAAACGAAAACCTTCAGTGAATGTTCGTACCCAATTTATTCCTTTCTCTAACCCCTCCCCCCCGCCCACATAGTCTTTCTGCACACACAGTCTTGTTCCAATATGCATTACCTGGCATTAATCTGTATTAAAATCCATCTGCAAACTTTTAGGCCCATCTGCTCAAATGATTCACATCATCTTGCACATTATCCTCCTTATGCTATTTTGGCGTCTGTCTTGCTCAGTCACTAGTCCTCTTGCCTCTGAGTTACAAGTTATGGTTTCTGCACATGCAAACACACACCCCAGAACTCATACAGTGCAGGCTGACACTCCAATGCAGTGCTGGGATGTGTTGGGGAAGGCATGAGGATGTAATACCTGGGTCTAGGAATGGTCTGGAGTGTATCTGGCTCGGTGGGCTGAATGGCCTAGTTTCCTATGTTTGCTACTCTGACGTTCAGCAACAAAATGCAGCAGATGCGGAGAGAATATCAGTACGCAATCTTTTTTTTAAAAAAAGGGCTGGATGGGAGCATCTGTCCCCAGTTGGACCAGACCACATTCACGCTCCTTGCACTGCTATCTGTTGGCTCATTCTCCGTCCAGTGCTACATCGCTGAAGCTCACGTGCCACCTGGTGCATCACAGCCACTGAGAACTTCCACATTGTCTTTTGCCCCCTGGATGCCCGTGAGCACGATTGCCACCTGAATCACTCGTCAGAAATTATCATCTACTTCTCTCCTACAGCCGTGATACTTTTCGATGAGGATTTTCCAGCTGAGCTCGCGTGAGGAGGGATTGTGGGCAATTGCACGCTCGAAATTGCATTTGCCACTCTGTGGCACGGCATATATATGGCTACGCCCATGTCCTCTGCTGCCAACAACCTCACATGCAAATGAAACAGCTTATAATAGAGCCCGGAGACCCAAAATGATATGCCACTCACCCCACAACTTTCTGTGTCACAATCTTGCTTGGCGTTATTCTACTGGCTGACGTTACTCTGGCCATTGTCTTCTGAACTTTCCTCCCTTGTTCCTCCCAAATACACCAACGAGACACTCTTCCCACCCACCCACCCACCCACCACTCTCCCCGTCTCCGACTCCAACTCATACGTTCCCAGGAACTCAATACTATGGAAATCCTTGCCTTCCCTCAGTCGTCCTATACTCTGTAGGTAAGTCTTCCGATTTGAAGGTGAAATCTGACAATTAGCAACGCAACATTTATATTGAGATTTGTAATGGCCGATATTAATGGAACCCAGAAAGTCGTCCTTTCAAAGTTTATACTTTTTTTTAATAAAAAAAAGTTATTCCATCACTGGGCAAAAAAATTCCAGTGATGGATTCCAGCATTGGTTCAAAAAAAAGTTCATGAAGCAAAGTAGCTTGTGGAGAGGTATTGAAGATCAAAGCCTATAGGGACCAGGGATTCTGAAAGAGAATTTAGGAGGAAATTCTTCAGTCAGCGGGTAGTGAGAATGTGGAACTTGTTGCCCGAGGCAATAGTTGAAGCAGATAGCGAAGATGCATTTAAGAGGTAGCTAGATATACACATAAGGGAAGACAGGTATTGGAGTAAGAATTGGGTGAAGACTTGTGCTTGTGGAGCATCAACAAGGGCGTGGACTGGATTCGCTGAGTGGCCTGTTTCCATGCGGTCCAGTCTACATAACTATGTAAAAACTGGATTTCTTTGGGTAACCAGAAGACACATGAAGAACCTTTGCTCCCAGGCAATCTGTTTCCAGAGTGAGTGGAGATATCAGGCTGTAATTCCAGTTATTTACAATTTAAGAAGAACCATTAACGCTTACTGTTATGAATTGCTGCAATTTGGATGCCAAATGTTTTTTTTCAAAAAAAGAATAATTAAGTGATATTAATATCATGTGATATATGATCCCATTTGGCTTAACCAACGCACTCTCTGTTTCACAAAGATACGGCTTAAAGGTTTGGAGTTGTTCAGGAAAAGTACTAATTATAATTGCATAAGAATATTAGACTTAATTAGTATAATTGATTGAAGTTGAAGCAATAGCAAACGTAAAGGTTGATTGTATTATTTAATTTGTCATTCATTTTACGATCAAAAAACCCAGAACATCTTTGCAGTCAATGTCACCCCATCTTGGGAGTCTGGGTCGTGGGTGAGTGGGGGGGGAGGGTGGAGGGGTGGGGGGTGGGGGGTGTTGCGTGGGAGTCAGAAGGCTCTCTACTATGACTTTAGTAGCAGTTTCGCCTTCTACTCTTTTTAACTTGCCTTGGTGCTGTCTCGAATTCTAAGCCTCTGGATGTCTCAGAAAAATTGTTGCAACCTTTTCCCAAAAGAAAAGCGAGCCAGGCTTTATTTTGTGTGAAATATCAAACGGTTTGAAGAGATCTGTGCAGAGTATCACCTTAATCTGTTTCTCTGTTCGATTTACAGATGGAGCTTCACATGTGTTGTATTTACAGATCTCCTGCCTCTCTGTCTTGATCTTCAATACCTTTTTCTCCATGTGTTTCTTTTGAACCAACGCTGGAATCCATCAATGGAGTTTCATTGTACAACGAAGCATGACTTCTTTGTAAAACAAAAGGGAGCTTTGAAAGGGCGCAATACAATACAAGTTATATTTATTTTGCGGCTTTCCCTCATCTCAAAGGGTTTTATACAGGTGGATAGGCACCCGAGCTGGTAGGGACGGGGAACGATGACCAAAAGCACTGTCAAAGAGATAATAAGTCTCGGAGAAAGGGAGAGATAACGGAGGGAACAGAGGTGGGAAGAGAGTAAGTGGCACAGACAATGGAAAAATGACAGTGTTGCAAATTCAACGCATCGTTATGTTGTCACCACAAAAAAGGTTTACGAAAAGTCGCAGACTGAATATCTTGTTTCACAATATGTTGGTACGACTGTGAAACATTGAATTGCTACTTCAGTCACAGAAGAAACTTTAACGTTAAACCATATAATTGGCATAAATGAAGTGATAATTATATAATATGATACATTATCCTCCTTGGCCTCACCAACACACTCTCTATGTTTTGCATTGATTTGACATATAGGTTTGCAGTTAAACCCTAAAAGTTTAATCTTGTGATCATAATTACATAGGAATATTAGGCCTAATTAGCATACTTGATTGAACAAGTTATTAGCATAAGAATGTTATTAATGAGTACTAAACTAAATTATACTGCTTAAGTGAGCTGATTTGAGATATACTGTCGGTCTGAATAAAACGGTTTGTGGGATACTGCTGTGCGCAATTTGACTGCTGCCTTTGCCTGCCCCAATACACACGGCACTGCACTCTACAGTGAAAACCCTGTGAAGCAACCCTTTGAGTTGTCCTCCCACCACTTAAAGGCACTACATCAAATGCAAGGGTTATTATTAATAATAGCATCTCAACTTTGCCCCAATTTCAGCTGTAATCACATAAAGGCAATGATAAGAAGGATTGCGAGGGAGGTCGAAAAACATTCACCCATGTTATATAACCCCAATGAAAGCCTCCCCATTACATGTAGAATTACAGAGAACGTCACAGCACGGAAACAGTCCAATTGGACCTACTTGTCCACGCTGGTGTTTATACTCCCTACAAGCCTCCCGATTCTCCCCTCTCTCTCTCATGTATGCATCATGTTTCAGTGACTCCATATTATTGTTGCTGCATCTGTGGAAACGTAGGACAAATAGGACAGTAGTTCCCTATTTGAACACCACTTGATGCAGATTGGGCTGTCCGCACTTAACACGAATGAAACTAGAACCTTCATGTTGAGCCCTCTCAAGACAAGCAGCGTTCTGAAACTCATTCCGATGAGTCTTAGCTTTTCACAGGTGATGGCACTTAGCTACCGCCTTTCCATTAAATGTATTCAACTGCGCAGAATGATACGTATCGATCTTTGCAAACTCTGTGGTTGCTCTGAATGCCGCAACTCAGCTGGAGTCTTACACTTCTTCAGCTTCCCGGTGCTCATTCCCAGTCCCATTGTAAACATCACAGAATGATTTGGATCCTCTGGGACACTCCAGACACTCAATACCATGTACAATCCAAGTCCTTTCCCTTCTATTGCTCAGCTTCTCGTCCATTGCTTCCCTTCGGCGGTGACTTTCAAGTCACAACCTCTACCATTGCTGCAATTAACGAGCAAGTTGCCCGTTTACTAACAGTATGACACCAGCAATAAATAACATGAACTACTACTTACTACTTGGTTTGATATAGTATATAATGTGAAAATGTCTCTGTATTTGCAGGAAAAGGCAGCAGACAATTTGCACATGGCAGTATTGCATGAACAGCTGTGAGTGAATGGCCAATTTATGTGAAGGACAAGGAAACGGGGAGAAATTTCCTTTTTTATCGGATGGTGTCAAGGGATCTTCAATGTCCAGCTGTACAGGCAACCGGCACGTTGGTTTTATGTCGATCAGAAGAACGTCACCCCTCATAGTGGAGCGTTCCCCCAGCACTGCACTGGAGTGTTAATCTGAACGATGGCCTCAAAGTCCCGATGTGGGGCTTGAACCCACAACCTTCTGACGGTGGTGGACGGTGCTACTGACTGAGCCAGGTTGACATTGTAACCAATTTCACAGTGCTACGTATTCAAGCCAGAGCCAGACATTTACTGTATGGCTCGTAAAGGCCACCGTGAAATTATTAATTACTGCCTTAATTCCACAGTTTCCCAGTTTATAACTCATGACGCTGAGCTGTTATCGCAGTGTGGGGAAATGAGACTGCTTCCGTGGCACAGCAGGGGGCGATCGTCAGCGACGGAAATCGATGAACCCAGAAGTGTTGTTGACAGTATTTCCGACCTGTCTAAAATTCTGGAGGACCCGGTCTCTGGATTGCTAATCTCTGTCTCCAGGGGGTGGTGGCGGGTCTTCTGGTGGTAGCCAGAAATAAAGTGTGAATCACAACTAATGCCCGAGCAATGGTGGAACACAAGAGAGCACGAGGTCCTCAGCAAAGCATCACGTGCCCTGTTATTTTCTCTATCGTTCTCGGTGTTAACAGGATTGTTTTCACAGCATTGCCAGGCTCGGTTTGATTCGAAAGCAGTCTTATAATAGAAACTCAGCACACAAGGCGAGTATAAGCCAATACAAGGGGATCTCTTTGTAACGTCTGATCCACACCATACGAGTCCAGGGAGTGCTTAATGCTTTTACTGAAATCAGCTTGGCAGAACGAATCATCGTCATTGTCAGCACTCACTCCTGCCCATCCCTATGATATGTGAAAGCCTGATTGGGGACTGTGTAATCGAAAATAAATCAAGAATAGATCTTCATTATATCAGGCGCCAGTCGGCCACATCAGCTTTGGCTCAGACCTCTCCACACTCCAGCAATATTGTTGAGATGGTTTCAGTATTGTGTCCCGCCACTAAACTGCGTCTCGTAATCTCATCTGATGATCAGACTTCAGACTGTAGACGGCACAATTTATTTGTTCATCTCTGCCCGATTGTGTGAGCAATTTCATACATGCAATTATATATCGAATTGGTGTCTGATACAATAATAAATACAACAGTCCTTACATTCAATACAGCACCTTCACGTTAGGAGGACAATTCCAAGCGCTTCACAGGAGTCACTGAAGTGTAGTGACTGCGAATTTTGTAGGCTAACACGGCAGCCAATTTGTGCACATCAGTATCCCACAAACGGCCATGAAGTGAATGATCAGCTTTATCTGGAGGGATTGTCGGCCAGGATGCTGGGTGAAACTCCCTTCTCTTTTCTGAGCAGTGCCATGGCATTATAAAACACCGTCCTGAACAGGCATAAGGTGGCAAGGTCCTCTGGCTAACACCGAAGGCAGAGACATAAACCCCGATGAGATGGAGTGAAAACTGAACCAGCGAAAAAAGAAACTTGAAACGATTTGACGGAATGGAGGCAGGATTGGTAGATGGGCTCAGAGATTTTTAAGCGATGAATAAACCCATGTTGCATTTGGCTTACAGCCCAACTGAATCTGGAGACCAGCTTACACCAGTGTCTCTGAAGGCAGATATATAAGGTAGGCACTGTTGACTAAGGCTACCCATACATCCATACATCCATACATACATTCATAGCTGCCATGTGAACTTACACTGATGTCTTCTTAATCTGTTACATCTGTTTCAATGCTAATCCACCAGCAAGAGTTATCAGGGCAACTCCGATACACCCAGGAGCTCTGGATAGGCTTCTTACAGCAGATCTGTAATACACACACACAGACACGGCACGGAAGCTACATTGAAAACACTAACTCAAAAGCACGGGAATGCCTTCTGAATTTTCACAGGCTAATCTTCCAGTGCTATGATTATTAGGTTGGCAGGATGATTGATCAATTTCATCTCCCCAAGCCTTGTCCCAATCTGCAACCTTCCACTCTTTGATATCAGATAATATTATTCTCAGATGTTGAAAGCTATGCAATAAATTCATCATTTGAACTTTTCTGCTAAAGATTGGCTCTGAACTATTTGCTTGAGAATCATTTTGTATTTATTGAAATGCTGTGGCTGCTGTCTTGATGACAACCCGACATGTTTGATGGCACCGAGATATATATTCACATTTGCCAGATCCATAATTCAAGCTGACAAATAACATATACCCTTACAAATTTATTAAGTGTGCGAGAGACAAGCATAGGCCAAACCTTAATTGATGCACCAACTTTATCAGCTATGGGTTGGAATTGTGGAACTCTCACCCCCAAAAAACTATGGATGTTTACCTACAAATACACAAGTTAAGGTGCTATATCAAATGCAAAGATTATTACTATTATTATTACATTCAGAATCTAATATCCCAAAACAATAATCATCTATGATGCTTGAGATTCAGGTATTCAACTACTTTATCATTATCTCCCAGTGCGACAATAGGAAGGAAATTAAAATCTGTGAAGTGTTGATTTACATTGGTGATATTCATCACTGGTGTTGATTAGGACATCACAAGTCACAGTTTTTATCCTGTTATTGCAAAGCACAAGCATCCAGGATTTGTACTGCCGTGGAATTAACCATCACAGTACAAGTCAGTGGTAAAAAAAAATGGAGTGCTCAACTATTTAAATACCATATTTTATGAGCTGGGACAGCTCTACGAGTTAGACATACATTCTTGCTAGAATTTATAGCTAGCCACATTGAGCTTAAAAAACTATATCTAATTGATGGGCTCCCAGTAAATCTACAGCTGATCCCTTGGACGTGAATCTGCTTGACTGGGTTCCTTAGTTCTCTTCTCAATAATCTCATGGCTGGTCACATTGAACGTTCTGCCATTCCACCTGCTCCGTTCACCAGTTCACCAGCAAACAGATGGTTGCAGCTGACTATCATGCATCAGTGTTAGATTAGAGCCATATGTACAACGTGTCTCTTGTCCAAATCAACCAACCTGATAATAAAACAAAGCGGCAAATTTAGTGCAATATTGATGCCCCGCAATTAGATATTGTGTGTTTTGCAAATTGATTAAGTTTATCATCCCTCCGCCTTGCCGTATCCTATCCTTGCCAGTCTTCAGATCACACCTGCAGACCTTCCTCTTCGACTGTGCCTATCTCTCCTCTCTCCGTGGTTCAGCGTCAAGCTCCACCACTGCAATACACCTCCCCCCCCCACCCCCAGCCCCCCACCAGCCAAAACTACATCTGAAGTGTCATTCTAGACTATGAGCTCAAAGTAAAACCCTCTTCGATCTGCCAGGCTGTATGGATGTGATCAGTAGGCTTGGCTCAGTTGGTGCACCCTGACTTTTATACAAAATTTTATGCAAACGTACATTTCTACAGGGATTTTCTTTAAAATGCAAATGCCTCTCGAAATCTAAAGTGAGCAGACATTTGGATGTTTGCCTTTCTTTGCGGTTGGATGCAGGATCACGCATAAAGCTCTCCATTACCGAAGCTGTTATCTCAAGCTGGTGGCCCGTCACACCAGTGGTAACGTTTGCGACGTTTCATAGTACGTTCCTTGCGGAAGTTGGAATCGTAGGAAAATGAGGCCATTCCCCTCAATTCCTTAAGAGGCCTCGCAAGCGAGAGGCCTGGGTTCAATTCCCGGCAGGGGGCGAAACCTTGGCCAAGTTTCCTTACTCCACACGCCTGATAATAATCCCCCAAGAAAAATAAATAATAAATTGGTCACTTTAATCCACGACTGTTTGTGGGACATTGCTGTGCGCAATTGGCTCCCGCAGTATATTCTGCGAAGCGCTTTGAGACGTCTAGAAGACGTGAAAAGCACTATATCAAATGCAAGGATTATTTATCCATTAATCCACTGTAAATTATATTTTACCTGTGTTAACGTAGCCAACCTTGCCTCTTTTTCGATATGGTTCCCAAAGCATACTTTGCAGATGGATCCTCCTTGCCAACGGCCATTAAAACTCCCCCAGCAGCCACGCAGCTTTACTTTACAATGCTGTCAATTGGAATTGGTAATAAAATCCAGAGGATAAAAGCAATTGAGGGTGCAGGATTCAACAGCTGCTTTTTCACAATGTGCAGAGACTCATTCATTTGTTCTGAGTGGGAAGCGATAACATTACTGGAATTATTGAGTTAGTCAGCTCAAGCCACTAATGTTATTACTGAATCCAAAGCTTGTAGGTCAGAGCGGCACAAAGGGATTTTGGCTCAACGACCACCACCACCACCACCACAACCACAACAACAAATTGCCTTTACATAGCGCCTTTCATGTCAGAAGGACATCCCAACAGTCCAATACTGGGCGTGGGTCAGGGAGGGGGTGGGGTAAGAATGAGTTGCTAAACCAAGATCTTGTTTTTAGTGCTATAATATCAATGCAAGGAAATCATACAGACAGATTGAATGAAACTAGAGCAAATAAGGAGCTTATTTCGTCCTGGTAAACTGATGCGCAGAAAGCAGTTCTCTGATGGTTTACAAATGTATGTGTGATATATACAAACTGTGATATTCTCTGGAAATGAATACTGGTGGAAAAAATAGCTTGATACCATATTTATTCTGTGATTTAAACCTGGGAGCTTGATGTTGAATGGCTTCTCAGCTATCGCACACCTCTGGGTTAGAAACAGAAATGAAAGAGAAAGACTCAGACAAAAGCTTAGATGTTATTTCTATATATTGTGGCTCCCCTAATGGCTGAGGGGGATAAATGCAAAGCTTGTTTCAACACAGTGATGACTGTGTTTTAGATCTTTTGAGGAACCAGAGGATAGCACAGTGAAGTGACGAACACACAGTGGAAAGTTTCATTGAAATAAAGAAAGATGAAAAGGTTCCCGTGGGGAGAGAGAGAGAGTCTGGAGGCAAAATGTGAATCGTCTATACTTGCGACACTTAGTAGTTTGTAATAGTTATTACAATATTAATGACTTGGATGAGATGTTAACCCAACGTTAAACAAATAATAATAATAATCCTTGCATTTGATATAGCGCTTTTCACGTCGGGAGGACGTCCCAAAGCGCTTCACAGAATATACTGTAAAGTGAATTGACTGTATATTTGTGGGCGAACGCGGCAGCCAATTGCGCACAGCAATGTCCCACAAACAGTCGTAGATTGAAAATGACCAATTTATTATTGTTTTTGGTTTTGGAGGGATTATTATTACAAACCCAGTGCCCTGGCCTCAACCACCTTCCCTGGCCACCTGTTCCAATTGTTGATTGAGTACAGAAATACTTCCTGGTGTCTGTCCTGAAATTACCCTTCGCAACTTTTAAACCACCACAACAACAACTTGCACTTATATGTGGGGTAGCGTTTCGGAGCGCTTCACAGTGGCGGAGTCTGACAACGAGCCAGGGGAAGAGAGACGGGGAAGGTGACCATAAGCAAGATCAAAAAGTAAGGTCTTCAGGTGGGATTTGAAGGTGGGGAGGGAGGGAATGAGGGGGCCAGGAAGGAGGGATTGAGGGAGAGAGTTCCAGAGTTTCGGGGCGTAAACCCTTGCTTGCCTACTGTCCTGGTGCATCCGAAAGTATTTTTGGGGGGCATGTTTACTTTTTCAAACCCATTTAAAATGTTCTACATCTCTATGAGGTTCCCTTGGAGTCATCTTCTCTCAAGACGGCAGACCCCAAACTTGTCTAATAGGAACATATAAACAGGAGTAGGCCATTCAGCTCTTCAAGCCTGTTCCGCCATTTAATTAGATCACGGCTGATCTTTACCTCAACTAATCCTTTCAATTCCAATTTCTCGATTTCTCACAGTAGCCCTTAATTCCCTGACCTACCAAAAAACCTATCAATCTCACTTTTGAAGGTGTCGATGGATCCAGCATCCACGGCCTTTCGGGAGAGTAAATTACGTTTTGGGGAAAGAGAGGAAATAGCTTCGCTGTACCCACGCTATCAAATCCCTTTATCGTTTTAAATACCTCAATCAAATCCCCCCTCAACCTTCTAAACGCAAGGGAAAACAATCCAAGTTTATGCAGCCTTTCCTCGTAACTTAACCCTTTTAGGCCCTGGTAACATTCTGGTGAACCTGCGCTGCACCCCCTCCAGGGCCAATATATCTTTCCTGAGGTGTGTTGCCCAAAACTGAACGCGGTACTCCAAATGGGGTCTGATTAATGCTTGCTCGTAAGTCAGTTTGTTGCTCAAAGTTCAAAAGCGGGGCAGGCAGAGGCTTCTGCTTTCGAAGCACCAACGATAGTTAAGAACTTTCTGTGACGGGCAGCCAATTCGGTGTCAACTTGTGCTCAACTAGCAACAGTTTTGTACTTTGCGGACCCATGCCCATGAGGAATCAGCTTCAGATTGCCCAACGTCAATTCATGTTGGCAGAGAAAGAGGGAGAGAGAAAGGAGTCTTTCATCCCAACAGTCTGGACACATTTGGATCCAGATCCCAGAGGTGCCCGAGCACATTTTCTGCTCATCTCCGTAACTCAGCCTCCCCTGGCAAACTGAGGATAGTTTGATGATTTTTTGGGGGAAGGGGGTGAGGTGGGGTGGGGGAGAAGGAAATGCAACGATCAACCTAATAAAGTTTAAAACAAAACCAGGAAACTCCCTCAACCCGCAATGTGTTTTGATGCTCAGATATATACAAACACACATTTGCACTGACCTTTAATTCGTTTAAAAAATTCTGTTTGAATGCAACAGAGATTTGCACTATAAAGAGGAAGCCAGACGAGTTTCTCCTTTGAATGTGGCGATGTCTGGTGTCATCATTTTTTTTTCAAACAAAGCGCCTGGAATATTATGTTGACATTCAGACAAGCAAAAGGATAATATTATTTATGGATTTTGTTTTGCCACAAAACCTGATATCGAAATTCCCTATTTTTTTTGTTCCTTTTTAAAAACTCCCTCACAGAATGAGGTGAAATCAGATGTTTCCAACATTACTGTGGGACGTCTCGAAATAGCGTTAGGCAGTCCGGTTCAGGCGAGATTCTGAAATATAATGGGTCTTCTTCCAGCTGATGCATTAATAATAATTTGGTCGCTCAATCCACGACTGTTTGTGGGACACTGCTTTGCGCAATTGGCTGCCGCGTTTCGCCCATAAAAAAAAGTCAATTCACTTTACAGTATATTCTGTGAAGCGCTTTGAGACGTCTCGAAGAAGTGATAAGGTGCTATATCAAATGCATGGATTATTATTATTATTATTGTCCTGCTTTCACTAAACATCCCCATTCTCAGTGGGAGATCTGTGGATAAGTATCAGAAGCTGGGTCCCTTGACAGCTCTTTCCCTCCACGGATCCTTGGGCCAGTTGGTTGGTCACCACTGCTGTTCCGCCTGATAACAGTTAATTCAGAACAGAAGGGAGCTTGAACCTGGGACCCCTCCAGCCTTTATGGTTGAGAATCGCTTAATGCCGTGCAGTTACCCACGCACAATGATTCGCTTGCAAGCTACTGGCTCGTTTCGGGGGTTCAAAACTGAGCCTGATTCCTGCCTTTGCGCCGTGTCCATCAGGAGGCCGACCAGGGATCACAGCAATCCATCAGATGATTGTGTAATCTGCCTCATCTTAACACTAACTTACTTGCTATGTCTCATTGTTGCATTGTGACAAGTGCCGTTCTTCAGATGAGCCATTAAAAACCCAGGTCCAAGTCAAGGTCAAGGCCACATCTCTTTGATCGCGTTTTCGGACATTTTCTGCCCTCCCCGCTCCGACCCCAGCTCGGGTGGCCCATCCAGCAACGTGAACGCAGTTTGGGATGTGTTCCTGGTTTGAAAGATTCCATATAAATGTAAATCATATCATACTGTTTTGCAAACTCCCGCCTGGCTGTTTGGGTGGACATTAAGGCCCCTGTGGTACTGTGCAAAAAGGGAAGGGAGTGTTTCCTGGTGTCCCGGCTTGAACCCCCAAATAAAAATTGGATACTCAATTAGTGGCTGAATGTGGGATATTGCTGCGCACGAAATGACTGCTACGTTCGCCTCCAAAACCCACAGTCGCTACACTTTACAGTGTATCCTGTGAAGCGCTTTGAGGCATCCTCCTGACATGAAAGGCCTTATACCAAATGCAAGTATTATGATTATTAATATAAAAGAAACATGAAATGAAAAATCTGGGCACAGATTATTGCCTGCATCCCCCTCATTGCTAAAGCGGGTCTGGCGGATTTGACTCTGTTGCAGCACATTGTTCTGATCTGCTTTGGAAATCCAATTACCAGTCCGTCGCGAAACAAATGAAGCCACCAAAATAGCTTCATCTTTCAATCTGTTTCGACCATTCCAGTGATGAGATAGCGGGGGATTAAAAAGAAAGAAGAAAGCTTCATGTGACAGTCATTCAAGAGTCTTGCTCTGATCCTGGGGCTTTGAAGTGCCACAGTGAAATGACAATTGCGTTGCTTCTCTCTACACCTGCCACCTCCGAGAATGTCACTACTAGGGCGAGACCGTAGCTGGTGTGGATGGCTGTCACAGACTCGACAGCGGAGAATTCTGTAACAAGTTCTTTTGGATATTCACTGCAGGAGAACACGCCCTACGTCAGCAATGAGGAAAACCCACAACATATACAGTACATTCTGTAAAGTGCTTTGAGACGTTTCGATAGCATGATAAGGCTGTTACATCAACTGCAAGGATTATTGTTACGATTATCATTTTTGTTAACCCTCATCTCTCGGTCAAACAGTCAGGAAAAAACAATTAGGACGCCATCTTTTGCGTGACCAGAAACGTACAGGTAGAGACATAATGAGCTAATCTCCAATTTCCTGCTGCAATAAAAAAAGAGAGATAGTTTGGGAGCCAGAAATTAGAGCTAAGTTACCGTTTCAAACAGCCGAGGCATTAAACCGCGGCTGACAGAGAATATGATCTTCAAAAAGCTGATGCGAAAAGAAACCTCAACATTGTCTCATTCAGTAAAACAGGCGAGTGTGATAAAAGGACTTTGATGAGTTTCTTCATTTCCTGGTTTGTCGTACTTAATTGTCTTTGAAGATGCTACCAGAGCTCTCTGTCATTCAGGACAAACGTTTCATCATTTTTTCCCCCCCCCTTCGCCTTGTTACATCAATCATATTCCACTTCACAGAAGTTTTCCCGAGCTGTGAAGTGATAATTTGCTCCAGCGATATTAATGAGGTGTTTGGCATTGGGAGGCGCAAATCCAGCTCTTTGGAGCCGTCTTTACGATTTTAAAATAAAATAACAATCAAGTGTCACCGTCGTCTCAGAGCGGCCCACCTCAAACAAACAGCAGGCAGTGAATTTCATTAAGTAACACAATGCCGGTGAATTAATTAACGGAGCGATAGCATTCAGCCCCAGCCTCGTGGTAAAATGATTGAAGATCAACAGCTTGAAAGAAGCCTCGGCACTGACAGCGTCATGAATTATAATCTATCTTTCGGTGAAATGCGCGAGTGAAACGTTTGACTGCAGAAGGAAAATAATTAAGTGGGAACTACTGTATAATTCAGACGTAAAGCCTGGATCCAGCTGGGTGTCTTTCAGCAAAGGTGAAACATCTCTGTGGGTCTTCGGGCCCTAAGCAAACTGATTCTTTCACAAACCGATTGATAATATGATTAGTCCCTTTGCCCAAAGACAGCTACGCATCCCGAAAGTAGAGAGCCGTTTTTTTTTCTCTCCTGGATCTAACATTAATACAAACATTTCAACTCAGCCGGAGATTTACTTTCAAGAAAACTTTGCCGAAAGAGACCTGCAATTTTCCCACTTGCCGAAAGAAACACAATGAGGGTTCGTTCCCCCAACATGCAAGAATGTAAGAACGTAAGAATTAGGATCAGGAGTAGGCCATTCGGCCCCTCGAGCCTGCCCCGCCACTCAATAAGATCATGGCTGATCTATTCTAACTCCACCTACCCGCCTTATCCCCATATCCCTTCATCCCTTTATCCACAAGAAAGTACACTGGGCTTCTCTGCCGTGTGAAAAAGATGAGGGTGGATGGAACAGGTTTACATCCATAAACCTGTATGAAAATGTACCTCCTAGCAACTCGTCCCTATTTCCAATTGCATCAGTCAATCATTCGGTCCAGAGTCTGATGCCTAGGAACACCTGATGTTTTGCTTGATGTAGCGTTACGTTGAACGATATGTCACAGAAACAGGCCAATTCAGCCCAACTAGCCCAACTAGGCTGGTATTTACACTTCACAGAGCCCAGAGCCTCCACCCTTTCTATTCCCCTCTGTCCCTTTCTCCCTGAAGTGTGCATCAAGTTTCCTCTAAAATACATTGATCCATTTTGCTTCAATCACATACTTTTGGCGGTGAGTTCCACATTCTCATCGCTTTCTGCAGTGAAGAGGTCCCTCCTAAACTCCCTCTCAGATATGCCACACAGCCCATCAACGTTAACCTCATCGAATCCTTTCACAATCTTAAACACCTCTTACTTTGTGGGTTAGTACAAATCAAAAAAGGCAGCTGAAACCACATCCATCCAACATGAGTGAAAGACGCCAGTCAATTCCTGGGCTGTAAGACAATGGAAAGGTAATATTACCCTGTACTTAAAACAGAAGTAGCTTGCAGTCAATAAGAATAACTTTCATATAAAATGAATGTCTCGAAGCACCTTGTACAAAAGAATTTATTTATAAAATACATTGATCCATTTCGCTTCCATCACAGACTTCTGGCAGTAAATTGAGGCTCTTCTGCTCACCACTCTCTGATTGTACTGATTGATTCATTAATTAATTAAGAATTGATTGGAAGTGAAGCGAATGCTGTTGTTTAGGTAAACGCAGGAGTCATTCTGTGCCAGCCAGCGATGTCCTATAAACAACAGTGAGATGAGCAGTCGATGGTCTTGAAGCAGTGGTTAACAGCAGTTCAGAACTCCCAATGTATGTTCATCACAAATTCACGATAGCAAGCCAGCCCTTACAACCCCCAACATGAACATTTGTATTCCCAGGACTTGGGGTGGGATAACCGATTGGCACTGAATTATGGCCAGCTCAATGCAGACATATTAACTTGGTGAAAATGAACTGAGATCCGAATGCTTTACACACAGAAGAAGGATAGTTTCATCTCCCAAAACCGGTTTGGATGGATTCAGAGCATGTAATCTCATCCTTCCAGAATACCTGCCCTACCATCCTCCTCTTACGGTATCGAGCTGGTTCGTAAATGAGTCCCAGTGTCTTGGTCTCAACTCATTAATTAAGAAATACATCCTGGTGTCTGCCCTGAAATTTCAACTCCAAATTTGTGTCCTGTTATTCTGCTGCTTCGGTGCATCCGAAAGTACTGGTCTGGGTTTCCTCTTTCAATCCCATTTAAAATATTATACGCCTCTTATAATGTCCCTTCTGAGAGAGCTCCTTTCAAAACTCAAGAGCCCTCACTTCTAAATCGTTAGCTCATCAAATCTGCACTGGATTCTGGCCAGGGAGCATAGAGGTGGAATGAACATATCTAAATATCCACTCGTGCGTTTTGGGACCCCCTTTTTTTTTGCTTTAATTACATCGTTCTCTGTTGCAGAGGATATCACTCTGGGCTCGCAAAGAAATGTGACTGGTGCTCATCTGAAGTGCAGCACTCAAACCGGCAGGGAGATTTTCCATTGCCCTTTGTGTGTGGAGCTCCGCACAGCCACACCACGTGCAATGGAATCTTTTTCTTTTAATACGTCGGAAACATGGCCACAAAGCACAAAGCAAAGCTGGACAGGTGCCAGCCACGTTTCACAAGACGTCAGAATTCCCTTTGTACCTATTCCTCCTCCCCCACTACCCCGCAACACCACCCCCCCACCCCTCCTCCACTCACTCCCTGCTTCTGTTGAGTTTACTACCACACGCAAAACTGGCTGCCACATTCGCCTACAGAAACACAGTCACTACATTCAAGGTAAATCCTGGGAAGTGCTTTGAGGGCGTCCATTCCTCAGCATCAAATCATCATTACGGAAACGGCATCTCGGAAACCCTGGCGTTAAAATAAACCCCACAGGGATGGGATGTCCGTGAGATCAGAGGGTACAATCCAGGAGGTTAGAATAATTCCCAGGCGTCTTCCCGAATCACTGTCGCAAGTACACATGAGGTGTATTTACTAACTGCTGCGTGACCAACAAATAGCCTGTGACTTGATTGCCAACGCTGCCTGCTTGAGATGCGGGGTGGAACGCAAAGCCAACGCAGCATTGAAACACATCCAAAGCATCTTTTCCTTGCAGGTGAAAATATCAGCCCCCCCCCCACCCCCCCCCCCCCCCGGGTCACAAGCACTCTGTATGCTGGCGTGTCTGATACCCTTGTTAGCGGGTGGCTCTGTGAGATTTGTAAGGCTCCCTTTTAAAGTTCGCTGTATCAAATGGAATTTGACAGCTACTGCTCAGAAGAGAATGGTTCCCCACAGCAACAGCACTAAAATGACATTACTGTATTATCTGACTGCCAGTCCTTTCAGTTTGGCTGGCGCCCTGATGAGTGACCTTTCGAAACCATATGATACGAAAACCATCTCTTTCCAGCGAGCCGCATCAGGAAAAATAATTTTTGGAAAGCCAGCCAGACAGCGAGGTGTCGTGGTTGCAGTTTTTGCTTGGTGGGTGGGGGGGGGGGGGGGGAGGGAGGGGAGGGAAGGAGGGAGGGAGGGAGGGAGGTACTTATTAACAGGATAGTTTAAAAAAAATTCACCTTTTTTTTCTTATGGGATGAAAATCACACGAAGAATCCCACCCACGCCAACCGGAATTTCAAGGTCCGTTTAGTTCATAGATACCTTGGCTTCCCCTCAGTGTCGTTGGCAAAGGGAACCTAAACCTCACGGTTACCGTCGGTCGGTTAAGAGTTAAGAGACTCGCTCCCTACGGGAATGATTCGCAACAACGGTCCGCAAAAACAGTCACTACACTAGAGGGTGATTGCTTGTCGAGCAACGCAGTCTAATAAGGTGCCGCTGAAGCTCTTTGTTCCTTTCATTTTTCGTCTTGGGCCACACGTTTAGCGGCAATATGGCAGCGACGTAAATGTTACCACAGTCAATGAAAATCGCCCACACCGGACACGCACAGTCACAACCCTTTACCTTACACCCTGTGAAGCGCTTTAAGACATCCCGACGACGTGATAAGGTGCTGTGTCAAATGTGGCGATTATTCTTATTATTCAAAGGTTTTACAACTGCGCCGAATCATAAATAAATAAGTCTGAAAATACTTCCAGATTCTGCACTGATTGAGAAATAAAATAGAAATACAATCGTAAAAAATTATGGTTCTTCCAAACAACACCCAGGATTGCATTAACCCCTCTCTCCCCCGCCCGCCCACACACCCCCGCATCTTAAATTAACCGTCCATATAATGTTCTGCTGTTATCGCTCTGCGATAAATAAAATACAATTCCATTGGAACCAGGCGCATTTCTTACCCGTCGTTAAGCATTATTTCTCAAGTGGCATTCTGCCATCAAATGGCACTTTTTTAATGAAAAAAAACACATGGAAATGGTTATTGGGTGCAATAAGGGCGCAATGCAGGACGAGACTGTACGAGACAGAAGTTCTTGGGTGCAGCTGAACACCGGAGCTATTGTGTTTATCAGTCAGTGCACGAATGCTATCCTGGCAACTGCTGATCTATTGTAACTGTTACTGCTGTTTCGCTGTAATATCTACAAGGTTTTTGTGTGAGGAACCCAGACTCTTGTTTCAAGAGAGAGATGGTAGTAACACGCTCAGCATCTCACACCTCCTTGCACGACACGTGCTTGTAATGTACTCTCACTGATGTCACACATCCGTGACACCCCAAAGGCTTTGATCGCTGGTTAATATGCAATCTCCGCAAATCTTTGCAAAAGGAGGCACGTGCACAGAGGAACTCAGCGCTGACAGTGAGTTACGGCGTTTTTTTCGCTGTGAGCGAGCGAGATAATCCCAGAAGGAAAAGTCACTGCGGAGGGAGAGGTTTTGTTCATCCGAAGTGTACGGCCGGGAACTGTGAAACAGCAACATTTCTCCCTGGCTTTCCTGAAGTGGGTAAAATTGATTTATGATAATATATTTGTAAATAATTAGTATTATTTAGAACAACCATTATTATTATTATTTATACAGAACGATTATTGTCTGCAACAAGTGCCAATTTGTATAACTTGGTGGGAGGCTAAAAAGATTACCCCCTCCCGCACTTCTGTTTGTGCATGTGGGGGGGGGGGGGGGGGGGAATAAATGTATCATGTGATAATATCACCGGTGATGAAAATAGCACATTATCACATTTTTGCCCCCAATGTTTGACTTGTGCAAGATGCCATCACAGACCCTTGCTCGCCAGAAACGGACAGCTGCATACTCGCTGGCAATGGTGCTGCGTTCTGCATTTAAATAATTGGCAGAAAGATGGTGCATTTCAGCCATTTTACAACATCAATTACATAATCGTATTAGTGTATTCATCACCAGACCAGGACTCTGGCAGCACCCGTCAAGAGTAATGCCATTTTGTGCAAAGATCGTCAACTGCAATTGGTTTATGCTACCAAAACGATTGGGTATACAGTTGTTTTAATGTAATGATACACGTCTTCAACCCAAGTGCCTGATTAAAATTCCCGGTGAGTTCTCTCCTTATGTCGGAAACCCTTTCTCAAAAAAAAATTCTATTAAAGGGTCTCGTAAGCTCGTGTGACGATCACTTTAAGATCACGATACAACCCCAAAAAATCTCTGCTGGTTTGTCTCGAAACCAACATTAACTAATTAGTAATAATAGCAATGATCCTTACATTTGGGACAGTAGCACCTTTCACGTCGGGAGGATGGCTCAAAGCGTTTCCCATGATGTACCGTTAAGTGGAGTGAATTTACATTGCATCTACTTTTCCACGCTGCAGGATAGTAGCTGGATGACATCTTAACATGCGAAGCCTTTCTCCGAGGTCGGTGAAGATTATTACCAACCAGCAAAAGAACATGCTGAAACGGCAAGTAAGTCTGTCCTCAAAGAATTCTTGTTCCAGCCTTTCGGTCTCAGTGCGATCAACGATATCCGCTTTCACAAAAGGCAAAGAACAGGCAGCAGGTCAGGCAGCATCCATGGAGATACAGGAAAACGAGTTAACGTTTCAGGTCAATTCCTGCTTCCAAACCGGAATGAACGTCGTGGGGGCAAAAACAACAAAAAAATGAGAGGTTTCACCCCAAAGAAAGGCGACAATTGTGCCACGGTTAATAATAATAATAGTAATAATCCTTGCCTTTGATATAGCCCCTTATCACGTCTTCGAGACGTCTCAAAGCGCTCCTGAATGCGTCTTGGCGATGACAAGAAAAGCTCTGCAATACTTTTGTGGGCAAAAACGGCAACCGATTTGCGTACAGAAATGTCTCACAAACAGTCGTGAATTGAGTGACCGATTTTATTTATCTGTGGGGTGGGGGCGGGGGGTGGGGGGGGAATTGTACCCTCCGCAAAGGGTCACCAAATTGATCGGTGTTTAGCGGGGCGTTGCTGTGCAAATCGGCTTCACAGCGAAATCCTGTGAAGCGCTTTGAGACGTCGCGATGACTTGCTGAGGCGCTGGGTCAGCGAGACGATGCGAGGATCATTTTCTCGCGGTGTCAATCACCCTTAACGCGGCGTTTGAATCCAGACCCACACCACAGTGCCTCAACATCCACCGTAAAAAGAGAAAACTTGACCCGAAAGGACATTGGTATTGCTTTAGGGAATTTTTAGACGCTCTGCGTTAGGAACAGTCTACTCAGAAAACTGCTGAAACATTCTTATAAGCAGCCTCTGGGGTACATTTATACTGAGCGATATGCTGTATCATCAATTGCTTGTTTCTTGAGGTTTACAAAATACACAAAAACTTCCGTTCCAGGAACATCCGTGTGTTTTCGGTCCTGTTTCTGCACAGCAGGACTCACAGCTGGATGCAATTCCCTTCCCCCCTCCATCGCACATCATCTCTCCCACCCTCCCCTTTTTATTCCAACATCAGTGTCATGTATTAATAATAATCATAATAAATTATTAATAATAATAATAAATTGGTCACTTAATCCACGTCTGTTTGTGGGGACGCTGCTGTGCGCAATTGGCTGCCGTGTTTACGCCCACAAAATATACAGTCAATTTACTTTACAGTGTATCCTGTGAATGGGCTTTGAGGTGTCTCGGAGACGTGATAAGGCGCTACATCAGATGCCAGTGGTCTTATCATTTTATTATTACATTCAGCTTCAGTGGTTTTGTTCAACAAACACATCGCTCACATAGACAACTGAACTCATTGACTCGCTCCCCACACAGCCAAGTGGACAGACAGAGGCGGTGTGACGAGAGGGAACAGGTTCAGTCTTGTTGAGGACCACTTTAAGACAAGACGTCAGGAAGTGTGTCTTCACACGGTAACGAATGAACTTTTCCCGGGAAAAAGTGGTTTGAGGCCGGCTTGTGACGGGAATAAAATTCAGGAAGAGGAAAGGAGATCAAACAGGTTGAGCTGCAAGTGGGTGGGTTCTCCTCGGAACTATGCTGGCTCCAAGGTGACGTGCCTGACCATGGAACAACAGAATCAACTCAACCCTCTGTGGGAGTCTCAGCAGTACATTTCCTGAACCAGGAGAATCCGCATTCACCCCAGGGCACTGCTGATGACAGCACAGTCAGCCTGGCTTGTCAACAGGACTCGGAAGAGCAGACCAGTCGCCGGGAGCCAGGGAATCTTCACGCTCGGCATCTGTTAACCCCACAAGCAAAGGCATGAAAAGATAGGGTGGTCCTAATGAATAAGGAATAAGAGCGCTGCTCCGTGATTGAAGTTGAGATCTATTATTGGGATTGCGAGATCACAAGATTGGTTTGGATGGAGAAGATGCCTTCAGCCCTCCTGACCTCATCCCTCGAAAACACCCACCTTACCGCCTCCTCCACATGACTGTGTCAATCTACTTCTTCAAAGGAACCATGCCGACAGAGCTTTTACTCGGTATCTGACATAATCGGTGGAATATATTTGTGCTAGGATATTGTAATACACAGATATATGGGCAACCCAAACACCTCCCAACCCCCACACACACACACATACACTTAAACAACTCACATCAACCTCCCCCGTCCAATACTTATCAAATTCAGCAAAACAGACCTGGTTTACATTTGAAAACAAGCGTTTCTTCCAACAGTTTGCAATTCATTTAGAAGGAAAACTCATGCGAATGCAAATATCCAGTGTGTTCAGCAAATATAATGGGTGAGGTAAGGGGAGGAAGATGGAGAATTAAGCTCCCAGGGCGATCTTCTCTTGAATGGTTTCACTGCATTAAAATCACATGCAAATTATTGAACAGCCAGCAGGGTTATATGAAAGTGTTCCTCATTGTGCTCTGAGAATTCACTTTCTTCTTCTCTGTATTAACAGTAAAAGTCTTGGACTCTGATGATGTATTGCCTGTCAAAAATGATATTACCACACTGGAAAGCTGCAATATCAACACACACTCAGGAGACTGAATCACACCAATCTACTGAAATATACAACCTTTAGATTTCTACGAGACAATCTTCAGGTTGTGCGCTAAACATATAGTTATTAAAATTTAATCGTCGCTCCAGCAGGAGTGAAACAATTACTTGATTGACTGACTATTAATGAGCTCGGAGGCACTACTGTAACGAATTGTTAATCACAAATAACGCACAACTATGGCTTTCGGAAGCACAAGTGCTGTCTCTCCTCCAATACGATAATGATAATAATCCTTGCATTGCCACAGCGCCTTATCACGTCGTCGAGACATCTCAAAGCGCTTCATAAGATACACCCAAAGGACTGTGTAATGTGTGGGCGAAACGCGGCAGCCAGTTGTGTACAGCAATGTCCCACAAAACAGCCAAGAATTGAGTGACCAATTTCATTTGGGGGAATTGTTGTAGGCTTGTACTGGAGTCAAATTATAGGCTCTCATTTGATTTCAGATACGAGCTTCAAAAGCATTCAATACTTCGAATGTGATGGGGGCATGCTCATTAAATGCAAATCACAGTCACTCCACTTTGCATTGTATCCTGTGAAGCGCTTTGGCATGTGCAAGACGGCGCTATATCAAACGATAGGATTATTATTATTCTTAATCACATGGAATGCAAACCTTTTAGGATCCGGCGTAACCTTTTCTAATCAATCCACAAATGCCACGGCATATCGGAAGGATGATTTAATAATAAGAAGAATAATCCTTGTGTTTGGTGCCTTTCACCCCGCGAGGACGTCTCAAAGCTATTCAAAGGATTTACTGTAAAGTAGAGTGACTGTGTTTTGCAGGCATTTTGGTACTTAAAGGGCACAAAGCTCATTGACTGCCAACTTGGCTCAGTCAGTGGAACGATTTATCACCACCTGGGTTGGGAGGATGTTGGCGCAAGCTTCGTGCCAGGACTGGAGCTCATTTTCTGGGCTGACGTGTGTGTGTGTGTGTGTGTGTGTGTGGTGGGGGAGGGGGGGAAGATGGTGAAGCATTGTCAGAAAGGCGTATCTTTCAGACAGGATTCCACTTGCTTGTTCGAAAAGCCCTCCCGCCAGTTGCGGGCGGCGAGATTAATTGATCGTGGCTGTTCATGAGAGCGCGGGCTGACGACGAACACAGTCACTACAGCTGACAGTAATTACCTGCAAAGCGTTTGAGGTGTTCTCGACGATGCGACAGGGTGATACAAAATGCAAGTCTGTCCCGAAGTACCGGGAACTGATAAGAGTCTCAAGTCCCTGAGCTCAGAATACGGTTCACAAATGAGTTTCCTCCGAATTACATTTTCTTTGAAGCCAGGCAGGACAGCGAGAGAGGGAAAAAAAAGATTGTTCTTCATTCAAACCCGTAACAAAGTTTGATAGGAAACACAGTGCTGGAGATTTTTTTTTGAGCCGCCGAGAACGATACCCTTAGGCTGTTATTTCAACAAGGTGTCTGGATTGCCATTCCCACAGGACAGGGCTCCGAATAGCTCGCAAGACATCACCTTCATCACCGCTAAAGGCTTGAGTGACAGCATCGACAGGGCGAAGAGAGAAAAAAAATAAAGTCGATATTTTTTGTGTGTTTTTTTTCTCTCTCCCCATTCATTTTTTTGCAATTCCGGAGATTTCGATTTTGCCACTGAGAACATTCTGTTAGATCCCGCAAGCCGCACGTTCAGAATGAGTGCCGAAGAATGATGTGTTTTTGACACTGCGGGGTCTGTAGATTGTTCCTCGCAGGGGGTGTGATAAGGGTTACACTCCCTCCCTACCCGGAAATCTCTCCACATGTTTTCTTGAAATCTATTTCTCGAAAAATAGAGGGATTAGGGGATATGGGGATAGGGCAGGTAATCAGAGTTAGGTGAGAAGATCAGCCATGATCTTATGGAATGGCGGAGCACAGGCTCGAGGGGCCGAATGGCCTAACTCCTGCTCCTAATTCTTATGTTCTTATGTTCTTATGTCATCGAATAAAGAGGGCTGCTGGTGAACAGCAATGCTTTTCCGTGCAGTTATTTCACCTCGGAATTAGTCCTTGCAAATGTTATTGAGTCAAACCTTCGCAGGGTGAAGAATGGGACGTTTCGTAACAGATGCGACGTGATAATTATTGATTTGATAATCATCGCCAGCAAACCTGTTGTGAAATGTTGCATTTTTTTCTCTCCTATAGTCTAGCGCGGATTGAGATTGAGTGAGTTAGTGAGGGAAGGAGGGAGGGAGGGAGGGAGGGAGGGAGGGGGAGAGAGTCAGAGTGAATGAGTGAGCGGAGTGCGTGAGGGAGTCAGTGAGGGAGTGAGGGAGGGAGGGAGGAGGAGAGAGGAAGGGAGTCAGAGTGAATGAGTGAGTGTTGTGAATGAGTGAGTGAGTGAGTGAGTGAGTGTGAGTAAGTGAGCGATTGTGAGTGAGTGAGTGAGTGATGTGGAGGAGGGAGGGAGGGAGGGAGACAGACAGACCGTTTGGATTTACAAGGCACAAGTATAAACCAGACTCAGTTCGCAGTGTCTCCTGATGTCTGTACCCTGTGAGACAGACGCATAGGTTTGTTGAATGGATCTGTATCAGATTTACTGAGCGGCAGCCGTTGGGAGCTGTTCACATTCCGGGACTGTAAGACTATCATGGAGAATATCGGCGTTGGGTTTCAGATAACATTGCGGATCGGAAAGTCACAAGATTGCAAGCCAGGGGCGCTGAACCCTTTTCCGAGCCCGCTGTGGCCAGGCCCCCTAGCCCTGGCGGCTAGCTTGATCGTATTTGTTAATTTCTGTAATAATATCTGTTAATAAACAAAACAAAAAGCAAAAGTGCGCAAAAAAGCGCTCAGAGGGTTAATCCGCCGCACTCATTCCGCAGCCATCAATGGGTGGGGGGAAATGAAGTGAACAATCTACATTTATTTCAGCTTTTACGGAGGGTGTAAATGATCCAACTGCTGGAATAGGATTCAGCACGGTAATCAGACTTATCCCTCCAAGCACCAAACACCAGCTCCCGACTTACAGTTTCAGGTCGCGTGCGAATTTTAGGATTTTGTTATTGATTCTGTTATTCTGCTATTTTGCCCACCAACCGCACCCCCCCCCCCACTCTCACCCCGTCTACCCTCCTCCTGGGGAAGACGGAGGAAGCAGAAAATGTCATTCGTTTCAAGGACTAATTAGATAGATTTCTGCTAGAAAATAATACCTCGGGGATACAGCATAGCGTTCGGGACACGACATGTCAGGCGACTGCCAGGGTGGTGGGAGGCGAACTCGATGGACCCCTTGGTCTTCTTTTGCCCAGCAAATTCTTACGCGCTGATGGATCAATGCAACAGAGCGGTGACAGGCGATCCAAGGCACGGTTTCAGTACACTTGCTGTCTCCCTGCCCGATCGCACTGATTCCTGGCAGCGTCAGCGTTGCACTGAGAAGGAATCTGCGTTCAGTTCCCAGCCCAGAGTCAGCGCTTTAGCAGATTTGGAATTATGAAGCAAACCCGGCCAGCTGGTCAGATTGATTGAAAATCTGGGCCAAAACAGGCTTTGGGACAAAAGATATTTAGCAAATTAACACCTTCCGCAACAGATTTCAGAAAGGGTTTCGGGTGAGGTATGTCATTCCGGATTTTAACAGAGTCCGGGCTTGCCTGGCCCCGAGCCACAGTCATTAACTCCTTCACGGCTTTCTGGCTGATGCGTCAACAGCCGATTTCTCGTTCACTCCCACTTCATCCCTGAAGGAATGGGTAGGTTAACGTTTTCGAAAAAAGTGCAATCAATCAATCGATCAATCGATCAATCTCCCATCCTGTAAAAATCTCAGAGTGGAGGCAGATGGATTTGTCAATTTTTTTTCTATCCCTTTCCCCCCACCCTCTCCCTTCACCTCCTTCCTACCCAAAATTGTCCAATGGGCCTATTTTGCTCACCCGCACACCCCCACCCTCCCACCCCACCCCACCCCGCTACCCCTGCCCTACTCCCTCCTCGCACATTAACTCCCTCTCTCGTAGCGACAGGCAGGTTGGAGCGACAGACGGGGCTGACACTCCAACACACGACCTTATGAAGTCGAGGCACACACGGACGCCCTGAGATTAAGTTCCGTTTAAAACCGCACTCGAGTTGCAATAGCAAACCCCCCAGCCCGCCCGGGTGAACCGGGGCACGGACTCAGACACCAAACTACAACACGAGAGGCTGTTGTTGGTGGGGGGGGGGCAAGCTGCGTTCGTTCTGCTCTGTGATGGATGGATAGCATTCTCGATCGACATCGGTTAAATCATTCCACTCCAGGTGGTGGCCGGAGGGACGCAGTGTAAATCGCAGTGTAAGCTGCCGTCGTTATCGTCAGCGTGTGTTTCGAACACGTCAACAACAACGACGACGGCCACGACAACAGCGATGACGGCCACGACAACAACCAAACAATGTCTTGTTACATTCCAATCGCCGGATCATCAAGCCATCGGCACACGATTCCATATCATAATGCGCACATCTTTTTTCTTTTAAAAAAAACAATAGGTGAATAATGTGCTCAATAAATAGATGTCCTGCGTACACTCTCCTTGGTCACCAGTAATACACTGTGGTTTTTTTTGCGGCGGGGGGGGGACAATAACAGCAGATGCTGTATCTTGTTGGCATTTGACAGCACCAGGTAACTAACCATTGCCTAGGAATGCCAATTGCAAGACGGAATAGTCTGAACTGGGCTGTGGAATCAATCACTGACTCATTTAAGCAACTTATCTCTGCTCCAATCACCCAGCAATTCAGTTGCCAATATCGAAGCATAGTGTTCCTTCTGACATCTGTCCTATTTAATACCAAACAGATTCTTTTTTTTGGGGTGGGAGAGGTTTTAATCTTGATGAAAGCTTCAGCGTAGAAAGCAGAAACCACCACAATATTAATCCGTACCAAAGTATTTTATCCTGCAGACACCAATGTCAAAACCACACTCAATCCAAAAGGACTCCAAATACAAACCTCCAATAAAGTGGGGGTGAGAGTTGGGGTGGGTGGGGAGGCTGTTCCTTTAAAATAGATATTAGCAAATAGACGTGAAGTGGTCCTAAGTGTACCTTAATGAGAACAGGGTTAGACAGGTACTATGGAGTGCAACTGAGAGAGAGAGAGAGAGAGAGAGACAGTGGTGAGAGGCTGAGATCCACACATTCCCATCCCATACCCCTTTTCCAAGGCACCAAACTGGAGAGGCAGGTCCGGGGACTTAACGCAGTGAAAGGTAAAGCAGAACACAGCTTCAATTGCTAGCACTGTATCCGTGCTGTTTCCTCCTGACTACTCGGTGCGGCAGGAAAACCTGCCCAATCATTCGATCTCGGGATTCATTCATGATTCGGTGCCTAATTTTTTTTCCCCCCACTCCAGCCATCTACTCGGCTTTGCCTGACAGTCAAAATGTACCACAGTCCGCAGCCTCAAGACACAGTTACGCACTTGGCAGCCAAGGTCTCCTGTTATCCAGGCAGACTAAAAAGCAGGCTCCCCTTTCTCGAGAGCGAGAGAGAGAGAGAGCGAGAAAAAACACAGGCACTAACTACACTACACAATGCATATTACACACAACACACAGACACACACCACACACATACACACCACACACACACACACAGGGGGTCAATTCCCCACAGCCCACACATTACCATAGCGCACGGTTGGACCACTGCAGGGCTGAAGCCATCCCATCGCTCCAAAGAGACTCTTTTCCAGCAGAAGAAATAAATCCACTTTCATCTCATCTTCTTTCCATCACATCCTGCAGACTCCTGATGGGGAGGGAGAGAGAGAGAGAGGGAGAGGGAACAAGCTGAATGATATCAGGGCTCTCTCCCTCCCCCTCCCACCTCTCCTCTGGTCCAGACAGTTTTCTGATGAGGGGTCAAGCTGATTCTTCCCCCCCTCTCTGCGGATGCCAGGCAATCAGTTGTAGACTACAGACCCCCCCACTTGCCCATCTGAAGGAAAGGGGATCACTGCCAATTCTAGCTGTAAGCAGGCACACACAGGCACACACACACACATATTAACATCACAGGAGCATACCATATGTAGGTGGTACCAGAGGGGGAAAAACAAGACAGCAACACTGTGTGGAGACTCCACTCTCTCTCTCTCTCTCTCTGCATCTACACCGAACATCGTTTTCTCATTTTTAAAAGGCATTTCTCTTTCTACCTCTCTTTTTCTCTCTGTCTCTCTCTTTCCACCTCATTCTGCCTTTCGCATCGACAGTCCAAGCACATCAGGGAAGAGAATAGGGCAGTTACAATTGAGAACATAAAGCACCGCTGACACTTTTTATTTCTTAAACAAAAAGGGAATATGGAGTTGAATGCGTGAACGTGTGGGAAAAGGATTTTTGTGTGTGGGGCCAAGGGGGTGGTTGGTGGTGGTGGTGGGGGGGGTGGCGGTGGGTTGAAGTGAAATATTATTTTTCTATGAATTGAATCGAACACTGGCACGATGTAACATCTTCTCGTTTTGGGGTATATACGGTGGCGGTGGCAAATGTTTTCCTCTCCTCTCCCCCACTCACCCTCCCACCCCCCCACCCCCCCCCCCGCCACTCTCCGCAAACTCGATTCGCGGTGATGCGTTGGCAATGTCAAAAGGTGTTAGAAAAGAAAACAGCCAAACACATGTACACGTATATTGTGAATGGTGCCCATTCACCGGAATAATAACAGTCCTTACATTTGATTTAGGACCTTTCAGTCCAGGAAGATGTCTCAAAGTGCATCACGGCAGACACTGTAGATAATAATAATAATCAGAATAATAATCCTTGCTTGGATACAGCGCCTCATCACGTCATTGAAACATCTCAAAGCGCTTCACAGGATATATTGTCGAGTGAATTGACTGTATTTTGTGGGCGGAATCACAATCTGGGGGAGATTGTTGGCCAGGGTACCAGGAGAAACTGCCTTCTCTGAATTAACGAGAATCGAAGAGGCTCCAGAACCAGACAAACAGCTACGAAATAAGAATTATGTAAATGGGATGAAGTCCGCTCGCAGGTTTAACGCAATCGTCATTGTAGGCAGAGGCAAATTCAAAAGAGCTCGGTTAATCTCGGGTAATAGCTGACTGATTTGTTTTGGAGGATTAAATGACAGCGAGTCTCATTTTCAGCCTGGAAGAAAAGAGTAGCGTTTTCTAAGTCACTGATCCCTGTGATGAGAAATTAAGCTTCAAGTCATGGCTGTTCTCTGGCTGAGCTAATGCCACAACCAAACCGGTTGGATTTGCATGGTGACCTCACAACATTGGAGGGCAAACGGTAATATTCTCACAGAAAGGCAAAGCACAAACCTACATGGCTGAATCATTAAATGGATTAAGATAAGTGGTTTCGTCCTAACCTTATCCTTCCCCAAAAAAGGGTAAAGATAGAAGATTTGCCTGATCGTTCTTGTGGCTTTACGTGACAAATACATCATTCAGTTTCCGATGACTAATAAGGCATTAATGCAACAGGGGAGAAAAGGTTGTTCATTTCCCTTGGTTTCCAATTAAGGAGTCACTTAAGTAATAAAGAATGAAGATATCATTACGGGAGACCTCTGTTCCGAAGCGTGCTCAACTCCACTCAAATATATATTCGGATCATAAAGGAGGTCAACAGATCAATCAAGCGGATTTCTTGGAATAGGGTTAAAGGTGACGTTGCGCTCTGATTGTAATCCTCGTGCATGAAACCGGGTCAAAATCATCCGGTTGAACCCAGTTCGGACGCCTGTTAAAACGATACGGTTGATGAGCCGCCCCTTGGCTGAAACGAGGGAGGACTTTGCAGCCGCACGGCCGGTCAAAGCGCCTGTACGTTTCCTGGCATTGTAGCACTCAGCGGCGGTTTTCGAGGCGCTATTCCCTCGTGCAGGACGCTGCAGAAATCAAAGCCGATGTTGCCCTTTTAGCAGCAGAGCGTAACGGGGGGGGGGGGGGTGGGGGGGGGTGGGGGGTAGAATTCCACCCGGTTCTAGGTTTACTCTATTCTCTTAATGTTTAGAACATCCGGAATTTGGCAAATCTTAAAGAAAAATGACAACTGAATTCGACAAGTTGCTGAGTTCTGGTCTCCGAGATTCTAACGAAAAATACAGCGAGTTCGGAACCAGGGGACGCTCCTCCTCTTAGGCACAGGCATGGAATGTCAAGCTCTCCCAAGCCGCAAGAGCGATGACGTGTGTTTGTGGCGGTTAGGGGTGAAGTCTCGGAGCGCTTCACAGGCACGGAGCGGGAAGGCGGAGCGCGGGAGAGAGGAGGAGGGAGGTGGCCACAGGCGCGTTTGAAGAGGGAGCTGTTCAAGCGGGAATTGAAGAAGAAGAAGAACAACAAATTACATTTGCATGGCGCCTTTCACACTGGGAGGACGTCCCAAGGCACTGGACACTCAGGTGTTTGGGCAGTCAGGGATTAAAAGAAAGGATAGAAAGTGGGAGGAGTGGAGGGAGGATTTCAGAGGTTTGGTGGGGTTGTGGGCGGGGGAAGCGTTTGGATCTAAGGGCTCGAACACCAACAGATAGGGTGAGGGACGTGCGGCAAGCCTGAGTTAACGGAGCGGAGGAATTCGGGGGCAGGAGGAGATCGGCGACGAGGTGGTTCCAGGGTGTGGAGGCACGGCCGGCCGGGCGGGGTGGGGAAAACGCACAGTTTTACCAAGCCCTCAGCCCACGGGAGCAACTTCCAACCGTTGGCCAGCTTTTCCGGATTTTAACACCTACTCGAGAAGCAAAGGCTGCTTGTTTCTATACAAGGCACTCCACCCAGTGGTGCTGCCTGGCACTGCCGGGGCCTCAATCCGACCGTGCAACAGGCAATGCGGGCAGAAATAGTCCGCGGTTTGAAACCTAGCTCAGCACCGAGGCCGATCGGTCTAGCCGTCGTTTTAGCTTCGGCGCTCATTTCTCCGACCCGTCCCTCTCAATCCAACAACATGTGACATAAGGAGCAGCTATTTCCGCTGGTCAGGGAGTGGGTTACGGGTGGCTATTGATGTAAGATAATCACCAGAGCCCAAGGAGAATTTGTGGGTGTCAATTGTGGGTGTCAAGGAGGAAGTAGACGGGTACATGAAAGCCAGGGATTTGATGGGCAGTGTCGTTGGATGGATATCTTGCCTGAGAGCTGGTGCAGACTCGATGGGCTGAATGGCCTCCTCTTGCTCCGTAAATTCCTACGATTCCACACCAACAATAGCTCTCCCTGCCGTCGTCTGTTATCACATCGTCGACACGCTCACAGCGGAATGGACCGTCTGCATCTCTTCTGCAAACGTGCCTCTGAACCCAGGGGGTTCCCTCCGGGGAAAGAGACGCCAGGACATAAGAGCGACGCTCAGAGACCAGCGACACGGGGAGGGGAGGGGGGGTGGGTGCAGGTGGAAGAGGAAAAATATTCGGCAAAGAGACTTGAGCCGTGAATGGCAGACAGCACATCTTTTTTTTAACAGGAAGCCATCCTGTCCTATTAGGGAGCTGTCCTTAAGAATAATTTAACAGTTAAACACTAGTTCTTTGGCTAGTTATTTGGGGTGCCTCATTATAAGTGGAAGCAGTCTGTGTCTAATGAGCTCCAGCTCCTCACGTCAGGGATTAAGAGCAAAAAAACAAAAATCCTGGAGTATTTTTTTGGGTGACATCCTTGAACACTGATAGTTCCGTGTATTCCCCAGTGCAGTCGTCACCACCTGGATTGTCACTTAGCAGAGATAGTGATAACAGCGTGGTTGCCCTCATAACCGCGTTAATTCATTGTGATTACCCTGTGGACCTTGACGAGAGAAAGGAGATAAGACTTGAGACGGGCTTTGAACGAGGTGAGGGAGCAAGTCGAAGGGACATTTCATCCCGCCAAAGTATGAGATTGCCTTCACTGGGCGATTAGACGACTGCTTTCTCTGATGTCTGCTCATTATTTTACCCATTAACGGTGATGTCAGACAGCCCGATACAACATTCAGGAATCAGACGCTTTCCGAATGCAAAACCATGTCCATCCCAGCGGGAGGCCTTCAGCTTGTTCTCGACGGTATTGAGGTCGGACAGCAAATTGCAGTTAGTCGCTACTCATGCTCCAAAAGAAAAAGCCAATAAAGATCAATGGATGAAGTTCAACAAAGAGCAATTTGCAGCCAATGTACCGCAAGTAGCCAAGGAACGAATGACTAATTGCCTATGGGGGATTGTTAGCCGGTTCAGCGAGAGAAACTCTCTTCTCTTCTCCAATACGATACAAAGGCGCTGAACAGTCAGGGATTAGGATCCGAGCTGGGTGGTGGGAGGGTGGTGGGTGGGTGGGGTGGGGGTTGGGGTGGCAGAGCGGTGGGAGGGTGTTGGGATCAGGGAGGGTGGAGGCCAGATGGTAGGAGGGTGGCCGAAGTCACGGTCGAAAGAGGAGAGCCTTGAGGTGTGCCTTGAAGGAGGTGAGGGAGAAGTGGTGCCATTGGATCTTTAATGTCCAGCTGAACAAGCACAGACGGGAGCTTGGAATAACATCTCCTCTGAAGGATGGCACTTCTGAGTACGCAACACTCACCCCATCATTACACCGGAATATCAGCTACAATGGGCTCAACATTCCGATACGGGGCCCCAACATCTTATTCTTTGGATGAACCGAGATCCTGTCTGTCTGTTCAGGTGGACGTCAAGAAGGTCCCACAGCCCTATTCGAAAATAGAAGGGAGTTTCTCTCTCCTGGTGTCCTGGCCAACAAATCCCTCACACAAAATTGGTTGTTCACAGGGCTGTTTGTGGGATGTCGCTGTGCACAAAACTGGCTGCTGCGTTTCACCCGCAAAACACATCAGCTGCGAGGATTATTATGTTTATTATTAGTAGTAGTAGTGAAACCACCACATTGCGTGTGACTCAAGAGGCGAGAGCGCTACCAGCTGAGCCAGGCTGACACGTTTCAAATATGCTTTTGAAAGCAAAACAAGTAGCTGATGTAAAGTTGCTCACAGCTGCAGTATCGTTCTTTCCTGTTCTTTCATTGCGCCGTTTAGCCCATAACTCGACTTTCTTGCTGCCCCTGTAACTGGCAGCTTAGTTCCTGACTGGTGAAATGTGTGCTCGATGATTGCCTCAGCGATTTTTTTAAAGAGTAAAGTTGCCTGACCTGTACGAAAGCCTTTGATTGATGCCACAAATCCTCAGCTATTCTCCTTCACAGCAGCTAATGGTTTTTGACCCACACACACACACAGAACCCATACAGTGTGAACCGACATAACGGTTTGTTACAGCTCAGTCAATATTCTCACACTAAACTTTTCCTCGTACACACCGGGGTTTAATCTCCTTCGATTTAGAATTTCCGAGCTTGGCAGCGGGATTGTGTGCGGTTTTGTTTCTTAAAATGCAATCCACTCATTTGTGGAATTTTGGGGTGATTTCACTTATATTAGCTTATATTTACGACTAAGTCACTAGACCAGGGCGGTGGTGAAATCAAGTCATAGGGGACACAGGCTCACGCTGTCGAGGTCTATTTTAGATAAGAAACCGGGAAGTGCTTCTCTGCACAGAACGAATTCACATCGGCAGCATCGGGGAAACGAGGAAGAGCAGCAGTGGCGGCAGATTTGTTGCTGTAAACAGGAAGACGGATGGAGCAATGATAAGATTGTTTCAGTAAACTCTGTGACCTGTTGATATTTATCGAGAGCGAGTGTGGGGGTGGGGATGGGCAGGGAGAGGGGAATGAGATCCCGTTCATCCTCCAAAGAATGGCTTACGAACCGAGACCGCTTTTGGTATCTTCCGTCCATTTTTATTCTTTGATCGATGGGTTCGGTGGTAATGATGTACAATTCCTGATCCCGGTCATATCGTGCTTCGCAAGCAGCACACGTTCGATGTTTTAATCAGTCGTGGACTTTACTGAGGGTTAGAATTTCCACATGAAAGTTGGCTGGGTCATCGCTTTAAGAGGCAATTTCTTTTCTCTCCCCTTTTAGTTAAAAGGTCTAGCAGTGCGGGCAATGCAGGCTGCTTTTCAAAGATGATCAAAATCAGCTTTAACCCTTCCTGCTATCACCCAAGCGCTCTGTAGCAGGTGCGCACATGAACTGGGAGCCTTTCAAGCCAACCTTCAGCTTTGATGGCAAATGTTTTAAAAAAAAAGTTTCTCGGGCGCTTTGAGAAATGTCAATCTTCAATATTTTAAAATACATTAATTGGAGAAAGACAAGTCAGCGCGGAAAAAAAAGGTTGAGAAAGGTGTCAGCTTGGCTCTGCTGCTCATCTCAGAGTCAGAAGGCTAAGCGTCAAAGCCTCGTGTTGGGACTTTGAGCTCACAGTCCAGGCTGACATTCCAGTGCAGCGGTGGGGGTTGTGGCGAGGGGGTGGTTGGGGGCCTGGGCGGAGACTACTGCCTTGTCAAAGGTGCCATCCTTTGGATGAGATGTTAAACCGGGGTCCTGTTCGGGTGTTAAAGATCCCGTAGCACTGGTCAAAAAGAAAAAGGAATTCTGGCCAACAATCCTCCAGATAAAATTGATCAGTCACTTCATGACTACTCAGTGGGACGCTGCTGTGTGAAAATTGGCTGCCAAATACTACAAAATACATAGACGTTACAATTCACACAGTAAAATCCTGTGAAACGCTTTGACACATTCTCCGGATGCAAAAAGCCTGATGTCAAACGCAAGGTTGATATTAATGTTACATTTCAAGGTGTTGGGGTAAATAATAATCAGCTTTGCGTTTGATGGGGCGCCTTATCATGTGTTCAAGACGTCTCAAAGCACTTTACAGAATATGCTGTCAAGTGAAACGGAAAACACTGCAGGTGCTGGGAATCTAAAACAAAAACAGAAGTCGTCAGGAACACTCAGCTGGTCAGTTCCGACCCGAAACACTGACTCACTTTCCTTTCTCCATAGATGCTGCCTGACCTGCTGAGCGTTCCCAGCGACTTCTGTTTTTGATACTGTAAAGTGAATGGACTGTACACCTTTGTGGGTGAAATGCAGCAGCCAATTGCACATAGCAGTATCCCACAAACAGTCATGGATCGACTGACCAAATTTTTTTTTTATGAAGGGATTATTACCCCCCCCCCCCCCGGAAAAGTGATCCGCCAATCGACTATCAACTGGGTTCCTACTTACAGCCAGGTAAACAGCGGAGTGTGGAGTAAGGAAACTTGCCCAACATTTCACCCTGCCCAGGAATCGAACCCAGGTCATCTCGCCTGCGAGGCGAGTGCTCTGACCACTGAGCTACAGGACTACACGTGTACATACATGTTACAGGACTGACATGGGCCGCTGCGTTGGGGAATGAGCGTAGATTTCACAGTGAAATGCAAGACTCTTCGTCAACCGTTATATGTTTCGGAGACAGTCTTAGGATCACTCGCGCACAGCTTAGAATTAACTACACGGCACTGAGGGAATCACGTAGTTCAATCTAACATGTGGAATCTGTTTCCAGCCCTGAACAATGCAGAAGTTTAGTCCTGATTTCCCGCCCACCTTTCACAAACCCAGCAGGTGATCTGAAGGCTTTCAATCTCAGCATTTGGTCACGCTTGCAGTGTTGTTATTGATCGATATAGAGTTAAATGGAAGCTCGATACTTTGAAGGGTTAAACATTTGCACTTCTCTGGCTCACTCTGCCTGTCATTTCCACTGGAGAGAGAGAGAGAGAAAAAAACCCCTGAGCTAATCAGATGCTTGTGGATGTGTGATTGAACACTGCTGTTCATACCCCTTTCACCTCTGTAGTTCTGTATTCAATCGCGGTCCAACACCAAGGAGCTAACGACTCCTCGGAATCACAGGCGATGAGAGCTGCTGATAGTTTAAGTCCTGCCCCGAAGGACATAAAGATCCATAGCACAAAATTGCTCCTGTTCACACAATAAATGCGGATCAATGATTCTGCTTGTGCTATACATATTGTTGGTAAAGACCAGCCCTGGGCTGGGGATGTCAAGTGCGGTTGATAAAGGTGACTGACAAACACTAAAGACTCAGCTCTAAATGTTGAGCAAATTGCACGATTTTAAGGCAAGACATGTGCAATCTGTTTCTAAGTCCCGCTTGTGCGAGGGAATCTTTTCTCTTAATCTGATGCAGAGCGCCGCGTGCGAATCAATAATGCTTCAAGCCACCGATCCTGAAATTGAGAGCATTCGAATGACCTGATAGTTTGCCCCGAATCCCGTCGAGGGTTCTGTTGCCATGCATTCCGAATAGGCTTGCTCTCAGAGTCAGCCCTTCGCTCTATAACTCTCAGCGCTGTTCAGTTGACAGAAATTGACACATCGCTATCAATCCGGGTGATCAAACCTCCTGAAACCAAGCCCCTTATTCACGCTCAACTTTGAAAATTTATCGGGTTGGTGTGAAGGAACTTAAATCCATTTCCTGCCACTGTTCTTGAATAATAAGGGTGGAAATTCCATAATGATTGTGTTTTTTTGCATTAAGATAGAAATCGTAGGAATTTACAGCGCAGAAGGAGGCCCTTCGGCCCACCGAATCTGCACCAGCTCTCAGAGCAAGATGTCCATTCAGTCCCACTCACCCGCTGCGTATCATATCCTATCCTGCTGCGTTTCGCCCACAAAACACACAGTCACTCCACTTCACAGTATATCCTGCGTAGCGCCTTGTGACATCTCAACGACGTGATACAGCAGCTGTGCCTGCCTGAACGTTGGCCTAATGTGCTCAAAGTCCCGACACGGGTGCTCGAGCCCACACACCTTCTGCCCTCGAGGCGAGAGCGCTACCCACCGAACCAGGTGGGTTCGTGTGAGAGACACCGTGCCATTCACACTCAATAGCAATGAGAGGCAGCTGAAGCTGTTCCCAGCAGGAATCCTTACACACATCCTGCATCGTGCGGCAGTCTGTGCGTCGCAGGGAACAGGAGCTCACTAGCGCACGGTTCACCAGAAGCAAGATCAGACACTGCTTTAAGTCAGTGTGATCCACCAACTTCAAAAACATACCGCAGGCTGAATCTGCATAAGTTATAAAAAGTTTTACTGATTGCTACAACCTTAGAGGCAAATGAGACACCTCTGAGTTCAGAGGGTTTGTTCATTGGAAACCGTTTGAGCTCCTTGCACAATTTAACGTGTTGCGTTTCCTCCCGACATCCATTTCAACTCAATCCGCGTCACACAACTGATTGGGAGCCAGAGATGGGGGGGAGATTTTGGGTGGAGAGCGAGGCTTAATGGTTGTTTTTTTTAAGGCGGGTGTAGCACAGAGGGAAAGGGGAGGTGGAAAGATCTGGAGGGCAGTGTAGTGGTGTGGTGTGTACAGGGGACGTGAAGCCGGGCTGACACCAATTCTACTCTATTTTGTATCTCAGCCGATCTGTTCAGACCTGAAGCCTTTCGAAGTCAATAAAACGAGTGCCTTATCCAAACCAATACTGGGGATTGGGATGGTACGGTGGGTGGGTGGGTTTGGGGAACAGGGATTGGAAGGGTAGGACAAGGTGTAAACAGGGTCTACCGGAAGGTGCAACAAACACTTTAGAGAACACAGCATGGCGATAATCCAACACATCTGATCGAGTTATAAGTGCATGCATAATATAATAATATACAATAATCCTTGCATTTTATATAGTGCCTTAAAGATGTCTCAAAGCGCTTCAGGGAATATACTGTAAAGTGAATTGACTGTATATTGTGTAGGCAGATACGCAGCAGCCAATTACTCACAGCAGCGTCCTACAAACAATCGTGGATTGAGTTACGACATTTTTTTTAAAAGGGATTATTACCCCCGGAATAGCAATCCGCCAATCAACTAACAACCAGGTTCCTACTTACTCTATGTAAACAGAGGTGTGTACAGTATGGAAACTTGCCTAACGTTTCACCCTGCCTGGGAATCGAACCCAGGTCTAACCAATACACCGCACGATTCCACAGGGATATCATTATTATCAGCAGATAATTGCTCATCCATGGCTTTATTCATTATATTTGTATAAAATATATATAAATATATTCTTGAACACAACGTGTTCAAGGATTAAAATTCTACGAGCAATAAACTTGCGATTCAGAGGCATTTTGCTGAGAATGAGCGAGACTATATTATTAACAGTAAATTTATGCAGCATGAAAATACGTGGCATTATTAAATCAGGCCCCAAAACTCTTAATGCTCGGCCAGTAAAATATGGTTAATAAAAATCATCCTCGAGCACAATTTTGCGAATATTGAAGGTATCGAGGGGAAATGAATGCAGAGGCAATCAATTCCAAATAATCGCTCCGATACACTTTCAGAGTTCTGGCCGCAGCAGTCAATGAGTTTATGGCCCTCGGTTTCTTCAAGGGACAAGTATGATGCTGAGCACCTCGCCAGCTCTTACTCGGGGCTGGTTACAGACACGTGTGACTAGTATCAGTGGGTGAGTTTGTGCGTTGATGTGCAGAACGCTTAATATAGTTGCGGGCACGCGGGATCTGTAACCACTACATCACGCAATCGCGTGATCAACCGACCGCCAGATCATACAATCACGCAATCACACGATTGCTAGATGACCTGGTCACCAGTCCACAAGATCACGAGATTGCATCATCGGTTTGGACGAAAAAGACCCTTCAGCCCATTTGACCTCATCCTTCCAGTATACTCCATCCCACCATCTTCCCTTCACAGCATCGAACTGTCTGTAAACGAGTCCCATTCCTCTGGCCTCAACCATCCATTCTGCCAAACCTAGTTTCAGGTTTTGGCTCACTTAGGTTCAGCTTTGAGTTCATGTTTAAGCTCTGCACTGTTTACATCCCTTGCCCCAAACCCCCACTCCACCCCCCCCCACCCGCCCAAACCAATTTCACTGAATTACAGTGCCACGCTGATACACGCTCAGTAATCTCCATAGAACTTTGCTATCCTCTTCTCTGAGGACAATCTGCCGCCAATGTCCAGTGTGATCGCCACGTAGAAGGCTGGAGTGCTCTCACGTTCAGTGGCTAATCAAGGTTCGGCTGCATTCTGACAAGAGACCCACATTCTATAGTAAATGTATTTTAGTCAAAAGCAAAGGTAATACAATACAGTTTGGTTATTTATTCTTTCTAGTCTAAATATCAATTCAAGGCGAGACTGTTTTCCTGCACAAGTTGGATATGCTCCAGTGTCTGCTGTAATTCCAGACCTCTTTTGAGTGTACAAGGTCACTGCCTTATTGTCCAAACCAAACTTTGGTCTGTATCTCCGAGTGCATGTAGCAGGGATAAAGCACTGATGTCGTCTGAGGGTTAAAAGTAGGGAGAAGTGACAACTTAGAATCCCGGGTGACAAGTGAAGTCCCATGTGAGGTACTTGAGAAGCTCTTTCTGATACTACACCAGCAACAACTACAGCAACTTGAATTGATACATCGCCCTTCATGTGGGGTAGTGTCTCGGAGCGCTTGAAAGTGGAGGAGCTTGACACCGAGCCAGGGAGAGAGGGGAGGTGTCCGTAGGAATGGTCAACGAGGAAAGTCTTCGAGTGTGATCTAAAAGACTGATAAGCAGGGAGCGAGGCGGAGGGAGTGAGGCAGGGTGTTCCAGAGTCTTGGGGCGTAGCGGCTGAAAGCACGGCCACCGATGGTAAAGCGGAAGGGATGAGGCACGTGCAGAAGGTCGAAGACAGATTTCAGGTTAAAACCTATTTGATCCAAGTTATATTCACCTACAAAACACCACAGTCATTACATAGAGACTCAAAGCACATTTGCTATCAATGCTAATGTACATATATACACTGCTTAATGCGACTTCTGGTATTGGTCTCTAATCAGCTCATCAGTTAAACTGACTTTATTCCTACGTATCCAATAATGCTTAACAGTTAATTCAATCACAGGTTTCTGCTCTTCATTTCTACTCCAGATGTTTGTCTGATGAGAGAGACCGAGGGCTTAGTGGTGTATCATTATTCTCAGAATCAATCTAGATTCTCGGGAATATCTTGTACCAACACATTAATGATAAAAGAAGAAGCAATTCATAAAGGAGAAACTCCATTTAGCTTCCAGCTTTGTACTTCTCAAATTACAGAGAACTGCTTTCCTGAACTTTAATTGACTACAATAACTCAGAACCCAAATGAGACAGTTCCCCCTCATCTGATTTAGTTCCACTCTTTTATCAACGAGTGCTGAATAGGGTAGAATTGGTGTCAGCCTGGCTCAGTTGGTGGCTCTTTGTGGGACATTGCTGTGCGCAAATGATCTGTGCTGCTGCGTTTTATCCACAAAATATGCAGTCAAAAACACTTTGCAGTATATCCTGTGAAGCGCTTGGAGACGTCTTGATGACATGATAAAGCGCTATATCAAATGCAAGGATTATTATTATTATTATTATTACAGCACCCTCGCCCCACAAAGTCCACGCTGAGACTCCTCCAACGCAAAGTTGATGGAGCGTTGTATCGTTGGAGGTGCCGTCCTTCAAATGAGACGTTAAACCAAAGCCCCATCTAACTGTTTGGGTGGGCGTTAAAGATTCCTTGGCATAAATCAAAACACTTTCTCTCGGTGTGTGTCCGCAGATAATTGCAGACTTGCCTTAAGTATTGGGCCCAGTGGCCCGCACATAGTGGGAACGAAATTGAGAAGGCCCGAACTTATATCATACAGTAAAACCTTATAGCAACCCACACAAAGAACACTTTAATCCCTTCAATCTGCAATAGATCTGAAAGCAGGAGTCAAAGGAGCTTAGTCTAATCCACCGACTCCCGCACCCGAAAGCTCGGTCCGCACCCACTCGATGCTGTGGTGGGTCCGATCTCCCTTTCTTACTCCTGAAAACGTTAACTGGTAATTCCTGCAAAACACTTATTTGTCTTTATTTCAACATTTCACCATCAGAGGTATGTCAGAGGCTGGCTTCATTATGTGTAGCAAGACTGAAACGAAAGCCACGTCCCTCACATTAAGAGCATTACTGAGTTTAATGTAATTTCATTTTAATGTGGATTTGGCAAGACCAAAACCGCATCGAGATGATGGATTACCGCTGTGCTTTGCTGTTTGTGTATCTTCTCTTCTCTTCTCTTCTCCCCCGTGCCCACAAAGCTGTCTGCAGTTGAAGTACGATATCGTAACCCAGTAACGCCCTCATCGGCAGCAAGACAGAGCTCGTTGATGCCGAGACATCAGAGTTTTCAGGAAGGGGGTAAAAATTGAACCGAAAAGCACAAAAAAATGCACGAAACCCCCCCAAAAAAGAGGAATGCGACCTTTTATTCTTAGGTTTTCTTTCACTAAATTTAAATGGTCAGACCGAGCTTTACAGAGGTAACTGGCAAAGAAAGAGTGACACACACTTGATTAGCTTCAATTCTAACAAGGGGCATAATGTAAATTATCCACAGTTTCGTCCACAAAATATACAGTCCATTCACTTTACAGTATATCCTGTGAAGCGCTTTGAGACTTCTCAAAGACGTGATAAGGCGCTATATCAAATGCAAGGAATATTAAATATTAGGTCGGCAAGAACATTCCTCACTACCCCAGTGTGGTATTTTAACAGTATTTTAATATTAAATTGCTATTTACAACGAAGACTGAAAAAATTAGGCAGCGTTAGTACAACTTAACTTTAATTATGGAAATGTTAAAGTGATATTTGAATTAAAACCGGCTGTATTCTCAAAGATTTTATCTCACTCCCAAGTTGCTGCTGAGTAATAAAACTTTGCTAGCTTTTGATGAAAAATTGAAGCATTAATAGGTTAGGTACACATTAATGCTTACACCATATTTGAGCAAGCAGTAATTAAGAACTTTACAATACTCCTACACACGCATTGTCTACCCTGCACTCAATACATACTTTGATCTTTACTTTAGCCTTGGACCAACAATGAGCAACACTGTGAATAGAATTTGAGTGCATTCTGCAGGCAATACAATTCGCACAAAAAGGTTCTTTTAAAGCAGACTGTGTTCCAAGTACAGGGTGGAAAGAAAAAGAAAATCTTTTTTTTCTTGACTGAGAAGGTTGCCCATTGTTTTGTGCAGATTGAAACCATCGGAGAATAATCAGTGCATTTAATTGCTGCCTAATTTTTCATCATGGTGTTTTTGCCATGGAAATGCCAGCCGCGTAAAGTGCCGCTCGAACAGGGTTATTTAACTGGTGTAAGGAGTTCAATGGTCATTATTTTTACTTTATGGCGTTGAATACCAATTGGTTTCAACCTGCACCAGCCATAGGAAAATCCCATTACGTTCCCATGATTGGCAAATAGGTAACTGATTCTATGAAGTGCTTTTCAAATTCTGTAATGATAATAATAATAATAATCCTTACATTTGATATAAATCACTTCAGCGAGACAGGTCAAAGCGTTTCGCAGGAAAGTGCCGTCACTGTATTCTGCGGACAAAATTATACATTAATTTTTGGGTTAATCGGTGTCTGACATGAGCGGAAACCCACCACCGTTCCTAAAGAGTATCCAAACCAGGATGGGAATTCCATTCATCCGTCTCACCTACTCGAGAATAAGAATAAGGTGCACGATATGAATTTAATCTCCAACTGACTTATCGTTTTTTAGGAAGGGTGGGAGCAACCTTTTTGGGGGTATATGATGCACATAACGTTGCTTGCAATGTGTCTTCCTAAGGGGAGGACAGACCAGCAACCGAGGACCATGAATGGAAGAATGGAAGTGTGGAGTCCTGTAGCTCAGTGGTTAGAGCACTCGCTTTGCAAGTGAGAGACCTGAGTTCAATTCCAGGCAGAGGGCGAAACCTTGGGCAAGTTTCCTTACTCCACACAGAGCCTAATAATAATCCCTCCAAAACAAAAACAATAATAAATTGGTCATTTTCAATCTACGACTGTTTGTGGGACATTGCTGTGCGCAATTGGCTGCCGCGTTCGCCCACAAATATACAGTCAATTCACTTTACAGTCTATTCTGTGAAGCGCTTTGGGACGTCCTCCCGACGTGAAAAGCGCTATATCAAATGCAAGGATTATTATTATTATTATTATTAAGAAGATTTCACGCGAGACAAAACTGGTGCAAATCCCATGCACAGGGTTAAACTGCTCCGTGTGTAGGTGCAAAGAGCCAGATGGCACTCCGTTGACCCTCGAAGAAGGTAATAAGCGAAAGGATCTGAACCAGACAAGAACGCTTCCTTGCCTGTGGTCCAACATACCGACTTGATCCCACTATTTGGACGCATTTGAAAGAAATCCTGCGCTTTTGTGAACCTGGCAGAAGAGCTCTTAAAGCGAGCTGGTCCTCCAACCCTTACAGATCCGTTCCCGTGGGATTATTTACCAAACAAATTGTGTTCTCATGTTTTTGCGAGTTATTTTCTAAGTTAACTGGGGTTTAATCTGTTGCGATCAGTCAGCTTGGAACACTCCCCTCCCCCCACCCCCCCCCCCCCTCCACACGCACTCTCGATTCAACATATCAATACATCGATAAGTTCCTTCAGCAGTTCACGGTTCCGGTGTGTTTTGAGTCGAAGTCGTAACGCGCACGTGCTGAAGGGGTTAGCCAGAGATTAGCGAGTAACGAAGAGAACTGGTAATGAAACCAAAAGGAATGAAACCACAGACAACTCGCCCACAACAGTGTCGGGAGACCTGAGTCAGCAACTGAAGAGTGAGAAGGAAGGAGCTTGTTCTCTCAGACGTTGTTTCAAGGAGTCATGTATCTTCTGTCTAAAGTCAACCAAGTCCTCGACTTCACGTCTCCAGAGGACGATTGCAATAAAGATTACAAAGACTTTGTAATCAAAGACAAAAATTGCATTGTGAATTTGCTCTCGACCTGAAAGGTGCCGTGTCAAATGGAAGGGCTATTATGACTATTTATGCGACGTTAAGTTGAATTTAGAAATCAGTTGTGCCGTTGCTGTCTTGCATTGCAGTTCACGGGCTGCTGCTTAACAACAACGACGACGACAACAAATTGCACTTGTGTAGCGACCTTCACGTTGGAAAGACATCCCCGGGCGCTGGACAGTCAGGGGTTCGGGACCCAACGCTATAACATGTTGATAGTCGTATTGTTCAGGCAGTGCCTGAGTAGATACTGGAGATAGAATGAATGACGTCGGGTCCCAGCCTGAGGTAAGCTGAGAGTAAATGGTATTTACTGCTGCTGACTCCCAGGCTGTGCCTGCGTCAGTGCTTTTCGAGTTGGTCGAAGCGGATTGGCTCCAAAGCCATAATAAGCTTCACCAACGCACCTGAACCTGAATCCCGATCCATTATCTCCCCTCCTGCCTTGGCAGGGCTTCTGTACCATTGCATTCACTGCCGTGAGTTGCTATGGAAACAGCAGAGCGGGCAAAGCAACGGAGGATGGGTGCAGGTGAGCTCAGGAGGCACACTGGACCGCCCGACTCTCTCTCCGGCCCCTCACGCAGGGGCGTGAGGGGCCACCACCCCCCACTCCACCCCACAGCGCACCACCCACTCACCCACCCACAGTTGGTAACAGGAAAATCTTCCTCGACCTTCCCCATTTCAGGCTGGGAGGGGGGGGGGCAAGATACAAAGCCGTTCACGTCGCAAGGATGTCTCAGCGAGTTTCACAGGATCTAGTGTGAAGTGTAGTGACTGCGTGTTTTGTAGGCAAAACGTGGCTGTCGATTTACACGCAGCAATTTATGTCCCGCAAACAACCACGAGTGAGTGACCAATTTTATCCGGGGGATTGTTTGGTTCAGAATAGGCAAGGGACGGTGGGAGAAACTCCCTTCTCTTTTCCAGGAGTGTCTTCCACCAACTGAACAGGCACAGACTGTTTAATGTCCCATCTGAAGGATGGCGTCTCTGACAATGCAGCTTAAGCCCCCACCCCCCCCACCACCACCCCCACCCCACAAGCACTGTCGGCCTAGACTGTGTGCTTCCAAAGTCCAGAAGTGGGGCTTAAATCCACAGCCAGGTAACTCAGTGGCGAGAGTGCTACTGACTGAGCCAGACTGACAACCTCGGTGATTTGGGAGTTGGGAGAATATTGCAGTGCATTTGAACGGAAAGGAAGCGTGTAAGTGAACACTTGGGGGTGAGAATGGAATGAGTGCTTCTATTTATACTGTGTTGTCTCTTCATAATTGCTCTCATGGAAACAAATGCCTCACGACAGCTTGAAATGGTCACTGCTTCAAGCTGTGAACGGAGAAATAGATTTCCTTTTGGAAAAGCTGTTTTGGAGACTTGTGGGGAATAATGAACCGAAGGTCACACTGGAGGTCCTCTGGCTTGGTGTCAGGAGTTTTTGAAACATCAGAATGACTTGCGGTTTCTGGCCAATAATCCAGATGAGTTGGTCATTCGCCTCCTGGCAGTCTGTGGTGGATAGCAGTGGGCAAATGGGTTGCTACGTTCACCTACAAAATACACAGACGCTGTACTTTTCTGTACCTACGTGGAGGAGAAAGGTGGGGTGCTATTCAGGGGGGGTTTCGTCAGTTTCTGCACCAGCAGGGAGCAGTGGTACAGACAATTGGATTCAGTTACCCAACGCAATTCTTCCCACTGAAGGATTGGCCACTTGCGATGCCATTACCCTTGGGCATATCGCAAGATAACTGGAAGTGTATTACCAGCATCTTAATGTCCAGTATTGATTATGTGTCATCTAACAAGATTCCATAGGACAAATGTGGCACCGTAGGAATTTGGTTGTGAAATACTGCACTCGTACCAGAAGTGAAAACATCACATCCCACCAATCTATATTTGTAGCTAATACGGTGCAATGAGCGTGGATTGAGGTACCTTAACACCACTATGACTCCTTATTATTTCAGTATTGGATACCAGAGAGAGAAGCAAATCAATGGCAATAGTTGCCAAGTTTTCCTAACGCTTTGTTTGTAAACAAAACAATCCTTCCCCCTCGTTGCTGGTAAAGTTGGTCACTCACTTCATGCCAGTTTGTGGGGCATTTGCAAAACACAGTCACTACGCTTCACAGTAATCCCCTGCAAAGTGCTTCAGGACATCCTCCCGACCGGATAAGGCGATGGATCAAATGCAAGGAACATTATTACCAACAAAATCTCAATGAAATTCCCGGGGGGTGGGGGTGGTGGTGGGGGAGGGGGAGGATGAATAAATTTATTTGGAAATCTGATTTCATTTCAGGAAAAAAACAGAAAATCAACCCAAACAGAAGGCAGATAAAGTCAACACCTGATTGAGTTTAGCAAACGTGCTCTGTAAATTGTATTTAGTCTCGGAAATTTGCTTTTTTTTTGGGTTCCTGGATGGTATCTTGCTTTGATACATCATGACAAGGCATCAAAACCACAATATGTCGAGATCATATGCTTGGTGTCACCTTTAGCTATCTGCCGTAACACAGATTTATGACAGGATATTTTGCCAAGCAGCAGGATCTGCATACTATTTCAAATAGCGAGCGAGAGAACCAGCCTGCAGCTAAAACAGGCTCCGCGCTCAAAAAAATGGCAATTTTTTTTATCTTTGCGCCTTACGAAAAGGGGCGAAAAAAGAAAAGGAAATGATCGTACTTGACTTGAAAATGCAGTGTTGGAAAAAAAGATGAGGTTTCATTACGACGGATTCCCATATTAAAAAACTGCAGAATTTCAGGCTCCAGATCTAACCCTCTCATCCCTTCACTTTCCTCTCCTCCCCTCCCCCAGCTTTGGTAGCATAATAATCACGATAATAATAATCCTTGCATTTGATGTAGCGCCTCATCAGATCTCTGATACGTGTCAAAAGCGCTTCACAGAAATCACAGTGAATCGACTGTGTGTTTTGCGGGAGCAGCCAATAGCGCACAGCAGTTTCCCACAAACGTGATAAGGTGCTATGTCAAACGCAAGGATTATTATTATTATTATTATTGTTATTGTTATAATAATAAGTGAGTACGATTAAATCTTTATAGGAGGGCTTTAGTCAGGTGTGGAGTGTCCAAAATGATAAAGGATAAAGTACCCAACTCGGTCTTAATTTGCAGTTCGCTGCTGAAACCTGAAACTCCAAACCCGTTCTGTAAGGAATGGCCTCCTCAGCCGGACATCCGGCTGGGACTTCACATTTTGTGCTGCGATTTGCCGCCGGTGGATTAGATGTTACGCTCTTTACTTCCAGTAGAGGGAGTTCCACTGAACCGTCCGTGAGGGTTTTGGAGGGAGCTTCTTCAGGTGACATTGCCCGATGGTACAATTCAGTGGTTTGGAATCTAATAGGATATTATAGATATATTTCGATTCCTCTGGGACTTGTTTCGGGCGTGGAAAAGTAGCCGCCGTGCAAGCCTTCACGTCTTCTTGAAAGGAACCCACAAAATCGTTGCCAGCTGCCCCTGGCTCAAGGTCTCGCAGCCCTTGAAAACTCAATGAGTGCTTCTCGTGAGCACGGTCCAAGCCTAGGAATTTACAGCACATCCATCACGCCTGAGCAGGTTCCCTGAAAGAGGTCCCCATTAGTCCCATTCTCCTGTCCTTTTTTCCCACCTCACACCCTTTTGTGTCCCTCCTTTTTGTCCGTGTGGACACAGCACGAAATGGACATTGCATTGGCGCGTCAGCCTCGACCTGCATGGGTTCCAAGTCCCAACCTGGGGCTTGAACCCACAAACTTCTGACTCGAAGAGCTACTCACTGAAGCCAGGCTGACACTGGAGGTATGCAGGCCACTGAACGGCCATGCCGGATGATTTAAGGCAGATGATTGGCGATCATATGAGGCTTGAACCAGTCTTCCTCCAGTGATCGCAGCGACAAGACACCAATGGAAACCCTCTCCCACAGGCAGAGCAGGCAGGCTTCATTCACTTTGTTTTGAATGACTGCGGATTTGCACATTTTAGCATTTCTTACACACAAATACAATGAGCAACCCAGTAAGTAACACCTTGTAATCTCCTCAACCCTCACATCATCAGGGATTATAATACCTTTAATGTGTAACCCACAACAGAGCCAAGCCACGCTGAGAATGAATCCGGCTTTTAATCACATTAAGGAGTGCTTGCACTTCGAAATGAATCATATTTGTGAGGTTAAAAAAAAATCGCTCTGCCAGTTTGACAGCCTTAGTCTGCTCTCTGCAGGAACAGAGATACTCCATGTAGGTTATTGGGTGAGCGAACGACATGACTGTGAATGACTGCGTATCATAAGCTGCTCCCCCCACTATATTTTAGCTGGAGGCTTCAGTTACACTGTGTAAATACAACTGGTGCTAGCATTTCTACCCAGTGCATGCTTTCAGTGTCAGCCTGGATCAGTTGGTTGCACTCTCTCCTCTAAGGAAGAACGTTGCGGGTTCAAGCCCCCCACGTCGGGATTTTGAACTCATCTCCTCTGGGCTGACCCTCCAATGCAGTGCTGGAGACGTGCTGCACTGTTGGAGGTGCCATCTCTTGGATGAGATGTTAAACCGAGCTTCCTTCTGTGACTGTTCTGGTGAGCATTAGTCATTCACTTTCTGACTGTTTGTCGGGCCCGGCTGTGTACAAAATTAATGTTCGCTTACAAATACGCAGTCACTACACTTGACCGCAACTAACCGTGCAATGCTTTGAGCATTTGAATTTTATACGCACCATATCAAATGTAAGACTTATTATTATTATTATTGCAATGAGCACACAGAGGGTAGGTTTAGCATACAAAAAATGGCTTCACTCCCTCCTCATTTTTAATTGATGCCAGAAACATCTGCTTTTGTGGTTGGAAAAGATCCTCGTATCTCCTCCCCGGCCCAGTTAAAGTAGCAAAAGCATTTTTTGAAATAGAAAGCAAAGTTCCCATAAACATAACGTGCCCGACTTTGAGCCGGAGACAAGTTTGGACGTTGGGGAAGTTGGGGTTGAACCCACGACCCACTAACACAAAGGCGAGAGTGCCACCGACAAGCCAGGCTGACGTACATGACACCACACACGCAACTGTTCCCCTCATATATTTTTTCTCTATTTGACGCTGATAAAACCTGCCGTGCATCCCAACCATTTCCTGGTTCTATGAGTACCTTTCACTTGGAGCGATTAACGATTTGCAACATCATTATCCCGAGTTTATGGTGAAATAATGTTTCAGCAAATTAAGTTGAAGGCTATGGTGACCACTAAATACTCTATAACCCTTCTGATTCCATCACATCCACCCACACCGAGGTAGCTTGAATTCTGTTATTTATTTTTTTTTGGGGGGGGGAGGCGAACACTTGGAATTTTTGTTTAAGAAATTGAGGGCAAAGATCTTGAAGTCGATCTGTTCAGAAACAATCAAGTGAGAGAAAAATGCTTTCAAAGCTAAGGCTGCGTTTAAGAATTTTCCAAATCCCAAAGCTCTGTGAGTCTACATAAATAGAGCAACTCTAGACCCGGGTGGAATTTCATCCCGTTGGTGCTTATTCATAGCAGGGATTAAAACTGGAACAAAAAAATGAATTATTAATGCGTTCTGAAAAGTTAGAGAATGGTAATGAGCCAAAGATGGTCCACGCGAAGAGACTGTAAATCCAGAACTGTGCTGGGAATATGACGTTGAGAAATTCAGCATTAAAGTAGAATTTTGTGAGCTTTCCCGCTCCCATTGCCTGATTTTTAACAGCAAGATCAGTGATTCGTTGCCTTATAATATTAATCCCTTGCATTTGATACAGCGCATTATCATGTCTTCGTTGCGATCTCAGCTCCTGTTAACTCTACAAGCCAAAGCTCTAATGGCTCGGGTGGTCCTAGCTGGGCAAGCGGTGGGAAGCTGAGCGGTCTTTGGTTAGACTCTAATACGCACTCTAGGGTAGCTAAGCCTAGGCTCTTGCATCCTGCACCTACTACTCTCCCCCGATGGGAAAGAGCGTGCATTCCATTCAAAACACAGGAATTTCCAGGCGTAGGTGGCATACGTGGAACTATCAGTCTGGGTTGGATACTCTTAAGCACGGTGATGGGTTCCCGCGTGTGTCAGACAGCCGGCTGCGAAGATAAAACGTGCTAAGCATCTCAGTAGGAATTCAGCACCATCTATAAAATGAAAGTGCTCTTCAATTTATCCAAAGTGCACTTTAGCGCAAATGAAGAAAACTCGCCATTTGTCTCTCTCTAATTCCGCATCACCATATTTAACAGGATCTTAAACATTCTCATCTTTTCCGTTCGAATACCGAACTCTATTTCCTAAACTTCAAAGGCTCTCACTGTGCAACCAATGGCTTGGCGCAGATCCTGTGTGAGATTAAACCTGGGGACATCACTGAAAAGTTATTATATCGCTTCCTTTGGATCCCTAGAAAGAAACCTTTTCCTTTCAGTAAATAACACTTTCTGACACCCTGGAGGGTAAGCCAGTTATGCTGTCACGTTTGGTAATTTCTCTTTAAATATGCAAGGTTTTCGTCAAAATAATTATTTGGGTGCTTTTGCCGTGGAATTAGGCTTGAAATTGTGGCAGGGTAGGGAAGCCTTGGACAGCTTTGTGGATCTGCGTTGTGGAAAGAATGCTTTGCCTTTACCATTTAATTTTCGCCGACAAAATATACAGTCGCTGCACTTTACCGTATATACTGTGAAGCGCTGTGAGACGGCTCAATGATGCGATACCAAATGCAAGGATTAGTATTATTATTATTTAGCATCAAGGTGATCGTACAATCACAGAATTATACAGCGTAGAAGGAGGTCGTTCTGCGCTGGCTCTTTTAAAAGAGCTCTCCAAATCAATCCCACTAACCTGCGCTCTCCCCATAGCCCTGCAAACTTGTCCCCAAGATGTCCAATTGAACTGGATCTTTTTTTTTTAAATGAAACAACTCACGTCCGATCAGGGAGGGAGATACGATTTTTTTCTAAAAAGGCTGGAATTAGACCCGGACATGTACCATCACTGAGAACTACAGGTTCATTCCAGAAATGATCTCACGCGTAACAAGTTGACTTGAAGGTTCAGAGTGAGCTTTCGCTCATATGAAGCGAGTCCAGTTAGTTTGCAAACTGGGTTTCTGAAACTCTAGGACTTAAAAGGACAGAAAGAGATGAGGGAACACAAGCTATATCCCCCCTCCAAAAGAACATTATTACACATTGTTGTTTCATAAGGGAAGGAATAAGATGGATTCATAGGCACATCTGGTTAGCTACAATCAGCACTTCCCATGTTATATGAATAATAACAATAATCCTTGCTGTTTGTTACAGCGCCTTATCACGTCATTGAGAAGTGTCAAAGCGCTTCACAGAATATACTGTAAAGTGACCTGACTGTGTATTTTGTGGGATGGTACAGAGCGTGAAAGAAGAGAGCAACCCTGGAGATTTACTACGAGGTGCAGTGGCTGCGGATTTTGTAGATGAACGTATTTTGACATCAACTAGTCCGTGCAAATGAATAACTAATTTGACCTCACTTCTGTGTATCTACTGATTCTATATAAATCCGCGCGTGCAAAGGGAAGTCACGTTTACCATGATTCCGTTGTCAAAAACAGCTGAGTGACAACTGTCGTACACATTGTGTGGCTTCATATATCCAATATTCCTCTGTTATTTATAAACCGGTATCCAGTCTGGTCACACAGGGCATCAAAATAATTGTGCAGAAAACTCATGCTTTGTTTATCTCTTCTGAACAATAAGGGACACTCCGCTTGCAAATCCCAGCTAGTAATCTAATCTCAGAGTCCAGGTAATCAAAAAAAACTATTTGACCTTTGCTCTTGGGGTTTAATCATGTCACGAGGAGCTCCGCATTGAATTACCGGCTTATAATTCACTGAGCGGCAATGATTATTCTCAATGTACTCGAAGTCTCATAAGGCTTTAACATTCTCTAACTTGCTTATAAACACACTGGGCGCAGAATCAGTCATAAAATTCTTGTTTACTGGCTTAAGCCAGCGAGAAGATTTGATGAGCGAAGAGCCAATTCAGGCTCTGTGATTCCGGTTACTGGAGGGGAAGTCGTTGGGGGAAAGAGGCTCGAGAATGGTTCTTTCATAACTCACTGATTACATACTGACATTCTACATGATATACACTTGTTTGTATTGAGTTCATTGCTTGCTGTCTTCAAAATCGCATAGAAACTAACTCTTCAGCCAACCCTACGGTCATCTCCCTGATTCCCTGCGCCCACCCCTACAATGATTTGGGGGCATTGTTGGCCATGATGCGAAAAGTTTAGGCTGTTGCATCTCTGCAATGTAATTCAAAGCAACTGCATTGCATGATAGTGATCTGAGGGATAGGAAGCTGGAAGCTGTATCATCCCGGCTATAAAGGTCCTCAGAGGTTAGAAGCGTCACACATAGAGAGGATGGGTGGGGGGAGCGGTGGGGGGGCTGAGAAAAATACTGTTTCTCTCACAATGAAACATACCAGGTTTGTGGAGAGAAGCAAGGAAGAATTCTATTCCCCCCACCCCACCCCACTCCCATCCGCCCTCACCTCCCCACCCCCCCACCCAGTGCTGCTTGTAAATCTGTTCTGCTCCGGTGCACTTTTTTGAGGCAGTCTAAGAATATGCTTCTTCCCGGGACCTGGGAATAAGGCTGTCTGCTCCTTTGTCCGGAAATGATGAATAACAGGCAGGTGACCTAAAGCGGTGCATAAGCAATTTACAAGGCGTTCAGGGGATTCGGACGGTGTGCGGGGCAAGACGGAGCTGAACTCTCTCGCCTGCCTATTCTGTTTGGTTTTGTTCTTCCGCCTGCTATCTGATAGTCTGGCTACACCTGGTGCCCGCCGGCCGAGCGCTGTGTTTACACGGGGAGGGCACTGTAGGGTCACTGTGTTTGGGCAGCACTGCTGTGCCTCTCCGAGCTGCAGGCTCTGCAAAACGAAACACTCGCACTACCAGCAACACGGGTTTGTTCACGTGCGGTGCCTTGGCAGCCTGACCCAGGCCAGCGGGGCGAAACCCACATCACTTGCCGACGTGCGTCTGCAATAAAGTGAGGGATGGAGCCGTGGAGAGGCAACAGAGAGCGAGCCTTTAGATAACCGCCTCTGATCGCGAGATCACATGGTCGGGTAGGGTATCCCATTTGATCTCATGCTTCCAGATCACGCACCCTTCTGCATTCCTATCGCAGCATCGAGCTGGGTTTCTAAATGTGTCATGGCTTCAACCACCCCCCACCCTTCCAGGCTACTTGTTCCAGTTATTAATACACAGCTGAACACTATTAATAGCCATCTTTAAAGCAATTAATTCCACCGCAGTTGGTTCCATTCAAGCCGTTTGGTTGAAAGCTTCAACCAGCTCGCAGTCAAGGATGACACTCCAATGCTGTGCTGTGAGGGGAGGGGGAGCGTGCATTGTTCGAAGTGCCATCGTTCGGGTGAGTTATTAAGCAGTCTGTGCCTGTTCAAGTGGCCGTTAAAGAACCTAATGGGCAGCTTGCTGAAACTGACAAGAAGATTACACAGGACACTGGACTGTTGCCAATGGATTACAAGCGATTTAACGTAATTAAAGGGTCCCGATGACATTGAGAGTGAGTGACGCACAAATGGTTCATGTTTGTCACCTGAACCGTCGGATTGAATCACTTGTGGAATATGTTGGCAGCCGTAAACAAGTTATTTGCAATATGCGGTCAATTGTGATGCACATATTTACGCGTGTTGGCGAGGATGTACGAATTGGCTGCTGTGTTCACCGAGCAAAATACACTTGACAGTAAATCCTGAGAGGCGCATTGAGCTATCTTCTCTAAATCATAAAGTGCTCTATCAAATACAAGGACTATTACTAAATTAATCTAACAAGAGGCTTAAAATGTCATGTTGTCTCAGCCTGTAAGGCCATTTTGTCTTAAATGCTTCAGCCTTGCGCAGAACATGAAAAACAATCTCAAATTTGGCATGCATCCGGAAACACAGGTTCTTTTTCAGAAAAAGAAAAGCATCTCGATGAATTTTTCCGCAGGTCGACGCAATCTTTCAGTGCCATTTGCACCGACGTAGCGCCGTTCAAGTCGGGAGGACGTCCAAAATCGCTGACAGCTCGGGGCGACATGGTCCGACACAGCCGAAAAACCTGTAGTATTTTGGAGCTTAGAATTGTGTCATTCCCAGTGACAGTGGACGGCATTAACTGACCATGTCAGCATACCTACAGATCTCGTGTTTCAGTGAGTGAAACAAATAATTTTCTCTGATATTTTTTGATTTCATTTCAGCTTTTCTCGAAGCCTGATATTGACTGTGCTTTCAAAGTGCAGAGCACATATCAAGCACGCTATTGATTTAGGCTCCAGCACTGAGGGTCTAATGATATTACTGCGTCATGGACAACTGTCCACTGAAATACCGGCACGGTTTCATACAAAGAAAAACAGCCGCAGGTTCGAAAACGCTGTTTAGGGTTTGATCACTTTCTGGCAATTAATATTCCCTTTTCATTTTGTGGGCAAATTAATTCTGTACCCTTTTTTGACATTCATTTTAGAGGAAAATATTCCATGCTCCACATTGCAAGCAGTGAGATAACTGCACAGCCATGTTTCCAGGCAGGCTTGTTGTTCGGAGAAAGTTGGGGGAAGGGGAGAGCGCGGGTGGTGGTGGGGAGGGTGAGGAGAGAGAACTAATCCCTGTGGATACGGATTTGATCTCTTGTCATTGGAGGTGCTGAAGGAAAAGCATTCACGGCATCTTTTGGCCTCCCAATTTTTTTTAAAAAAACAACTATTTGGTCACTCAATCCATGACTGTTGGGGACACCTCTGTGTGCAATTGGCTACTACGTTTTGCCTACAAAATATACAGTAAATTCACTTTACAGTATATTCTGTGAAGCGCTTTGAGACGTCTCGGAGACATGATAAGGCGCTATATCAAATGCAAGGATTATTATTATTATTACAAGCCTCAGGTCACGAGATTGGTTTGGCTTAAGAAAGCCCTTAGGTCCATCTGACCTCACCCTTCCAGAGCATCCACCCTCCTGTCTTCCCATCACCGCGCCAACGCGCTTTGTAAATGAGCTGGGGAGAAATGGGGAGGTGACCACAGGCTCAACCGAAGAAGAAAGTCGGGGCGATCTGAAGATGGGTGAAGAGGGAATGAGGTGCAAGGAGCGAGGCAGGGAATTCGAGAATACAACACAGTGTACATTAGTTATTGCTAAAGCTGCCGCGGATAATTCTCATAGCCCCGAAGAAACGTCGAAACGTTGCTTAAATCAATTATGCCCACCATAGAAAAATATCAAATTTTTCGAACATTTTGAAATAACAAGTAATAAAACTATTCCCTTTAGGTGCGCCGCAGATGGGAGATATTAACAAACAGCAATCAATGAAGTGTTTCTCTATGTGAACTGAGTTCCTAAACTCCACAACGAGTCTTCTGGGTTCATTATTCCTGGTGAATTGTCAATTTTGTTGCTTTTCGAATGGCAAGAGTTTTCAGTAGTTAATTTTTGATGGTAGCCCTACAGGCTCAATTCACACGGAAGGAGATGACCTTGTGAACGCCATCAATGATGAATGCTTCTCAGACACTGGAATGCCAATGCCTAGCATCGCATCCCCTGTAGTCATAACCAGTTGGGATTTCGACTGTTTAACACTGTCCATAATCCCACAGTGAGAGCCTTCTGGTATCACGCTTGCAGAGCTTTCTCACACGTATTCCATTCAGAGGAATAAACGGAATACGTTCTTATGGGTAGCATGGGAAGCCACCCTAGTTCTGCACTGTGCACTCGGCTTTTGCAACTCAGTGAACGAACAAGACCCTGTGACCGACCCCACTGAAAAATACAATGCAATACAATTGCTTTCACGTTGGGAGGATGTCTCAAAGCGCACTTATGGTCTTGGGTCGCGCACCCGAGCTGGAGGTGGGAGCCGGGGTTAGGGGCGGTGGATGGAGGAAAAATGACCCAAAGTGTGGTTAAGGAGGTGCGTTTTACCTTGAAAGAGGGGAACGACGAGTCAGCAATTCAGGGGCGGAGGGACATTCTAGAGATGGAAATTAATAACTTAGTCTCCCTGCCTTGATTCATTACTCTGTGGAGCTTGGAATTAAATGTGTTTCTGTCCTTTAAATGCTTAATGAAGTCCTATCAACTATCTTACATAGACGACTGGAGATCCAGACATTAACAGCACATCCTTTTGAGCAAGTCAACTTTGGAAAAGCTGGGCACAAAAGCTTCGGAGACCAAGAGACGAAGCTTTAACCATTTATAAATGTCCTCCAAGCACAATCTGTGTCACAGCCTTCAACGGCTGACAAATCATAATTTATTGGAATATAATGCAACAATCGTGGTTTTCTGATTCTTACCATTTCTCAGCTTTCCCATTTAACTCCATTCTATTCATTAATATCTGCCATTGTCGTCACTGAATATTAACCGCACAAAAAGCCCACAAATGCCCAACTTCTCATAGCTAAAGCAACCTTAAGTCCTGGACAGCTCACAAGGGTTTTAACACTGGAGAGCAGACGACACCTTAAGAAACAAACGGACTGTTTTTTCTTTTCCAACAACAGAGTTAAAATAATACAACTTTTCAACGTAGAGGGACCAAACAGAATCTCAGCTCAAGCAAGGCTGCCCCTCATTGCTCAAGCGATTATTGTAGGATGCAAACAAATCCTTACCTCTGAGGATCAGCTGTCAATCACAGCGACTTTGAACCAAGCCCTAGGGGGGTTCATTAGAGGCTAATGTTAATTCAGCGGCAGATATTTACCCCCGAAACGTGAGCTGTTGCGTTGAGGGCTCGGATGTGTGAAACGATTATTAAAAGTGAGTCACTGGCTGCTCTTTTGCGGGCAGCTAAAGCACGAAACACCTGTCTTTCGAGACCTATTGACGTCTTGAACTCAGGATGAATATTTCAGGCAAACACTTATACCTTCAATTCACGCCCCCCCTCCCCCCTGACTAATCTCACCGCTGGGGCTGGGGCAATTTGCAGCAATATTTTTTTTTAAAACTTAGAAATAAAACTTTGCGACCAAACAAAACCTTCCCACCACATTGCTGACACTCGTCGAAAAGAAACACTCATCCCTGTTCACAAGTTAACGTCAACCTTATGACCTCCCGGTTCAAGTTGTGTGAAACGCGATGTGAATATCCTCTCAAGTACACATCTCTCTCAAAAAACAAAAGCTATATTTAAAATAAAATCGCCGGTTCCCTTGGAAACCACTTCGCCACAGGTCTGACTCTTGATGACTATTATCTAGACTGGCTAGGCAGAAGGAAAGAACCTGATTGAATTGTATAGTGAATCCATTTTGCCACAGTGCTGTGTCTTACACCTGGTACGTTCTTGAATGGAAGTAATTTTATGAAAGCCACGAAAAATATAATGATAATAAATCGGTCACTCAACCTGGGACTGTTTGTGGGTTTGCTGCTGCCGCGATTTGCCCGCAAAATGTACAGTCAAGTCACTTTACAGTCTATTCTGTGGAGTGCTTTGAGACGTCTCGAAGACGTGATCAGGCGCTGTATCAAATGCAAGGATTATTATGATTATTATTATTAAATGAGGACAGGATCTTCTCATTCAGCTCCTGTTCACCTCACTAGCTACAGTTTTAGTGGGTATGGGTGGTCCAAATTGGATATGCAGCAGGAAATTTTGCCAGAGAGTGCTCACGGTGGTAAGGCTTTAGCTGGTTAGACTCCAGCAGTACCTCCAATGCACACTTCCCAACCTTGTCTCTCGCCAACCTGTGGCTAATACTCTCCGGGATTAGGTAAAGGTGGTGCACCCCATTCCATGGAGGGAGTGCGTCTTCCATTAGAGTCTCAAGGAAATTTCCATGTGTGAGTGGCTACACGGAAGTGGGACTTCCAGTCCGGTTTGGATACCCTTAAGCACAGTGATGAGCTTCCGTGTGTGTCAGACACCTGGCTGACCAAACAACAGACTATTCCCCGTATTAGTTACTCATAATAGGCACAAAATAATTATGATTGTCATTCTGGATATTTTTTCTTTTTGGTCAGCGTTTGTTTTCTTCTTCACCCACACATCTCTTGTGGTCTTACAATATCTAAAAATAATCCTTCCATATGATATTTTGCCTTCTAGCATTGTGGAGACGTCTCAAAGCGCTTCACAGGATTTACAGTAAAATATAGTGACCCACGTATTTGCACTTATGTACACTTACAGGCAAGCCCGTGGCTTTCGACCTCACTGAAGTGTTCTTTATTGATTGTCTAAATGATTTGAGAGCGATATGATTGGAGAATGATGTAGTGTTTGGCCGTTCTTTCCACATAGCTTGTTGGATGTGAAGCTTTAACTCCTCTGGGACCAGTGGGTTTGACATGGTAGGAAGAATGAAATATGAAAATATGAAATAAAGAGAGACATGCTACAAACAGCCCTGGCAACTCTCCAAACAAGAACTGATAGACTAGATTCAATTATAAAAAAAAGGCTATATTTTTTTTCCTCCTCCTCCTCCTCCCCGTATCAAAGTAATACGATGGAAGCCTTTTCAATAGGAATGATATACAGTGAGAATTTTGCAAAGCACTGCCAAGCTATTATTCACACACTGGAGCCCTCAACATACGTTCCACGGCTCAAGTAAACCGCTGCACCTTTTTCCAGGAAACGCATGATATAAATAATCCACAAATGAATGTGCGCGCATCTTAAATATCAAGTCCATTAATCATTTGTGATTATGAGCATGAAATACATCCCATTATACGGATATTAATTATATATTACTACCTGTTTGTGGAAATGTTGTTGCTTAAAAGGGTAACATTTTCTTATCCCACCCCCCCCCCCCGTTATTCCTTTTCGTGGTTCTGGAAGACAGCCTCTCTCATATACGAAGAGTCTCTGCTCCTAAGCTTTGAGTGTCAGCCTGGCTCAGTTGAAGTCATATAGTCGAGGCTGACACCCCAATGCACTCCTGGAGGTGCTGTCCGTGGATGAGAATTTAAACCGAGGTCCAATCTTCCTGTCCAAGTGGATGTTATTGTGCTCTCCGAAAAGAGACGTTTATGATTCAATTTGTGGCTGTTCAGTTTGTGGGGCCATAGATAGCTGTGTGCAAATTGGCTGCCATGTTTGCCTACAAAAATATACATTAACTACACTACACAGTAAATCCTGCGAAACGCTTTGAGACGTCTTCCTGACGTGAAAAGTGCCTTACCAAATGAAAGAGTTATTATTCGTTTAGTTTGTGGATCTGCTGCTATGACCATCAACAAAATAAAACTAAAATATGGCCTCGGAAAGGGACAAAGGTATTTATAGTAAAAATGCAGGGTGGCAATCATATGCAATGTTTAACTTAACTGTGTTTCTCTAAACTAGACCAATAATATCTTCAGTTCGAGGTCATCAATTCTGCTGAAAGATGCACTCGATTGGGCTTACGTTTTCATGATATTTAATTTATAATGAAAAAAATACTTTGTTCCATTTTCGAGTGATCTGCAAGAGCGTAACAAGATTCATTGCAAAAGAAATTGGCAGGTGCACTCAATCAACACGAAAATATCTCACCATTTTGAAAGCAGTGGCAGTTCCAGCTTGAACAGAAATCAAACCGAACTTCCATCACCTTGTTAAATTAATTTATTCTCTTCCTGCTAAAAAAAAACCTTGTAGAACGTATATATTTCCATTGGAACCGAGCAACGTAGCCTTTTCAATCAGCAATTTTCATTTCTTATTTACCGGTGTCAAAGGGTTAACATTTCAGAAGTTCTTCCCTCTATCAATCTCCATTTCAATTCTCCGTTAGATTTGTTTCCTCGGTTCATGAATGCGATTATCATTGGAAATAGGTTTTAAAAAACACACACAGGGGCACACGGCACGCATGCTTTGAAAGCTTAAATCAAAGTGTGTCAAATTAAGAATAATCCTCGCAGTTGATGTTGCACCTGCAGAACCGAAACCTCTCGAAGGGCTTCGTAAGCAAATTGCTGTCAAGTGTAGTGACTGTGGGTGTTTTTGTTCGGTAGGGTGTTAGTTCTAAGATGACTCTACCAACGCAGCACAGAAGAAGGCCATTCAGCCCGTTGTATCTGTCCTGGCTTGTTTAAAGAGCAACCCTTTCAGTCCCACTGATATACAGTCTTTTGCTACACACCCAAGTCGAAGTGACCGTCCCAGATGAGAGAAGGTTCTCTGTGTTTGGAAGGGAACCGCACTCTCTCTCTCCGTGGAGGATGTGTTCCTGCTTACCTAATTCCGGAAAATACGAGGCACAGGTCGGCAAGAGCCAAGGCTTGGGAACCCCAGAGTGTGCGTTGGGGGTAACTGCTGGAGTCTAACCAAGCTAAAACCACAAAGCTTGCCATTGATATTGATGTGTGAGAAGCTTTAAAGGAGGACAGTCACTGGACAGTCCTTTGACATCCGACAAGTGCAGGGTTTGTGCCTTATTTTCTGAGCCAAACTGGGACGAGCTTCCTGGTAGTGCTGGCTGCACTCCATTCTCCCTCCTATGCCTTTAATCCGCTCCCTTCACACAGTGAAAATAAGAAGCAACAGGAGCGCTAAGGGAAGGCCTCAGTATTTTGACAGAGCCACAAAAGAGACCTGTCTGGTGCATTGGGGAACAAGAGAGAGAAAGTTCTTTAACAGGAGTTATCACAACCGTTTCATTGCAATCCATTAGGGGCGAGGCACATGTGTAAATAACTGAGAACGTTAGCTCCCACTAATGTTTTGGTTAAAGTAAAGCCATCATTACGGATAGATGTCCTTTCAGTGAAAATAAAACACTCGCTCACCTTACTGAATATCCCCGAGCCTGTAGCTGAGCGATTGGCAATTAATCTCTGCAGGGTTTAAGTGGACCTTCTGAAAACTGCTTTGGCTTGCTCAGTGTGGGCATTTCACAGGTCACTGGATGCTTCATTACAGGAGAAGAACATACAACACGGGCAACATAAAAGGTTCAAGTCAGCTCATTTGTATTCGCAGTGTCTGCTCCAACAGCCAGCCTCTCTCTCCAGCAATGTTTCAAAACCAGCTCTTGTAACCACTCACATTATACAACAGGATGTCCCCAGCAACTTCAGACCAAAGTTTAATGGATTCGAGGCTTGCTGGGCTTGAAACAATTCAGCGGAGTGAGTAGATAGATGGGTGGAATGCTGGCACTGTGAGCCACACTTGTTCTGATATTAAAGGGCCAATACACTATGGGATTGTCATATTCTTTTTAAACCAAGTGAAATGATTTCTTCCTTGCACTGTGTTTTTTTGTGGGCAGCTTTGTCATTTCTTTTCAAATTCGCTGTTACTGCTGAGATGGGGAGTTGGGGGTTGGGGGGATATCAGGTAAGATCTCAATTCCTGGTCTCAACATTCAACATTGGAGTGACGCATTGTGTTTACCTAATTCCATAAAGTATTGGGCGCAGTATTAGGTCAAGCCTTGGGGACCCTAGAATGTGGGTTGGGGTAACTGCTGCGGTCTAACCAGCTAAACCCACAGAGCTTGCCATCGAAAGCACTACCTGGCAAGCTTTCGAGCTGCCTGTCCAGCTCGGACCATCCTATCCGTTAGGGCTTTGACTTGCAGGGTTAATGGGAGCTGAGTGGGAAGAGTCCCACCAAATTCTTAAATTCCACCTTAAATTAAGACTCTCTCTCCTGCAGCATCTCGCGATTACTTTGCATCACTGTCCAAGCCTACGGAGATGAGCAATTGGACGAGCGCAGCGTGCAAATAGTTTCAGAGCCTTCCGCTGGTAAAAAGGTCGAATGTGTTTAAAACGCAGGAGGAAACTTCATCAGGTGAGTGAGTGACTGATTGACAGACGAGAGCTGGCAATTTTTATTTTACAATTCCAGATTTGTATGAAGAAAATCACCGCTGAGCATATGGATTGTACAGGTCATGGAAGGTCTGACACCAGAGGATAGAGAGGGCAGACATGCCGGGCATTTTAAGTGGAGGTTCCACAAGGACATGAGCTACACTCAGGCCATACGCACAACGTGTCACGGGTAGGGTTGGATTTGCATTTAGAGGAAGAATGACAACAGCAATAAAAGCCGACCTGCTAATACTTCACGAACCAACATAAAAAAAATTCCACAAAGGTGTATATCAAAGGCAAGCTGGGTTACTTGTTATCTACAGATGAGCAGCTGAGTGTCAATATTTTATTCTGCCAAGATAAGGTTCTTATTCTGACAGACTGTTATTTTCCCTGCCAATATTTTTGTATTAGTGATAATTCTTGCAATTTGATACAGCACTTTATCACGCCATCAGAACGCCTCAAAGTGCTTCACGGGATTTACTGTGAAGCGCAATGACCCTTTATTTGTAAGCGAACGTGTTTCACACTCTCAGTTATACGTTCTTCAACGAAAACCAGCCGGCTAAAAGGTATCTTGGGTAACAAGAGAATTAAGCAAGAAAGGAACGGAGGGCGTGAAACGAGAGATTGGGGTAGGAATACTCCTTTCTCCCCTGTGAAGTTTATCTCCATTTTTGAAGGTAATGACTGACGATGGGACGTTATGCAACAGGTGCCCAATGTATCTGAGCAGTGTCGGTAGCAGATGGAGGGTTTGTCACAGCCAAGTCCAATCCTGTCCTGTCTTGGCAACCTCATGTGTGTGAATCACCTCGATTCCCACAACCCATTGTGAAGCATGCGACCTTGGAGCCAGCTCAGCTCCAATGAGACCCTGTTTTCCCACCTCCCCCCCACCTGCCCCCAAGGAGGACAGTTGATTGGCGTTGGATTCCATTGAAGGTTTAATGCCCAGAGCCCAGCCTTGAGCTAGCCGAGCCAAATTGGAGGGGCTCAACTACTTGCACGAGGTCTCTATAGCACAGTAACAGTACAGACCACGCATCGAACGAGCGAGGCAGCCAAAGGTGGATAAAGGCTTGATGAAAAGAGCATTAAATCTTCCCAAAATCGAGTGGGTGGTATTTTCGACAAAAGTGAGAGCTAAACCCCACAGCAAACCTAATGGAAACACAATCGGGTGGAGGTGTAAATTTGTATTTCCTGCACCCAGTGGCAGAAACATTTTAATATCACACACCACCATTTTAATATATATGCTAATGTGATGGTCGTGTGGAGCAGAACCTCTCCGATCCTACGGACATCTTGGAGTCAAACAGTGCTGGTAAACAGATCTCAGGGCAGATCGGGGGAAAAAAACACAACGGAGAACACAACAAAAAAAGGCAATTATGGAGCTTTTGTGTCAAGGTCAACAGTTTTCAGTCTTTTTTTTCTTTTTTTTAAAAAAAAAACAACTTTTCTACTTTTATCAGCCGTTGGAGGCATTGCAGAGGAGAGCAATGTGGATGATTGCCAGGGTTAGAGAAATGAGCTATCAGCGATGATTAGACAAGCTAAAGCTCCTCAGTCTTCAGAGGAGATGTCTCAAAGGGCAGCTGTTAGAGGTGTGTAAAATTATAAATAGGATTGAAATAGTAAACTCAGAACAATACTCTTAGATGCACTGAGACACCAGAACAGGAGGACACAGGCTTAGAGTTGCAAAGGATGATTTTCAGGACAGACACCAACAAGTATTTGTTTACCCGCAGGGCAATTCACGACTGGAACAGGTTGCCAGCAAGCTGTCCAAAACACATCAGCATGAACGGTCTTGCGGTGCTGCATTAAGCCAAGGCACATTTGTCTTGCTGGAGAAAAAGGGCTCACAAAGGCGCATTAAAGCCACTTAATAATTAAATAGCTATTGAATCGTATTGTTACTTTGACTAATATTTTTATTCTCAATAACAAGAATATCCAAATTTAATATTGCACCTTTTACATTAGGAAGGCGCCTCTAAACTCTTCAGAGGTTTTACAATCTTTTGCAGGTGAACGTGGCAGTCAATTTGTGCACAGCAGTGCCCCACAAAGTGACATGATGTGAAAGGACCAGTTTTATCTGGGACGATTGCTGGCCACGACACCAGGAGACAGAAATTCCCTTCTCTTAGAGTTGTCTCCATCACAAACTTGTGTTGATCTTGCAAGGCTTTCGCTCTCAGCTGAGATCAGAATGCTTTACTCATCGACAAGTGACCAAAGAGACATCAATGCCCCTGAATCCCAACAGGTTACAGAACTAAGCTGCAAGTTTTGGGAGGACAAGTTATGTTGGATGTTACACCAATTCCACTAGTGCATCTGCCATATCTTGCTGCTAGTGTCTTGTGAAAAGTAAATGAATTAAGTAAAGCAATCAGATTCTACAGCCACAAGAGCTATACATCATGCAGTCTACATCAGATGATCCTTCACACCATTATCAAAAGCATCTCATTTCTCATATAAAGTAATTTGTTCTGAAGAGCCAGCTATCATGGAACCTTCTTTTGAACGAGATTACAGAATGCAAATCGTTTCTTCTCAGGATCATTAAAGTAAGAGATTATTAAAGAGAGAATCTTAAAGCAATTTAATTCTATCAATTCGATACAATAAGGACAAGAATTAAACCCAAATGTGACTGAATCCTATTCTTTCCTCTCACACTGCCTCGAGAACAGTGAAAGCTCATCTAGACATTTATCACTATTACCTTAACCAAATTGCTACTACTCAATGTGATTAACAAAGTGTTTGGAGCTTACGGCCGTGCAGAGTGCTTGCTGGTATTTTCTTTCTCTGACTGAAAGAAATGCTAAGTTTTTCATGGTTCGATGTTTGGGAGAGCCAGACAGGGTGGGCCAAAAGTTGCAAGAAGACATGCGATCTGCTAAGTAGCAAGTAGTTTTCAAATGGAACTTTTTAAATCTAAGTGATTATAAATTTAGTAAGGGCAATTGTTTCTGGATGATAAAGCCTAGGAGAGCAGGTCTTTAGCACCTGGGGGTTTCCTCTTAAGTGCATCCTCCACAAGAGCCGCTTTTCCTATGGTAACCGCAGGACTGCAGCTTACCCACTTTATTTTTTATCTCAGTGGTATGATTTTTTTTTGCTACTGCTATTTAATTGACAAGTGCACCTGCCAAATTGCACTGAGGGAGATGTCCTGCCAGATCGTATTACGTGATAAAAACTGGTCACCGTAAATGCTGGGGAGTGACACTGACAATTTTCCCTTGCATGTCATCATGCAAGACCCTACTCATTCCAATCACCGCTTCTGCATCAGCTCCACTTTAAACATCAAGCCGACAAGTAAATCTAGCCCGAAGGTGCAAGAAAAAAGTATAGAATGAGGGACATTAAATAGGATTAACGCTAAATCGTTTCTCTTGAGTTTAGCGTTTTGGACTTCGAGTATTCGAACAGATTTACACATGGACCAGGGGCTCCTTTTGGGCAGGTTTTATATTATGCTTAATGCACATTAATGGAGCGGTTTCATGTTTGGCTTTCATTTCTTGCACCATATAATGGGCCTTAAAGCTGGGATGAAAGGTGAGGCATTTTGTGCTTGGCTGACTAAGCAGGGATGGATGTGCATCAGAGCAGACACACTAAATCACTGTTGTCAGGGATGCAGTTTCATTACTATGGGTTGGAGAGGTTAGCAAAGGGGAGCATCATCGCTCCTGATACAGTCTATACTTCCAACTTGTACTCCAGTCTCCTTATTAAAAAGCACTAACAATTAACAATTCCAATGCTCTGACCTCAATTCAACAGCATACGATTGCACAATAAATTGAACAGTTACAGCGTTGGACGAGGTGAGTGTTTGCTTAATCCGGAGGACAACAACAACAATTTTGTATTTGTATCGCATCTCGGGAGGACGTTCCAAGGCACTGGACAGTCAAGGCTTTGTACCCGAGCTGGGGGTTGGGATCAGGAGGGGGTTAGGGGATCAGGAGGACTGTTGGCTAGGGCACTTGGAGAAACTCCCTTCGCTCTGTCAGTCGTGCACTCCAGACGTGTTGGGCCACAAGAATAGCAGGAATACTATTGAGTAACAATGGCGTTCATCTCACTGTAAAGCTTCACAAGTTCCTTTAAAGTTTGCCTTGCCAAAGTTTCTGCTTTTGCTCTGTTTGCAGGGAAATTAGATTCATTTCAATCCAATAACAGCTGGTGCTCTTTCATTCTTCCATATGTAAATTGGGTTCAACTGGCCAAATAACAGTTAAGAGACCCAGAATCGCACTGAGATTTCTCACAAACTTAGTGCTGCAATCAAATTATGCAGTAAATCTATGGAGATCATTTAAAATTCTGTCAGCAAGGTAGCAAAGACTCAAAAGGCATAAAAATCAAATTAGCATGTAAATGTGATGTAGTCACAATGCAGAGATGTGACCTGTGCCTGACAGGCTAGGAGGAATTCTACTTAGTATTTGACCGTGCTGTTTTGCATTTGGATTCATCACCACGTTGGTACGGTAAAAGTGCTTCATCTTTTTTTTTTATTTGAAAGAGCAAGTCCCAAATGCCCAAATTAATTCCATTCTCATTATCCCTTCCAAAAAAAAATAAAAAATAAAAATAAAAATTTGGTCACTCAATCCAAGACTGTTTTTTGGGGACACTGCTGTGTGCAATTGGCTGCAATGTTTCGCCCACAGGATATGCGGTCAATTCACTTTACAGTATATTCTGTGAAGCGCTTTGAGACGTCTCAATGACAGGATAAGGTCTATATCAAAAGCAAGGATTATTATTGTTATCATTATAAAACTCAGTAGTAACACCTCTGTTTGTAAGACCATTGGACCATTGGATAAGAGCCCCAAGTGACTCAAGGAAGTAGGAATGGTAGGGGCTTGTGTGGAGCTTTAATACAGAGTAAGATTAGTAGTCAAGTAAGATAAGAAGTAAAGCTATTGAGTAGAAGTCAATAGCATGGACTAGTTGGACCAAATGGTCTGATTCTGTAACTCAATTCTAACTCCTTATGATGGTGTGAATCTCTCTATCTTCTGGCAAAGGCCTGACTTGAGGACTTCTACTCAATAGCTTTATTTCTTAACTTATCTTACTTGACTACTCATCTCACTCTGTATTAAATAAGCCACCCTCTCTGTCTCGCTTGCTCTCTCTCTCTCTCCTCCCCCATTCCACCCACCCTACCCCCATAGCCCCATTCCCCTGCCACCTACTCTTTCAGTTCTGACAAAGGACCACACCTAAAATGTGCTAACCTATCTTTCTCCTTCAGATGCTGGTTGTCTCGTTGCTTAAATCTAGCATTTTACGTCCTTGCGTTCTTGCCCAGGTTCTCGGGGGAGTAAGTTGGCAGCAGAAACCTGCACATAATTGGTACTAAATTGCAATCTCAGAAAGGTCACAAGGCACGCCGATGTTCAAATTGGAAAATGTCACATCGAGGCGGGCAGAGGGTTGTCTTCCGAGGTTGGTGGGTTATCTGCAATGCAGCCTGTGCCACCCTCATAAGATGAACGTTCTCAACGCTATCACAGGATTCAAAACAAGAGATAATATTCCATCGCAGTGGAAGTGACATCCCTTAAGTCCTGAAAATTCCTCCAAACAGTAAAAAGAAACCTCAAATCTTTAGACGGGACTAGAAACCACAACAACAACCAAAATAACAACACATTACATGTGGACCATGTCTTTCACATTGGGAGGAAATCCCAAAACCTACACTGCAAAAAATGACAGATTGTTATTAGCTGAATATTGAGGCTTCAAAGTCTGAATTCAGCAACTCGACAACTTCCGAACACTTTGAAATGCCATATAAACTGAAGAAATGTTCTCCCTCCCCCCCACTCCCCCCCCACACCACACACAACTTCATTTGAATGGATTTTTAAGTGCTGGCTTCCGAGTGACAGCAGAGCAAATTGTAACCAGACGTTACTGTGTCTGGGCACAGAGCATCGATCCAGAAGCGTTATTGTTATCATCAGCATAAAATCGCACATGGGATGTGAAAATATGAAACCAAATATGAACTCAGGAATTGTGTTTCAGCGTTTGCTGTGTGTGAGAGTGTTAGGAAAGACAACCAGTAGAGATCAAGGACAAGATAGTTTGCACGCTGCTGTGTGATGTGAGTTGCTTGTTAGCTCATGGTGGGAATGTTCCTATGGTTTGAAGCATTTATCCTGGGGAAAACATTCTTTGGAGAGACAAACAAAAAAGATTATACCAAGACCAAGCCACAACTGAGAATTTTCTTTGGACAGAGGTGGAAACAACAGGGGTGTTCATAAAAGAAAGATAGACTGAGACTTGGGTAGTAGAGGTATTAAGGGGTAAGATAAAAGGGCAGGGTATTTGGATTAAAAGATCCGCCAAGATCCAATCGACTGGCGGAACAGGCGCTCAGGGCTGAATGTCCATCTTCCTGTTCCTGTTTCCGTGCATTTTTATTATTATTATTATATTGATGATTTTTAGCATGTCTAATGATAGACTTACAAGTTCAAGGCAAAGGACAATTTGCTCATTGTCCTCACTGTAGCTCGGCGGTGATTTGCCTCTGTTGCCAGCACCTTTGCTTGAGTGCAAACACACCTATTAGTGGGTGAACCCAATTATGTTTTTAAGAATCGTGTTCCCCTGTAACGAGGCACTTCCAGGCAACCTATTAGTAGGAGGCAATTTCAGCGCTTTAATGACAAGCTCCCTTGAATATGTGGCACTGGACTGCGACTGATTAACCGTTCGTACCACACGTGTATAATGCTGAATCAGCACAGTTCCCGGCCGTTTGTTGCGCTGTTATATGTGTGTGCTGCGGCAAGGCAGGACCCACATCACAAGATGTCCGCGAGATCACTCGGGACGGTTGGATGAAGAAGGCTCTTCAACCTATTTGGGCTTCTCCTTCTAGAAGACCCAACGTAAATAAGTCCAGCCTCCTGGTAACCAGTTCCATCATTAATATTCCCCAGGGTAAAGAAGTACTTCCTGGTGTCTTGTCCTTGAATTGCAACTGTGAACTTGTGCCCTCTCATCCTACTACAGAATAACTTCTACTTGGAATCCTGTAGTTCAGTGGTGAGAGCACTCGCCTCGCAAGGAAAGGACCCAGGTTCAATTCCCGACAGGGTGAAACGTTGGGCAAGTTTCCTTACTCCACACACCTCTGTTTACCTCGCAGTAAGTAGGAACCCAGTTGTTAGTTGAGTGGTGGATCGCTTTCTGGGCGTAATAATCCCTTCAAATAAAAAAATAAAATGTAGTCCCTCAATCCACGACTGTTTGTGGGACGTTGCTGTGCGCAATTGGCTTCGCCCACAAAACATACAGTCAATTCACTTGACAGTGTTGAAGGATTGAGCTCAGTGTAGGCTGACATGGCCTAAACTAAGAATTGGTCCTGGATACTGATCTCAAGGAGCTCACATTGTTACAGAATTTACATGTGTAATGAGTAATGAGACCGTAATTGTCAAAGGAAGACCTGAATGATAAACGTGATTTTACCAGGAAAAAAATGTTGACGCATTATCTACACACCAGATCTGGGTCCCAGACAGGAGTGGTGGTGGTGGGGGGGGGTGAAAAAAGTACAGAACAATTATCTCATTCATTTCACTCCAACCAAAACCACATTCTCTGGGCGTCTTTGTTAAATAGATTTTGACAACTGGAACAAAATGATTACCTTACGTGTTGTTTCACATTAAAGGTGACAAATGCTTTGTGATGGTCCATTTTAATAACTCAGCGGTGAAATTGGATGGTTGTACACTTTAATAGTTAGTAACTGGTTAGCAATTAAAAGACCCAATTTAAATACTTGTGCACTGATGCCCAGTCTCTCTGCTCCAGCTGAGTTCGAAAAGTTTGGTTCATTTCCAATCTTCACGAAAAGAAGATTCCTCTGTTGTCTGGCGCGGATATCATCCCTTGCCCAGTGCTGGCAGTCCTCTGGGCTGTTGGCACATCAAAGATAATTTGCCATCTCGTCTCGCCAGTGCCTGTCCTGCCACTCACAAAGTCTCTCTACCTGCGATCGCAGCCCACGCACCTGCCTGATGTTGTTTTTCACCTGCGATGCAATGCTGCCACGTGTAACGGAGCCCCTCGATACAAATACAATACACATTTACATTTGCACGGCGCCTTTCACGTCAGGAGGACGTCCCAAGGCGTTGGACAGTCAGGGATCAGCACCCGAGCTGGTAGTTGAGATCAGGAGGGGTGGAGGGCAGTGGGGGAGGGTTGGAGGTAGGAGGGTGAGCGAAGGAATGGGAGAAGAGGAGGGTCTTGAACGAGATGAGGGAGGGAGCGAAGGTAAGGAGGGAGGTGACTAACGGGAGGTCGTTGTGCAGTCCGCAATCAGATACAGCACATCAGCAGCAGAGGCACACTGGGAAAGAGCACAGACACTCACACCAGAGTGCTCCCGGGCACAGACAGGCAAAACAAAGCAGGGATTTCCATTTCTGCCTTGTAACTTTTCCGCTGTCTCAACTTCCTGCTTCCCCTCTGCTCATAATCCACTCCCTGCGTTAGACTTCCTTCAACTTCCAATGCCGATATGGAGCGGTTACATTTTTTCCCCCGGTTTCAGAACATATTCAAATAAATCCGATCTGCGAACCAAAAGGAGCGGGTCCCATCGGATACTCGACCAGGCCTTAATACTGTTGGATCTCAGCAACCAGCAAACAAGGAGGATATTGGTAGCGCACCGAATCTAACTGTGCCAGATGCACACGTTACTACATACTGGCTGATACACACCAGGAGCCCACCTCGTTCATTAGCGCAGCACACTGCAGACATTTACGTGCATAAAGAGAACAGAAGACATCCAGCGGTAAAAAAGTCACAGCCGTGCGGCTTAGTGTTGGGGAAACAGATGATCAAAGGCATCAAAGTGAAGAAAAGAAGCAACCACGACACAACACATGAATCCCCTATTACACCATCCTGACCGATCCCTCAAGTGCGCAGCTACTTTGCTTAGAAACGTCATGCTCCGCCAGTATTTCCAAAGATTACTCACGTTACGAAAAGGGATTTTTTTATCCATTTCTACCTTCTATTTCCAGCCAATTAATCACTGGCGTCGCCAACTAAAATCAGCCCTGAAAGACTTTCATCTCTTTGAAGAAGTTTGTTAGTGGGTGAAAGGCAACTGATATCTTCTCGACAGATAATGTTATTTATGTATTTAACACGGGCAATCTCAGCTCCCCAAAGCACAGGAAATATTCTGTTTCGTCAACCATGAGAATACCTTTTCAGCCCTGATACCGATATGAGCATGAATGGCATCAGTCGGGAGGTCAAATCTGTGAACAGTACAACACAGGTCTCCAACAGAGGCTATTCTGAACGATGAACTATTCTCTTCAACCGTGCCTTCAGCTGCCCTCTCGACTCTCTACCTCCTCCTCGCTCCCTCCCTTCCCTCCCCTCACCCTGACCATTTCCCCCCAGTGCTCGGGTCCCGACCCAACTGTCCAGCGCCTTGGGACGTCCTCCTGACTTGAAAGGCGCTCTATAAATGCAATCTTGTTGTTGTTGTTGTTGTTGATGAGCCTTTACGTATAAAGTAACATCCCCATTAAGTTTGAATCCTGTATGTGATAAACGTTACAGAACAGTAACTTATTGGGGTTTGGGGTGGTGGGTCTTAGCATAAAATAATGGTCTTGAACTTAACAGCGGAACACAAAGACTGTAGGAACTCACTTCATTATATCTACTATCGTACCTCAAAAGTGTTGGTTACTGTCAGTCACACAGTAATTGAAATGAATGTATTTTACATCCATGGAAATGTGATGTTTTGGCACACAAAACACTCTATTTAATAGAATTCAAAATGCAGATGCAGATCCAGTCTCCCTCGTCAGAGCTATCCACTTTAATCCCTTTGCCCCTCTACCCCAACACTCCTCACCACCCACCTCCCCCTACGCCGCCCCCCCCGCCCCCCCCCCCCCGCCCCCCCCCCATTCTCTTTGGTACGTTTCTCCTGCTACCGATTTCCTTTTAAATATCCTGCTTATACAGTAGGCTTCGCCAGCCATTCGCGAGCACTCGAATTTGTGCTGTCGTTTGTCGTTTAAAATCGTTAAATAATCCAACAGTTCGCTGTGTTCACTTGAAGGTTCCCATTACAGCGCAGTAAATGATGGAGCAGAGGAGAAACTTCCATCTCTTTCACACTGTCCGGAAAATATCACCCCCCGTGGCAGTCGAGTATTGGCGGCAGAGTTACGTACAGTGATAACAGCACAGAAATAAGCCATTAGGGCCCAACTGGTGTGTATCGGTGTTTATACGCGACACAGGCTCCCATCCCTCCTAATCCCTTCTCTCAGAAAAGCTTCAAGTTTTCTCTTAAGCACATTGCTGCCTTTTTTGGGGGGGTGGGTGGGTGGGGGGAGGAGGGCTTGGACCGCAGCTTCCTTCAGCGAGCTCCACCTTCTCGCCGCCCTCTGGGTGACGGGTTCCCCTCCCGTCGTGCGAAGGGAGATCGCTCAGGACATTGACAGCGGGTCGGCTGTATTGATTGGTCTGCTCTGCCGCTGATTTGCGAGGCGTGGGCTCCATAAAGAGATGGCGCAACTGCTCGGGTGATCCGTTAGAAGAGGAATTGGAGTGTCAGGGCACTCGTAATTATGTTCTCCTGCTGGCAGGGGAGGTAATTGGTGCCATCTCCTGCGCTACTAGCATCTTCCCGCTCCTCACCAGAGGAGCTATTGATATCAGTCAGTCAGGCACATTGTACAAAGTAATATCTCCTGTTACTGCTGATTTAGAGAGGAAGGATATCACATCAACCTGCCCACAGCGGGGCCTGGGGGGGAGGTTGGGGGGAGCTGAATAGACATTCTAAATCACTGCAGACGTCCTCGTGTCTGCAAATTGATTCACTGGAGCCGGGCGGGTGGGGGGGGGGGTTGTCCCTATGAACCGCACCAGTTCCCACTCTGACGGGAAGGAGCCTTCGTTCTAGCCCGGTGCGGTCGGCTCGTGGCGCCAGCAACCTCGGGGCGGACGTGCCTCGACACCCACCCACCACTTGCTCGCTCGCTCGCTCGGCCGGCCACGCGGGAAGAAGGGAGGACGTTTTACGGAAGAAAAGATCGATCGAGCGGGACCGGGGCCTACGAACCGGCGCCGCCCTGTTCCGTTCCGTTCGCGGATTTGTTTGACCAGGTGACCGCTCCTTCCGCCTCGATCCAGCGTCTCCGGAATCGGGGAAGCCAGGGCCCGTGCCTCCAGCGAGAGGCTGGGTCATCGAAACCTGGTTCGGAACGCCTTCGGACCTCTCCCCGACATGAAAATGCAATGTGTTGCTGTTGTTTTTTTTTCTTCGGGTACCCCCGTTTTTCCGCATACGTCGTATACCAAGCCCCCACCCCCCACCCACCCACCCCACCCCACCCCAAAGACGCACCCTCTCCAGTCAACCGGTCAACGGAACACCAAAAAATATACCCCAGGGCGGACTCGTGCCTGTGTTGCACGTGGCACATATTGAAAGACGAACTGGTCACAAATCTATGTCCACGATTTAATCCGTTCAAGGAAATATTTATAAATAACCTTTGAACTGCTGAGTCGCGTGGTACAAGATAGAATTATTGCTCAGCATGAATCTCTCTCTCTCTCTCTCTCTCTCCCCCGTTTTGCAGGGATCCGTAAACACTGAGTGGGCTTTGTTCGTTGCTAATGGCATCGAATGGGGAAACGGGACTCTATTAAATTATTTAATTATCCAAGTGCTTATTTAGGCCTGGCAGTGACAAAATGATCCTTTTTTTTTGTTTCAGGCTGTAAAGGGTTTAACTCCAAACCCGCACAATGGGAAATGAACTGAATAAAACAAGCAGGTGGTGAAGGCAGAGAGAGGGAGGGGGGGGGGAGAGAGGGACCAATGCGGTGCTGCGAAAGAAAGAGAAGGAGAGAGCAAAGGTGCAGTAATCGTAAGTTAAACTTATATTTTTATATGCGAGAAAGCAAACCGAATTAAGGTATTTTGACAATTAATTGACAAATGCTCAGCATGAGAAATTTAGAACCTGCGATTCACCACGAGGTAAAATTTCCTATCTCAGCCGTGCTGATTCACAAGGAAGGATACGTGCCTGAAAACAATAATATATGCAGTGGTCTTGGGACGGATAGGCTGGGCGGAGTGGGGGGGGGGGGGCGGGTAAATAAAACTGGTAAAGATAGCGCCTTATCACATCGTCAAAATGCCTCAAAGCACGGCACAGCATTTACGTAGGGTGCAGTGACTGGGTAATTTGCAGGCAAGCAGCTTTTCGGAAAGTATCTGGTGCATCAAGTCATACACCACACACTTCTCTGGGATGAATCTTCTTCACGTTATCCCTTGTGTGGCCCAAAACACATCTGGTATTTGTTTCTCTCTTTTAAGTAATGCTGGCGTCTGTAATATTTATCGCCTCCAAGGTCAGTAGCCCAATGGATTTGAAAAATGGTGTAAGCTTGTTACATTACGTTTTCAATTTCAGTTTATAATACCCTCGATTTTTTTTTAAAAAATGTGGCATTTATGTTCAAAATCCTGTTTACAGTGGTCTGGTGCCCAAGGGCAGCTTACACAGGCATGAGCCAGTCAGTGCGGGAGAGAGAAAATGGATACAGCACAAATCAAGCTGACACTTTCATTGACGTTTGTAATCTGTTAGCTCAGTGCCGCTGTCATTTCGTAATAAAGTCGGATCCCTTGTTTTAAATTTATTAGGGCCGGGGCTGCCGAACCGTATTTCAACCTGGGGAAGGCACGCGCGCCTACGTGGCTTCGGCCTGATTTGCGTTCAAACAGCTTAGCCCCAAATCGCCGCATCTCTGCTGCTTTATTGCTGCGCCGTTCCCGACCTGTTCTCTGTGAGAGAGCATCTGCTTTTGCGTACACATCAGCTATCATCAGGCCAACAACTGCGTGGCGCCGTGAATGAATCCAATGGCTTCTCTGCTCAAAAACTCTGCTCAGTTGCTAAACTGAGCGTGGGGCTAATAGCCCACGGGCTTGGAAAAGCCATCAGGCACCCTTTGAATTATGTGATTGCCCGATAAAGCTGCCATTGGTGCTCCATTAGACAATTAAGGCGTTTAAATATGATTCGCCCAAACCCGCGTTTTCGATCTCGCAGCTCAGATGCTCGAGCTCGAAGGTATTTATTCCTTTCGAGGTCAGTCTGAGTGGAAGTTAATGTCGCCTTATCTTTTCTTCCAAATAGCAACGCACAAGACTGTCCGTTAAACGTCACTGAGGATGCCAAATGCCTACAGTGTTAGGGCAAGATAGTATTCAATCGGAATGATAGAAACTGTGATATTTGACTCTTGTGGTTTGTGACTGAACTCCAAAGAGCATCTCAATAGCAATTTCAGCCATACGATCTATAGTGGAGTCAGCTGGGGTGGGGGGGTGTGGCGTTGGAGTGACAGAGAGAGAGAGAGAAAGAGAGAGAGAGACAGACAGTTAGTATTCTTTCTATTTTATTGGTGAAAGGGTATTGATGATAGCGCTGCGTGAACAGGCACAAAGATTGGTTTGTTCAATGCGATGTTGAATCTTGGAGGAACAACAGTCAACCGCTCCAAAAGTCCACACTAAGAGATGAGTCTGCTATGATTTGCTGTGAACTGTTGCATTGGGTCTACTTTTAGCAAGATTTGCCCCCTATTTATTCTGATGGGAGGAGGGAAGAGGGGAAGCAACTCTCCTAGTTAAAGAAAATCATGTGGCAGGGTGTTCTGCACCCTCTTGAATTATACTTTGGGATTAGAAAATGGACTGGAACCACCACTTCGAAGGGTAATCTTATTTGCCATTCATAACAATGCATGGACTTGTAAATTCTGCAGATCTCAATGCAGAATTGAAGAAGTGTTTAGAAACTCAATAAATGTACTCAACCCAACTATATAATAATAACCATATAATAATACAGCCTTTATAACAATAATAATAATAATAATAATCCTTGCATTTGATATTGAGCCTTGTCACGTCTTCGAGACGTCTCAAAGCGCTTCACAGAATAGACTGAAAGTGAATTGATTTCATATTTTGTGGGCGAAACATGGCAGCCACGCAATTGCGCAGAGCAGCGTCCCACAAACAGTCGTGGATTGAGTGACCAAATTATTATTAATATTTTTTAAAAGAAATCGTTGAATGGTTTCTTACCCCTTTATAGCTAATCAGGCGGATCAGACATGTACGTACGTGCACACACAAACAGAACTGCACTGATTTGAAATCCTGAGAGCACTACAATGATCACGGAGCAGTAGTTTGACCTGTTTAATCCCTGTTCGCATTCCCTCTGTTCGAAACGATAATAATAATAATCCTTGCATTTGGTACAGCTCCTTTCATGCCGGGAGGATGTCTCAAAGTACGGGCTTTATTGCAATGTGATGACTGTACTTTGAGGCAGTTAATTTGCAAGGTGAATGATCAATTTTATCGGAGGCGGTGGGAGGGGGGATGTGGAGGGGGGATTGTTAGCCAGGACACTGGGAGAAACTCCCTTCTCTTTTCAAATAGTACGACTCGATCTTTAACGTCCACCTGAATAGGCGCAAAAAAAAAAAGCGCTTCGAGAATTTTACACTATTAGCAAATAAATCTTGCGAACGTTCTGGGTTTGGCATCTCCTGGCATAAACATTAGTTGCATTGAGGATAAAAGATGTGTTTATTTCTGTGAGTCTGACTAAATCTGCAAATTATGCAAATACACATCTGTCTTGTAAACCCCGCGCACATTTTCTTCACAACATCAAAGCACAGTTAAGGGCTTTTGAGAAGCAAGGCATATTGCAATCTTGCACTCATTCGCTGGGTGCAAACACAAAATCCCATCCCCCTCCCCACTCCCTCCCTCCTCCCCCTGGGATGGAAGAAGACCTTTAGCAACAGCCACATATTGCAGTTTACCCTGATATCCGTGTAAGCTGGTGGATCCTTCAAATTAAATAGCACAGGACTTGGGCTGTAACTAGAGATATTACTTATTCGGCAAATGGATGTATTACCGTGAAGAGGGCTGACTTAATAAGGGGGGCTGTACATTATTCGTTGACACATGTTAACCATTTGAGATCTTGGGTTCAATACTGTGCACAGAACTGCAGTTAAAAAAAAGTTAATGTGGTGCTGTTTATTTTATTTTTGTTAAATATGATCCAGAACACTGAACGTTAGAAATGAGATTGCTCGCTCCCTCCCTCGCTCGCTCGCTCGCTCGCTCGCCCTTCCTTAATGTGACAACCGTTGAGGGTTTACACGTGAAATGGGAAGAGGCTGTCAGAAGGCAGCTGCTCTGGGTGCTTGGGTGGAACAGGTTTCAGACAGTCCCAATCCGGTTCTCAGGTGATGTAAGCCAACGAGAGAAAACAAACCATAATTCAACTCTAATTGGAGCTCATTTAGAAACCTCGCTGGGAGACATGATGGGGCTCGATTGTGCGAAATGGAAATTACTCAGTGTACAGCAGGGGGTGCTTCCCGAGCAGTAATGTTCAGGGACACGGAATCCATTCAAATGGCCCGCCCCATCCCACTGAATCTACCTGGAAAAGGCAGCCTTTATGAGCAGTAATTGCAATCGTTCTGCTATTCAGAACTGGTTTCGACCGCAGTTGGGAGTGCTGTGTGCAGTTCTGGTTGCAAGAAGCATCGGGGAGCGAGCGCAGGATAGATTTATTATCGTGGAGTCCTCTTGGTAACTGGTTAGAGCGCTCAGCAACAACTGCAACAACATCTTGCGTTTGTATAGCGCCCTCCACACCGGGCAGGGTCCCACTCGCCTCGCAAGCGAGAGGACCTGGGTTTGATTCCCGGGCAAGGTATAACGTTAGGCAAGTTTCCTTACGCACACACGCCTCTGTTTACCCAGCAGTAAGTAGGAACCTGGTTGTGAGTCGATTGGGGGGGGAATTATATTTTCTAGGGGGGAATAACACCTTCCAAAAAACCTATGTAAATAAAAAATAACACTTTGGTCACCCAATTTCCGACTGTTTGTGGGACGCTGCTGTGCACAATTGGCTGCTGTGTTTCGCCCTCAAAATATGCAGTCAATTCACTTTACAGTGTATCCTGTGAAGCGCTTTGAGACGTCTCGAAGACGTGATAAGGTGGTGTATCAAATGCAGGGATTATTGTCATTATATTATTATTATTGGCAAGTGACCAGGACTCAATGGATACAGCCATCAAGCAAGATTGGAAAGGGTAAGAGCTTTTCTCCCCGGGGGTGAGATGCTTGATAGGGGACCTGCTCGAGGGGTTTAAAATTATGAGAGGATCCAATAAGGTGGATGTTGATAGGCTGTTTCCACTTGTTGGTGAGTCCGAAACGAGAGTGAAGCAAGGTTTAAAGCAGAAAGCATTGATGAAATGAAGAGGAAGCATTGAGGGAGAAGGGAACAGAGGGGAGTATAGGGTTTTGTTGTATGATGTGCTTTGCAGCCATCTGATTTTAAAGGTGTTGGGACCCAGATTCGAAGCCGGGTCTGACCTGAGAGTAACCGCTGACGTGGTCAGTGGGTGAGAAAAGCAAAAGGATAATTCCATTTCCCATCACCGACAGCCCCCTCGTTTTGACGAGAGTAAGAGCACCGAACGGAGAGAGAGAGAGAGAAAGAGAGAGAGAGAGAGTGAGAGAGAGGAAGAAAGAAAGCAATTCACTTTCTTGCTTGCAACGAACCGGTGATCTTTGCCCTGCAAACACCCTGGCAGCTAGCTACCAACCTGCTTTGCTGCTCAGAGCCGGTTTAGCTCAGTCAATAAGATTGCACTGAAACCCACCGCGACAAAGATCAAAACGCATCATTACATGGTCAGAATCAGGCTCTAAGCACTGATGCGGAAATCATTTCAATCGTATTCATATTAAGGTAGGCAAGTGCACTACTAATGATGGAAGCTGTTCTTTTGCCCTGGCAGCATAAACCCAGAGCTTTTGAAGGTTTGAAAAAAATGTCTGCTGTATTAAATATCATATTTCTCTCTCTCTCTTTTCCCCTCTCCCCGCTGGCTGTTGATAACAGTTCAGCTCTGCTTACAGACATGAATTTCACACACACACACACACACATACATATTCGATTTGGCACATAGGAATTGCTAGACAAAAAAACCCACAGTCCATCTCGTTCATCTTCTACCGATAGTCGCTTGCTACAATAATGGAGAAGTTGATAGCAATTAATTCTGTATGGATTAGTCTACAACAGAGTGGAAAGCTTTGGGAACCTTAGATCCAAAGTTGCCTGGTTCCACCAAGCTATACTACACTTTGTCATATCTCAAATTACTCATATACTGAATCCCCTAAATATTATTTGCGAAAGAAATCTATTTAAGTTACAGCTATTGTCACGTTAAGCAGATGTGTGTTTTCATTTAAAAATAAGAGGGTACGGAACAAAAAAGGTTCCCTAGGGAGATGGTGGAAGCAGATAGTGTTGATTCTTTCAAGAATAAATGAGATAGGTTTCTGTTAGAATCCAAGATATAGTTTGGGATATGACAAGCGATTGCCAGGATGGTGGAAGGTAAACTGCATGGACCTTGATTTTCTTCTGCCTAGCAAATTCTTATGTTCTTATGAGTATGGATTATAATGTTAGTCACTGTGCTTAGTCACTGTCAACCAGATGCCTGTCCTGCCTACTAGCACAACTCCCGCTTATAAAAGACCTTTAAGCGTGGAAGGTTATCTGAAAGCACTTTACGGAAGGGGAGTGGAGGCGCTAATTTGCTGAGAGATATTGTGGGTTTGAACTTAAAACAGACCCCCAACTTGTCTTCCATTATTCGGTCCGGGACTGCAATACAACGGAACATCAATCAAGTAAATACGAATGCGCAATTAGAAAAGGTGAATTCAGCATTGCTGTAATTGATACTTTGCGTATCCATCAGTCTGTGTGACACTGGATATGGAGCTTAATAAACATGAAATGACAAACCATTAAACAAAATTCCAAACAGCTTCAAACTTGCAGTGGTGGTACTCAGAGGAGTTCACCAGACTCCTCGATTGTTAAATAATGCATTCACTGCGAGTAAGAATATGATTAGGTACATGAGGACCTGGGCTTAAGTTGAAAACTGCTTAATAAAGGAATAGGTTAGATAAACCGTGCAGATTTATTTTTTTTACAAATGGCTATCATTATCATTTAAAAATCTCCTAATTGCCACTGTCACTGGTCCCTCTCGTTTAATTCTGAAGGAGTTACGGATTGACAGCCTAATCTGGAAAGAATATTGCTATCCATAAGCTAATTATATGTTGTAATTTTGTTTGCAAGGAGGAGGTGGGTTCTCATGAGAATCCAATTTTACGGGGAAGGTATTGTTAGCAAGAGTGTTTTATTGTGTCTTTGGAATTTCTCTAAAGTGGCAATTTTTCACATGAATAGCTAAATTGTGACAGCGAGATTTGCTAAAATTGGCCACACTTGCACAGAACCTTATTATTTCAATACTGATGGACTCTAGCCGAGAAATTTAATGCAAAGAAAACGGTGATTAGAAAAGGCAATAAGTTACAGTGGAAGAGGTTTTAATGTTATTTATTTTCTTTAATTACTGCGCACGGAATTGGATTTCCCCCCTCCTCAAATCTTGCGCTCATGAAAGTGCTGGGAAACAAAACACTTTGCTCCATTTTAAGGCTAAATGACAGTGAGCATTTCCTGCTGAAGAGGCCAAACGGTTTATCATTATGACTGGTGAGTACCCATTGTACTGAGGATTCGATGGGTCTGATTGAAATATATTAAATCGGGGGATGACAAGCTCTTTTCTTAGTATAGTTTCCTATCCACTACTTTGGTAATCTAATTGCTTACACTGGTAATTTCTTGAGACGGTACAAATCTAATCACAAACGTTTTAAATGTAAACCGTGATCTAAAGTAACAGGACAAATATATTGCCGCTATTTGCCTTGCAGAATGATCTTCACAAGCTCGGTTTGGATGAAGAAGGCCCTTTGACCCATTTGATCTTATCCATCCAGAACATCCCCCCACCCTATCGTCTTCGCATCAGAGCATCAAGGTTTCTTTCAAAAAAAATGGGTCCATGTTGTTGATCATTCTCTAGAGGTATATCGAAAGGTATGCTTGCTGCTGACTGTGCTGAAGTCGGCCTTTGGCATCTGTGCCATCTTGTTCTGCTCTCTTGGTTGATCCAGAAGCAAAGTATTGGATTGATTTCCTCGGTCCCGTTTCAAATCCTCGATCAGGTCACTTCTGAGACGTTTCCTTTTAACACCGAAGAACCCTGGCTTGTCTAATTGTTTCTCAAAGCTGCAGAACAAACTGCTTTGGACCAAAGTAAAATTTGTAACATTCAAGTCCAAAATCAATAACTAGGGCAGTAGTTACGAATGTCACAAGAATAGGAAAGGGAGAGATTAGATATTTTTTTGCACACAGGTAACAGATAACTATTGCAACACAGAATACTTTGGGAAATAAGGTGGTAGAGGCAGAGTCCGTTGTGGGTTTTGATGGGGGAAGTAGAAAGATACAGGCTTGAATGGGTATGGAGATAGGGCAGGACTGTAGGATTGAATGAACACCTTGTTCTGAGAGCTGGTGTAGACTCGATGGGCCAAAAGGCCTCCTTCCGTGCTGTACATTTTTATGATTCTGCTCTATGATTCCAATGCATTCTTTAGGACTTTTATAGCTTGGAGAATTTCGAAAAAGCAACTCCAAAATTGTTTAGACACCGGATACGGTTAAGAATAATGTCCTTGTGTCTCCAGGACCTGAATCTGAATCCAGTACAGATGGAGTGCAATGACATCTATTTCTCTCTCTTCCATCATTTAATAGTCTGAATCAGAATGAACTTAGGCAGCGTCAAGGCTACATCATGAATCTGACCAGAGTTTGTCATGACAGCCATCGAATGATATTTGCTTGGAGAAGGTTTGCTTTCATAGCTGCTGGAAAATTCACATTGATGTCCTAAGATGTGCTCTCCTGGGGAGCGAGGCAGAATTGAGGCCTAATAACTAATGGGAATTTTCTTATATCCAACAAATTGGGAATTGCTTGGAGCTGACGGTTCCAAAAGTTGAAATGATTAAAAGTTAAAAGGCATCATTAGAATTAGCTTAGATAATCCCAGTTAAGCCGTGTAAGAGTTTAATCGTAACGCTTTATACAAAATAAATGCCGAGCCTTTCAGGGAAAACTCTGCAACTTGAAAGTAAACAGTTTATTACAATTCTGACGAGCCCTGCCAGCAGTATGTACTGCCCTCCACATCTTGTTTACTCGACCTTATCGCCCTCTCTTTTCTGCACAAGGATGGATGGGATAGGCTCCATGTTAGACAGACGTGGAGTCCTGTAGCTCAGTGGTTAGAGCACTCGCTTTGCAAGTGAGAGACCTGAGTTCAATTCCAGGCAGAGGGCGAAACCTTGGGCAAGTTTCCTTACTCCACACAGAGCCTAATAATAATCCCTCCAAAACCAAAAACAATAATTAAATTGGTCATTTTCAATCTACGACTGTTTGTGGGACATTGCTGTGCGCAATTGGCTGCCGCGTTCGCCCACAAATATACAGTCAATTCACTTTACAGTGTGTTCTGTGAAGTGCTTTGGTACGTCCTCCCGACGTGAAAAGCGCTATATCAAATGCAAGGATTATTATTATTATTATTATAGATGTGAAGCAGTGGATATCTCTTCTAAAAAGGACTTGATGGTTTGAAGGATCGCAGTCAATTTCACTTTACGTTAATATTTTGGTGCAACGGAGGTTCAGTAAGCGCAATGAGATAACCGTAACCTTACATTTTTAGGTTGCTTCTTACGTCTCCACAGTATGTCTGCATTGTATTAACTAAGCCACAATTGCCTAGAAAGCTTTTCTCACTGTAGGCAATATACATAAAAATGTGGAATTTCTTCTATTTCTGCTCAATCCTTTCCAACGGTTACAACAAAAGGACAAGCATGCGACAAATCTTTGATTTATGACAATTTATGACGCACGTTTCACATGAGGAGGACACCTCAAAGGGTTGACAGAGCCATCTGGCCACACACTAGCTCAATCACTCGCCTGCAGAATAACACAGTCACAACACTTCACAGTGCATCCTGTGAAATGCTTTGAGACGTTCTTCCCCGACGCGAAAGGCTCCGTATCAAAATGCAACGGTTACTATTTTTTTTATTGCTGTTAGCTATGGTGAGGTGAAGCTACTTAAGTGGTCAAAGGAACAAGGCTTTTTGTCAGCTTGGTTAAGGATTGAGTTTGAAGCAACACCCTTTTTCTTGTCATTGGAACGACACTTAGATTGTCAGAAGCTGATTTTACCCGGGACTTCTTATGGTCATAAGTGTGAATTGACCTTTTAACTGGAACTTGCAGGGGTGGAGATGATGACTGAAATTGCAATGCCCTGAAGTATCTTATAATGATTTAAGGTCTCTGTCACCCAGAAGGCAGCAAATTGACATCCTTGCTACAGTATATTATAGTCCAATGCTTTCAATTCGAAGGAAACTGCACTCTCTCTCAATTTTGTTTCAAAAAAGTATTCAGAAAGGCTTATCCACTTCAAACGAGAAGCAGATACTTGATGTAGACATCTGATAAAAGGGTCATTTTTGATATCTACTCGAATCACGGTGTAAAAAGGTGGCATTAAGGACATTCAACGGTAGAAATGATTTCTCAAATTCGCCGCAAATGCAGGAGTAATCAACTCAAAGACATGAACAGGCACTCAGTAAAAGTAAAAAATAGGAACTAAAAACACTTTGTTTTTGTCTTAAAGGTAGAGGGTTTCTTTTCGAAACGCAGGGAAAAAAATCTTCAGTTTAAAATCTTCAAAACTTCAATAACCTTATTTATTGCTGAAGTCAGTCAGTCACTTTATGGCTGTTTGTGGGCACATCGCCGTGTGCAAATTGGCTGCCGCATTTCACCTACAAAACACACAGTCACTACGCTTTATAGTGAGTCCTGTGAAGCACTTTGAGGCATCCTCCTGATGTGAAAGGCACTATACAAATGTAATTTTATTGCTGTTTATTATATATCAAATATGTTTTGCAATCTCTCAATTTTTCTTCATCTTAACTATTAATATATTGACTAACACAGTGACCTCTCCTCTTCCCACCTCTCCATGAATTCTACTCCCCCAAACTAAAACATCCCAGTAATGCTTGACTGCTTGTGGATTAATACTTGGACTGTTTTACAAACATGTAGGGAAAGTGACTTAAATCAGCGCGAGCACTCCGAATGCTCTGAGACGCTAACCTGCGTGAAGGGTGCTATACAAATGCAAGTTGTTGTTGTAACTTGAACCCATCAAATGCGTTTATTCAATTCTTCTTAGAACAATATTCTTCACATCTTTGTGCTCATCGCATGATATGGCACAGAATACCAATCACCATCCAGTTATGCACTTCTGGCTTTGGGACTGGGCAAGTTAGATCATCTGCACATGCTTGACTCCTGATTCAGAGGAACATTCATTCCCTTGTTGCAGCAGTGGAACATTTCCATTTCCTCAAGGACTTTGTGAAAGATTTCTAATTAGTCCTGAATTGTGAGTCATTTTCATCTGTGGACTGGTGCCCAATAGCGCCTGGAGTGGGACTGGCCAAACTCATTTTACTGAGAGTCGTGCGGCTGTCATTGAAATGAGATTTTCAGCCCATGAGGTCCCGCTCAATCCAAATTCGAGATCCAGGGTCAAAGGACAAGAGATATTTGAACACATCTCAACTGTCCACTACAATCAAGTCATCTGAAATTACTTCACAGGATAGACAGCGCATGCAAAGAGCAGATGGCCAGTGTGTTTGGGTAAATGCACTGGACTGGGATAAGCCCATGTGGACAGCAATAGCCAAAAGACTTTAATGAGGCATCCTTAAGACTGTCTTGAGTTCACAGGGTACATATTAATAATAATAATCCTCGCGTTTGATAAAGCACCTTACCACGTCGTTGATACGTCTCAAAGCGCTTCACAAAAAAATTGTAAAGTAAATTGTTATTCATCTGCTATTATATATGTATACATAAGATATAATGCATCATATGGCGTTAAGAGTAGAAAACTGAGAAGCCAGGGGCTTCCAAATTGATTATCATTGCTTGCGTGCTTTGTGACATCCTCCTGACATGAAAAGCACTATATCAAATGAAAGGATTATTACAATTTATATATGTACATATACCATTATCTACATATCTGGTATTAAAATATTTTAAAGCGCACATAGAATGCAAACCCTCATTTAGCAAGAGTTTAACCGTCTCTTGTTGTGGAATTGTCATGTGCTTCCTTGGTTGAATTGCTTCTTTATTTATTCCTCTCCGAGAGGATTTCTTCCTGCCAATTGGTGGCAGCAGTTGATGCATTTAACTGAACACTTAACCATCTCGGCTGACAAGCCTTCATGATGTGAGTTTTCACAGGGCACGGTTAATTAATTAGGTTTTCCAAAGTTTCTAGGCACACGTTTCCCTTGCAAATTGACATTCCGTTATGCAGTTGTGCTTGAGCAGATCAGGAAAATGGACAGCAAGATGATTTCTTCAGCTGGAAGATCCTTTGGGATCTTCCTCATTGGTTCTGTAGCCTGATGGGAAATATTTTCTAATTTAGCATTCTTTCTAGGACGAGGAGTAGATGTCTAAAATGCCAACAAAGATCTCAGCCACCTACAAGTGAATGCTCAGCCTCCCTTGATAAATAACCGCATTATCGGCTGTACAATGGATAGCGCTGGTCTGTCAAAACAATCCTCCTAAAGTCGTCCTTCGTGTTGAAGAGTAAATCAGCCTTGGCTGAGCAGGTCAGCGAGGCTAATTGCCTTTTGGCATCTGAAATCCGAGGTGCATCTTGCCTTTCCTGGAGAAGGGATGTTAGGAAGACGGAGGAATTCCTCTGGCTTGCTGGCTCTCGGTGGGAACCGGAGGAGGTGGCCATCACTGATGGCTTATGTGGAGAAGTGAAAAACAGCCAGATGAACAGGTCATGTTGCATAGACACACGGGATCTCATCAAGTTGGAGTAAGATCCCTGCAGGATAGCCTGACCTACTTCTAGTTACTAGAATAAATAATAATAATAATCATAATGCTTGCATTTGATATAGCGTCTTTGGACATCTCCAAGACGTCTCAAAGCATTTCACAGGATATACTGTAAAGTGAATGGACTCTTATATGGAGCCTTATATTTTGTGGGCTCCATATAAGACCTCATATAAGACATAGAGCCATTATTTAAGGGACCCCTAAAAAATTGCCATAATTTAGATCCCATTGTTTGTGTGATTGCCTTTTGGCAAGTCCTTGGGCAATGCTTTTCATTCAGGACCTTTGCCACAGGCACTCACACTTTGGTGGAACTGACATCTGCATCAGTTCCTAAGTCTTCTCTTGTCAGGATCCCGCCCCAAGAATTCGATGGGCAGCTGCTTTTCCTGAGTGCTTCTCTGGGTAGTCTGGAAGCCTGACAAGAGGAGGAATTCTCCAGGTATCTCAATAGTCCTTATGGCCTGGGTTCTTCATCAAATCCAATCACCAAATAGTGATGGAGATCAAATCATTACTGATGTAATTGAGCTGCTATCAGAGATATGTACTTTGTAAAACGAATCTAAGCGCAGATAGGAAAGGCATGTGAACAATTTCCTGTTGCTTTCGCTGACGGCAAGATGAAAGCACATACCTTTGTTGACAATTCCCGAAAGGTATTCCCTCAGCCTCACACGACAGAAGGATGAGCCATCAATTTTCTTTTTATAATGGGGGCCTGTCCGTCAGGTAATCTCTACCAACTGCAAGGATTATTATCAAGATTATTACTGTGAAGATTGCACCAGATTTACATCTGATTCTCTAAAGAAGGAGCTTCTACAAACCCAACCGTTTGATGAAACTCACAGAATCAGCCTCTTTTTGCGAAGACACTGGAACAATGTGGGCCTGTCACGTAAAAACCATTTTGCGTTCTTACGCGAGCTTTTGGATACATAATCGATTTGTTGCTCTGTGTTCGTTGCCCGTTGGGTTTGGAAACAAAGATTTTCAAGCTGCACGGTGACAACGGGCACTTCATAATTCTTGGCTACTACCACCACCAGAAATAAGAAATACTGAATGATAATAGATGGAAGGGGCATAAATAATCTTTATTGCGTGATTGAAATTCACACAAGATTTGTAGCCTCAAATTATGAGTCCGACGAGTGCATTTCAAACATTAGACGGCTGGTTGACTTGTGATATTTATCAGGTGGAGATCATTACTGTGATAGGAGATTCTCTTCTCTGCATTTCTTTATTGTTGAAAGCACATTGCAATGTGTCATCAATTAACGTGCGGGTTTCAGTGCCAGTTTGGCCCCATCAACATGACTAAATTGAGATATTTACATTTTTGTTATGGGAAGCCTGCCATCGTCTTCAGAAAGACAGTTTTGTGGAGCTCGGAAAATGAACTCCACAGACGGTATTTCCGGTCATTTGACATGGCCCTACAAACTTTCTGGGAACTCCTTATTCCCTCGGCAATAAAGAGGTGCACGTTTTACCGGCTTTTTTTTTTGGTAGGGAAATCGCCTCAACTGAACAAAATGGAGTGCGGTGAGGGAGGAAACATAAATGTGTTGCGGTCAACAGGAAGGGAAACAAAAGCTCAATTAACAAGTGTGTCAAAGGGATACTCCAAGGTTCAAATAACTTGCTATTTAACACACTGAGCGCTACCCCAATGTCAGTAGGACAGGGAATTGGAAGGAAGCAAGTTATAATTTTTAAATGTATTGCAGTGGAAGCAAGGGAAACAAACTAAATAAAGAATGATTTTATAAAATTGGACTGTCAGACACTTAGTGTTGCCAGTGGGTTTCGATCCCTGGACTAACCTTCATCACATGAGTGTGTGCTGCACCCTCTCCATTGTGTTCAAATCCCAGTCACTTTACATGCCTGACTATCATACTGATGCAGCCCAATTGTAAGTAGAATTCCAGGTCGTGTTAATTTGATATTCCCCCCCCACCATCATGTGTTTACTGCACATTTACGTGCACTGAACTCCATTCACCGCAGGTCTGCCCATTCTTCTAAATGGTTTGCACCTTCTGGCCTTCATCTTCAGTTTTCCATGCTGTCAAATGTAGCACATTCAAAATGAATGTGGAGAATCTTCCCCTAATGTCCAAATCATTTACGTAAACAAACCGGTATCTAGACAGACCCTGGGGCATGCCATGAGCTATGTTTTGTCAATTCTTTCTCAAAGCCATTAATCAATACAGCATTAACTGCTTGAGTTGGGAGTAGCTCAATTTCCTACCTCCACAATATCCATCAAGATAAGTCTTAAGACTCTCCAGAATAATGATACAGCATCACTTCCTTAACACCTGTTGATGGATGTAATGGGGAATGAGACACACTCTCACCAAACAACCATGTTTGTGAGCATTAATTGGGAGGCATTGCACACTTTTGTCTTTCAGCTTCACTTCCACCCACTCGTATCCATGAAAATAGTATAATTGAACTGCAGACAGTTCTCTGAAGGTAGAAAGTTACAGATTATTGTCAGACTCGATCTTAACGATCTTAACGATCTTCACATTTCTAGAGAGAGAGAACAATCAGTAATCTTGGCCTTGCTTCTCATTGCTGCACAAGACAACTAACTTAAATAGGAAGGATAAGGATATAATAATAATCCTTGCATTTGATGTAGCGCCTTATCAGCAACAACACAATTACATTTGTAGAGCGCCTTTCACTTCGGGTGGGGGGGACCTCCCAGAGCGCTGAATCATGCCATCAAGATGCCTCAAAGCGCTTCACGGGGTATAACGTAAAGTGTAGTGATTGTGTGTATTTTGTGCATGAAACTGCCTCTGCATGGTAAAACCAGGACATTGATTGATTGAGCATTCAACTGCAAAGCCTAGTCAGTCAGACTTACCCTTTGCATGAAGTGCGAGTGGGAAACTGTGAGTGGCGAATGTATATTAATAATAATAATAATCCTTGTATTTGATGTAGCGCTTTATCACGTCTTCTAGACATCTCAAAGCGCTTCACAGAATATACTGTTAAGTGAATTGACTGTATATTTTGTGGGCGAAACACGGCAGCCAATTGCACACAGCAGGGTAATTATTATTTTAAAGAAAACAGTATTTGCCGTGATTTTTATCTAAAGTTAGATTGCCGTCGGAAACATTTTTTAAAAAAAAACTGGGATTTCAACCCCAGAGTGTATTATGTGTGTGTGTATGTGTGTCTGGTTATCTGCTAGATTGGTCGAAAAAATGTCATTTAAAAACACAGAGATGTTAATTCTCCGTGTAATTAATTGAGAGGAAGCAGAGTGACGCGGGCGATGTGGTGAGAAAGGATTGAGTCCATCCCATTTGAAGCTGAGCGTAACTAAGATCAAATCCCTTAACTGTGCTCTCATTACTATGCCAGCAATTCCTCGACATCACATTCTTCACTCCAATTAATTCATCAAAGACAATGCCACTGGTCGATGTGAAGGTTTTGCAAATTTCATTGCAACTTGCGTTTACTTAAAATCCATATTTTTCAAACTGAACAAGCACGGAATTATGAATAAAATAAAGTTTATAGCTGCCAGTCCTTTTTTGAATCAAACAACTGAATCACTTATTGATAAAACTGACTTTGGGTATGGATGATATCATGATAAAACTTGCGGCCAGCGCTAAGTTTAGTCGGAAGACCGACTACAATTCGGAAATTTTTTTGCATGAAATGACTAGAAGGAGATTGCCTCCAAACTTCTATTTGGTGAAGTTGGGTTACCTGTCACTCAACCAGTCATCACGTCCGACGATACCATGTTTTAAGGCTCCTATCCTTGGGCTTACTTTGAACAGCTCATAGGCTCTAATCATTACATAGATTACACAGCACGGAAACACTCTGTTCGACCTAAGTAGAGTGAGCCAATGTTTATACTCCACATGAGCCCCCATCCACTGATTACACCCTTCCATAACCCTTCTATTTCCTTCTCCCGCACGTGCATACGTTCAGTAATAAGATGCTGTAGTTAAGAATCCAATGTGTGCAAACGTGTGTGTCTGTCTGTGTGTGTGTGTGTGTGTGTGTGTGGTGGGGGGGGGCGGTGTTGGGTGAGAAGGGGGCTCTTTCTGGTAACCGGAGACACTTCACAGCCTCCAATGTGAAGTCCGTTTCCATGTGAACTAAATTCGAGTGGAATTATGCTCCTTTCTTTCAAATGGATAATACATTAACAAAAAACGTTAACGTGTCCTTTATGCAGTCCAGTCTCTTCGCAAACGTCAACGTGCCTTAAAAACTGGACTTAAGAATCTCACTCGGGTGCATACAGTGCGTGAATACGTACATTGCTTGTGTGTTTGTTTCACATTCACATTAAACATCACCCCCAGGGCACCCAGCTTGTTAAAATGTTTTCCTAGCGCTCGTAAAATATTCAGATTTTATTAGAAACTTTGCCCGTCCTATTAGCAGAGAAGTCAGCCTGCTCGTAGCGCAGTGAAAACTGATCATTATAAAAAAGAAATCTACATTCGAAGCACAAAGAGTCCTGTGTGATTGGGCCCTTGTGCAATTAAGTAAAAGTAGCTGCATTAGCACGGAGATAATTGCTTCAAAGGGTAGAAAACAAACAGGAACAATTTTCAGCCGTTCACATATTAAGGTCTCTGCGCAATTACGCAATTATACAAAATGTTCTCAGCCTGTAAAGGCTGCATTGATGTTCTTTCTCTGGACAAAATGTAAAAGTCACTTCTGCATTACTAGTGCAAATATAATGGTGATTTCATCTACTGAGCGACAGCAATTTTTTTTCTATTAACATTCCTGATAACCTTTTTTTCACTCAGGAGCATCTGAAGTGTTTTGTTTGGGGGATAAAGAGCAGACTAAGAGCAAATTTGATCTTTATAGTGCTTCCCCCCCGTTTAAAGGTAATGTAAAACACAATGAGCTTATCGAAGCTTCCAATAAGGTACCTTGGCCTTGCATCACCTTAATACACGGCTAACATTGCTGCTCTCTCATCTAATCCTTGTTATACAAACATCCTCAGTAGAAGTACATGTTAGCCCATGTTACTTTAGTCCGATATTTCAACATCAACCACACCAATATTTCATGTATGTTAAATATGGGCAAATGGGTGAATAACAGCTGCGCTCGGGAGTTCAGAACTGGCACTGCAGAGCATATAGTGTAAAGTGTGGTGACTGTGTATTCTGTAAGCCAACGTGGCAGAAGCCAGCACCATCCCACAAACAGCCATGAAGTGAACCACCAATTCTATTATTCTTTTGGGGATTGTTGGCCAGGACACCAGGGAGAAGAAACTCCCTTCGTCAGCACTGCATCAGAGTGTCACTCTTGCCTGAAGTGGGGCTACAGCCCACAAACTCGACTGAGCCAGGATGTCCCATCGGTGGGTTAGTTGGTTGTGAGCGAAATCAGACCTATTTTCTTTTCCTTGCATTTTAAAGATGGCTCCTTCTCTTGGGCAAGGCAGAGTTGACCGGCACTTTGCGAGAGGAAGAGAGGGAAAATGGAAAACACAAATGTTTTTCTGATTGCAGGTTTACAAGATAGCAAAGGCTCTGATCTGCTACAGTATACCTGGAAGACTTTTAAAATGAAGAGGAAATGTAGCACCACACGCACCCATTTGCATTGATTACGCCACCTATTAGTGCAAAACAATACACTCGCCACTTTAAGCCACAATGAATCGCAGGTACCACTGTTTTTCTTTTAATGTGATTGCAACCAATTATCCCATTGCGCAGCTGCAGACGTTTCGCTCAAGTACCGTTGAATATATCCTCGTCTTAAATTACAATGCTCGGAGATGAAATCATCAATGTCAAGTATTCCGCAGCCTTATTTAATGTTCAAGGAGCGGGACAGGAGCTTCACAATGGAGCTTGCATTCAGAGCCTGATGATATGGTGCGGAATACAATTCGATGGCCCTGACAATTGCCAGGATATGTTCCAACTAAGCTAATTAACTGGGTTTAATTGCTTGAGATATTGCATCACTTAGACAGCCGAGTGCACAGCAGAGCTAGCGTCAAAGCATACCGATCACCAGCCTCCCTGTCTCCCGCTGCACCCCCCACCCCAAAACACCCGAATAAACATAGGATCTCACCAAACAGGAGGAAAGGGGAAGAGGATCAATTCTCTAACGTTAAAAATTCAGCGCGGCAGATTGACTTCATAGGACAATCAGTAACTTAATAATAATAATAATAATAATCCTTGCATTTGATATAGCGCTTTTCACGTCCCAAAGCGCTTCACAGAACACACTGTAAAGTGAATTGACTGTGTATTTGTGGGCGAACGCGGCAGCCAATTGCGCACAGCAATGTCCCACAAACAGTCGTAGATTGAAAATGACCAATTTATTATTGTTTTGGGTTTTTTTTGGAGGGATTATTATTAGGCTCTGTGTGGAGTAAGGAAACTTGCCCAAGGTTTCGCCCTCTGCCTGGAATTGAACTCAGGTCTCTCGCTTGCAAAGCGAGTGCTCTAACCACTGAGCTACAGGACTCCACAAACTTGCGCTGAAACGGAGCCTTTCACGTAAAATGTACGTCCCAGAATGCTAACTGTGCAATGCAAAATATATCAAGCAAAAACCCTCCTAATAATGTTGCCTTTAATCTGCCATTGTGCGCTTCATTCCTTTCCAGAAATGTTCCCCTACTTCACCTCCACTCCCAGATGGAGAGGGGAACAAGGCAGAGGGAGGGAGCTCCAGAGTTTAGAGGTGCAGGCGGTAAGAGTTTTAGGGGTGTGTTGTGTACAAATACATTAAACTGCACAAATTATGCCCATCAGTCCTATACTGTAACTGGATTCAGTCAGATTCTGCTGTTTCGGTTGTCAGCCTATTACCGAGCAACCTTTATTATTACAAATCTCCCATTATAATGAACATTAGCTCCTTCACAGTTATTGTAAACATTCATAATCATAATTACTCTTGTAAATGGTATACATCAAACACTTGAGGCAGTTTCGATGAGGCCATTACTGCAACTGAACTGCCTGAGAGAAGGAGCCTGTGAGCTTAAACCCGTATCCTCCCACTCTATTGGCACCGTGCCTTCATAAGCCAATGTTACCAACTTGCATCTCCTCAACAAATCCAATCGCAGCAAATTTACACGTTCACAAGGCAATGATGGTGAGGACAGATATTATCAAAACATTTAGGTTTAGCAGCCTGCTGCTCTTACTCGAACCAAGAGGATGGAACTCATGCACAAAACAAACAATTATCTGGTGATATTTTAACCCAATAATCCCATTGCAGGTGCATGTATAATTGCTGTGCGCAATTGGCTGCCGCGTTTCACCCACAAAATACACAGTCCCTCCACTTTACAGTATATTCTGTGGAGCGCTTTGAGGCGTCTCAATGATGTGATGAGGCGCTGTATCAAATGCAAGGATTATTATTGTTATTATTATTATATAGAAGGATCAACTGATCTCCACAAAGACGACGCAGAAAAACAGTCACTGTAAAAATCATAGTGGTTACATTACAGTGTTCAGCGTGTCAAGTCCATACTGCTGTTGGCTCCTACACTGGAGCAATCCACTCTCATGCAATTTACATTTGTTGTAGAATAAACCATATTATACCCTATTTTCTTTGTCATTTCATCACGCCTTATGCAATGCTCTGATGCCTGAAATCATTTCACTGTTGGCTCACTTAATGAAAATTAAAGCACGGCACACTGCAAAATGTCACTTTGGAAGTTCCAGATAAAGGACAAATTTAAATGCAAATGTCATTAATTAAAATCAAATTAAAAAAAATAAAGAAAATAATCAATTCTAAACGATTGAATCAGAATACCTGGAAGTATCTACTCCCTGGACGGAACATCACGATAAGATTGAAGTCAGCTTGGTATTCAGCCACGACTATAGAATTCTTAAAGCAATTTCCATCCAGAAATTTCCAAGACCAAATTTATGATTGAGTTGACAATTACACCCTCGGAGAAGGTTTCTATTATTTCCTATGGAAGGAAAGAATAAGATTAGACCTGTAGTTCTCTGAACACAATTTTTTTTTTTGCCCAGTTTAAACCCCATTCCTGTCACATATTTTACAACATTGCATGTTGTAAAGCGGTATTTGGTTTCCATTTACATTGAGTTCGTTACTGCACTCGGCAGGTACTCGAGAAAAGTTTGTGGCGTTGGACAACAGAGTGAGTTTTATTTCTCATCCCTTAACCACCGAACGCACTCCTCCCAAATCTGTGAGCGGTGAGAGTCACTCTCCTAAGGGACTGCCTTCAGTTTCAAGCCGCCAAAGGGGAAGAAGGCTGGTGCGAGACTCCAGTTACAGGCAAACTTGATAATGAATACTTTGAGCAGGTTGTAGCAGGGTGGAACTCATCTGTAGCAGTCAGAGAAGAAAATTGCTGATAGATTTTCCAGTGATCTGGGGCTATCAGGTTGTGTTTCAAGTGCTTTGGGACGTCTTCTTGATGTGAAAAGTGCTATACAAGTGTAAACTGAATTGTATTAAACTAGTCATCTCATACACTGATTAAGTAAATACATTTCAATGCTGAGTTAATTCTGTTGAATATGACGTGCATAGTATTTTTTGAACCCGTATCAGTGACAGTTGATTGAATCCTCTCGACAATGTTGGTTACTGGCAACCAGGGCAAATCCATTTTGATGGCTTCAAAACTATGGACGTAACAACTCCATAAGGTCAAAAACATCCGTCACTGCTTGTGGAGAAAGCCCTGGCAGGAGACGATGAGCATTCAGACTGTCTCTGAATTTTAAGCAATCCATTCCAGACTGTAACTGGTCACCAGGAAGGGTGACTGAGGCCAAGACATTGGGCTCATTTAAAAACAGCAGCTTGATGGGAACGGTGGGTGTTCTGGAAAGATGAGATCAGATGAACCCAAGGACTTTCTTCATCCAAAACCCATCTTATGATTTCAGCAACATCTGTCTATTGGCTTCCAGGTTGGAAGTTCCTTAGAAACCATGAACATCTCACAAGATCACAAGATCGATTCGGATGAAAAAAAAAGGACCTTTGGCCCATTTGATCTCACTCTTATAGAACACCTGGCCTACTGTCCATAGCATCAAGGTGTTTGACCTGTTGACTTTCAGCATGGCATCCAGAGTGGTCGTGCCTTGAAAGAATGACGAGGAATGAGATCTGGGTGGAATAAAACAAGGCAAGTGGACACTCTGTGTAAGAGTGAGGTATCAGCTGGGACAACACCAGCCAAAACACCTTTGTTCGAAGGTACCTCTGCATAACATCGGCTTTGTCGGATTTATTTCGATCAACCTCATTCAGACGGACCTTTTGCTTTCAAAAAAAATACATGTACCGTATTATAAATTGTACAGTATTTTCGCCAATTCATCCCGGTGAGACACAAGCTGAAAAGTTTAACATTAAATCATATTGTGTTCCGCCGGATCAATGTTACAATTCAGCCCATCTATTTTGGGTGTAGTTTGAGCAGTCAGTTTTTTTCAGGATGTGCTGCTTGGCACCAGGGCACATGCTTACTCTGCAAAATCACTTTAGAGCATACCTCAGCACTAATGTTCTTCATGATACTTAAAGCAGTTGTAATAAAGGGAGATACGCTCATTCAAATCTGTGTCAGCTTGACTCAATTGACAGCACTCTTGCCATTGACTCAATTGACAGCACTCTTGCCATTGAGTCAGAAGGTTGTGGGTTCAAGACCCGCTTTGGGTCTTTGAGCTCTACCAAACTGACACCCGCGATGCACACGTGATGCAGTGCTGGGGGCGGTGGGGCACTGCATTGTCAGAGGTGTCGTTTTTCAGGTGAGACGTTAACCCGGATCCCATCTACTGTTTGAGTGGATGTCGGAGATGCTGTGAGCCACTTTGTTTGGAACCTTTACTCTGGTGACATCTTGAAGGCAGCAAGTTGTCCTCAAGTCTCTTCACCAGCTGTAGAAGATTTGACTTAATGAACTGGCGGACTCCTTCACTGGGCTCATTGAAGACAAGCCACAATAAACAAACCATTTCAACTCAAGTGCAAGCTCTTATGCACTAAAGGTAAATCGTGCAAATGGAATTCTATACAGTAAAATAGAACCAATGGGAGGTTGGGGGGGTGGAGGGCTGGGCCCATTGCTCGATCTGTAGTTTGCTAGCGTTAGAAACTTAAGACAATTCCATCGCTCCCAAACGGATTGACCAGGTTCCCGCGAGAGAGTGTATCTTTTTCTGGCATCACCCCGTGGGTTATGCATTGGGAACGTGCCACGGAAAAAGCAAATTGCATCAGCGACGGCAATTCAAGTAACGAGAGACGGCAAGAATCTTTTTCCGGCAAATTTTGCACAAAAGTCACGAGGAGTTCAATGTTTCGTGCTTCGGTTTCTATTAAAACTAAGATTAAGACTGAGTTGAAGCCACAGTTGAGCCTATTCATTGCAGTATTCTGATCTCCTTATTATTGCTTTCTGAGTACTATATTTATCTTGTGTGAAGTTTAGCTGTCATAATGATGGCAGGGCACATTGTAGAGTTTACAGTCTCTGTATCTCGCTTACTGTCTCTCGCCAATGCGCGCTGGCTATCAGGCTTAAAATATGATCTTGGGTTATAGAAATGACAAGAATATTCACAAGGGATGAATATTTGAATAATTGCGGCTGAAAAATTGCACTTTTCCTTCATTAGATGATTTATCTGTATTCCCTTTATCAAAGGACGGAATGTGAAAGTCTAATAAATGTGACAGAGGACAAAAGCCTTCACTGTGGCATCAGGCGTCGATTTCTACAGCGACATTATTCAGAGGGCTCATTCCATTCCCCTTTAATATTGATGGAGTACATAAGATGAATAAGGAAAGACCAGTCTGTCAAGATAATTCTTGGAGAGGCAGTTCTCGGCTTCAATAATGCAGCCATTGATTAATCTTTCCTTATCCCGTTTTCCGCTACTGTTTCCGAAACTCTGCCACCTGCATCCTCACTCAGGCTGAACTCCACATGCCCATCACCCCTGGCTCACCATTCTCTTCTGGCTCCCAACAGGTCAACTTCAAGGCCTCACCCTCACCAATAATTCCCTGACATTCCTTATCTGTCTGATCTCCTCCTACTCTCCTTCCGCATACTGACCAGGACCAAACTCCGTATTCCCATCTCATCGGTTCTGGCCCAGGCTCCACATCACCGAACCGATCGACTTCGAGATCCTCACTCTTGTGTTGAAATCCATTCACTCCCTGGCACCTCCCGACCGCCTCACTCCTCAATCCACCACCCGGCGCCTCCGCTCAACTGGCACCAGCCTCCTGCTCGTCCCTCGCATCCTCCGCCGAACTGTCGGAGGTCGCGCTTTCTGCCAATATGCCCCGAAACTCTGGAACACTCTCCCTCAATTCCTCCACTTTGCCCCCTCACTCGCCTTTTTCAAGTCCTGCCTGAAAATCTTCCTCTTTGACCATCCTTACGGCCACCTCCCCCCCACCCCCCCCGGCTCGGAGTAAGGCTCCGCCATTGTTAAGCGCTCTGAGATGCTAACCTGCGTGGAGGGAACTTTATAGGTGCAAGTTGTTGTTGTTGTAACCTATTCTGTCTGCCTGCTCAGCTACCTCGAGTTCGGTGCATGTTCTCCGCCCTCACTGCACCACCATTGGAGGCCAAGCCTGCAGTTTCTACCTCCGCCAACCTCTGCAACTTCCTTTCTCTACCACTCAGTCTTTGCCCCTTTCTTTCAGTCTAAATATAACAATAATAAATAATAACAATCCTTGCATTTGATACAGCACCTTATCACATCTTCGAGACGTCTCACAGCGCTTCACAGAAGTTTAAATGTCAAACTCTCATCTGAAGGATTGCACATCCAACAATTCAGCGCAGCCCTGACAGGTTAGACCGTGTGAGTTCCAAGTCCCAACGTGAGGCTTGAACCCACGAAATTCTAATTAAGTGGCGAGAGCCCTACATTGAGCCAGCCTACAACCTACATCGGTTTGGGGGGGGGGGGGGGGGTTTGGGGGGCAATTGGTATCTTGCAATCATCCGAGGCACTATTTTTTTTTTGCTGCTTGAATATTTTCAATGGCGAATTGCGAGGGGAATAATCGCAGCTCCCGAAATGCCGTTGCTATAACTCAGCAATCTATATCCTCCTCTTACGCTTTAAAGCATTTTTAATAACCTTCCTTGGGGCCATCGTTTCACAGAGCTGCTTCACCTCACTTTCCGAAGTTGAGTGCTGTGGTACACACTAATTACTGCATATATATATATATAAAAAATAATCCAAGACCCTCCTTTTCCTGAGGCATGATTTATTTTGTTTCAAATTGATGTCCGTCACCCAGAGAACAAACACAGGGAGCTGCTGGCAAAGTCCTGGAAAACCTGAGCCTTTTGTCACGGAAATATTCAACAATCAATCACGTCGTGTTTACGGGATGCATAATGAAGGCTCTCAACATTTGTGCTTACTTCAGCAGCGCGTATACTAAAATTGGAACGGTACAGAGAAGATTAGCAATGGGCCCAGTGCAAGGATTGATACACAAATTCCTATGTTTGTGCGTCAGCCTGGCTCAGATGGTTGGAATCACGTAGTCCAAGCTGACACTCCAAAACGACGCTGGGAGTGTGTTGCGTTGTCGGAGGTGCCGTCCTTTGGATGAGACATTAAACCGAGGTCCCGTCTGCCTGTTCAGGTGGAGGTTAAAGATCCCATGGCGCTGCTCGAAAAGAGAAGGGAGTTTCTCTCTTCCGCTGTCCTGACCAACAAATCGCCAAATCAAATTGGCCAATCACTCCATGACTGTTCGTGGGGCATTGCTGTGCGCCAACTGGCTGTTAAGTTTCCCAGGAAACTGGGACAAAGAAACTCTTTCTCTTTTTTTTTTGAATCGTGCCGCAGGATCTTTAATTTAGTGTCTTATCTGATGGACGGCACCTCCAACAATGCAGCGTTCCCCCAGCAGCGCATTGAAGTGTCATCTTAGACTATGTGAGGTCGAAGTCCCAAAGTGGGGCTTGATCCCACAACCTGCTGATTCAGAGGCCAGAGCGCTATTGACTGAGCCAGACTGACACAAGATACACGCAAAATGCCTTATTTAGTACCGCCTCGTGAGAATAACGGCAACAGTTTTGGCCGCGTTGCAGTACGAATGATGAATTTGAGTGTGTGACTTCCCCAACACCCCAAATGAAAAGCAAAGTTGGCAACTCTTCTCTAACACCCTCACATGCTGCTTGGCGGTGCATAAAATTGGATTTTGTTTTGGTCTTATTAATCTAATAAGCCCAATTTTAGGAGCTTTTTTTTTTAAACCGTAAACTTAATTAAAAGGTGGGAACGATGAGATTACGCCTTCATTTATTTTTTTGCAACAGGAAATGCATCCATTTTTGCTCCTCTCCTGACTTACAGCTGCTGTGTATTTATAATTATTAGGTTTGAACGAGAATGTTAATATCCACAGCAAATGTTCAGGACAGCGAATCTGAATGTGACATTTTAAATATAAGCTCACTGATATTCAAGCTGTGCAGTCCTTCATAATATTAAGACAAACAGCATGTTGAACTCAGCTGGAAGCTTAAAGTTCAACTATTTCGCTCCATGACAGATGCTTATAATTAATGAGCGGCCGAAAAGATGAATGCACATCTAGGGGGAAAAAAAACCTCAATACAATAAGCACCAACATTGGCAAATTCCCTGCGCCGAAAATGATTATTAATCGGCTGAGCTCGCTTCGTACAACTAAAGAGTAGGGAAGACCTCTGCTGTTGGAGCTACATTCAGTAATTATGAAAGGCAAAAAGGGCACAACAATATAGCAGCATTTAAGAGCCAGCTGTTTGCAAACACCTGGGATTTTTTTGTTGCATTGTTTAAGGCTGTATAATCATGTTAATTCTCCAAATTGTTCCAATTTGAATTCTAGCTCATTCAATTTGAACCAATTTAACCACAGAAAAAGGCTATGATAGACAGCCGTGTATTTCCTCTGTTGACAGCCATTTCAATAATTGGTGAACACAGGGCGTTTAATGCAAAACAGCGCGCAATGAGAGTCACAGGTCTAAATCAGCCATTGCATGTTTCTGGGATCGAACACTGGCATAAATCCAGGATTGGATTGGGATCAGTTTTTGGCTTCTGATTCAGGTTGGGCTTTCTGGCATCCGGGCAAGGTTGTCCAGACTCCTTTAAGAAACAGAGCAGACAACGAACTCCCAGTTCACCAGGGAGTTGTGCAGGTAATGCATTATTATTCAATACACAACTGTAATTCATGCCTGGTTTATGCTGCTGCCAGCAAAGTAGAATTGCTTCCAGCAATGTAGAAGTTTAGAGTGGAGGATTTATATTCCTTTCTCCTAATTGCTCTCACCAGGGGCTGAGCAGAGCACCACTAAACAGAGCTAACTCTTTTTATTGTTAAAATAATCCCTTAAAAAGTTCTGGTGCAAAACTTCCTCTTCAAGGTAGGACTAACCAGCCACTAGTTCACCTATATTGCTACTCGTATCAGATTTAGTCGATAAAATGTTTGTGAAATGGGCAATTTCAGTACAGGCACCAGGACGTATTTCTTTACACAGAGGGTAATTAATGATTGGAACAGGTTACCAGGAAGGGTGGTTGAAGTCAGAGTGCTGGACTCATTTAATAAACTGCTCGATTCTGTACTAGAAGGGCATTCGGGTGGGTTTTGGGGAAAAATTAAATGTTCCAAAGGGCCTTCTTCATCCAAACATCTTTTGTGATCTTCTGTTCTTGTGAAAATTGAACATTCAGTGCATTTCTTCCCCCCCCCACCAAGGAAAATAGGACATTTTAGGAGCACGGGAATGTAGAGAAAAGATAATTTCAGTCCATCTACATGATCTCAAAAATCCTGAAATTTTTTTAAGCCTAACAATATGCAAATCTTAAAGCCACTCTCAGATTGGCACGTTATGTTAATAATTCAGTAAGCCACAATGATAATCTTTGCAAAATACAAAATCTTTGCATGCAATATAGCACCTTATCACATCATTGAGACATGCTTCACATGTGCACTGTAAACCGTCAAAGAATGTTTCCTTCCTCCAGCATGGGTGAATGTCCCGCTACCCACTGATTGATTCGTCACCTTGATTAGGACGGACGGAGAGATATAAATTTCTTACACTTAGAAAAGAGCAATCGCATCATTAGGTGAGCCAATTCATTTCATGGCGCGATGAGCACAAATGCCATTAGAGCTGACAGGTGGCTTTGTCCTGTGACAGATTTTTACAGAGCCCTGGTAGAACCACATTAAAGGTTATTGTAACTTTACGGACAGTAAGGAATGCTAAGATGCTGGCTCTTTGCAGAGCCACAAGCTGGATTCGCAAAGTTCCACAGCATGAGTGACTGCTCGACTGAACCATTTGATCCTGACCCCTTGTTTTTTCCTCTTGCATTAATTCCACCAGTGGTTGGGTGACATAGTGGGGTGTTGATTGTGATCAGCTTAATATAAATCAGATCGAGCGTCAAACCTGGGGCCTTATCAGATGTGCCAAGGCAGGACCAGAGGACAGGGTGTAAAGAGTTGTGAGAGACAAGTTTAGAACCACCAGGCTATACGTCTTTCGGCAGAGAGTGGTCAATAGATGGAATAAGTTACCAGAAAGTTAGCAGACACTCTGGAAGGATCAGATGAAATCGCACCAATCGTATCAGACAGCTGGAACAGGCTTAATGGGCCGAATGCCCCCGCCCTCTTCCCGTTCCTAAACTTACTAAAGAGCTACATAAAATTTTTTGTAAGAAGCCCCTGATCTCAGTTAGTAATATCCTAGATTTACACCACCTGTAAATTTCTGAGGACATCATTAAATAAAGGTGACCTGTTGAATAATTGAGCTCGCAGCTTATTACGAAGTAATCTAGGTAATCAAATTAAGGCATGGATTTCATTTTTCACATGGCTGGCTCAGCTGTCCCAGTGCTGACTCTGACAATTTGAGAAAGTTTTCAGGTTTCCGCTCGCGATAAAGTAATACAACGTTGAAAGCCGCCCTCACTCTATTAATGAATCGGGTGGGTACGCGAAGTGCATTGAACCACGGTCTCAAATATTTTTTTTATTCATTCCTGGAGACTTGGATTTAAATGCCTTTCAAATCCGACGAGGGAAATCCAGTTACGACAGGTTCAAGCCAAATTGCACATGTGCTCGGGATACATGTAACTCGTTATCTGCTGGAACAGGCTTGATGAGCTGAATGGCCTCCCACTGTTCCTGTTCTTTTCTCAGGACCTCTACATGGATGAGCCTTATGGTTGGATGGGTTAGGCCTACTATAGATGTTAGTGGAGCTGGTCTGTAAATCTCGATTAATGCCCCATTTCTTTTGGGGCATTTGCTATCGTCCAGTCTTCAGCTACAGCGCCAGTGTGTATGGCTCTCCTTTCATCACAACTGTTAGCCCACATTTCCTGACAACACTGTCACAAACATTAGAGATATTCAGGATGAGCGGAGGGGAATGGAGTGGGGTGGGTTGAAGGTCAGTAGTAAGTACGGGGAAATAGGGAGGAATCATCAGCCCCAAAGTCAAGTGGTGGAAGAGAAACTCAACAGAAATATCAATCGTGGCTAAAAATGGAAAGGATATCAGCCGACTGACCCCGAGCAACCCACCTGGGAGGGTTTGAGGTGCAGCAAGATGTGTCTGTCAGGATTTAACCTTTTGAATCATCAGCGCAGCAACACCAAAAAGGATTGTAACCAAGTCCTTTTCAAACACAAAAGGACAACGCATGGAATTACAGCAAAGATCTAAAGTTTAACAAGGTTCCCAGGCAGAGCAGCTAATATTATTGTAATAAAGCTGCTCAAACATCACTTATAGCTTTATAACTGTAACATTTGCCCAAACCTACTAAAGTAAACACAAGAGTAAAAACAATACAACTGAGTGCGATGACATTAAAAAAAAATGAAGCAGTGTTTGCCACAGTTCTTTGCAAGTGCAGTGAACCCATGCGTAGAGCTCTCTCACTCTTTGGAGAGACAGCTTTTAACGACACATTACATTTATATAGCACTTTACACATTGGGGAGACATCCCAAGCACCTTCAAACTTGGCCGGTAATTCTGCCGTGATTCTCTCCTCACTGTAAAGCAGAGACCATATGGTCACATTGCAAAGCGTTCCTCATGACTCTCATCAACAATGTATGCTGCATTAAAAAAATAATCAAATGTAAACCTATTTATGTTTCTCCTAGTGTCATTATATTTATTTCTGATTCAACTAAGTATATTTCGTCTGTTGTCACCCCACTTGTCCTCTCCCCTCTTGAAGGAATCTGACTCCTTTTTCCTTCCAATTGGAATCCAATTGTTCTTTGGTCCGTGGTCCACTGATGATGAAGAGTCTTGCCTTTAATATTGTATAAGTGTAAGTGATACCTAGTGATGATTTACCCATTTGGGGAGCTGCAAGCTGATGCCTGCTGCCAGCCTGGTTATTGGCCAGGTTGGTGCAGAACCTTGGCTTCAATATCTTCGATAACCATTTTGTTTCTCTTTATACCACTGTCATAGTCTTATTTCTGCGGCCTGGACTTCTTACCTCTTGTTGACTGGCCACTGTGCTTCTCGATTGGCAGGCAGGACCTTTTATTGAAACCCACCTCCCTCCCCCTCAAAAAATAAAAATAAAGAAAAATCAAAGTTTCCCTTCCATACAATGGAGTTCTTGGACTCTGCATGATGTCCCATCAAACTGAAAACTGCTTCTGACTGGGATGAGCCCTCTTGACCTTCTTGTTGAATACCAAAGCTTACGGGATACCATTCATTCAATAAATAGCTATCTTCAAATCCTTCAAATCTCTGTTACCTTTCAAAACTGTTTCCCCGCCCCCCCACTCAAAACCAATTACAGTTTTCCACGGTAAATATCAAGTCAGCACACAGCACTGAAATCTAATGTTCCACTGTGCTACTTGAATTAAATGCTCATTGAGAGCTACTTAAATAGAGGATGTTCATCCAATTTCCCATTGACAATTAATAGTCAGGTCTGGAGCAGTACGCACTAACTCCTTTGAATACGTTCCACAAGGTCATTAATCTATTTGATTAAAGGAACTCCAAGTGTGTCAAAATCAATTTATCTGAGATCAAGGTCAAGACTAAATTTTCATCTATCCTGAAAGACGCACTTCAGCTTGTTGACTAATACATCATGTATTTTAAACTACTGTCTATTGCATGAACCAGTTTGGAGAGTTGAGAGTGTTTCAAATGCAGGTGTTTAGAACTGTATAATTTCCAAGCGATCTGCATCCTAATGTATAATGGTTGGCTCAGTTGGCAATATTCTCGTCTCTGGGTTAGAAGTTGTGAGTCTATGCCCTGTGCCAGGACTTTGGTCTAGATAGACCCACCACCACCAACATTTGTACAGTACCTTCATGTCAGAAGGACATTCCAAGGCGCTGGACAGTCAGGGATCCACACCTGAGCTGGTGGTTGGGATCAGGATGGGTGGAGGGCGGGGAGGGTAGGAATGGAGGGTGACCAAAGGCATGGTTGAAGAGGAGGGTCTTGAGACGGGTTTTGAAGGAGGCGAGGGAGGGGGCGAGGTGGAGGGACTGTGGCACGGAGTTCCAGAGGGTGGGGGCAGAGAGGCTGAAGGCCTGCCCGCCAATGGTGGGGCCACCAGTGCAACACGAGGGGAGGGCTGCTTTTACAGGAGGAACTGTTAGTTTGTTTTAAGTGGACGTTAAAGATTCTGAGTTGCTATTCAAAATTAAAAAGGTTTTCTCTTGGTGTCCTGGCCAACAGCCCTCCTCATTCACCTCACGATAGCTTAAGAGACTTCCTCGGCTACAAATAAATGCCAAGTTTGGCATTTTTTTTAAAAAAAACAGTCACTACACTTGGTAGCATTACTTGTGAAGTGCTTTGAGCCATGTCAAAGAGATAAGGTGCTATGGGAATGCAAGTTCTCTCTTTATAATCCAAACACGGTATGTTCAAGTACCTCCCCTGAGGAAACCAGCTGCATTCCAATGGAATGTAAAATCGATCATTATGAAGTGGCAATATGCATTGATTAAAGCAAATCTGACATCCAGTACAGGAAACATAGACAGCGATTTAGTAACACTACTCTCCTGTCACTACGATTTTCAGTCCATCAGTGAAGATGCAGGTACTACAATGGTGCTTTTGTATCTTAGCCGCTGAGCACAGAAGAGGGAGGCTTGGTAAAATACAAACCAAACCAGACCAACATACTGTTTTTTTTAAAAAAGAGATCAACATAAGTGACCTTACATGAAGTCAAAACTGTTGCAAGTGATATTAAACTGACAAAGAGACTAAGCCTTGATGTGTAAGTAATAGACCTGCCTTCAATATCCCCTTAAGAACGTATCTCTTTGACCATGTCTTTGGTCAATTAGCTCTCTTCCTTTCCCCCTCCTTTAATGCCCAGCACTCCAAGATGCTACCCCCGTGTGAAGGTTGCTGTATCAATGCAAGTTGTTGACCTAGTATAAGTTGTGCTTTTAAGTGTAAGTTACAGAGCTGGAGAGCAGCAGTGCGTTGGTGTGATCTATTTAATGCAGTCTGGCCTGTTGTAGGTCAATTAACAATGGGATTTTCTGCTGTGATTTTGGAATAAATAATAAAATGTTCCTGCCACGAATATCAGAACCACACATCCCTTCTTCCTGCTGTATTCAAGATTCAAATCTGAATTTGTCTGAGTGCTATTTTCCATTTTCTAACATGAAATCGCACAATAAGAAAGAAAGCTGTACCATTATACTGCTCCTGGGCTGTTTATTACACGACAGAATAAACACAAAACCCTGGCTTTAGGAAAACAATTAAGTGTCATATTAAATCTGAATTGTTGTTGTTTGATTGCTAATGTTATTAAACAGCAGGCGGCATGTTAGCAACATGAACTGGCAATCCCTTGAAGGTTCTTGGGACATCCAACACTGTCTTGGGAGCTTCCAACAGAGCCTTGGGAAGTGAGCCCAGTTTGATTCAAACTCACCTTGTTTTATTCTGCAGCGATTGCAATCACAACACTCCTGAAAGTCCAGGAACTTTGGCTCCGCGTCCCTTGTAAGCAATGACTATAGGTCTGAGGCACAACGACAGATGGTTACAACTGCTTATATGGTACACGAGCTCCTGGAAGAGATCTCAGGAGTTGGCTCCAACCCAATAGCTGTACTGAACATTCAAATTCTCCTTTTGCTCAAAATCTGCATCTCATTCTAAACCCAGGAACAACCCGAGCAAAGCTGGCATCTCTCCACAGCGCTGCACTGGAAGATGTGTGTTGCGTTCACAAGGCAAGGTCTTGGCATTGAAGAATTTGCACGTCAATTTCAATGTTTTTTGTCCACTTTAATTAAAGTGTTTCTCTTTCTCTTAGGAGAAACGTTTCCAGTGTTTGTTGGGACGTGGAATGTCCTCGCCAAGTAAATTGGTTGAGGCCTGGTCCATTGTGGGGTTCGAGAGGGAATTAGAAGGGTATACGAAGGATGGTGGCTTCAAGGGGTATAGAGATACAGGGCAGTGGGGGAACCCATGCAGACTCGATGTGATGAATGGCCTCCTTCCCCGCTATGAATTTCTATGATTCTAACCCGATTACAAGCATAGCATTTATGTTTAACACTACATTATATCACTTTAATTGTCTCTTGTTCCTCTCTAGGACATAACTCGCTTCAATCTTAAACGCCGCTGAAAGAAGGCAAGAGGGGTTGTGTTCACAGCGCCGTCTCTACAGAGGCGCTGTTAATTTCTCCGGTGAATTACGGAGCTGGCGTTAGCAGTTGTGTGCCTCAGTGCGAAGATAAACAAATTAAACCACCTCTTCAAATTTGCCATTGGTCTCCGTGCAGAGAGGAGAGGAAAGGAGCTCAAATCACTTTAATTCCGTACAACAGGCAGCGATTGCAAAGCTGATGTGATGGGTCTGAACCCTGGAGAAAGCCAGTCACGTGTCCTCTCAGTCACTGGACAGTTTATCTCAGGGGAAACTGTGTTGTTGTGCCTCGTGATACTACAGCTCCTGGGGAAGCAAGCTTTATGATTCCTGTTATCATCACAGCTTATAGCAGTTCCTTGAATGTCTGTATCGGCTCCTCTCGAGAACAGCGAAGAATGATAAATACACGTTGTCTCAATCCAGGATTTAGTTAGCAACCTGCACCGGCTAATGCGTTTAAGATAAGCGAAGTGTTGACTCGACAACAGCAATATCCGACGCAACTTTACACTATAACCAAGTACGATTGAGTGGCACTTTGCATATAGACAAGTACATGCACGCAATGCACCTTGTATAACACACCCAGATTATTGCATCCACTACAGTCATGACTGCTTTATTCCTGATGCTGCTTACTCAAAGTCTACACGTTAATCATAGGAACAACAGTGTAGCAGGAAATAAACAGAGAGATTGCTTCGATTTCATTTCCCTACTTTCGACGGGATATCAGACAGCAAGGCTAAATATTAATGCATTTGTTTTTGCAACGAATAGATCCAAATTGGGCGATTGATATCTATTTCTTTAACCTGCAACAGCCTGCGGTTCTTTTGTACCTCGGAATAACGGGTTTCAGACAGAGTCAAACAAACACCGCAAATAACACTCACCTTGGTGCCTTCCCTGCTTCCTCCCGCACAGATTAACATCCACCAACAGTACGGCATAAGGGGAATTGAGTTAGCAGATTTCTATGCATGACTCTGAAGCATTCCTGACTGCCATTTGCTAGCGTACACATTGTGGTGTACGCTACACAGCCTCGGCTGTCGGTGAAAATGTCTGTCTGGTTATTAATAGCGTACTTTCAATTTAAAAATGTATAAATAGATCTGGAATTGGGAACAATGGATCAACCCAGCCGATTGCTCGCGTGAGATGACTCAGAGTGGGGACAGCGTAGCAATGAGTTGCTGGATTGTTGGTCTGGAATAAGTTACCTATTCCACAGTGAGCCATTGTGCTGTGATTATGTAGGATGATCTGGTTTAAAATGTCCTGCAGTTTTCCTAATCATGATTTTTACACGTTCCCGCGTGCGATTGCTTTTGCGGAAGAGCAGGTTCCAGTGTGACCCGAGTGAGAGCGTTCTGTGCCATCCTGCCCGCAGACAGAACACATACCCTTACCCTTGTAAGCACTTTGGGACGTGCTCCTGATATGAAAGGCAGTATATTGTACTGCACTCATTGAACTTACGCCAGGTGCAGCCTCTCAAATCCCTCCAGATCCCCCATGGGACCTTTACCTGAGCAGGCAGACGGAAACTCAGTTTAACGCCTCATCTAGACTTTGTGGGTTCAACATCTTGACTTGGGATTTGAACCCACAGACTTCTGAGTCAGAGGCAAGAGCTCTACCAACTGATCCAGGCCGACACACAAGTAATATGAACGCGTTGCGCAAGAGGAAGAGGAGCAGGTCTGGGTCATGGCGGATTTGGACTGTTTGTGAGAGTCGGGAGCACGCCGTAATGTAAAGAGTCCACGAAAGGTCTTCGCAAAATGCAACTGGTGGCAACTGGTTGAAAGAAAAAGAGAATGCAGTGACATATTCTCTCACCCATTTCAAACCTTTCCCTTTTTACAATTTGTGACAAACCAAGGCCAATATCGCCAGACGTTAACCAGCGTACGGAAACTGTTGTCTCTGGGCTGCAGGAGTCCCAAGACTTCAGCACACGTGAGAGGATGATTTGACAGCTCACTGAGCCATCCTGCAAGGAATGAATGATTTACAAAGATTTCTAAAAACGTTTTAAATCCAAAAACTTGTACATCTGTTGCGAAGCCCATGCAAATTCCAGGTCGACTTGCATTTACCCTTGCCAGTGCTGAAAGGAATATTGTGGAACGCTGAATGAGAGGGAAGTGCGGAGTTTGTGCACTTCGATGATGTGCAGTCTATAAACAGAGTCTAAAGGTTTAATCTGCAGCAGATGGCTTTGACAGCCAAAAGGATATCCGAGCTTCCCCAATGAACTTTATAGATCATACGAAGATCGCATTCAAACCAAACATTCCCTCTTAATGGTATTTGTAACAGTTGCCACATGGAATACTGAACTGATTTCCTGACATTTGAAAATATTCTTGTGTTTGACCAAAGTCGTAGAATGGACAGTGCCTGTTGATTTTCTTTTAGAGCTGTTTAATTGCTGATACCAAATGCAATATAAATTTATATCAATATACAGCACTTTACATGTTGGGAGGACATCCCAAGGTGTTGACTTGTCTGAACTTGGGGTGTGAGAGGGAACGAGGAGGAGTGGAAAATGACCAAAAGCGCGGTCAGAGAGGAAGGTCTTGAGCTAAGCCCCCAAATTACAATGCACATCTAATAAAAGATGTCTCTGAGTGTCTCCTCCCGCTTGCTTGAACCTACAACAACAACTTGCATTTATATAGCGCCCTTCACACAGGGTCGTGTCTCAGTGACGAAGCGTGACCCCAAGCCAGGGAGAGGGGGCAGGTGGTCACGGGCACGAACGATGAGGAAGGTCTTCAGGCCCGATCTGAAGCCAGGGAAGGAGGCGGCAAGGTCGAAGGGATGGAGGGTGTGATTTAGAGCGTGTGATTGGCAAGATGGGGAAATGCATTATGGCTCTGTATGTTTTATATTTATATATACTTAAACCTAGTTTATCATACAGCAAATTATGTCAGAGAGAATGGTTTGACAGATATTGCTCGATAGAAAACATGAATCAAATAATCCCTTCTTTGCCGTTAGATTTATAGAATGGATAAAAAAAACGTCCATCATGCTTCTGCCTGGTCCCTGTTTCAGACCCTGCAACGTGAATATTGAATCAGTTTTAAGCTCTAAGTTACAAGCTAAGTTTGGCCCACAAATATACGGCCAATTCACTTTACAGCATATTCTGTGAAGGGGTTTGAGACGTCGAGAAGACGTGAAAAGCGCTGTATCAAATGCAAGGATTATTGTTATTATTATTAAGTTGGAACAATATTTGTTTCTGAAGCCATAACAATAATGAATAATAAATAATAATTCTTGCATTTAGTATACAGTCCTGCCTTATCACATTGTCCAAAACATCTCAAAGCCCTTCACTGAGGATATCTTTAAAGTGTAGTGACTGTGTTGGCAAACACAAGTTCACCGAGTCCTATTTAATCTCATCATTCCAGAATGCAAATAAGGTCTTCCCATCATAGATTCAACAAGATGGACTTTGAACTCATACGAAATGTCAACTTCACCTTCCTCTGATGAACTAAAAGGCCAGTCGATTCAATTGAAATATGACAATAATCAATAATAATAATCCTTGCATTTGATATAGCACCCTATCACGTCTTCGAGACGTCTCAAAGCGCTTCACAGAATATACCTTGAAGCGTGCATTTTGTGGGCCAAATGCAATAGCCAAGAGAGATCCTATTTAATCCTCATTAATCTTGTCATTTCAGAATGCCAAACCTCTTTAACCGGTGGCAGATTCAAATGGCTTGTGATGCTCCTGTGAAGTGATCCTCACCCCCACATCAGGGTATAAACACTAACACCTGTTATGTGCTACCTTTGAGTGACATTAAATTTCTCATGTCCTGACAGCCATAATCTTTTTATAAAATAGTATTCTTCATGCGTAATGCTCTCACCTGTCAATGCTAGCGAAGTGGTTTCTATATCGAGGACGGGCTACACTGTGATGTAAATATAAATGAACTTATTTTCTCAAATAAGTAATCTCCCTCATCAATATGAGTCTTGCCTGGGAAAACTGGTCATTCAATTCACCTCGGGACTGTTTGTGGGGCATTGCTGTGGGTAAATTGACTGCCTACAAATTATGCAGTTTTACTCCACTTTACGGTGAAAAAAAACTGTCAAATGCTCTGAAACGTTTTGCCGATGTGATAAGGTACTGATTCAGATGTGAGGATTATTAGGCGACCCAGACCAATAAGAGGATGGCTTCGGTTATGTATCCTTGGCTGCAGGGGTTTCAGTCTTAAAGTGACCAGACTGCTAAGCGCCACTCAATACTGGAGTATAAATTTTCCAACCGAATTGGTTTGCGCGTCGATAAAGAGTAAATGCCTTTTAAACAAACATTTAATAATCTCCCAGGTCCCAGTTCACATTTTCCATCCTTCGTTGACCTCAAGCTACTGAATCCAACTGCACATACCAACCACCCTTTGCTTACAGCTACTTCCAATTTACTATGATAAACACAGGCAACCTCCACCCCAGCCCCCCACCCCCTCACACACACACACAAAAAAATAAAAACCAGTCGTGATATACTAGAATGATGGGAGGGAGAACAAACTCCCCCCGCAAAAAAATTGAAGTGGAGCGCAAATTCTTAATTGATTCAGTAACGCACCATGGTATAATGTAAATATTCAAATCATTTCAGATTTACCATGCTGCCTGCATTCACTTGGAAACATAACAGGAGGGAAAAATTGCCAATCCTTGGAAGCACAGTCCAGGGTAATTTGCTTCAGTGTTTTAATATTACAAAAACATGACAGTAAAGGGCCCAGCCAGACCTTTCTAAATGTCTTTTGTTTCTTATTTTAGCTATTTAATTGACATTTGACGGCATAATTCAAACACGGCCACACTGTTAAAAGTGAAATCATCAGCATCACTTTGGGACACTGCAGATACAGCATAAATGTTTCATTAAAATAGTCTGGGCACTGCTTTCCGTGCCTCAGGCCACGAGATGTAATATCTCGCTCACTGGTTTGTTCCTCAGGAGCCGAGTGTCAAGTCCCAGCTGCCGTAGAAAGGGTAAGTAAAATCAAAAGGCTTTTCCGCACCTCTGAACTGCTTCACCTACAAGTGCACAGTCACTACCCTCGGCACTTAAAATCGTTTGGAGCCATTCTGACCATGCAACAAGGCTCTACATCGAATGCAAGGTTATTAGCGAATGCAGTTTGTGTCCAGGTTCTTGCCGAATGGACCACAAATGTAGATAGTGGTTTTCAGTGAATTTACATGATCGGTGACTGGAGGGTGTCAATTTAATGTAGTTAACAAATGGGCAAATGAGTTAGGGAGAAATGTCTTCATGCATCGAACAGTTAGAATATGGAACGCCCTGTCAGGTGTGATGAATGCACATTAGCTTTCAAAAGGGAACTAGATAGAAACCTAAAAAGGAGTAAATTACACGGGTTTGGGAAAAGAACAGGTAAATGGGATTCAAGAATTACTCTTCAAAGAGCCTGCACAGACACGGTGATCCAAATCTTCGGTGCTATAAATTTCTAGCCTTCTATGAACACCATCCACCCATCAGGAGACAATAATAAATGCAACTCATGAGTCACTTTGTCACACATTGCAATAGATAACCTATTACGCTACCTGGCTGGCCCCAAAGAAGACAGTCTCAATGGATATAATAATCTTCCAGCATTATCTCTCTATATTGCCCAAGAGACCTGTACACTGGAATCTACTTTCCATTCAGGATCGCATAATAAGAACATCAGAAGGAAACAGACAAAATTGGCCAGTAATGCAGAACCTACTCCAGGAATAATTCTCCCTATTCCAACTCTCACCCAATTCCACTTAAGCAGAATGGAGAGAATGTTTTAAGCGCTATATAAATGCAACTTGTTGTTGTTTATTTCTGGTTCTGTGTGGAATATGGATGCTACCTGTCCTGACTTAGAATAAGATTTGATCAGTGCTTGAATCTTGTGCAACACAAGATACGAGTAGCCATAGAGTAGGCACGAGTTCTCCAATTCTTGTAGCTGAAAGCAATTCCTGGCTCTCTTTCAACGACAACCAAGAGCTTTAATTCACAACAGACCACCCGCCCCCACCCCCTCCCGCCGTGGCTTCATTGAGGGAATACACCAGGTATGTGGAAAGCTTGGTTTAACATATGACAAACAGTATTAAGAAACAAAGCTATTTGCCATCAGGCTTTATCGCTTTGTGCAGAGTTTGGCTGATTTGGAAAGCTGCCACTAGTTTCTGGACTTCCATAAAAGCTTTCTATGGCAGAGAGATAACTACCCCTCAGGTTAGTCTGGAACTGATTTCCTATAAAACTGATGTTCTGAGAAACAGCCAAATAGGACTTCTCCGGATTTACCACTACAATAACAGCTTTCATTTATATGGGGCCCTTCATGCGGAATAGTGTCTCATAACAATGAACCTCCGATGTGGAAGACAATGAATAACGACAAACAGACAGGTAACGATATTCATTTGAGGAGCAGAAGAAATGGCTACAAGTTCATAAGATGTCTAATGTTGTGCCTCTTGTGTCCCAAAGAATGTCAGCCTGTACCGTGAATTCCAAGGCCCCATGTCAGGACTTTGAGTTGGCATAGTCTAGGCTGACATTCCAATACTGTGCTGGGTAAGGCTGGGTTGTTGGAGGTGCTGTCCTTCAGATCAGATGTTAAGCAAAGTTCCCATTTCCCTGTCGAGGTTTCACTCACAAATATACAGTCAATTCACTTTACAGTCTATTCTGTGAAGCGCTTTGAAACGTCTAGAAGACGTGAAAAGTGCTATATCAAATGCAAGAATTATTATTACTATTATTACGTTCTGTGGGATTATTCTCTGCATGGTTCTCCTACAAAATGCATAGTCACCACACTTTGAAACGTACTTCCAATATGAAAGACGCTCTACCAAACGCCAAGATCAATATTTTTGTCACTTTGAAAGGGTACAAACCAGAGGCATCTAAGTCAGCAGTGTATAAGCTATTCCAGGTATAGTATCTCCATGCACATTTGGAATTAAACCCTAAAAACAATCTTTTCTTTAGAAAAGAGTCAGATGCAGCGGAGAAATTTAGTCCTTTCCTCTTCACGTCAGGGTGCATGTAATCACATTCACCGGGAAATCCATCACCACTCTGAGAGCATTTTATTACAAGCAATTCTATGTATTGCCCTGCTTGGTTAGGGCATTCATTAACCTTTCTGTGGGAAAGTAATTACACAAAACGTGCCATTTCCTGCGGTGAAGAAGTCATTATCCGTGCCGTACAACTGTTTGTCCGCAACCCTTGGCAATCTGACTTAGCAGAAAACTAATATCAGGGCCGTGAATTAAAGGCTTTGAGATGAACAGACAAGGCCAGCAACCAGGGGAAAAGATCAGCAATGAAACGCAGCTGGCAATTCTCTGCTGAATTACTTTCATCGCGAAGCTGTCGATCAACTGCACACCAGCCTTACACCCTCTCCTTCCGACCTGCATTGTCCGCGGAATGAAATCAAACCAATTGAGTCATTTCAGTCCCAGTATCGTGGCATTGTGAGGCTCTATAGTTCCCTCAGACTTCCCTTTCTCCTGCAACAGGAGAATGCGATCAGAAAAAGATTGTTTATCTTTTTCAGCTGGAAGATATCTAGGTACTTACTGACGCAAGTATCATTCTTTACACGTATGAAAGTTCAGTCCTCAGTCTCCCTCCTTTCCAAGTTATTGACATGTGGATTTGGTCTGTCACCTACATCTGTTGATCCATTTGTTCATCAAAAGGCAAAGTTGAAGCAAGTCACAGAAAACATGCGGGCATTATGAATGATCAAACCTTCTGCACGAGGGTTATTTGTGGAATCGACACTGGCTTTAACCCCGACACGCACATTGAGTCACCTCGTCTTTCCAGGAATACAGATTACAAGATCAGTTTGGATGAAGAAGGCCCTTTGGCCCATCTGATCGCACTCTTTCAGAACATCCACCTTAAAATCTTCCCATTCCATCCTGTCCAGGTGGACGTTAAAGATCCTGTGGCAGTGCTCCAGAAGAGAAGGGAGTTTCTCCTGGTGTCCTGGCCAACAATCCCACAGATATTGCTTTGCACCAGCTGACTACTGCGTTCACTTACAAAAATACACATTCACTGCACTTTAATTCCTGTGAATAGCTTTGCGATGTTTGGACGAGGTAATAAAGCTTTACATCACAGACAGTTTCTGTGTACTCTTATATAAAATGGACCTTCCTCAAAATAGATTTGCCACTTTGGACAAAGGCGGCTGTTTGCTTTCCATTAGTTACACACCGTTATTTACCCACAACAACAACAAGAACTTTAGCAACCTTCACGCAGGAGAGCATCTGATTGCGCTAGACAACTCCATCCCATTTTCCAATGGAGATTTCCTCACCGTTTGCTTCCCTGACATGAGATGATGAGGTGTTTTTTCACAGCTCCTCACTAAGCAAATGAACTACACTCTGATCCATACTTTATCTCTTTTCTTGCCAAATGTCAATGATGAAGAAATCCTTTAACGCATTTCTCTCATTTCCCCACTGAGACCAGCCAGAGATATGATGTTCCTCAATCAATGTTGCGGGTGCCCTTGAGTAAGGTTAATCTTTGTGCCCTGTCAAGACTGAAGTCCTTCCATTTGGGTCTAGATTTTCCCTATCTACGAGCATTTCAGAGCATCCATGTCCAGGAATTGGAATCGTTAAATTCAGTCTCAGCTTTGAAACTGTCACAATTCAAAAAGAGAAGGATGTTTCTCCCTACCGGTGCCCTCGCCATCAAATCTCCCAAATAAATTGGCCACTCGCCCACATAATACACAGTCAATCCACTTTACAAGTATAATCCAGTGAAGCACTTTGAGACGTCTCGACAACATGATAAGGCGCTATATAGAATGCGAGGATACTTATAATTATTAAATTGTATTCTATTGTACCTTACACATTTCCTTCAGAACTCGAGCCTATGAATATCGAGTGTCTACTGCGAATATCTCCCTGCAACTGGTATTAGGACTATTGACAAGCAATAGATCTCATACATAAATTCTTCTTGAATTGTTGGCCCTGGTCGATTCATTTTCTCTATAAAATTCTAAAGTTAATTAGGTGATTTCAGAATGAATGGGTCTGAGCCATGGATTCAGACTCACTGGAGCAATATCTGCCATTGATCTTGGCTCAATATGGATTTAAATATTAAGCTGTTATTTTCCACATAGCTTTCTTAAGTGTTATCTACTAAGGTGGATGGGGTAATCACTCACAAATAAGAGGCCTTAAAAAGGTAGCTTCTAATTACTGTGGCATTATGGAGCAATATTTCTCGGGTTATAATGTCATGTTATAACGCAACAATGGGTAGGTCAATAGATACACTGAACACGGCCTGTTTTATTAGTAGCACAATGGTAGATTGATACGACCCAGAGAGCTTTTCACAATGTCTGTCTGGGAAAACAAAAAGGCAAAAACAAAAACAAAAAACACACGAGGAAGACAGCTACTTTAAAGGTAACTGGCCCCAGGATAGCCAAAGCTCTGTGTTTCCTAATACCTTTCTTCATTATCTTGCTCTCAGAGCAAGGCAGTTGGTACAATAGCCACATTCACGTCTACAGGCATCTCCTGTAACCACATTAGAACGTGAGATTTGATGTCTCTCGGTGTTGCATTATCTGCCCACTGGCCATCTGACTCACGCTGCAATGGGCGAGAGAGAGAGAGAGAGAGAGAGACAGAGAGAAAAAAAAACTACATGCCACTTTCAGTGCACTTTGTCAATTGAAGGAAACACTAAATCTATTTTCAGGATGTTTGTAGGGCTTTGCTGCGGGGCCATGCAGCAATTAGAATTTCAATTTCGCCCACAAAATACACAGTCACTCCACTTTACGGTATAGCCTGTGAAGAGCTTGGAGACGTCTCAACGATGTGATACAGCTCTATATCAAATGCAAGGGTTATCGTTATTATTATTGTGATTATTATTTTGGAATGCAAAACTAAGAGTTGCCAAAACATCGATGCGCTGTATATCAACGATGGCGTGAAGTCGTCGGAACAGCAAGATATCATATCTTTAAATACAATTGATAATGGGCAGATTGGGAAAACCATTTTCCGAGTTTCGAATCTTTATAAATTTTGCACAGTGTTGAAGTTGAAGACAACGCTCTCAGGGCTAAGACCGCGGCAAATTCCAGGCCCCCGCCCGAGTGAGTCCGTGCAAATTGACTGGAGAAGTGTGAACCAAAACAATTAACAACCTGTTCAAACCTGTTGACGGGGAGCGTTTAATGAAATAAAGGTGGTGTGCATCCACTTGAAAGTTGCCGAGAAGTGGCTAACATGATGAGTTTCTTCAACTCGGAAATCGTACTCACTCATTTGAGTTCTATTGAGTTGACCCACTTATGGTCAAGCTGATAATTCACCCAAAGACAGGTGACCTACCTATCGACAACACCTGAAGCTGTGAGCTCGACACTTTAGAGGGAAGAAAAATTACACACAGTATTGAAACCTTCAGACGTCTTGAAGGGGAAAAAAAAAAGGGCAGGAAATCCAAATTTAAACCCTCGTTCATCATTTGTGCACTCTTGAGTGCTCGGATGCCACACTCAGACGCGAGTCGGTTTTGTCCAATGTGTCAAATTAATAGTTATTCTGTAAAGGTCGTTGTCAGGAAATGTAATGTTTCAAGGATGTAAGCAAACCTTGTCTTGACAGAACAGATAAAGCGACAGAGGGTTTGGAACAGGAAGATGGGTGGTGGAAGCAATCACAGACTCCGAAGTAGTACAGAATCCGCCTCGCTTTTGAAGACCTGTATTTCTGTCTGGGCAAGGAGAGCAGGTCAGGCCTCGACGCTTGGGTCTCTGACCAGAAGATTAGAGGTCATGATGGCAACAGCTTATTTTTCCGCGGGGCGATTGTCTTTCTGAAGCAGCCCAGCTCCGGCGATTGAAGGTCCAGCGAAGCGACGTCAGGCATCGGTGAACCTGAGCAACCCTCACACAATCACAGGGGAATGAATGTTGTCTCATTCATCGCTGCCGCCAAACAGGAAACGCAAGTGGAATCGCGTGAAGCGCCGAAAGATTTTCTGCCTCGCTGATAGGAACTGGAAGTCGTGCTTTGGAACGCCGGGATGCTGCGGACGTTGACTCACGAGTCGGTGCTTTATTTAGTACTGTCACCCAATGTTAGGGTCGAGCGCCCCCCGTTACAGTCAGCTGCAGTATCGACCCTCTCTTGCCCCTAAGCTGTTTCTTATGCCATCAGCCTCTGCGAGCGAGATTGCCTACTTAGGATCAATTTGCGAGCGCTCTTTATGCAACTGACCTACGCCCACAGAGCGCTGGGTTAAGCACGCGCAAACCCATTTCACGTGGTCCGTACGACTGACAGCGACGTGTACTTCAATCAGTCAGCCTTGCATTCACAGGAGGTCTTGCTCAGAGGTGAAAGCACGTTGTACTGAATCACTTTGCCAGCCAGCCCCTCATTACTCTCACATCATATCTGAATATGTTGAAGTCTCCAGGACTAAGAGCGTGAAAAATTAGGGTCGAGGTTTTTATTTCTGCTGCAATGATGAATGACTGCAGCATTCTTCATGATTTGTGCCGGAATCGGCTTTGGAGCTCTCACGAGCAGCGCTCCGCGTAATGTGGGAAACCGTTTGGTTTACAGTCCTGCCATCCCTCCCCTCGAGGCGCGTATAAAAAGACAAGTGAATTGGGAATAAAATTTTATGACGGCTTCGGTGGTGCGCTGGGGTCAAGAGTGTTTCTTCAAAGCAACACACAGGATAAAATAAATCTGCCTCACTGTTAACTAAGTGCATTAGCAGGTGCTTTATGTACTGTGCAGCACACAGTTATGAAGCATAATGTGGCAATATACTGACAGCTAAGGAGAGCTTCCTTTGTGCTCCAAACCTCTTGCCCCTGATTTTTTTTCGTCCCGCAAACCCCCAAGGAATAGTGCTCTAATGCTCGCCGACTCAGCGGGGAAAGGGAGAGTGGACAGGTCCTTTTCAAACTTATCCCGAAAAAATGAGGTTTTGATTTTGGAAAACGAAATAAAAGATGGGTTGAGTGTAAAACTCCGATGGGGGAAAAATTGCCCCCGGGTTCTGGATGTGTTCTATTTGTGCGTCATTTTAAGACATCACAGAATTTGGCAAATTGCTGGATTTATTGAGTGTTAACTTTTAAGTCTGTTGACTCGAAGCTCTTAAGATAGGACATGGGTCCAGGGAGCCCAAATTCCACCTCGTCTCAACCTACAAGACTCTTCTGATTTAAGAATTAAGAATTATGGGGAAATCCTTCAATTCAGTCTTGATCTGGAGGTTGGAACTGTTGAAGAACTGCAGAAGGGAAGTCGAGACAGAATGTTAAGTATTTTCCTGACCCGGTCTTTAAATTTTAAAGACAAAACTGCACTGGAAGGGTGAGACCAGTTGGGATTTCCAAAAAAACAGCAGCGATTGGGTCTGAGTGGTGACCAGTGCAGGTAATTTTGCCACAAGTACCATCTCCCCAAGGGTTAGGACGGCCCATCTCAATGGGCTGTTGGCGTCAATCCAACCCAAAAAATGCATTGAATTGTCGCGAGCTGTGCCGTGTGGCTCAGCTCCTGTAGCTCCACAGAAATCCATTCAGAAAGACAATCTCCCCGTGGAAAAATAAGCTATTGCTAACATGATCTCTAGTCTTCTGGTCAGAGACCCAAGTCTTCTCATGCTCCGTGCCTTAGCGCACTTTAAGGCGTAATACTAAACACATCGGAGGAGTTCAAAGTGTCCAAAGAGTGGGAGGGGTTCTAGATGGCATATTCATCAGCATAGATCAGACACTGCCTGGCTTCACTTCTCATGGTGATTCACTTAGAAGTGCTTTCAACAGATACTGTAATTAAATTCAACATCAGAGTTTCAGGCGGGTGTATCAAAGCACGGGGTGAACATTGGGTGTAAATGAATATCAATATTGGTTTGACTTTTATTCACTGAAATTGTATCCTCTTAGCAACTTATTACTCACAGCTGCCAGCGAGACTTGCAAATCACCAGCATTATGACAGGAACAAATGCTGCGTGTTCAGAAAGAACGCCAGGCGGGGGCAAGGCTAAATGCTAAAAGGACTAGCTTTTTGCAAACGCCCAGGTTATTTATCACAATCTGTATAAAACCAGGTTTTATGACTGTACTGGCACGTTTTTTTCACTCCTTTATTCACCTGACCTTGATCGTATATTTCCATTCTTCCCCCTAACTTACTTAAGCAGATCTGGCCTATGTATTGATCCGCCTTTTTTAAAAAAAATTCTGTTGCAAGGAGAATATTTCCTCGCAACACAAAATGTGGCTCAAAGTCAATAGACCGGAGAGAAAGGAATAATTCAATAGGAAGGTTCGACCAGCCACAAATCGCAATAACAATTAAATACCGCAAACTCCCTAGCGCTGTGTATTAACAGCTGACACCGCCCAATTAAACCCAAGTGGGGAGAGAGCAAGCACAAAATAGGCAGAGGGGACCTTGGTTTAATGTCTCATCCAAATGACAGCACCCACAATAATGCAGCGCTCCCCCACCACTGAGTTGGAGTGCCAGTTTAGACTGTGACTTGGACCCAGAACCTCCTGACAAGAGTGCTGCCAACTGATCCACCGGCTGAAATCTCCAATCTACGAGGCTGGGAACAAAGTCATCACCACCTACTCAATGATGTTTTATAAGAAGGGTTTCAGATTTTCTTTTGTGGCAATCAAATTCAAGGATTAGTATTAAAGACTGATTAAAACACAGCAGCAGGTGGGAAATGTTTCAGTCTTAACCCCGATGAAAGCCCTTGCAGACCTGGGGAGGGTTGGCAGGGGGTTAAGGCAAAAGCAGATGCATTTCTTACCTTTGGCTGGATTTAAAATATCAATAGTCCCCTTCAACTCGTTCTTGTAACACGAGAAGGTTAGAGAATTGTACAGTTCCTATTCTGGGTTGATTTTTCTGTCCATTTGCTGCCAGCAGCCACGTTACGACTCAAAAACAGACTGCCGACCAGGTCACGTAAGGCAACGTGAAGAAGACCCAAATCTTAGGCAAGTCAAACATTTTTTTCTTCTTAATTAAGACGACTGAAAGCACCAATGAATCTCTAAATTTTGCCCCAAGAGACTATTTTAAACTGAGTGCCAAAAATCATCAAATACCCCACATCACTCCAAGAATATCTTCTCTGATGTTAATGTAGAATGAAGATAACAGTTTAAACTCAAATCAAAAACACTGTTACTGGAAAGGATGTGAGTGAACGAGTGGTTTTGCTCACCCTGCAATCTACCACCACTGCCGTTACCACTAAAGTGGTTTTAAGTTCTAATAACTTGATTGATCCGAGGATCGGGATTCCAGTTCCCATTGGACCCATCAGATGAAGCACTAAATCACCTGTTCCAGAAAAGGCTGAGATTTATTTCTAAAGTGGCAACTAACCAATAATTAAAAGGATCTGTCATGTGCCGACTGCTTTAAGGACAGAGGCAGAACAGGCAAGGGCAGTAAGTCAGTCATTTCGCCTACAAAATACACGGTCACTACACTTCAGAGAAACATCATGTGAAGTGATTCGAGACGTTTGACAATCTGATAAGGTGTTACATCAGTGCAAGGATTATTCTTATTCTTATTATAGGCCAACAATCCCCACCCCCCACCCGAATAAAATCAGTCACTCATTCTTGGCTGTTTATAGGTCATTGCCGTGCCTAAATTGGCTGCTGCTTTCACACAGTCACCACACTTTATTGTAAATCCTGTGAAGCACTTTGAGATGTCTTGATGATATAAGGCGCTAAGTCAGACGCAAGGATTATTTTGTTTTATTATTATTGATATAGTTTTCCTACCACTTTAGAGTGCAAGTCTCACCACTTGTTTCTCTGTGGAAAACCCTCCCACAAAGTTCACCTTCAAAAGTGATTGTCCNAAAAAAAAACATTCCTCTGTGAAGCTGACCTTGTGTCGCTCACATTTTACTATCATCGGGTCATAATTGTGGTTCATTAAACATTTGCTATAACTCCGCAATATTATTCCAGGCGCCTAATTATTGTTCTGACCCAAGAATTCCATTTGAAATTACCAGGCCATAAAAGACTACTTTACTGTGACCTTAAGTAAAATAAGGAAGCAAGTAAATGGAGCCATTATTAAAGCCATTACCGCAAATCATGGTTAGATTCATAAAGTTTACTGAAGAATACCAGAGAGAGGCTTTGAAGCAAAGTGTCTCTGTGCATCTTTTAAATACACTTGGGCTTTATTTTTGAGAGAATTTCACTTTTGTTTTTACATCTTTCCTCAAATGTTCTGTCCTCCCAACAACAGAAAGGAGGGGGATATGAGAAAGCCACAAAACAAGTTTCCCACTTTTTCTCCCTCTCTCTTTGCAAGATCGCAAGACGGGTTCGTTTGAAGAAGCCCCTTCAGCCTTTAATCTTATCCGTCCACAATTCCCACCCCACTGCCCTTCCCATCACAGCATCGGGCTGGCAATCCTGTTCCCATTGTTCATTACAATGTCCTAAGGCAGCACTTTGCAACTCTCAAACCTACGTCCTTTTGTTCTACTGTCAAACCTGCATCCCAAAATATTGATCTGGATTTACTTTTCCAATCCTATTTAAAACATTACACACATCTCTGTAAGATCCCCTCTCCTTTCAGGACTGAAGAGCCCTAGCATGTCTAATGCCTAATCACAGTTTGTTACTATAACACTGGGAATCATCCTCATTGCTCTCCTTTATATTGGATCTAAGGCCAGGTTAAGTCCCCTTTTGTCAACGGGCACCAGAATTGTATCTGGTATTCAAATTCCAGCCTGACCGGGGACTATATGCTTGAGTATTTCACTCAGTGAGTCAGAACCTAACATATTTGTTACCTGCCCCAGAGGCTAGAGCTTAACATCTACCAGTTTGACCACACCTTTGATCACCTCTCTCCTCCCCACCTCCCTTTGGTTTCCACCCCTAGCTCGGGTGTCCAGCCAGCAGTGTTAGGCATTTTGAGACATACACACACACACATACATCGACGTTAAAGGTGCTGTATAAATGTTTATGGCAAATCCCGTGAAGTGCTTTGAAACATCCTCCGGACACGAAAGGCGCAATGTTAAATGCAAAGATTATAATTATGTGCGTCAACCTGCTACTTCCCACGCAAAACACTTGAAAAAGTCATAAAACTGGAATTCACTGCATCACCTTCCTATATATTTTTTAAACGCTCTCGAACGGGAGGCTACTCTTGCAGCATTAATAAAACAAAAATTATAGAGACTCCAGAAGAGCAAACAAGGACAAAAAAGAACGCTTATTTCAGTCTTCTTCTCCAGCTTGGTTTCAGCCAGTTCTGATAAAAGCTCGGCTGCACATACGCGCCATAATAGTGGTTTCTTTCTTCAGTGAAATCTATTTCATGTGAAATTGAACGCACGGATGGATCTTTCTTTGCCTGGCAAGGGCCCGGGTTGTCCAAGGAACAAATAATAAATTGCATTCTCAACTCCTTTATGTAATTTAACATACCACCAATACCACAAGATAACATTTCCCAAGTTGTTATTTTTTTCCCCCATTTCAATTTAGAAGTGGGGATGGGGTGAAAGGGACAAACACAAAAATAAAGCAGCCTATTTGCACTCCATGAATCATCATCACACATCCACTCCACGGATTAAGATGTAATCATTGATGTGATATTATCCTGTCATATTGAGGTTTGTGCAATACTTTTGATGCTTTGTCCCCAGCTTTGCAAAGACGGAATTTATACCTTGGATCCGCTGGCAACCTCTATTGACATTATGGAGGAAAGCAAGTTATTCATGTGAGATTTCTCTCTTGAGCAGTTCTATAAATGACATCCGCAACATTTACGAGAACGCCTTAGACATTGGACAGAGTGTAGCACCTCTAGAAATCGCAATGCACCAACTCCTTTCCCAGTAAGATTGCAGCACTCGTGCTTAATCATGTCCCTCACCCTTCTCAGACGGTAACCTGTTTTCCCACGTAGCTCCCGGGGAACCATGACCTCCTGTAACAAAACTGCTTTGATGCTCCCGGTTGGAGATGGTGTCCTCCAGATGAGACATTAAACCGGGGGCTGTACCTGTCCTATCAGGTGTATTATTATTATTACTTTAAAGATCCCCGTGACATTATTCAAATAAAGAGAAGGGAGTTTCTCCCGGTGTCCTGGCCGACAATCCACCAGGTAACATTGATCATTCGCTTCATGGCCGTTTGGAGGAAGTTTTTCTGTGTGCAAATTGGCTGCCACGTTCACCTACAGAATACACAGTCACTACACTTACCGATAAAATACTGTGCAACGCTTTGTTTCGGTGCCCAATAATAAGGCAACTGTATCAACTCAAGGATCACTATAACAAACCCCCAAAAAGTAACCTGACATATTTTTGCCCCTGAGCAACGAGTCAGAAATTATTCTGTTCCATGTTGCAGATCAAGTGTCCGACTGAGCTGCTGAACAGTGTGATAGCCCATCATTCGATCGCTCAGAGCAACCAACTAGACCTGCAGTGTGGTCTCTCAGCTCTGCTGAAACTCTAAGCTTCAAAAAAACACCACATACAATCAAAGGTTACGCTGTGAGATTTGAAACAAAAATAGTCGCTGGACATTGACACAGTTTAACTGCTGGTCCCCAGGACATCACATCCACACAGTGCTCTGCTGCCAGAGGTGGAGACGAAGAACAAAGTTTCAAACGTTTCTCACAACAGTCCTAAAGTTTCCATCCATCTATTCCTTCATCATGGCTCATTGGCTATTTGATTTCCTTTCTTCCCAAATACCAGCATCCAGTCTCTGCTTCATACAGAGCCCAACAGCATTGATACATGTGACAGTTTGGGTAATAATAATCCCTCCAAAATAAAACAATAATAAATTGGTCATTTTCAATCTACGACTGTTTGTGGGACATTGCTGTGCGCAATTGGCTGCCGCGTTGGCCCACAAATATACAGTCAATTCACTTTACAGTCTATTCTGTGAAGCGCTTTGGGACGTCCTCCCGACGTGAAAAGCGCTATATCAAATGCAAGGATTATTATTATTATTATTATTATTATAAAGTTATACTTTGACTGATTTTTTTTAACATCTGAAACACGCACAAAGGGGACCGCGGTTTTTAACGAGATGAGAGTAGGTACATGTAGAAGCACATGATCCAACGAGCCTTGATCTAGACCTCTCTCTTGCATTTTTATGACTGATGTAGACGGTCATGTCCACTCTGCAGTTTTATCAACATGCGAGAAGGTATGCAGCAAATATGGAACGAGTCTATAAAACACCACAAATACAAGGGGAATGCTCGTTCCCGTGCCAGCTAATAGGACAGAGGAGGTAGTGATCTGAGGGACATGTTCTTTTCATTGTGCCAGATTGAGAGATCTTGTAAAAGCCTAACGCCCTCCTCGCTCTCTCTGCTCCTGGCAGCGTTGTGTCCCTCAGGCCTACCTAGGCTGCGTGTGTGTGAGATGCCCGCTCTCCTCCTCCTCGCAAGGCCTTGTGAATCTCCGCAGCAACCTCCTCGCCCGCACAAGTGGTGCGGGAGCCAACATTTCACACTACCAAACGTGAACGAGTGCTACCAGTAGCGTTCTTCTGCCCACTCAGAGAGAGGTGCCAGCATTCGGGAACCGGCGCTGCAGGTGTTGATTCTGGTGCCAGAGTCCAGGGCAGCACAGGGTTACCCACAAGTGCACAGTCACTACACTGGACAGCAGTTTGCTGTGAAGCGCTTTCAGGCACGTTAACATTATAGTTTAGCAGCGCCTTGGACTTGAAAGGCACTCTACAAATGTAATTTTGTATTGTTTTCTACAGGAGTTACATCAAGAGCAAGGATTACTGAAGTCAAGAGTTAGTTATATTGGGCCATTCGGTTAAACTCCATTTACCGAACCAATCATATCGCGGCTGAAGAATGGACTTACTTCACAACCAGCAAACGCAAAGCCTTACCAGCCCTCAGTGAATGTCTTTTGAGATCGGTTACACCCTCAGGGGCTTTTCACCCTGAATTTCGCACCATTTTGCGGTTTCTGTAATGATGTCGAACACATTCATACCGTCCCTAATCCATCAGAGCCCGGATTTAAGCGTCCTAAACAAACAGGTAAATTGGACAACTCTTCATTGCTGATGTAGAACACACTGACACACAACCCGCAGTAAACAAAAGTTTATCCAGATACTGCAAGAAAGGGGGATTGCTCGGGGGTAATATGGATTACTAGAGTTTTTCACACAATATTTTTTTTCCAATATGGACAGATTGTGAAGATCTCAGTGAGAGATCTTACTGGAAATGTAGCTCGTACCATCATCACATTAACGTTACGATATCCCCCAAAATATTACCGCAAGTGAAATGAGGGCTCGGGAAAAGAGACAATAACGCAATCCCATCAGTACGAAGGCATTTGATTTACATTGCAAAATATAAACACAGATTGATACCCAAACAGGCGTTTGTATACATTCCGCTGATCTATTGGCTGTTCCCGTAGATTTAAGCGACTGCGAGCAAATAAACTTCTCGGAAGGATCGAGAGACTGTGTACGGTGTGTATCATTTATGACAAGCCTTCGTGTCAATTTCCTTTCATGCCAGCATCTATTTTAAAACAAATGGTTACCAGAGCTTCAACCACCCTCAAAGGCATTAGCAATGGCCTTTTCTGCAAACTACAAGTGACACACTGTGAGAGGCCTGTTTAAAGCGGAGACGAGCCTGGTGTTTTTTTTTGCCAGTTCCTCCCCAGTGCCACCGACGAGATGGTAACTTCGGTAACTTAGTTCACCACGGGCTGAGCTGACATGTGAGGAGTGTGTGCGAATTGTGGTTTTCACGTCCCCCGCCTCGCTCGCCCCACTATTGGCGGGCGGGCCTTCTGCCACTCTGTCCCCGCCCTCTGGAACTCCACCCTGCAGTCCCTCCACCTCGGCCCCTCCCTCGCCTCCTTCAAGACCCATCTCAAGACCCTCCTCTTCGACCGTGCTTTCAATCTCCCTGCTTCCACCTCCCCCCCGCTTGCCCTTAACCCTCTCCAATCCCGACCCCCAGCTCCGGTCCGAAACTCTGTCAGTCCACCGCCTTGGGAAGTCCTCCCGACGTGAAAGGCGCTAGACAAATGTAATGCTGCTGTTGTTGTCTCGGCATCATGACGGTGACTATGTGAGCCCAGTGAAAGCCACTGCTCTGGGTGATAACTGGCAGAGCGTCAAGGAGGAGGTTGAGGGTGTGGAGTGGCAGGAGAGGGATAATAGAATCAAAAAACACGTAAGAAACATGCTCGTGTTGCGTGTCAGAGTGGGGATTTCAGGGCTCAATTACCGTTAGTAATTACAAAACATCAAGAACGGAACTTCTGCATTCTCGGTCGCAGCAAACAAACAAAGGTTTACAAAGAGTGCACAGCACAGAAACAGGCCACTCGGCCCAACCAGTCCTTGTTAGACTCCGCACGAATCTTCACCCCTTCCTTTATGGCCTCCCGTTCCCTTCTATTCCCCTCTCATTCATGTCAAGGTCTAGCTTCAAACAAAGAAGGCCTGCAATGATTATTCTTTTCCCTTCAAGCGCTTGCATCAAAGACACTGTAAAATCTACCATCTTTGTGATTATCTGCGGACTGTGTTAATTAAAAATCCGGTGGAAAACCACTGACTGGTTCAACCTCCGTAATTCCACCAGCCTCGGAGTTAGCCCGGAATTGTGCCTTCTCTGTGAGAGGGTGCTCAATCCAGTAGCGTTAATATCGTCCGTGCAGGTGCCTCAAGCTGAACAAGACAGTCGGTTAAACTCGTCCACAGCCAGAGGACGGAGTTTGTGACAAGGCCTAGGAGCAAACAACCTGAAGTTTCTGTAGCTAGCGCACACATATGAATGAACTCCATCATGCCAATGACAGCGATAGTGAAGAGAAACGGTTTAAAACCTGTCAAGTGGATTGATTTGCATCTGATGGCACGTTATAAGGCGAGACGTTGAAGAGAATACGTTCCAGTCACTGGCGTCTGTTTGGAAAGGCTGATCCTCGCAATGATGCACTGAGTATCAATGAGTCCAATCTTCATTTAACTTACCTCCTTTCCCAGGGGGTTGCAAACGGTCAAATGCAAACGGTTAAAGGCGGAAGGAAAGTCATCCGATGGGTGTTGGCCGGGGGGTGAGCAGCAACTCAATTCCCCTGTTAACAAAAGACAAAGTGCTTGTTAGCGTCGTGGTTAGTAGGCGGGGTTGTTTGCTGCACATTACAAAGTCCGAGCCAGATTATGTCCATTGGTGCAAGACCCACTTTATCACGTCATTAACAACAACAAAAAAATATCTTTTGAGTGGGCTGTGGGGTGGGGGGGAGTTGCTCCATCTACAGCAGGTGAGGTCCCAACCAAACTGAACGATACTGAACAAAACGCCGTCACTTAAAAACGTTGATGGCAAATCTTGGAAGAACACGAGGCAGGAGCATGTGCCCTCTTTAACCAACCGCAGCAACAACAACAACTTGCAACTTGGTAACGTCTCGAAGCGCTAAAGAATACCAATTACTGAGGAAAGTCCCAGGTTCAATGCCTGGGCTTTGGGTGAGTTAGTGGATTCCAGAGAGGTCGGTGACTAGACATGTCCTGGCCAACAATTTCCCCCACCACCCGATTAAATCGTACATTCTTTTTATGGCTATTTGTGGGACATTGCTGTGCGCAGTTTGGAACGCTGTGTTTGCTCAATACAGTCACTGTACTCTACATTACATCCTGCGAAATGCTTCAAGGAATCCTCCCTAAGTGACCAACTGTAAAGGTTATTACTATTACTATTATTATTATTATTATTATGATGATGAATTTAAAAAAACACAGCAACAGCAACAAGGTACATTTGCTTTGTTCAAAATCATTTCATTTCATTTAAAAACAAACACTGCAGAACAAAAAGCACAGACGGCAAAACCCAGCAAATAAAGAGAGGAAAACTGTCGAGCCTTTTTTAGCTAAGGAGGTCGAGGGCGTCTTCGAGGCTGTGATGGTATTAAACTTGCTTTTAGGTATTCCTACCGGCAGAAGAGAGAGAAATGCGTATGTCATGTTCTTACCTGTTTGAAATACATTAACAATAGCGACTTCTGTATTCCTGCCGAAAAGATTTATGTTCAAAAGTGTTAAAAACAACAGCAATTGATCTCAGTCAGCTGCTAAATTACCTGGAAATATATTGAGGTAATATCTTACGTTTGAAGTGAGGATATGTTTAGCAGCAATAACAAAATTGAACGCGAGGTATACTTAACCATTTCGACGCTGGCTTTTCTTAGTACTGCCCGCTAGCTTTGCGGAAGAAAAATGTCTCAAAAGTAGGTTTCGATGAATCTACGGGTTTACGGAGCACGGTTTAACTGAAAAGAGAGAAAGGCTTTTCTCCATCGATTCGCAAGTCAACAACAAATCAACCAGTTCGAGATTATTAGAAGGAAGAACGTACGTTTACACTGAAGGTTGTTAGAGCGTGGAATGCCTTATCACAAAGGCTATTGAAGCTGAGGCCATAAATTCGAACAATCCTTGCATTTGGTGTGGTGCCTTTCTCATGCCTCAAAGCGCTTCAAATGACGTATTGTAAAGTGGTGCGACTGTGTGTATATTGTGGGCGATAAAAGGAAATTGGATGAATCCATAGGAAGAAAAGAATATTCACGATACAGAGAGGGATAGAATTAGATGACCTAGCTTCAGCGGCGGAATTAGCACTCAAACAGAATACAATGGTTCTATAACCTGAATGTTTTCATTGACCACAGAGACTGTTCACTCATCAGCGAAAATATCCCTGTGAAATAAAGTAGAAAATTGGGTAGGGCAGACATTTTGGTCTGGAATTGATTTGGTAATGATTGCGCTAATGGTTACATTTTTGCAAATTAATCAAGTGAAATTAATCCCGTTGTAATAAATGTTTAACGAATTTTAATGAAAAAATATGAAAAATAAATGAATTTTCCTCAGGCAGCGAAAATCAGAAAGGTTAATTATATTGTTAAATATTACATAGTATTTGAATAATGGATGTTTTCTCAGCAGTTACCAGATGTCATCAGGAATATCGTGCCGAATAAGAAATTTGAGATTGTTGGTGGAATGAAATCCCATGACTTATACATGTTATATATATATATATATAGCACTCGCCTCGCAAGCGAGAGACCTGGGTTCAATTCCCAGCAGGGCGAAATTCTGGACAAGTTTACCCAGCAGTAAGAAGGAACCCATTTTTTTAGTCGATTGGCAGATCGCTTTTCCGGGAGTAATAATTCCTTTGAAAAAAATAATAATTGGTCATTTCAATCCATGACTGTTTGTGGGAAGATGTGATAAGGCACTATACCAAATGCAAGGATTATTATTATTATTATTATTATACACATGTTTACCAAGAAGTCATGGTACCATTACAATGCCTAATAAGTCTTAAAGCAACGATGATAGTTGTGGTTGTTTTTAGATAATAGGGTAGATATCACGACTTTTTGGTCAAACTGTACATAAACCTAAATCTCTAGCACCTTGTTTCTGTTCCTCTACTTTTCAATAAGCAGCAGCACAGCAGAATGAAAGGACACAGCAAGAAAATAAATTGCATCAAATTTGAAACGCCTCAGACAATTGGTAATTGGAGGACATCTCAAAGCGCTTCACAGGAGTTACTGTAAAGTGTAGCGACTGTGTGTGTTTGCAGGCGAACGAAGGCAGCCGATTTGCACCCAGAAAACGTCCCACAAAAGCGGTCTGAGCTAAGGAATCTGCTCAGGCACCAAGCCGAAGGATGACCGCTTGCCCACAGGGTGGGAGGATTTTGAGAGATCGATCGATCGATCTCAGATCGATCCCCTCGCACGCTTGTTCACAGAATAGTGTTGGCGGAGCAGTGTTTGGAATGGCAAACAGCAAGCCGGCATGGCCGCAGGAAATGTAGAATGGAGATAAATGATTGAAAAAAAAAGGGACCGGGTTTCGCAAAGTAAAAGAGTTCACAAGCTTTCGCTTATTTTAGCAATTAGACAGCACATTTTGAGATGTTGCTTCATTAAATTTAAATGTCCGAAGCGATAAGATTTCTGCTGCACCAAAGATTTCTGCTGCATCAAAGATCATTATTTGAAATATCTCACACTTCTGACACGAGTCCGGGTTATTTCAAATGTAAATTTCTAAAGTCTTGTGTTAAGAGCGGCTGAATATAACTCGCAGGTTCCTTTTTGATAATGTTTTAATTACACACGTTACATCTTTCGCATTCGACTAAGATACGCTTTGCTGAGAGCCATGTTTTAATAGAGCGCCGAGCACAGAAGTTGAAACGGTGACTGGGAAAAATCGAGTCTCTTGCTTAAGTCAAACTAAACTTTGGTGAGTGGAAAATAAACTTTTCTAACGTCTGCTGCGGAGGGCAAATTGGAAATTTGATTGAAGCGAAAACTGCACGTGGTGACATGTTTTATTGACGGCGAAAGTAATGATTCTCTCTCCCCACCACCCCTCCGTTTCCGAGTGTTGTTTTGTAACATTGTAATGTGCAAATGACAGCCAATAATGCAATGCAGCCCAAGGACAACACTGCAGGGGGTAATACAAATTGTGAGTACGAGTTGAATGGCTCACGGTTTCAGCCATTTAACTCTTGTACGAACCTATCCTCGTTGCGTGTTTTTCTGACCAGCGGTAACAACGTACGTCTCTCTCTCTCTCTCTCTCCCCTTTGTATCGGTCTTCCTTTCAAATAGCCCACCCGGCTATAACATTAATAATAATCCTTGCATTTGCTCTAGCATCTTAATCACGTCGGCAAAACTTCTCAAAGCACTTCACCGGATTAACTGTTGAGTGCAGTGACTGTGCATTTTTGTAGGCGAACGCAGAAGCTAATCTGCGTACAGCAAAGTCCCGCAAATAGCCACGAAGTGAATGATCCATTTTAACTGGGGTTTGTTGGCCAGAAACTCCCCTTCTGATGGTTCAGGTGGACCCAAGACTTGGGTTTCCCAGTCAGCTGCGCGAAGGGCTTTGAGACATCCTCCTGACTTCCAACGCCTCCCTACCCTCACCCCACACAATTACCCATCCAACAATTACCCATCCCTCCTTCCATACCTTTGAACCTGTCACCCCCTCCTCTGTCTTCAAAACGGTAACCTCCATGAAGTCCAACACCTGCTCCCTTGACCCCATCCCTACCCCTCTCCTTAAATCCCAGCTCCACCTCCTTGCCCTACTACTCGTCGACATCATTAACCTCTCCCTGTCATCTGGCACTGATCCCCTCCCCACTGTTTGGGCCACTATCACCCCCACCCTGAGGAAACCTTCCACCCTACCATCAGGGTTTCGGCTTTCAGCGTCTCTGCCCCCACACTCTGGAACTCCATCCCACGGTCCCTTCGCCTCGCTTCCTCGCTTGCCTCCTTCAAGGCCGGTCTCACGACCCTTCTCTTCGACCCTGTCTTTGGTCTCCCTCCCACCTCTCTGCCTTCCCTCACCCCTACACCACCCCTTCCCCATGCTCGAGCCCCGACACCTGACTCTTCAGCCCCTTTGGGACTTCCCCCCGACGTGAAAGGCGCTCTACACATGTAATTTTGTTGTTGTTGTTGTTGTTGATGTGAAAGACTGTAAATTAAAGTTGTGTGGCTGTTACCATGAACAATGAGGTTGCAAAAGCATTTAACGGCACGTTTGGGAGTGGAAAGCTGGGGTAGGAATAAGAGACCCATGATTTAATCAGAACCTGAGAGGAGATTGGAAAAGTGCTTCCCGCATATCCAGAAAATTCATAACATCTCAAACGGTCTGAACTTTATCGAGGGCCAGGTGAGCCAAGCTGAGCTTTGGTCACTGTTAAGCAGAGTAGGTTCCATTCGTACCCAATTTCGCTCTCATTACTATATGAGTGTCGGTCAGTGAGGACGGCTTGAAACCAATTATCTGCTGTTTCAAAGGCAGAGTTTAGCTCATAATTACTATCTGACTTGTTACGGGTACAATTTCAGCCCCGGGTTTCTCTCAAAGTGCAACTAAGCGGGGCTTTATTATATAGCGCCCCCTGGGCGAAACTTCCAGTTAAAAGACGAGGAAATGGATCACTGTTATCGATAGGACGACAATTAATATTTAGCCTTGCGCCAATGAGTCGGGTGAGGGTTTCTTTACGGAGAATTTCTTGATTTAAACCAATATTTGTGGATTTTTTGCTGTTGTTTTTTTTTAGTGCTTGGAGCTTGAAATTGGATTTTACCACAGATTAATCGAAAACCGAATCAACAGTGGGCGAGATAACCAGCCCGTTGCACCCAAACGGTGCCTTTTCAAGTTGGAGATCTATTCGCCTACGAGCTACTGCGCTTTTTACAGTCAAATCCTGCGAAGCGCCTTGAGACGTCCTCCCGCCGTGGAAAGGCGCTGCATCGAAAACCCATGGATCGTAATTATTAGCGTTGCAAACTGCGCTTTGCTGCTGCGAGAGCAAGTCGTTCGCCGGGATGTATTTGCATGCGTACGATCTTACCCGTTAATGTTTCATTCTCACTCGGTATATTTTTTTTCAGTGTGGGTTGTGTAAAGCTGTGAGCAAGTTACAGCGGGTCAATGTTTCCTTTTACACCTTCATAAAGAAGCTCACTGTGTGTGTGTGTCTGTCAGTCAACATCTGCTTACCTCGGTGATAATATATTCAATGGCTTTTAGTTGTATAAATTCCGTGCGAGTTTCAATGTGCATGATATGAACGCAAAGTGCTTTTTTTTTGGGGGTGGGGGGGGAATAATTGATTTTGCAGTAGTGCAACTAATTGCTGCGGGCTGTATTTATACAAATACGCAATGCTATTTACAATTCAAAGCAGTAGCTTTAAATCAGCTGAAAAGCCCTGGCCGAACATCTGTCGACTTCCCAGTCCAACGACTCGCATTTTAAACAAACATTTGCTCCTGAAGAGCTTTGGCCGTCCAAATAAATCATCGATCGCCCGAGATGCTCATCCTAACGGCAGATCACGGTGCTCAGTTTCACAAGGGAACTTGTTGAGGGGCATGAGATTTCAGCCGTTGTGGTTCCCGCTGTCTGAAACTCCATCATAGAGTGCCTCCACCTGACACCTCCCACCCCCCCCCCCACTCTCTCCCCACATACAAAGCCTATCTCCAGACTTTTTACCAGATTCACCGCTTTCTTCTGTTATCTTTCCACCGCTCTCTCAAGCCCACCCCCCCCACTCCCGGGTGCCTGGCCAAGTGTGTAAAGCGCATTGAGATGTCCTCTTGATATAAAAGGCCCTGTGATAAATGTAAGTTGTACTGTATTGCTTTTCCAGTTAACCTACAGGGCAGATGGTCGCCAGCTGCTTCACAAGTCCACATTGTTCTCTGGATGGAAATTCTCACCGATAAGCTACAGCTCTAAGCAAGTAACTTTTTTTTAATTAAATCAAAAGCTCCACTCACCTTCTGGAGCTAAGGGGGCAGCAGTAATTGCACATGTGCTCAGTGTGGGCCTTACTTATTTCAACACCTACCCTTGGGGCACCGTTTGGTGAACTTGTGCTCCCCCACTCGGAGAATAACTAACGTGTTAATGAATCCTAGCACGTAAAATGCAAAGCGTGTTGGTAAGAGGTATTTCTGGAGCTGACTGCTTAATTTCAACAGCTTAATTTGATCTCAATGCGTGTTAAGAAAGCCCAAAAGCAGAGCACCCCTGGTCTAGGTACAAGCAACAGTGTTCCTCAATCTGGGTCCGAGGTTTCATACACGGGCTTCAACAATGTCTGCGTTAACTTCACGGTTGCTTGTGGGGACGTTGCTGTGCGCACTTTGCCTACAAAATCCACCGCGCTGAAAGAAACTGCCTTCTCTTTTTAAATAGCTCCATGGGATTTTGAATGTCCGCCTGCACGAGAGTACTGCTCATCGTAATCCTTGCATTTGATATGGCGCCTTATCACGTCTTCGAGACGTCTCAAAGCGCTTCACAGAATGTGCTGTAAAGTGAATTGACTGTATATTTGTGGGTGAGGCGCGGCAGCCAATTGCGCACAGCAGCGTCCCACAAACAGTCGTGGATTGAGTGACCAAATTATCATTGTTTTTTTGTGTAGGGATTATTAAACCCGGAAAAGCGATCCCCCAATCGACTAAAAACCGGGTTCCTACTTACTGCTCAGTAAACAGTGGCGTGTGGAATAAGGAAACTTGCCCAACATTTCGCTCTGCTGGGAATTGAATCCAGGTCTCTCGCTTGCGAGGTGAATGCTCTAACCACTGAGCTACAAGCAGATAGGATCTCAGTTAACGTCTCATTCAAAGGGCGGCACCTCTGACCCGCTCTCCCAACACTGCACTGGATTGTCAAAGTCCGAGACTGAGTTCAAAGTCCCAATGTGGGCTTGGGGGGGGGGTGGAGGAGAGGGAGTGGGTGGGGCGTGGTGGAAAGGAGAGGGTTGAGTTAAAAATGTTTCAACTACAACACGTAAGTTCAAGTTTTCTAAACCGCTGCTATGATTCTGCTTTAATGTTGGCCCTAAACAACACTGGAAGGGAAATCGCCTGCTGCTCAGAATACAATTAATCTGATTTATTCAGTGTTTAGTCCAGAAAATAACAATGAAATTAACATGTTCTGCTACCATCACCCCCAGCTTTATCTTTAGTGCTTTTCGCATTGTGAACAAATTACTTCGGAGAGCGCCCTTCATTTTCTGGGGGATGTTGTCGAGGACTTTATGTCTGGCGATGTTTTCAATTAGCTTCAAGTCTACTGTGTGCAATGAGTAAAATCGCATAGGTAATAAGTTGGGCACATGTCAGGTGGCATTTGCAAATGCTTTTTCACCCGCCCCTCATTTGTTTCCCTCCCTTAAAATTATTCCCTCCTGCCTATTTCCCTCCCAGTGTGCTGGCCGACAATTCCCCCCACCCAGATAACACTGGCCATTCACTTCATTGGCTGTGAAGACATTGATGTGCGCAAACTGACTGCCTGCAAAACACACAGCCACTACACTTTACAGTATATCCCAGGAGTACACCTGTTCCCTATTCGAACCGTACCACAAATCTTTAATGACCATTGTAAGACCAGGCAGACGGAACATCAGTTTGGCATCTCTTCCTCCAATTAATACACCCTAGTTTCAGTCAAGGATCCCAGGCCCAAAAATGTGGGGCTTGGACCCCAATCTGCTGACACTGAGTTGAGTGAGATGCTGAGTTACCGAGCCAGATAGAGACACACACGTATAAAAATAACACATTAAAAATGGCTAATTGTTTTACACTTCAAGGTAATTCCAAGCGGAGAAAGTTGAATAAATCAAGGAACAATCGCTTCAGATAAAACATCTTTCCTTTCACGTCGAGAGTTGCTATTTCAGAAAACAAAGGCGTCACCTCCATTGTGTCCTCACAGTACTTAGAGAAGATTCACTGTATTCCTTCTGAAAAATGCAGCTCTTCCCACAATAAAACAATTGTTTTTCTAATTGTCTAAAAAAAAAGAATGATGTGCATCAGCCTGGCTCAAATGGTAGCACTCTTGCTTATGAGTCAGCAGGTTGTGGGTTCAAGCCCCTTATGTCGAGAACTTTGAACTCACATAGTCTAAGCTGCAATTAGGCTACTGTATCAGGGGTTGGTGGTGGGAAGTCCAACTGGATTTGGCTGAGGGCTTGAAATGCGGTGATCATTTCACCTGCTCGGGGTGGGGGGGAAAGGCAACAGCACGAAGAAGCAGAAAAGGAAAATAATACGGGGACATGATTTAAATGGTGAGCGTGCGGCACGCATGATATTGACGTTCGGAGGCCAGTGGTTTTAGACAGAGAGAGGACTCAAATGAAAAGGACTTAACAGGCACTTGAAATTTTCTCCGCTTAGCTCTGGATGCAGGGAATAGATTCCCAATGAAACGAATTGACGAGGAGTGGATTATCTGCTTAGTATCGGGACGTCTAGCGACGGATGTCTAAACACAACATTCTGTTCGCCCCAGTATGTCAGAGCAGTCGAGGCGCTGAAGTAGAGAGAGCTTTAGCTGCCGTTACAGATATTTGTACTAGAATTAAGTAGCCATTACTTGTGACAGTGATATTTTATTCCAAGTATCTACTGAAGAGGCAAATTCATTATTGGTGTTCCTTGTGCAAACAGCACAGCAACCTTTGACACTGTTGCAGCTTTGACCACAATTTGCATTGTATATTCAACTCATTGCTATTCAGTGGATGGGGAAGTGTGGCTTGCTATCAGCAGGTAATAGAGCTTTCACAGATGTTGTCTGAAGCCGAGTTCGAGGAGAAGCGACTTGTTCCTAGCAATCAATTATTTAGCAGCAGCAACCGGGAGGTGCCCAAGCCGGAAGGGGAAATGGGGAGAGCTTGTGTTCCTGAATTTCGTTTCCAACTTGATTGCACCGCAAATGTCAATCCGGTGTCTTCTCAGCTCCCACTTCATAAGTTGTGGTTCCTCTCAGGTGCTCTGGTTAATAATTTGGGAATGGGGGAGGTGGGGAGGAGGGCAACAGGCATGAACTTCCTCCTCGGGCTCTTGAGCCAAAATAGTAGTTGGCCCGAGGATTATATTATTTTCACGCAATGGGCGAAATCTGGAACTCTCCCCCCCGAAAGGCTAGATCAATTGAAATTTTCAACCACTGGGGTGGATAGGATTTTGTCAGGCAAAGGTGTGGAGCAAAGTGGGGTAAATGGAATTGAGGTACACATCAGCCAGAATGGCAGAACAGGCTCGAGGGGCTGAAAGGCCTCCTCCTATTCCTATTAGAAATGTCCCTACCAACTTGAATACAGGTCAAAGCCAGTGGGTACGAGAATGCTGTCTATACTATCATCGCATGCTGTTTTAAAACTTGGGAACTTTTAGCATGCGAGCACGTACCACCGCTGTCAATACACAAATCCACTGCGCTGATCTACACTGTGTATAATTATTTCCCCCCCCCACCCCCCCTTTTCACTACACAATAGCTTCATGCCGTGCATCAGAGCAATGACAATATTTCGCCTGACAATACAATGTTCAAACATCTGAAGCAGAGATTGAAATATGTATCTGAACAAAAAAAGACTTGTCAAGGAAAAAGAGTGTTCTGCCATCCGTCAGCTTTTATAATCCCAGTCGTGCTCAGAAGTGCACTGTTTTGAGTTATCCGAAGCTTTTTGAAAATGAGTTGAGATCTATTCTTTTACATCAAAGAGGGTTAATGCTAAATTGAATATTCTCACATTACAAGGTGCTAATTTATGACGCTCAGCACTGTCAGTGAGGTGACTGAAGTTCCCACTGGCTTAGACGTGAACAGGTTCATCTCCATATCAAGAAGCAAACCCAGTCTCTTTCAATAATTATGGAAGAATGAAGAGCTAAGAATTCAGATGTCTCCTCAAAAGGCAGCCAGCTGGTTGCGAGGAATGTTTGCCGTAGTGCCCTCGCTTCGATTCTTCTCTTGAGGAACGAGTTAAAACAGCAAAATAATCGATTGGATGTATTCAGCGTTTTAGAAGATGGACCCCTATTTATTAATCCACATTTGACATTTTTCCTTCATATCAGCCACGAGTAGGCAACATGAAGTCTTAAAAGAGCAATTAGACACAGAGTGGATCAAAAATGGATAGGGAATTTCTAAAGCTCTGGTTTTAAGCATATGAATGAATTGCTGCAATAAACCAAATATCCCTTGTAGCTTGAAACTTCAAATGGCAGCACTATCTTTTTAAGGCTAATTAAGATGAATTTCAACACTGTTCAACTTACTTCCGAAGTCAAAGTGTCACGCCACAAAAGATTTGGTTTCCGTACAAAAGATCTGGATGTGCTCGAAAAGCCCAGTCCGGTCAAATCTTTTCAAGCAACCGCCTTCATTCAGCAACCACCCTGGAACAGCCTGATTCACACACCAACAACGACAACCCTTTATTCAGAGGACACCGTGATACAAAGGCTATTTAGCCCAGTCCCCTGAGTGGTTTCAATGACGTGATGAGTGGCATCAAACACAAGGATTATTATTGTTATTGCAATTGCTGAACTGAGACAATAGCTTAAACCAAGGCAGTGTTCGGGAGAATTAATGTACTTGCGTGCAGAATCCACAATAACAGACAGGCAAATCTAAGGTAATGGAGCAGCAGATTTGGTGAAGGGAGTACATTACACCCAGAGACGAAATGAGGAGCTCAGCTGATAGAGCAGAGACCGTGTGAATTGAGGTCAAAGTAAAAGCATGAGGCTTATTACTTCTTGCTGTTATAGACTGTTTGGATAGGTGGAGAGAAGAGGTTATATGTTGGTGCAGATAAGGGAAGCTTGGAGAAAGGCCGGAACATTAATCACGGGGGAATTTCAATTACACAGGCATTTGTTGGGGGAGTGGGAAAAGTGAAGGAGAAACAATCTCAAGCGGTGTGCACAGGTCCAGAGGTGTGACAGAATGAAGTCCTTTGCGACGCATTCTGAGACCCTTCTGCATAAAACGTCCCAATGACCCAGTGAAATAAAGCAAGCATTCGGGATCCAATTAAACCAATGGTGTTATTATACAAAGGCTCCTGTGGGCAAAGTGAAAAACTACTGGACTTTCGAATAATGGGTCTTCAGGAGAGTTAGGTGGAATGTAATCATTTGTTTGCTCAGATTTAACAGCGAATGCTGGAGACAATGATATCTGTCAGTGTGAACATAAATACCAAATCAAATACAAATACAAACGAAAATGTTAAAACTTTCGCTTTCTCCTGAGGCAATTTTTTGTTTTACCCGCTGGTTGCGGGACCCTAAGCCGCCCTGCTTGTCTACGTAACGCCAGATTATAGAAAATGTTACTGCATTATTTGTCCTGCGATTCAGGTGGACGGGCAGGAAGCATCTTGTGTTACATTCAACCCCCCCACCACCTCCTCCACCAACCGTCCAAATTTACCACCAAATCCAAAGGAATTGGCTGTTCATCTCATCGTTCTTTGTGCGGTGTTTGCTGGAGCAGATGAAGCCATCCAAGTTTGCCTACGTGACGGTCTCGCACGCCGTTTCGTGTCAAGCGGTTTTGCAACACAAAGTGGAGGCGTTTGCTTTCACGTGAAAGGCGCTGTACAAGTGCAAGTTCTTACTTATTATTCAAACGGCCCTCCCGCAAAACTCGTTTGAGTTCACAGTGTCCTTGAAGAAGACAGCTGTCGTCAAGGTTGTCACTGGAGTGTTGACGAGGACGGTTTTAATGGTTGGGGTTAATCTCCCGTCTTTAGCATATTCATTGCAGGCGCTGGCACTGCTAGTGCAAACATTGGTTTTGCTGCCGATTTGTCTGCAGCTCGTGAACGGAAGGGAAAACAGCTGTTTTCAGTCAAAAAAAACGAAATCAGCATTTCTGGGATCGAGGCAGGCTCTTGAGAGTCACTCACGTCGGTTGCTATCTCGAGGACTGAGCACACTGCGGCTTTCGGCATCAATGGGGTTTATGATAGGACGCTTTTGTTGGCATGCGAGCCGCCTGGCTCTATATCCCCAATTAACTGCGGTCGTGTTAATCGGATTTACTGGAAGAAACGTGCGATTGCGACGAGATTGATGGGATTTATATAACATGAGGAAGCAAGGTTGCTTCCCTCCCTCCTTCCCTTCCTGCTCCCCATTTTCGGGGGATAGTTGGAAGGGTGCGAAAAAAAATCCCCACAAGATTGAACCCAAAGCAGAGCGAACTACAACAACAACTTGCATTTACGTAGTGCCCCCTCCCTGCCCCCCAGAAGGCAACCGTAAATATCGCACTCGGTCCCAGAGAGGGGCCGCACAAATAAACCTCCTGTGAATGATTCCTTGTGATCTTGAGAAACACTCTCCTACCTGCGTTTGGGCCATGTATGGTCAGTGCAGCTGATCTGCGCAATTGCACTTTCGCAGCAGGAAGTGGAAGAGCTTAAAGAAAAATAATTTGAGTGCTTTCCGACTGGGTTTAGGCAAAAGCTTTGCCGGGGGCTCAACCCAGGTAGTTACTCAACTCATGTGAATCCCTCGTCTTCAGTGATTGTGATGGGCTCAGAACGATTAAGGGCTCCAAGAGGACTGTGCAGCCAGATAGAAATGTCCATTATATATATATATATATATATATATAAAGGCCTGAACAGGGATACAAGGCTGACATTTAACCTTCAACCATGAGTAACACGAGTTTATTATTATGCAATTTTAGCAATTGGGGAGAGTGTATGGTGCAGACAGCGGTTAGCGGGGGTGAGGGGGGGGGGGTTGCACTTTGTATGAAATATAATTGCACGTAAGCTGCTGCTGTTCAACTGAGTAGAGTTGCTTGAATCCACTTCCCAAATGAGCCGACTGGATTGAACAGGTCGGCTGTTCTGATTTACAGCCGACCCATTGCGATACCGTGGGTTTGCAGTAATATATTGCGGTGGGGGGGGGGGGGGTTGCGTTAAAATGCCCTGATTCAGGACACAATCATTTACAGGAGCAGAAAGATCACCGAGGTCCAAGTAATGATAATAATAATCTTTGCGTTTGACTCAGCGCCTTCCACGTCTTCAAGACGTCTCAGAGCGCATCACAGGATATACTTGTACTGTACAGTGTCGCGACTGTGTACTTTGTAGGCCATATTACAATACTAATGAAACACTTTGTGTACCGTAGGAAGCACGTTACAAAGTACCATTCATGTGGAATTTGGGAAGGTGTTGTCAGACTGGCTCAGTTGGTGGGACTCTTCCTTCTGGGGCAGAAGGTTGGAGGTGTAAGGCCCACTCCAGGACTTGGAATTTCTCATTTAAGATGACACTTGAGTGAGGTGTCAGGGGAGCACTGCATTGTCAAAGAAGCCGTCCTTCGGATGATGCATTAAACCGAGACCCACTCTGCCTTTCACGTTGGACATTATGAATTCAATGGCACTGTTACAAAGCAGAGGAGAGTTTCTCTCAGTGTTCTGGCCAACAATCCTCCTGAGAAATTGGTCGTTCACTTTACGTCTATTTGCAGGTGTGAAAATTGGCTCTACGCTACAAATTCATAGTCACAGAAACTCCAAAGGATGGTGAGGCCTTCTCAATCTTACAGGCGCTGTATCAATATTAAATGCAAGCATCGTTAATTACTAGAATTGATTGTTCTTCTGTATCACTGAAAGTGAAATGGGACAAAAGGTCAAAGATTCCAAAAGAAATGAAAGCACCGGTTCCATCCAATTTTCGAGACGTACACGCTTTGGTAAAGACCTTTCAACCGGTGAACTTATCCTCGCTTGAAGCGAAAAGTGACAAAAGGGTAACCAAAGTCAAAATCAGAGCTCAGTCAAAACTTAACTGAAGTAAACACTTTGAAGATGAGATGACTTTTTCACCTTGGTGCCAAGGTGACAGGCACAAGGAAATTAACATGAACCCTTTCACCGGCTTACTCTTGCCCTGTTTTAGCAGAAGTCTTAATTATTCAGACAGGAAATTATATTAAATTGCTGCAGATTACACAAACGTGTAATCCTGGTTAAAACCTTTACTCCTTAATTCCACTGCCCTGCCCTGCGCTAGAGTGCAATTTAACAAATAATTTGAACTCCCTCCCCCCTCCCCCCCATCCCCTTTCTCTTCCCCCCAACTCACGAGCAGGTAATGTGCTACAGATAAACATTACAAAAAGGCTACAGTAAATATTGGATATGTATTTGATGCATTTTTTCAGGAATTTCACAATTCCTCATTAAGACAATTTACAAAACGAGCAGAAAGGTTAATGCTGTATATATTAAACTGACTAAACTGCAAATGTTATTTTGAGCACACCGCAGAAAACCGGCTGAAAACTCAGCCTGATCCTTTCTCCCACTCCATCAGCGCAGATTAACCTGTATAAAACCTGTACGTGTTCATGTTAATATGTGAGCTGCGAAATTGATTCAATACAAAATCAGCGTTTGGCATCTGTTTGGAGCTAAATTTAGGCGAAGCTTTGATCAGTTTATTCATAAAATTGATAGGATCACAATTGCATATAATTACCCAAGTCTGTAATCTTTAACTGACAAAAGCTTTTTTTTTAATATAAATACAATAGAGGCTTTTGAGTGAAATCTGAACACGCAGTGAAAACACGGAAAGGAGCTGCCTTGCTGCGGAGCTGGGGTGAGTTCTGCCACAATACAGAATATGCTGTAAAGTGAGAAACTGGATGGCTGAGAGATTCTTAAACAATAATAATAATTAAAGGTGAATTTCCACGTTCTAAAATCTCAGAGTTATCGAGAAGAGAAAGGGCCTATCATCTTGAGCTCGCTTATTCCAGCCTGACTCGGTTAGCAGCACTCTCACCTCTTGAGTCAGAAGGTGGTTGGTTCATCTGGGCTTTGAACCACATCTGGGCTTTGAACCACATCTGGGCTTTGAACCACATCTGGGCTCTGAACCACATCTGGGCTTTGAACCACATCTGGGCTTTGAACCACATCTGGGCTTTGAACCAAGCTGACCCTCCAGCTCAGTGCTGGGTGAAGCACTACGCTGTCCAAATTGACGTCCTCCGGATGAGATGTTAGACTGCGGTCCCGTCTGGGACTATTCAGGCGGATGTTAAAGATCCTGTGGCACTAATGGAAAAGAGATGCGAGTTTCTGCTGGTGTTGTGGCCAACAATCACCCACATAAAATTGGTCGCTCACTTCACGGCTGATTGTATGGGACATTGCTGTGTGCAAATTGGCTGCCGAGTTCGCCTGCAAACTACAGTTACTTACTTTATAGTATATCTTGGGAAGCGCTTTGAGACGTTCTCCCGATGTGAACGGCGCTAAATCAAATGTGACGATTATTATTATTATTATTAGAATAATATTAATAAACAGAATGCCAGTCTGCTAATTGTTCTTCAAAGAAAAAAAGACGGGGAAAGAAAGATATTTCTGGTGGGGATAGTGCTAGTTTGACAAGTAGAGGAGCACTGACTGTTAAGACTTATTGATCGATCGAACGATTGATCACTCACGATACTCCGGATTCCATGCTGCCATGACTGGTTGCAAAGTGGGGAAAGTTTCAGTGAACAAGAGACCCTATTTCCTCTTCACAACAAGCCAGGAATTACTGGAGAATTAAAAGTGGATTAAATAGCACTTGAGCTATTTGTTTTGTTTTCCCTTTTTTTTAAAAAAAACCCCACAGCGAACGAAGCTGTGAGTAAATGACAGAGTGATTAAGAGGCACTTGGTAGAAGGGGGGGGGGGGGGAAAGCCAGTCAAATATATATTTATGTGTGGGTTGCTTTTAACGCCTCGTTTAACTTGAGTCATACAGATTGGATTCTTTGCGGTTGTAAAAGACAAAGCTGCTTAAAAATCTATGGAACAAAATGTCCCTGTGCTTGCCTGAAAATCACTGGAGCTACCAGGAGACAAACCCACTATTTTATGCATCATTAACTCCCCCAAAACCCCTCGTATACCATCGGTCGGGTTATCCTGACAATCAACTTCATCCTAGAACTCGTCAAACTTTTAGACAAGGTTCTGAGATAAGATTTTTTTCATGTCGACAGAAGCTGGAAGCACAAGCTACACATTGATTTGATCTCTGTACCTATGAGCTTCCCACCAAGCACTCATCCCAGCTGTGTGGTTAGTGGGGAAATTACATCTAACCTGATACTGGATTAAAACATCTGTACACAATTCCACTGAAATACAGGACGCAGAAGGAATTGCTCTCTTTTTTTTTCACAGAGGGAATCATTTTCGAAAAGAGAAGGGAATTTTCTTTTCTCCCGGTGTCCTGGTCAACAGTGCGCCCGGGTAGAATTGGTCACTCACTCCGTGGCTGTTTACGGGACACTGCCGTGCGCGAATCGCCTTACCTGTTTCGCCTACAAAATACGCAGTCACTACGACGACGACTTGCGTTCAGGCAGCTCGCTTCACGCGGGGGTCGTGTCTCGGAGCACGGTTCGAACTGTGAAGCCCTTTGAGATCAGCTTCCCAGTGTAAAAAAGGCTCTGCGTCAAACGTAATGTCTCGTTATTATTTGACAGAGCGAATTGATTCACAGTGGCCTTGTGACTCACAGCGCACTTGCTGCCTGAGTCTAGCCGCGAGCACTCAGTCCTGAAAGAGCAAGTGTTCAAAACGTTCCACGTGACTGGAGGGAATCTTCCAAGTCGCACAACGTTAATGAAACGATAAGTGGTCGTTTAGGGCAAGATGTGCTAAAGAGTTCCTCGGCAACTTACAAGATGTGCTAAAGAGCTCCTCGGCACCAGACAGGTCAAAGAGAATTGGCTTCAAGGTCTATCGGCGACAAGTTACAAAAGGTTCTCTTTTGCGGGGCCTCGAAGCCAATTCTCAGCAACAAACACAACGACAACTTGCATTTGTACAACGCCCTTCACAGGGGGCAGTATCTTGGAGTGCTTAACAGTAGCGGAGCCTGACATTTTTGTTCTTCTCGTTGGGGCAACAGCCCTCTCTCCTTCCCAACCCCCACCCCCCCCACCCCCCCCTCCTCAAAAGGAGAGAAAATAACACATTTCAAATATTTTATATTTCAGGTATCCAAGGTGGCTTGAGTTTGGGAAATGACATTGTACCTGAGTTGCGTTTTAGAAGCTTCAAAATGAATCCAGAAGCTTTGGAGAAAGAAAACGTTTGAGATGTTGTCTCAATTGGTGGTGGTGGTTGGGTGGGGTGTTAGGGTGGTGGGGGAATAGACTTAAATACAATTGCAGGGTGTTAGCTCCAACACTTGTGAGTTGCTCTGAGATTTGGCTCAGGCGATAATGAAAAGTCGGTGTATATCCCCTCTCCCCCCGCCTTTCTCCCCTCCTTTCCACCACCCACCCCCCCTCCCCCACCTCCGTCCATGCAAGGTTTTTTTTTCGACACCAGCCTCCCCTTGCGTTGATTCATTTTCAAAAAAAAAGTTCTGACAAATTTTGTTGTTTTTTTAAAACAAAGCGTGTTGGTTATGACCGATGATTCTGTCAGCTTTCAGCGATGATGAACGACAGTTTTAATCATGATGATTTATAACACAATATGAGATTCATTTTGTCTCGCACTTTCCCTGGTTCTCCTAACTGACGTTAGCTTGCAGCCTATTTGGGGGGATTTTACGGGCGAGTGGGGGGATGGGGGGTGGGGTGGGGTGGGGTGAGAGTAGAGTAGTCTATATTTCGCATTATTTTTCTCACCCCCTGCAAGAAAATATATACATTTTATGTGCGTCTCGGTGCAGATTTGCACTGGATACTCCACAAGGCCATCAGCAAATTCTCTCTCCTGTTGGAGGGAAGGTCTGTCACATTATAATGACTTTATGAGAGCAACGTGTACAATTGGATGTGCCTTCAGGTGCCTCTGAAACCACTTAAACACTACAAACAATCAGCTTCAGAGATATGCATGTCACCCCCATGAAGGAACCAGAGGCATTAGGTTTTCAAGTTATGAGGAACTGCGACAGTAAGACTTAAACATCAATCATCAACCAAACGGCACCTCTGCTGGTGTTAAAGAAAGACTTCACCTTTTACAGCTCGTTGGAATACAATATTTGCAATCAACGACAACTAAATGCCCTCCCGATGTCATCTCAGAACTCCAGCAAATCCCTTCATATTTATCCAAATTGTAAACAATTCCTAGGCAAGTTATAAACATAGAATCATCGAATTGTACAGCACAGAAGGAGGCTATTCGGCCCCTTGTGTCTGTGCCGGCCCTTTTAAAAGATGTCATCAGTGGTTATATCCATCGAGAAAGGCTGGAGCTTTTCTCTCTGGAATTGAGATGATTGAGAGACCTGGTTACGTCACACAAGATCACAAGTTTGGTTTGGAAGAAGCATATTTATCCTTTCGGTTGGTGGAGCACCTTTCACATCAATTTGCATTCAGCAAAGTCCCACAAATAGCCATGAAATGAATGCCCTATTTTATTGGGGCATTTATGGGTCCAGGAGAAACTTCTCTCTCTCGAATAGCGCCAATGGAATCTTTAGCGTTAACCTGGACAGATAAACACGTTTAATGTCTCACCCGAAGGTGTCTCCAACAATGAAACAACCCCTCCTTCCCCCCTCAACATTGCAATGGAGTGTCAGCCTAGACTATGTGGAACAAAGACGTGGGGCTTAAACTCAGAGGCGAAAGTGATACTGACTACAGTACACGTTGTAGGCAAAATGTGGTGGTGAGAAATTAGCCGCTTTGACGGTCAAGTCTTTCCTACTGACTAGAGAAACAGCTCGACAGCTTGAGCTATCCCGCGATGGAAATCGCCATCGTTTAAAGCTGCTCTCTGATAACAAAGAGGCTTGACCGAAACACATGCACGTACGATGCCTCGCTTGTGAACAGGCTGCGTGCTTATGAACAGGATCGGGGTCATGCGATCCGATCCATCCTGTTCTACTCCATCAAGTTGCAGTGGGGACTGTCGTGGCTCTTTACCCAGAACAAGTTACAAGAGAGGTTAGCAGTATGTGCCGGGAATGTGCATTGCGTCACCACGTAATTGGATTCCTACTGTACAGAAGAAACCCAGGCCAAGTATCGCTAATGTTGATCGCACTCAATTAGATTGCGAGCTCTCGAGGTAATGCACCAAAACACTTCCTATTCACTTGCCCTGTGTAGTTATCCTCTTCCAAGCACAACGGTTACACACCACACATTGTTCTCCAATTATCTTTTTCCGACGCTAACAGCACTAAAATGTAGTCAAATTCCATGCACAGCCGCACTTGCACTCAGACACCTTCTGGTAAAATGTGTCGCAAGGTTTACCATTGTTAGATCGAATTGAATTATTGAACAAGTGCCAAACAATCAAGCAGATTAAATTCCTTTGCATTTTAGCTTCAAACCCCTCACTGCCTCCAGTCCCATCTCCAGTCCAATTCCAACCTAATACTTTGAAGATACCATTTTGCCTCGGTTATATTTTTGTTTCCACGAAACAACTCTGTTTTTTTATTTCTAATCTTGCGCGATATTAAACCAACTAAAATGAGAAAAAAGTAATAATAGATATTACATATATTTTTATAATGTGCAGTCAGCGAGAAAGGGAGAGAGGGAAAATAAGTGTGCCTTGACTTTTTGGTGGGTAATTCTAATATTGAATTTTCCTTCCAATAAAGGTTCGTAGGATCTTAATATTGAGTTGAAATGGCAGAATTACTTTTAAGATGGTTTAAAATCTGAAAATGAAGATGTCTCCCACTCTCAATTTAAGTTCCGTGTTGTGAATAGTTGAGGCCATTTGGGTGCACTGCAGAGAACTCTTACCTTAGCTCCAGTGAATAGCACAAAAAACAAGTCTCAGAGGCTGAAGTCAAATTAAATGCCAATAGAATGCTTTTTGTTTGGTCAGCCAAGTGTCTGACACATGCACAAACCCATCACCATGAGTAAGAGTTTCCAAACGAGACGGAGTTTTATTTTATCTAATAACTTCTGCATTTCACGTAGCGCCTTTCACGTCAGGAGAACTTCTCCAGCACCTTGAGACGTTCACCCGATGTGAAAGGCGCTTTACAAATGTAATTTTGTTGTTGTTGTTCACAGGATTTTACTGGAAGGTGTAGTATTTTGCAGGCAAATTACATAGGTGAAGGTGTAATACATTGTCACTGATACATGAAAAATTCCTGGTGTCTGGAATGGAATGGATTTTGTTCAAGGCAGAGTCCGAGGGGATAATTGGTTGAAATCTTCACCCTGTAGGATTTAGATTAGTCAGCCAAAGAGGCCAATCGCTCCGTGGGATGTATAGAGAAGGACAAGAGCTGACTGGCTCTCCTTACCGGAAAGGATAAGCTGCGGAGAAACTCAAATGTCAGCATACCATCAGCTCACAGTGAAACTCGCTTTAAACTGAGCTCAGGAACTCGCACGCTCGCTAAGCTTTTGAAATACTGAGGTCAGCTCCCGACAGGTTTAAGAAAGCGAAACTAACCTCTGCGCTGGCCAGAAAGATTGCGGTCATTTTTCTTGTAAAAGGTGAACGATGTGGATGAGAAAACAGGTAAATGGGGACTTGAAACCTGCCGGGCTGCTACCACCGTGCCGTAAAACCAAAATGATTTTGTGGAGGGGGTCAGCCGGGTGTCTGACACGTGCGGAAACCCATCACCGTCCTTAAGAATCTCCAAACCAAGCTGAGAATTCCATGCATCCCACCTACACATGGAAACCCCAGAGGTAGATTGTCCCAGAGGTGCGCTCTCTCCCTGGAGAGGGTTCCTACTTACTGCGAGGTCAACAGAGGCGCGTGGAGTAAGGAGACTTGCCTGAGGTTTTCGCTCCACGCAGGGAAGTTTGCAGTTCTGTAAGTTTCTGTAGCTCTGTGGTCTGACTGCAATTGCCCTGATCTGGCTTTCCCTGGGGAACGTCAGGGAATTGCTCTGTGAACGGTGTTCCACGGTTACTATTCCAGAGTCGGATCCTGGTGCGAAACTGCGCTTAATTGAAAGGTCGCGATCCCGACAATGACGGTCACTTGTTATTGAAATGCGGAGCGAGAAAACGAAAGTGAAAATACGATTCAGGAATTCTGTTCACACAAACCCCTTCATCGATTAGCAACTGCATGAAACGGTTAGCATTGATCTGCGAGGAGGGGAAAAGTCACATTTCACTGCTTCAGTGGAGTAGAGAGTAGATTAGGTTATAATTTAATTACATCAGGGCTGCCTGCCGCTGCATTCAGTCCCGCAGTAAGTGAAGCCGGGAGGGGAAGAGGTGCTAAGGGTTTGGGGGCCTTCACTATAATCTCCCTTGCGGAAATTCCAGGGACATCTATTCAATCACGCCGTGGGTCGGACAAATCAATAATGTTCAACATGCATAAAAACACATTTGGGGCTTGACGTGTGCCTTGATTAAGGTGAAGGATGTTTGTGCAGTGTAATGGAAGATTTGATTCCATTCCCCACCCCCCCTCCTCCCCCCACACCGCCCCACTCCACCACCGAATCTTTACGCCTAAATCAACCCAGAGGTTTCCCAGGTCAGATACATTTCCGGTTCAGATGCAGAGCAAAGCTACATCCACTTTATCCCAGCAACACGTTTCAACTCAAATCTCGCAAACGCACCTCTCGATCTTCTCTTGTGTCACATTTTCATTTTGCACATCAATCACCTTTATGCTCTCTCTCACGTGCTCCGAAACTATTAATTTACTGAATATCATTGACAATTAAAGCACACACAAGACTTTGCTCTATTCCTTTGGCTATATATTTGTAAAACATACAAGGCACTCATTATTGCAGTGCTCAGGAGCTATAAACTAAGTTATAGGCCGGGGGGGAACCATAATTCTTTAATCCTGCATTTGATATGTTGCTCACAAAATACAACATGTTACAGTTCATCCTGTGAAGCACTTTGAGACGTTAACTCAATAAGACACTATATCAAATGCAAGAATCCTCATACAAATATTACATTGAAACTTCATAAAGCGCTTCAGGGGCAAATGCTGTCAAGTGTCCTAATGTTGTGTTCAATGATAAATGACGCATACTGTAGCAACAGACATTTTCTGAAGAGAAAGGGGTGACTTGGTCCATCGTGTGCGTATGTCAGCTCTCTCCTCATGTCTCTTAATAATAGTAATATTAATAATAATCCTTCCATTTGATACAGCGCCTTATCACATCTTCGAGACGTCTCAAAGCGCTTCACAGAATATACTGTAAAGCGAATTGACTATATTTTGTGGGCGAAACGCAGGAGCCAATTGCGCACAGCAGCGTCCCACAAACAGTCGAGGATGGAGTGACCAAATTATTATTATCTTTTTTTGGAGGAATTATTACCCCCAGAAAAGCAATCTGCCAATCGATTAACAACCGGGTTCCTACTTATTGTTAGGTAAACAGTTTTGCAGCTCAGCTGTTAACCAGTTCCTTTTTGAACGATTCCAATAAGCCAATGAATTCCAAACCCTAAGCAGCCTTCTGAATGCAGAAACTCCCCTTATTCCTCCCTTACTACACTGCTCATAATCGTTATCATCATATTAAAGGATGTGACGTTTCAGAAAGTAAGAAATCATTGAAATCGCACATGTGCAACCCCTTAAACCAGCACAAATCCTTCTCTTTTCGAAGAAGATGCGTTGAGGTGAGAAAAGGGAGTCAAAAGTTGGACATTAGCTTCAAGGGTGTATGTGGGTCATTGCTGGCTGCCGCATTCGTCCAAAAAATACACAGCGACTGCACTTCACTGTAAAATCTCGATGGCGTTATAGAAAATGCAAGGATTATTATTGTTAAAAGTCGCCCGCTCGAAATCCGTTAATACTGGAGAGATTTAATTGCTTAGGTTCTGAGAAGATAAGCTTTCTTCTCTGACATATTACTGGAGCCAGAGGAAGGGACTTTTCTGGGCCCCAAGCTGCTTTATACTGGACCCTGGTGCAAACCTCTGCTGTGGAAGGCAGTGAACCTGAAATAAAGACACTCGTGAAAAGTAATTAACCGCAGCACCTCAATAATATTCTATTTTTATTGAAAGCATCTGTTGCGCCCTCTTTGAAAGCGAAACTGGTTACAGTTTCCTCTTTGAATTACAAATCATACACAATTTCACGGTAGGCTTCGAGAACGGCAGGCATGATTTATGCTATATTAAGCAGACAATTACTGTTATCTGTATATTATGGTATTCAAAACTTTGGGAGTGATACTTCACAATGACAATGGAGGAAAACACGAGTGTGGCTAGTTAGCATTTATCTTTGTCTGAAGAAAATGGAGAGCTTTACCTTATCAATACTAGCTACAGATGGTACTAATTGCTTGTTGTAATTATGGAGTGAACAGAGTAACAGCCATTTTACAATCCTCTGAGGTGCAGTGTAGTCCAGGGTTGAACCAAACTGTTTACGTCAAGAGGGTTTTATTGCTGTATTTCTCACCACATACAATGATAACAATAATAATCCTTGCATTTGATATAGCACCTCATCACGTCGTTGAGACATCTCAAAGTGCTTCAAGGAATATATTGTAAAGTGGAATCAACTGTGTAATTTGTGGGTGAAACGTGCTAGCAAATTTCCCACAGCAGTGTCCCACAAACAGTCATGGATTGAGGACCAAATTATTCTTTTTTTTAGGGATTATTACACCTGGGAAGCAATCTCCCAATCGACTAACAACCTGGTTTCCTACTTATTGCTAAGTAAGCAAAGTTGTGTGGAGTAAGGAAACTTGCCTAAGGTTTTGCCCTGCCCGGGAATCGAATCTGGGTCCTCTCACTTGCGAGACGAGTGAGTTCTCCGCACAGGGAACGCAGGTGAAATAAATTACATGGGGACAAATACCGATTGCTGTGTTCACCAGGGCAGGGATTTCAAACTGTACACTACTTTCTTCGTATTCCCCTGGAAGAGGTTGCACATGTAGCAAATACAAGGTTTCAATATTTTTACTCGAATAAAAAGGCATCAGCTTCGCTCCTGCTGACTCCCATCACTTTCCCCAAGTCACTGAAATCCACATCAAACAGGAATCCTAACCAGCCACTGTACCTGCACGTACACACTCCCAAGCCAAAACCCACGCAAATGCAAATTGCTTGGTTGCGACAAAATACTCAAAACCTCAACTGTAAGCCGAGACATGCACTGAGATAATCGACGTGTCAGCTTCACACATCAAAGACTGCCCTTTTCTTCTCAGTTTTAGACTGTGGGTCTCATTGTTGTGAGGGCTGAGAGAATCCACAGACATTTTCACTGGTGGTGTTTAACAGCTAAGACCATTAAACAAACGGAGGGTTCTGAGGACAGCAAAACACACAGTCACTGCCCTTTACAGCAAAATCCTATGAGGCGTTTTGAGGCGCTCTTCCAATATCAAAGCTGCGATATCAAATGTAAGGATTATTATTTATTTGAACAACAGTCCTTTATTATTATCTTTTGTTCTTATTAACAGTAAATAATAATCCCTGTATTTGGTGTGGCTCCTTTCACAAACGTCGGCAGGAAGTCTCAAAGCGCTTCCTTTCCATAGTTGCAGAACCTCTGACAACTTGGGTTCCCAACCATTGCACATTAAACAAATCAATCCGAATACTTATCCCTACCTATTCCGCTTTGTTTATGAATCCCTGCTCGCGTGAAATGCCAGTCTTACGTGCAATTGGAATAACTTTGTGACCGAGATACAAGTCAGCATGTTATTTTAAATTCAAATCCTGAATTTTATCAGGACAAAACCCAGCTTCAAAAAGCAAAGAAGCCTATCAAGGGAATGTTCCGATAAAATCCATTGAAGATCTCATTATATTGCAACCCGCCTTATTTTTCCAAATAAAATCCAACTGGGGTTTGACTTGCTTTTTCCCCTCGCTTTGATTCCTTTGATTAGACGAAACCCAGCTTCAAAAAGGCGACCTTCTGAAAGAATTTACCATGAAACATTCGGTGCAAAGCCGTGAAAGCAATCTTGCCAATTTGATGCTGGGTGTCAGCCTGGCTCAGCCGGTACCACTCTGAGTCAAGAGGTTACGGGTTCACGTCTGGGACTTTCAGCTCCTATAGTCTAGGCTGTTATAGTTTAGACGACTGAGGGAGCACTGCGAAGGTGCAGGTTTAAACTGAGGCTCCGTTTACCTGTTCGGGGTGGATTGGAAAAGATCCTGGCCCAACAATCGGCCAAATAAAATCGGTCAGTCACTTCACGCTTATTTGTGGGCCATTGCTGTGTGATGACTGGTTGCCGGGTTCGCCCACAAAATACGTGGGCATTACAATATATCCTGTGAAGCGCTTTGAGAGGTCCTCTCAACGTTAAAGGCGCTGTATCAAAATGTAAAGGTTATTACGATTTTCCTCAAACTAAGAAGCTGGCACGTGTTTCACCAAGAATGCAGTCATTTGCGAGATGGGTGAAACAAGCCGGGTTATTAAAACAGAGAAGCGACTGAAACGACATTTGAAAAGACTTCCTTGTGTGGAATAGAATGAACATAGTACACTGAAATTCCTTGTGGCTCTGCGAGAGAACAGTTCCACCTTGCGCTTTATTGACGGGATCCTGAAGGTCAATAACTGTTGCAATTATTCTTTTTCAAACAAGCTCAATTCAGTGAGATTCCCTTCGCAGCCAAAGACTCCCATTTATTTCTGATAGAGAACATTGGTTTGTTTATTTTCTCTCTGTTTCTGACGGCATTATTTGTAATGTTCACTGGATCAATTGTCAGAGAACATAGCGAGCGAGAGAGAGAGGAATAAAAGATTAAAGAAAGTTATGTCACCTTCAGCCATCACCTTTACCTGGTGCTTTTTTTTAAAATAAAATACTTCAGGGGGTCTTTGCTGACGGGGGAGACACACGGGAGTGAATTACGAGCCACTGTACTATAACCCAATCGACATATTCGGATAACATCAGAAGCCAGTAGGAGTGAAGCTCAAGTGGTTTATAACCTTCAACTGAACTTTAACACTAAATTAAAGATGAGAATTGACTCGCTGGAGTGTCAGCCTAGACTAGATGAGTTCAAAGTCCCCCCGACTTGCAAAGTGAACCCGCCACCTTCTGGCTCGGAACTTAGTAAGTGTGTGCTCCTTATTCCCATCCAGCTCACAAAGCGGGTCGAGTCTGAGGATTCTCAAGCGTTTTGGTGATTGTCTCCTCTTCCGTGCAAGTCAGAGCGTTATTATTTATCAGCATTTTCATCTTCTCGGTTCGGTCTGACCCCCTGATATCCTTCTCGTTTGCAACTGGGCTCCTGGAGGTTTTAAGCTAATGTTTCGACTGACAGGTTGTGGTGCTAATTTGACGGCTGATGGCTTGTCTGTTGCGGAGAGCTTGATCCACCTTCAAAGTTCGCTCGGTTGAGCTGAGGCTGCGTTGGGTTCCATTCCCAGCTTTCGTTTGCTGTGTGTGTGTGTGGTTGTGTGTTATTTTTTGTGTGGAGATTGGGGAAGGGTGAGAAGAGAGGAGATTTTAGGTGTAATTACATGTACCGCTAGCCTTTGTGCTGCCTGGTTCGTGGAGCTCTGCTGGAAGATTTTGTTGGGTTCCATAACATTATCGCATTATATCACATTGTGCAACAGTATTAACCAGCTGCCGACTGTGGCTGATATGGCCTGGTGGGTGACACTCTGGACAACACACACAAATACACGCACACCCACCTACGTATACTTTGTACAGAATTCCCTTCCTCCCTGTCCTATAATACCTTCCAGCATGTTAAATCTCCCGTGGTATCCACGGTTCTTCCTGATATTTCGACAGTTATTGGAGCTGCGTTTTTTTTCTGTAGCTATAGCAACTGATAGGCCAGCAAATACTGTTTTGCTCCGAGCCTTGTTTACACTAAGCGTCCTGCTCGGAAGCCGCGCACTGAGCCAATCCACTGAAGAAGCTCCATGGAAACCTCCGTTGAAAATCAATATTAACAGAGAGACACACACGCACACTGCAACCTGGGGCCCAGCAGCCTTGCAGTTAGGGGCTGACTGAACCCGAATGAGATCCGCCAGAACACAAGGCATTGCAGGACACAAGTCCAAGGTTCTCCTCCATTGCTGGCTTCGCTTTCCAATCAATTGAAAGCATCACGACTGTGGCAGCACATCACACCTGCTCCTCATCTCAGCCATTTCACTTCATCTCAGGGTTTACGAAACAACTACTTGCATTTATATAGCACCCTTCACCCAGGGTAGCTAGGTTAGAGTTTGCAATATCTGGCTACGTCCAATTAAAAGTTTGAACTTCTCCCTTTAAGCCCAAATTAAAAAAAAGGTGGATTTGAATTTGAGCATGATACATGAAGTCAAGTGGAAGGAATTGTCTCAAATGTGTGGCTCGACCCCTCTGGGTGAATGAGACACTCTTATCCTCTGGGCCTCTTATCCTCTTATCCAGAACCTCTTATCCTCTGGGCGGGTTTTCTGTGAATCGGATCCGAGGAAAGACAATGTGAGGTGTACTGACACTGGATAGCTAGCTCTGTGCAGATCGATGAGGTGGATGGCTGTATCGGTTTCAAGCGAATCTTGGTTGTACTATGGAACGCCAATGCACGTGGTTGGTTTGGGAACAGCTCAGTGCGGTTCGGGGCTCAAACAAAGTGCTCCAGCTTTTAAGAGGAGGCGATGGAAAGGCAAAGACAAAGGACGTGGGTGGTAGTGGTGTTGGTGGGTGGGGGCATCCGAGACCAGTCTAGGATTCGTGGAATTTTAGAAACATGGTCATCTGTTTTCACATTCACATTGCATTCTGTGCTTTCCTCGGAGAAAATAAAACAAAGTCGCCAGATATCAAGAGTTTCATTTAACTGGTACGACAGTCATAACGGAAGCGGACAAATTGGGAATCAATACAAGAGGGTTTTGAGAATTGTGTGCCCGGGTTTAAAATACGTTTATGTGAAATTTACGCTGGCAGCATTCTCCAGACATCTAATAGACTTATCCCTTCCACCTCGCTGAGCTCACTTGCTGTGTCTGCTGTTCCATTGCCCTCCATCAGGTTCGTTCTTCTGATGTTCCTGTCATCTAATCTCAAGTGCACAGTAACTGAGTCTCAAAACTCGCAACTTTTAGTCATCTTTCCTGCTTTAAACCATGTCCATTTTCAGTGAGTGTTAGCCTTTTTGGTCCAGTTTTTTTTGATACATGACAATGCGGTTGAAATTTACATAACATGGCTCATGTTGGGAGGAAGTCGCAAACTGCTACAACAACGACAGCTTGCATTTATATAGCGCCCTTCACACGGGGTAGTGTCCCGGAATGCTTGACAGCCTGACCCCCAAGCCAGAGAGAGGAAGTGGGGAAAGGTGACCGTAAGCTTGATCAGAAAGGAAGATCTTTAGGTGGGATTTGAAAACGGGGAGGGAGGGGGCAAGGGGGAGGAATTGAGGGAGAGTTTGCAGCTTCACAGTGCTGGTCGGGCACCGAACCAGGGGGCGGGAGTCAAGGGGCGGGCTGGGGAGGGGAAAGATGGCCAAAAACTGAGTCAAAGAGGTAGGTTTTGAGACATGCCTTAAAAGAGAGCATCGAGGGAACAAGTCAGAGGAAAGAATTCCACAGATTATTTCCCTCCTCCCTCGAATTCCCAATCTTAATTCCACTTCCCAAAAATGACTCTCAAGATAAATCCAACTGTGGGATGAAAATAGGATCACGCCCAGTCTAATACCTTGCTGACAAGTGAACAACGTGCATGGGGCTGAAACAATTGCCACCATTGGAACCACTAACCTCATTGAAAATAAGACTGAGCACCATCGAGATCTTAGTAAATTGGTAACCTTAATCCTTATGTCTGACATAGTACCTTGCACGTCAGGAGGATTTACTGTAAAGTGCACCAACTGTATTTGTAGGCAAATAAGACCGTCAATTTGTGCAAAGCGATGTCTCACAATCAGCTATGAAGTGAATTGCCAATTTTATCTGTCGAGGACACCAGGAGAAACACCCTTCTCTTTTTGAAGAGCTCCATGGATTCTTTAATTGGCACCTGAACAGGCACAGATGGGGCCTCAGTTTAACGTCTCATCCGAAGATCACCGATTGAGGAAAGTGGACTTTGTCTGAATACATTTGGCAGTTCTTGCTCCAATCCATGAGCAACCAATCTGTAATGTTCTCCTTCAGTCACACTTGTCTGTTTGAGGGATCTTCTCGTATATTTTATTAGCAACATTGCTCTCACCAGACATTTAGTTATTTAGTTCAGTGGTTAGAACACTTGCCTTGCAAGCAAGAGACCTGGGTTCTATTCCTGGGCAGGGTGAACTGTTGGCCAAGTTTCCTTGCTCCACACGCCTCTGTTTACCTAGTAGTAAGTAGGAACTTGGGTGTGAGTCGTTTGGCGGATCACTTTTCCGGGGATAATAATCCTTAAAATAACAACAGTAATAATTTGGTCACTCAATCCACGACTGTTTGTGGGACAATTGGTTGCCGCGTTTCGCCAACAAATATGCAGTCAATTCACTTTACAGTATATCCTGTGAAGCGCTTTGAGACATCTAGAAGATGTGAAAAGCGCTATATCAAATGCAAGGATTATTATTATTATTGCATAGTTATACTAATTCCATCCTGTGAATTGGATTGGCATTTCCTGACTTTCAAAGACCCAAGTTTCCTTTCTCATTAATGTTGCCTCCTTTAGAATAGCCTCTGATATTATCCTCACAAAAAAGCTGTCAACTTAATACATATATAATTCTCACAATTATGGCTGTGACCTTCTTTGAAAAACTGGAGTATTAACAAATTTCTCATCTTCTGAACTACCTCTTTGTCCAATTAACTGTGGGGGAAAAATTATGTCACAACTTCAGTTTCTCCTCTCATTTCCTCAGCTCGTTGCCATATAGCACTTGAAACACGGAGACTTTTCATGTCACAAGGACGTCTCAAAGCACTTCACTGGATTTATTTATTGGTAAACGAGCACTTTGTTCCTAAAATTAATCTTCTCCTTTATTGTAAATGCTGTATCACAGTTCTCAACATGCTGTTATTCCTGCAAAGAAACATTCACGCAAGAGGGTCAAGATTCGGAAAGGAAAGCTATAAATCACAAAGCGTCAGAGGCCGATTTCCTAGGGTCTGCTCCAAAATATCGCCATTCACAATCCTGAACCTACGTGCTCCTGTCCTGGTGCTTTGAGGGATCTGACAGAATTGTTTCGTGTTGGAATGAATCACCAGTCCCCATCAGGTTGGAGATGCAGACTTCAGCACAATCTCATTGCATACTGATAGAACCTAGTGCATTTCTTCCAGGCAACGAAGAGCTCAGATTTTTCCATCGAGTATAGGTCTACGATTTAGGTGGACTTTAAATGGCTTAGATTTTCGCCCACAAAATGCACAGTCAATTCACTTTACAGTATATTCTGAGAAGCGCTTTGAGACGTGCCAACGACATGAAAAGTCGCGGTATCAAATGCAAGGATTATTATGAATATATTATTATTAAATCTAGTCAGGGTTGGGGCTGTTATTAACTCAATCTCCATTCACCTGCTCGTCTTCCGATGACAGGCTTACTGGTTTCTGGTTGTTGCTGGACTTTCAGGAACAAAGGACATCGAGTCACTATCCAAACCACTCCACAGTACCGCTGATGTCAATTGAGTTATGTTGACTTTCATGGCTTGGCAGGAAATTGGAAGAGGACTTGTAGCAGGAGATAGATTAACAATGTTTGTTAGTTTCCCCAGCAGGTTCCACCCAGCAGGTTCCAACCCGCCTGCCTGCTCACACTCAAGCAAATCTTCAATTTCCTCCTGAGACTGTTTCTCATTAATTAGGTTACTCAATTGATTAGTATAATTAGGTTTTCCAATTAGGTAGCTTAAATACGTTCTTTTAATAGCAGTTTAGAGGCTTTTCTATTGAGATAGTTTAATTGAATGAATCAAAGGAACCCAAGATACAAAGTGGGACAATTAGGAATGTTCAAGGCTCCAGGTCTCCACAGCCTCACTCAAGTTATTTGGTGAACCTAGTGGTGTAAGATGCCATGGTATCACATCGTGCCGTGCAAGCAATTTTGGTGCTTAGAGGAATCATCAGAAGATGCTGGAAAACACAAATGATAGATGGTAGCAGGATTGTAAGCAATACTCAAAGTGCAGCCTGACCAGAGCCCTGTATAGCTTAGTAAGTAATGCCAACCGGGCATCTAAACTCAACTGGTTTAGCAATATAGCCCAGCATTCTGCTTGCCTTGTTTATTTCTGCCTCAAACTGTTTATGACATGGCAAGTGATGAGTCAACACGCGCTCTTAGAGCTCTTTCAGCCTTTCCATCGCGGATGATCTGTGCAACACAATTAAGCACCATAACAATGCATAAAATGCAATCAATTGTTTGGGTAAAATACAGCTCGTGAATGGGTACAGAGAAAATAACTTTGAGTCAGACTGTTGTCCACAAAGGCCTTAATGCAATATGTTCACAACTGAACAGCCAATGTGGTTATTGCGTGACTGGGATTCTAGGAAGTTCTCAGAGCAAACACAATAACCTGCAGAGGAGGGGTGTGAAATTTGTCTTGGGATCAAGTTGGAGAACAAGCGAAATGACACACGAGCATTAAATTTGTGGCGTAAGATATCAAAGCAACTGTACATCCCTAAGGATGCCAAATTAGCAGGAAATGGCTTCACAGAGCTTCGCAAGGAACATCTCGAGACTGAAGTAATTGTTGAAACTGCATTTCTTATTTGGAATTCATTCAGATCAAACCTGCGCTTTAAGAAGCAAGTCCTTTGAAGTTGTTATTTCAGGTCTGATGATGGTGTGGTTTTCCCACATCATTTCTAGACGGTTTTGTGGTCGATCACAAGAGTAATTTACCTTGATGGAAGAAAAGGCTTGAAAGAAAACATCAACGCAATGACGTTGCTTTGGTGAAAGCAACATCAACTTGCAAGATCAAAAAACAGGCCAGCAAGATGAAAGGACCAACGTCAAAGCAATTTGAATGTTTTGGATGAAGTTGGGCCAGCCTCTGAATACTAAGGTTATTAAAATATTCAGAGATATTATAAGTTTCTGCTCTCGATGGCGAAGTAGGTTGGGTCTAATCAGCTTTTACTGATCAGCTCTTGGTATAAGGAATTAGAGTAGGAGGTAGTGTATTGATAACAGCAGTGATGAAAGTTAATGCATTTTAACAGATCAGGTTCACGCAAAAGAAAGCATACCGCTCGTGCTACAGGTAGCAACGAGTCATGAAGATTCAAAGAAATAAATGCAAATAACTTTTCAATCTCAAAATCAGAGTCAACTATGGAGGTTTGCGGAGCTGTTCGCCAATGCAAGCAACGAGACTCATTGAGCACGTATCCATGGTAGATTCTGACAACAAAATACACAGCCGCTACATATTACAGTAAATCCTGTGAAGCACTTGTGCTTTCAGATGTCTTCCTAACGTGATCTATCAATTCAAGGACTTTTTTTTGGTCAACTGGGTGTTTGACACATGTAAAAAACCTGCGAACAGCCTTGAACTAGTTGATCAATTTTATCTAGGGGATTGTCGGCCAGGACACGGGAGAGAGTAACTTCCTTCTCCATTCGAGTAATGCCATGGGATCATTAACATCCACGTTAACAAGACAACGCAGATTAGACCTCGGTTTAATGCCTCAACCCGATGGTACTCCCCCCAGAAGTGCATTGGATTTTTAGCCTCGACTGTGAGCACAAAGTCCTGACGTGGATTTATTTTTTGAAATTGGAAAAGACGTAAGGTTCTGAATTAATATTATGTCGCACTGATAGCTCACCAATTGTTCCCGTACTCTCATGTATACATTAGAACTGCATTAAATCCAGCCAGGCAACATGATAGGCATGTGTCTTTAATCGAATATACTTAGCACGCTGGTTGTCAAGCAAGCTCCTCTTGCTGCTTCTAATTACCGAGGTCTCTAATATTCTGCCTGCTTTTGGCAATGCACTGTGAGGGCTCCATTTAGAATGGATTGGATTACAAATACTGTTTGACACCAGAGAGCCTCACAGAGAGAGAGAGAGCGAGAGAGAGAGAAAAATAATATTGAAGTCTCTGGGGATGCAAAAAGCAAATTACAAGCAAACACCCTTTTTTTTTCAGGGTGGGGTCGGGGTTTGGTTTCAGGATGAAGGTTAACATTGCCGATGGAATGCCAAATTACCCACCGCTGAAGATCCATAAAGGTTACCGTTAAACACTGTGATTTAATGCAATGAGTGTCCTCTCCTTCGCTAATTAAAGGATGCAGCCCTAATCCATTTTAAGCCATTTATGAGACACTTTGTGGTACCCATTATAATGGACAGGGAATAAATTAACAGATTGCCAATGAAACTCTGGAAGGATGAGATCAGATGGGGCCGAAGGATCTTCTTCATTTGAACTGAAGACAAGGGGTTCAGCTAAACTGGCTTTGAAGTCACCTGAACTCAAACGTACTCCTTCCCCCCCCTTTCCCTTCTGATGAGACGTTAAGTAAGGTTCTGTTGGCCTGTTCAAGTGGACGTTAAAGATCTCATGTTGCTATTTGAAAAGAGAAGGGAGTTTCTCTCTCCCAGTGTTCTGACCAACAAAATAATGATGATAATAATCCTTGCATTTGATACAGCGCCTGATCAGGTCTTTTTGAGATGTAATAAGGCCCACAAATAAAACCGGTCACTCATTTCAAGGCTGTTTGGGGGACATTATTGTGTGCAACTGGCTGCTAAATTTCGTCCACAAAATGCACAATCAATCTGTTTTACAGTCTATCCCGTGAAGCGCTTTGAGACGACTCAATACAATATAATGAAATGTCTCAACAACACGATAAGGCACTATATCAAATGCAAGGATTATTATTATTATTATTACTACCTGGAAGATGCACTCCTGCCTCTGCCTTATCAGATCCAGGGTTAACCCAAGGATGAAGCAAGGACAAGTGAGATTTATTCATGAGTGAGAGATAGAGGATGCCGGGCGTGGATTGATTTACGAGGCAAGGTGAAGGATATCAATGCAAATGATTATTATATTAGATTAATCCACATTTGATTACCTACTGGTCCGCATTTAGTCTTTCCAAACTCCCAGCTGGCAGCTCGATTGATGTTAAAAGTGGTTCCTTAAAGTTTCCAAGGCGTTCTGCAGTTTGCCCAAGAACATTGGCGCACAAAGTGGATTGATTCACACCGGCAGCATTTACACTGCAGGGAATTAATCGATTTCCTGGCAAAACTCCTTGCTTAATGTGGTTCCGACAGCTCCACTCCTGAGTGCTGTCTATCGTCTGTCTGGCTGGAAGCCCTGGGCTTGTGGATGTCAGGAGAGGACAGGATTAGGTTTGACCGCGATGTCATCTGTGGTTCAATAAGACTGTCAACATTCTCCATCTGGACTTGCACGTGAATGAACGGGGGTGGGGGGGTTGGGGAGAGAGCAGGGGGGGAAGGGAAGATGGATCATGAAACAGTGCTCAGCAAATAACTCTAAAAGCCTTCAATAAAAGACGGGAGCAAAAAAATGGCGAGGTGGTGACCTGCCCGTCAATCCGCCAGTTACTCCCGATAATTCGCGTCATGGCTGCTTGTGGGACGTGAGGCCCTTTGAGATACCCCCCAGACGCCTTGATGCAGCACCTTATCACGTCATTTCTCAAAGCATTTCGCTCCATGGTTTAAGAGAGGGTGTGGAGTGGTATCAGAAGCCACATACACAACTAAGTCCCTCACCAATGCACAGAATTACGCTCTCGATAAAATTATCATTTTGCTTGTTGACTGCAAACCATTTCCCTTCTTTCCTTCTGGGAATCACGTCCCTCTCACAGGGTGCCATGATAGCACCCATTGATTCTCAGTTTCGACAGGCTCAACTCTGCTTCAAACTTACAGTCGGCACTTTTCTCGTTCCGACTTTGACCGCGCCGAAAACCAGACCGAAAAAATTAACCGGCTGCAAATGATCGAGCAAGTTTAATCTTCAGAATAACCTGACAGTACCATTAAATGCCCTGGGCTTCACTCTCATGCTTTACGAGGTCGTTCGATTGCCCACAGAACGGCAAGTCAAACAAGGTTCGAACTGCCCATTTTACCAAAGACACGACCTTCCCCTCAACCAACAGCAAACATTTCACTCCTTCAGTCTGAAAAATATCTCTCCTCTCCACCGTAATCCTACAGCGTTCACCAACAAAATAACAGTCACTGTACTTTACAGCGAAACACATTGACGCGTTTGCTCCTCTCAGCATGAAAGTCGACGTGACAAATGCAAGGATTGTTATTTATTATTGTTATTATTATTATCATCCCTGGAACTGGGGCAAACCGCTTTAATCGCCCCTAAGCCTTCTAAAATGATCGAAGAATGTAAATAATACACACGGCAATCGTAAAGCAATAATAACCTTTGCATTTGACACAGAGCCTTTCACAGCAGGAGGACGCCTCACTTCACAGGAGAGACTGACTAAATGTAGCGGCTGTGGATTTGAGAGGCGGACACGGCAGTCGATCTTGTACCAGCAACGTCCCACAAAGAGCTTTTTATTTGGCAGATTGTCAGCCAGGACACCAGGATAAAACTCCCTTCTCTTTCCAAATGGCGCCACTCGATATTTAACATCAACTTGAACAGGCAGGAAAAAAAAAAGGGACCTCGGTTTAACGTCTGATCTCTCTGTGACAATCCAGCACTCCCACGGCCTGGGCCGTGTGAGTTCCACCTCCCGACATTCGGCCTCGACGGTATGGACGGCAATGCTGAAGCGTTCAAGAAGTAGCTCGACAGGGAACGACTTGCACAGCAGCACAGTTGCACAAGCCGGCTACCATCCACAGCATCGGAAGGATTTTTAATTAGCTTCCGATTACCATTCAGAGCATTAACGTTTTTAATACACGAGGTATTAACAGTAATATACATCGGTTCAGAAGGTTACTGAACAAACGGCCGCTGCTGTAATCATCGCCTCAGTCTGCGATTTCCGTGTCGATTCACTGAGCAGAAGCTTTTCAACGTTGGCCTTGGACCTTCCTGACCTCTAATCCGAGGCACTTAATTATTACAGTGTTGGAACCCTGTAAAAGGAGGTGACTTTGGCAAGATATAGACTGTGGCAAACGCAGCAACCAAGGTGAAACACATGCAAACCCGTTGCCAAGATTAAAATGCCAGTTAGACTCTCAATGGGCAGCAATTTTTCTTTGCTTTTTAAAAACCGGTCCAGTAAAGAAAAATTCGTACGTCTCAGGTTTCAAGAAAACAAATTGAGTTGATGGGTTTACTTAACGTGAGCAAAAACTCTCGAGGCTCCTTATTCCTCGTGTGACAGAGGAGGTTTTTGTTTCCAGTAGCAGTAAGGATGGGTTTTCTATAAACTGAGAACGAGTGAAACTCCAAATTCGGGTGTTTTAGAGGAAGCAAAGTTGTTCTGTTTTAAATTTTGCACTGGGAAATGGAACGCTCGTCCGTTTGGGAACCAAATGACAGTGTCAACTGCAGAGCAAAGCTCCTCTCCCCGTGAGCTACAGACGTAACCTCAGAAGGGCACCCCACTGTGGGACATTCTGCACGTTCCCCATACCTTCTCCCTGGACAGCACTGCTGCCAGCACCAACCACATGGAGGAGCTGAACTCAAGAGCAGTGGAATTCACACCCCGCACGGTGTACACACATCAGGTGTAAATCTCACCAGGCTCCCTCACGTCCGTTCAACGATCACAGTGAACGCACACTCCAGCCCACAGAGGACCGGATGGAAACCTTCAATCACATGGCGCAATCACTCAGTTACATTTATTACACGCGACAAGACAGACATTTATGACACCAGGGCTACATTGATTATTTCCTACCTGAAGGCATAAGCCCCAAATCAAAGCTGCTTTGTGAAGGGAGCGCACAAACAGACTGACAGTATTCACTGGAGAACAGTCAACACAAATTTACAGGATTGCTTTTGGAAATAGAATTTGTGGCCACCGAGGTTGGAGAGAGGTCCGCAGCGAGTGAGCTCAGCTTCATTTGTTATTCAGTCGCACTACAGTGTAAATTTTATGGCCAAGATCTGTGGTAATTAGCTGCACCATCGGGGGAATGGAATGACGGAAATACACACAAAAGAATATACGGGAGTTCTGGGAAAAGCGGAACATCGAGAATCTCGTACTTTCTTAGATTTTGCTGCCGATGCATAATTACTGCTTCGCAGTTGTAAAGTGCGTCTAATTATCTGGCATGAATCTCATTAAATACTTTCTGCAAACAGCGATTAAAGTTTAACTTTTTTTTTAATGCGAGAAAATAAAATGAACAGATCTTCGCTTCACGGCAGTTTGTGGGACCCTGCTGTGCGTCATAATCAGCTGCTGCCACTCTACAGTAAATCCTACGAAGTGCTGTGTGAAGTCCGTCCGAGAGGAAAGACGCTATATCAGACTCAAGGTTTTTTTTTAACCTGCTGAGATCCAATGGACCTGCGGAGCAGGCTGGATGGACTGAAGGGCCTCATCCCTGTTCCATTGAACTCATTGGGGCTTGAACTCACAACCTTCTGCAAGTGGGAATCATTTCTTCAATCCAGTAACGCTCTAAAATAGTCCGTGATTTGGGGAAGGAGGGAAGGAATCTTTGTCGGTTGTCCATCCCGTTCCTCTCCCATGTGCAGCGTTGGTTATGGGAATGATGCTGTCCAGCAGCAGTCAAGCCAAGATCTACCGAGACTTCCCAATGGCAGCAAGGAACCTTGAGTGATAGAAAGCCATTGGAGATACGTATCTTCTACCATGCAGTTAGGAAGCAGTTGTTTTGTGAGCCTGTATTTCAAGGTCACTAAAGCCCTTTTAGTAAAGCACCATAAATGTGATACGGTCCACAGGGGGCTCTTCAAGAGATATCTGCCCAAGGCCTTTATGGTACCCAAAGCTTGCGGCCACAGTGAATGAATCTCTCACGTTACAAATATCACCTGATTTGTGAAAAAAAAACAATCTCCTCTGTAGCGATCAATAATGCAGCTTGTGCTGCGTTTCATGCTACTGAGAGTGGAGCGATGTTCTAGGGGCACGGCGCTGCGCAAGCGATTATTTCTATAATGATAATAATCATGACAATAATAAATATCCTTACATATTGTTGTAGCGTCTCATCACATCGCCGAGACATCTCAAAGCGCCTCACAATATTTTCAGACAGTGACTGGGGGTTTATGAACAAATTGTTCCTGCTCGTTTTAGCTCCCACTGCACATCACAGGACTCTTGAAAAGCATCAAAAATCAGGCAGCTGACTTGAGCTTTTTTAAATGACCATGGAATGACCCACCCGCCAGCCTGAGACCTAAATGCGTTCCTCTATCAATGGCAAGCCATGGGCTTTTAGCTCGTTAGTTGGCAGCAGGTCACCCAACGCACACTCCGGGGTCACTGAGCCTTGACTCTTGCCAACCTGTGCCTAATACTTTCCGGAATTAGGTAAGCAGCGGAGAGAGGGCGCATTCCATTCCAAACAATCTACCTCTGGGATTTGCATGCGTAGGTGTGACCCGTGGAATTCTCGGCTTGGCGTGGATACTCTTAAGCACAGTGATGGGTTTCAGCAATGTGTCGGACACCCGGCTGAGCAAAAAACAATTGGGAAAAGCTACCAATTTGCGTATTGCGTCCCGATATCAAAATGACTGGCGGAATAAAATTCAGGCCAGCGCCTCGTGGATATTATGCACAATAAATGTTCAACAGCAACCTGGGCGACAGCCCATGAAGATCCTAATCTCATCCCCGAGAGCTTTGAAATGATTGTAAAGACTGATGTGGCCACCTGCCTCTATAGTCCTTAGCTTCCTGTCTGCTCTACACGAGTCTAAGCATATATTTTACGGCCGAAGCAAACTGTCCCTTGTTACCAGCAGCAGCCTGCTTTGAACGGGGTATGCAGTATGTTGAAACAATTCACAATCATCATGGACAACTTGTGGCTCATTTATGGGGTGAATAACAATGCTAACCTTGCTTGCAATAGGCGCGCACACAAGCCTAAAAATCCTTTTTTTTATCATTAAAGAAGGAGCCAGCTGTCGATCGACGATTCAATATTAAACTACGCTCCGTTCAGCAAACCAAAGGGAATTCGTCCGGTGTCATTGACCTGGGTCATTTTGTTCTGCCCTGGTTAACAACCCCCCCAATTAAACTGGTCATTCAATTCACGGCTGTTTAAGGGACGTTGCTGTGCTACAAATTGGCTGCCGTGTTTGTTTACAAATGCACAGTCCATGGAACCCAAAGAGAAAGGTTATTTGGCCCATTGCGTCTGCGCTGGCTCTTTAAAAGAGAATTTTCCTGAACTCCATCCCCCCACCGCTCCAAAACCCAGATAAATTTATTCCTTTTAAAGGTGTCTAAAAATGTCACTTCACAGGAAAATCGTGTGAAGTGCTTTGAGACATCCCGACAACGTGATGAGGCGGTGTATCCAATGCGAGGGATTATTACTATCTTACACCTCGGTGCCCATCAGAAGAAGAACGCCGACACGATTTGAGCTGCTCAAATTTACCCCCAAATTAGGTTCCGCGTTTCCCTAAACCTTTGGCAAAATCGTGGAAAAAAAGCCACAGTAGGAACCTATCGTCACAGCCCCATTTCGGTAACGTTTTACTCTGTTCTGTGATCCGTATCGAAAAGAGATTTTTTTTTTGCTTCTGGACAACCTGTTCGTTTGTTTTATTGTTTCCCGCCACCGCCCCCAACCCCACTCCCCCCACCCACCCCCCGCCGCCGCCCCACCCACCCCCACTCCCCCGCCCACCCACTGCCCTCTCTTTGTAAAATTTATGTAATGCAATACAATGACACATGGATAATTCCCCAGCAATTTCTGCAGCTTTTTGCGTACATTTGTCCCTGTTATGCAATTTTCACCCATAATGGACAATTTTCAAAACGGAGTCAGTGCAAATCGTCAATTAGCAGGCAGCTGAAGTACGGCAATTTTCATTTCGTGAAGATCTGACAAAGAATGAAAAATGCGCTTTAACTCCTTGAGGGCTGGCAGGTCCAGGGAAATTCGTTTCTCCCCGGGCAGATCAGCACAGCTTTTCTTTTTCCTTTTTTGTTTAGCTTTCGGGCTACGTATCTGGGATGACCCGCGCAGTTTGCAGACACGTTACCCTTGCTCTTCTATCCAGAGAGGTCCGGATGCTTCAGTAATAATCCTTGCCATCAATACCGCACCTTGTCAAGCCATCAAGTCAAAAAATAAATACAAGTCCGTAATAATTTGGACGGTGGACCATGTACATCCGACCTCCTCACTCCCCAATCCACCGCCCGTCGCCTCCGCTCGACTGGCACCGGCCTCCTGCCCGTCCCTCGCACCCTCCGCCCCACCATCGGAGGTCGTGCTTTCAGCCACTGCGCCCCAAAACTCTGCAACCCTCTCCCTCAATCCATCTGCCTTGCCCCCTCTCTTCCCCCCTTTCAAGTCCCGCCTGAAAACTTTCCAGTTCGACCGTGCTTACGGCCACCACCCCCCCCCCCCCACCCAGGGCTCGGAGTCAGGCTCCGCCACTCTTAAGCGGTCTGAGACGCTTACCTTGCGCGGAGGTCTCTGTATAGGTGTAAGTTGTTGTTAATCCCCTCTATATTATTCACCTGCCCCCGCAGCTAACTCGCTATCGGGCAAACGCTTGGAACTCCGGTTCTGACAGATGTAAAGAACATTCATTAAATCTTGACATGCTCTGAACTGCTGCCTTTAAGAGCATTACATTAGAGGATGCAAGTGTTCGGGACTGATGTACATCACGGGCACTTAAAGAGATTGTTCCAAACAAAAGCAGATTTGGTTCAGGTTTGGGCGAACCTGCTCGACACTGACACTTCTGGTCACCGAAAGGAAAAGCAGGAGCAGAATTTTGGGGGAAAAAAGACAGAGAAAACAGATGCTGTTCCTTCACCAACCAGTCAAGTCACTATCGTTCCTCCAGTAGCCTCGCCAAAGCTCAAAACTTTTTTCTCGCAGCCGCGAATAGAGCAAAAGCGCAGTGGTCTGTCTTTCCAGTGATTGCCACCTGCCCTTTCTTCAACTATTTAACTATATCTTCCACCTGTTTATACAGGAAAGTGGTTTGAAAAGGAAAGGGCTTTGTTTAAATAACAGCTGGATTTGCAACGGCAATAATAATAATAATTAGTAATTCATTCCCTGGTGTTTAAGCAGCCTGGGACTCTACCCTGCTTGAGGGGGGCGCTATGTAGATGCAAGTTGTTGTTGACTGAGCCTACTACGGGGGGGAGAGGGGTGGGGGGACAGACTTCACACTCATTTGGGGTCAAAGTAGCTTGTCTCCAAGGTTTTCACGAGCTTGTGGGACGCGGTAACAAGTCAACGACTGAGATGATGGACTCGTCACTACATCACGCACCTGCCTTGACGTTGCCAGATTAGCTCCCGACACGAGGTCTGGGTTACTGTGCCGTGTTTTTCTGGTTTCGGGTGAACGCTGCTGAGGCCAGAACCAGTCAACTCACACGGCGCGGCCGATTTAGCAGCTCTCCGGCTGAGCGCGAACCGAGGCTTCACCTACCTGTCCGTAGGTGCTGAGTGCAGTAGGAAGTCCACTTTGTTCCGACTTTGCTTCGGGCATGATTCTGCACTATGTCCGATCACCTGAATGGGAAGGAAACAGTTCTTGTTAAACCACCGCTTTTTTTTCTGTTGTTTTTTTTGTGCCTGTTTTTCTAGCTCAGATCGTGACAGTACCCGCATGAAGGGTGTTATATAAACCTAAGCTGTTGTTGTTGGTGTTGTTGTTGTCTGCACAATAACATAATAATCCTTGCATTTGATATTGCGTCTTATCACGTCGTTGAGACGTCTCAAACCGCTTCACAGGATAATATTGTAAAGCGTATTGACTGTGTGTTTTGCGGGCCAAACCCGACAGTCAATTGCACCCAGAAGAGCGATTTATTATTATTATTATTATTAATAATAATAACAATCCCTTGCATTTGACATAGCGCTTTTCACCATCGCGAGGACATCTCAAAGCGCTTCGCAGGGTTTACCGTGAAGTGTAGTGACTTCGGTTCGCTGCCGCATCTTGCGATCACGGTAAAACGACAGGTGGGGAGGGTGGGGTGGGCAAGTTGCTGCTCCACCTGCTGTCAGTCTCTGTCGTCAGCGTGGTTTGCCTTCATTAGCCTGGCTACCCTGCTGCCTGTGTGGAGCCTGGTGCGCAATCCAGTGGTATTGCCAAGGCAACAGCTCAGGATGTCGTTAATGTAACCGACAGACTCCCCGCGCCTCGCACCCGCCACTAATCAGTCACACGTTCACTCGAAGGGCAACACGAGCCCTCCCTTTATAACCGTCAGCTTGGCTGTTAGATCGAATGAATAATCTCCCAATCGGAGTTAAAAAAAAAGATTTTTTTTTTGTGATGTCTCTTTGTGAGCAAAAACTTGAACGCCGGCTCCTGCTGTGCTGTGCACCAGAACAGTGTGAGCCTAATGATTGAACAGTCACACATCAGGCACAACATTCACACTCGTACCACGCTGAATTTGAGCCAATTTGGAACATTTGTCCTTAATGGACTCTGCAAAAACAGCGGTTGGAGGTGGATGGGAGGGTGGGTGGGGGAGAGAAACGATCGTTATTTGCTTTAAGTAGTTGCAAACAAGATTACGTGTAAATAACTTTGATGTGAATTGAGAAATTCACCGCAGAACAATGCTGAGCTCAGCACCCGACCGATTACAGGGTCACCGCAAGGGAATCTTGAAGCTCACGGGGAGTTTGGGTTTAACGCAACATATGAAAGGAATTAAAGGAAGCCTTGTGCTATATCTGTCAGCCCCACGTCAAGTGGCAAATAGGCTGAGACCAACCTAGCTCATCACACGTAGCTAAGGAGGCTTTTCGTCGTCACGCTTTTGGAGGTAGATAAGTATCCAGACCCCAGAAGGTGAAAGACTGGGGTGATCATCGATGGGACATCCACTCCCCCTCTTATGTACCCCCAAATTCACATCAGTTAAGGCACGGGCAGAAAGCTGCTTAACAAAGTTCCAGTAATGGCTCTTTCATGTCCAGCCTCCTGTTATTGCACCAGATTGAACAAGCAAACCAACCGAGTTTTTTGATGCCTACTGTTCCTGAGACTCTGCAGACCTGTCTCCCATTACTTAATACGTAAACCCACACCATTTAACTAAAATAAGTTGCTTTGCATAATCTTCTTAGTTGCATAACGTGCTTGCAAAACCCAACGCAACCTTGCTCTGCGCAACCTATCCGAGGCGTGAACGGCTCCCTCAAGCAGAACAGCGAGCTGAAATGTGTTTGAGCTGGAAATTGTCCAGTTCGTCATGGAGTTCTTCCGCTGTTGAAATAATCCTTGTATTTGATATAGCGCCTTATCACGTCGTTGAGGCGTCTCAAAGCTCTTCACGGAATACACTGTGAAGTCAATTGACTGCGTATGTTGTGGGCGAAACGTGGCAGCCAATGGTGCATAGCAGTGCCCCACAATCAGTCGTGGATTGAGTGAGCGCATCGTTTTTTACTGAGGGATTATTACCACCGGAAAGCAATCCGTTAATCGACCAACAACCCGGTTCCTTCTTACTGCTAGGCCAGCAGGAGTGTGGAGTAAGGAAACATGCCTAAGGCTTCGTCTCACCTGGGAATCGAACCCGCGTTCTCGCTTGCGAGGCGAGGGCACTAACCTCTAGGGGCTCCCCGATCAAATCGAGTGCTCAAGCGTCTGGAGCTCACAACAGCGTCTATCCGACCACCTGTCTCCCGTGTGCCGTGCGGAAACGCAGTGTGTTTATTCAGAGTTTCATCCAGGCTATCATCTTGAAGCACTTGGCAGTCAATCTATGGCATCCAGCTGTGATTTAGCAATGCAAAGCTGCGCAATTCAACAACGATTATAAACAGTTGTGACAAAGTACGCATTAGATCCTCGGTGTGCAGCAGGCACTTTGCTACGCTGTTTGGAATGTTTTCTGCGCATCGATTTTCAAAATTGATTCCGCCTATTGAGATCTCGGCTGCACTTGTCTCTCATCGACTCCAATGTAAAATAGATTTTCTGGCATATTTCAGTCGAAGGCATTTGGCCATTCACTCCCCATCTTTCCCTGGTGTCTGCTATTAGTTCCTGCAATGGCTCAGTGAACTTATCCAACAGAGACCAGGAGGCAAACAAACCAGAAAGATCTCGGGCCTTATCCTTGTTGAAGTAGCCAGAACTTTAATTGGTAACAGCGCTGCTACATGTAGGCCTAAGCTCTCCCCAAGTTAGCGAGAGGAAATCCTGCTCACGACTGATCCAAGTTATTACACTAAGAAATAACAAGCTTGCATTTGATTTAGTGCCTTACCACAGTCACGAAAGGTCTCCAATCTTCACAGGCTTTTAACTCCAAAGTGTAGTGACCGTGTATTTTAAGGCCATGACTCATTTTATCTGGTGGATTGTTATCTAATTTTACCGAGGGAGAAAGCTGGCAAGTTATCTGGAGTGGCCAGTTGAGTGAGGCACATGTAATTGATACATAAATAAACATGGTTAGGATATCGACAGCACGATGACTCAAGCGGTTGTGTCGCATTAAGGCAGGGAGGGTTGAGTTTTCACCAGTTTTACTGCATGTATACGTAAATATATAACTATATGAAACAAATGCATCGCAGAACTGTTAGAATGAAATAGTAAAAAATCCTCGCAGAGAGGTCAAAGACAAAGAAAGCACGGGTCTAAGATGTGCATTTATTTGTAACTGTTTACTATTTCGTTCCACAGAGATTGCAAAGTAATTAGGATTGGTTGAGCAAATGCCGACATATCAGTGGCTTCTTTAGTACAGTCTCATCATTGACCAGATCAGCAAGAGTGAAATCTTTAAACACCAATAGACGATCCGTGTGTTTGACATAAGCGCCTTTCACGTTGGGAGGACCCCTCGAAGAGCTTCGTAAGATTTAACGTAAAGTGAAATGGCTGTTTAATTTGTGGGCAAAATCGTCCTCATACCCACTCCTGGGTCACTCCATGCTTGACTGTGAACCCGTATTCCTGTATTCTAAAAAGCCGCAAGTACAAAGGATTCATCTGTCCTGCCTGTCGGACAGACCTGCCGAAAAGCTTTACACTTGAACTACTTTGGAAGGTTTCAGGTGCTTTCGCATTCTGCGAGGCTCCGAGCTGTCTTCTTGATCACGAAAGTCGTAGCAGCTCAAGTCTACTTATTCTGTGTGTCGGCGGTGCCTTTGGAGTAGAGCAAAGGAGGTGATCTAGCAGGAGGGAGGCGAGTAGAAGTTTTCAATCCTTAGGCTGACAGAGAAACCTCTCACACCTTCCCAAACGTCCTCTCCCCCATCTCCACCTCCCACCCCCCACCGCCCACACTTCCTCGAGACCTGTACTCTAACCTGCATTCTCCTCACCTTCCCCAGCAATCTGCTCACGTCTCTCTGTAGGGCTGACCGAGTGCCCTGAATAGAAGATGCAGCTAATGCAAGGCTCGGACCTTCGAGCTTGTGGTTGAGTTGAGAATACCAGAGGAGAGATGAGCAGATGCACTGGGTGGATGAGAGCAGACGATTGTTCTAAAGAGTCTCTAATCAAATAAAAAAACATTTTAACTCTTTTTTTTTGGTGGTGGGTGGGGAGTCCCTGCATAACGATAGTGTATTGATCGCTTCAGAAGTTTTTCAGCTGCTGGTTATGGTTAAAGGTTTCCCGCATCTCTTAGCTGAAAGGGCGCACTTATATCTTGAAACCAACTTGCAGCCTGCGAGTAAGTGATGTAGGCTTAACGGAGATGAAGGGGGAACACTGCAGGTTGACTGCATACGTACGACTGCAAGGTACGGTTGTGATCACAGAGACAAGCAGACAGAGACGCAGAGAGACGGAGAGAGAGAGAGAGAGAGAGAGAGAAAAAGAGAAAAAAGGCAAGAGACAGAGAGAGAGGGAGGGAGAGACAACGCAAGGGAAGAACGAGAGAGAGAGAGAGAGAGAGAGAGAGAGAGAGGTAGAGAAGGCAAGAGACTGGTAAAAAGGAAAGAAGAGAGGAGAGAGACAGAGGGACAGAGAGACAAACACAGCAAGAGATGGAGAGAAGGCAGGAGTCAGAACTTTTGTGTGAAGCGAGTGCTACTGAGAAAATAATTCAATGCACTGAATGGAGTTGACAGGGTCAGGCGTCAGCAGGTGAGCTTCTACAGAGACAAACCCACTGTTCTTTTAATGATTCTGTCACGTTGATTGTTGTTTAAACGAACCGAGATCCTGGAAATGTAATTGCAAAAGCTAACCGCAAATGTATTGCCACGGAAATCCTGACTGAACTTTAAACATTGCGATTTAGGTCCTGCTGAGATTTTATTTCCTGGGCCCTTTTAAAACGCTGCGCATTGCTATTCCCATTAAGTTCAACTTATGCATGCTGTGGAAAATAAAGCTTTCAGAACTTAGCATCTGAGCCGCATTCAGAGGCTATTAATAAGCTTCAATATTAATGGGGTCCCGTCGTTCAGTGGATAGAGCACTCGCATCATAAGTGAGAGGACCTGGGTTTGATTTCCACGCAGGATGAAACCTTTGGCAAGTTTCCCTACTCCACACGCCTCTGCTTATCTCGTAACCAGGTTGATAGTCGATTGGCGGATTGCTTTTCCGGGGGATAGGTAATAATCCTTTCAAAATGTTTTGAAAAAAGTAATAATTTGGTCAACCCACTCAATCCACGACTGTTTGTTGGGACGCTGCTGTGCGCAATTGGCTGCCCAAACGTATACAGTTAATTCACTTTAAGGTATATTCTGTGAAGCGATTTGAGACGTCTTGACTGGGTTCGGGGCAAGTTTCTCATTCTGGCGTTCCATCCCTACGAGGACGGGAAATAGTTCAACAAAGAAGCTCGCCCCAACACTAAGCGATATACAAGTTAGGGGCACTTACAAAATTAGCGCTACACGTGTTTGATTAACTGCACCTAAATTGTACAGCCAAACAAGCAGGTCGGGATGCAAGCCAAACATTGTGCAGATTTGGAATGAGGAAAGCTGAATGATATATGAGCAGTTTAAATTTGCATTGTATCCTGTAAATGCAGTTACCCAAATTTGAATTGACATTACAACTCTTTCCTACTAATGTTTTTTTTTATATATAAAGTCTCGTAAAGTCCCCAATGTCAGGCAATTGACGGGATTTTATATTGGGAAGCAGCTACTTATATTAACTGGCATCAGGCATGGTTCTGGCATCTTATATTTAAAACAAATTACAGAGAAATGGAACGATTCCGATGCTGAGCATTAAGTTCCTTCACTGTAGCCATTTCAAATTATGGAAATACAAACAGATTGAATGCAACATAAAACTAGATAATACAGTGTATTCTCCATACATTTACATAATAGCAACGCCATCAATCTGTCCTAATAATGGCAAGCGAGAGTGGGGTGGTGCGGGGGTGGCGGGGGGGAGGAGGGAGGGAAAATATACAGCCTTCAGGGTTTGGAGAGCAGCGAAAAGATGCGATGCAGTGGGAAATGGTTGCAATGTTAAAGAAGTCTTGTAACTCTTCCCCAATGGGTTGTCATTACACACCGCGCCTATGAAATATTGACAGCGGTGGGGTTTCCAAGCACATGAACATCCAGCACTCTCCCACAAGCTAATTTCCCCCCCCTACTCTAATGATTTCATGACAGATAGTGGGTCTCAGAAGTAATTAAGTCAGCGTGTCTGCATTGTCAGCCCTGCTAGTATTATTTCAAGGTCTGTCATCTCTACAGGGAGTTCAGAGATTACACGAGTCTTCAAGAAAATGGGGGCCCCAATGAATTAAGCGCTGACAACCAATTTTTACCAGTGTGGATATTTAGTGAAAAGCGAAATTATTGGCAGGGAATTTCTGGAATTCTGTTCGAGTCGGATTTTCGAAGCAAAGAAATTCAAAGAAATTTAAAGAAATTTAGCCCAGGAAATAGCTCGACCCGACGTGAAAGGCGCTATATCAAATATAATCCTTGCATTTGGTGTAGCAGCTTTCAGGTCGTGCGGACATCCCAAAGCATTTCACGGGATATGCTGCAAAGTGGGGCGACTGTGTGTTTTATTGGCGAACCAAGTTGCACATTAAACGCATCTTGTGTGTGCGTGCGCGTGTGTGTGTGTGTGTGTGTGGTGTGTGTGTGTGTTTGTGGTGTGTGTGTGGTGGGGGATGGTTGAGGCAATTGTGTTTCCGGCAGCAAAAAGGCAAGAGAAACAGTTGAGAAATAATACTAATAACCATTCCACTTGATACAGCGCCTTATCGAGTCTTCGAGACGTCTCAAAGCGCTTCACAGAATATACTGTCAAGTGTAGTGACTGTACATTTGGTGGGCGTGGGCGATAAACTGGCGAAACGACGCCACTCGTGGGGAGCTGCAACCGCGCAGAACCTGGGACTATTCTTTCACATTTCGTTTCGAAACGTTCATGTGTATAGTGTGACCGACATCACTCGCAAATCACTGCCACTGACGTACTGAGCATCATCTTCTGGCTGATGCCTCACTTCTCGTCTCAAGCTGCTGTTTATCGGAACTCTCCGAGCGTTAAGATTCAAGGCTCCGTCGCACATTCATACACATCATTAATACGACACCGGGTGGATTTTTTTTTAACAACAACACAAATCTAAATTCAAAGAGTTTTGTGCTGCAAGGTGTTTGCATCCTGACAGAAAGCAATCTTTCGAAGCACAATGCAGTTAGAACCACAGACGTTTACAACGCAGAAGGAGACCGGTCAGGCCTCTGTGCCTCTTTGAAAGGACAACCCATTCGGTCCCATTTACCTGCTGCGCCCCCTCCCACTGCCCACCAAACCCCTGCAGTGACGAAAAGGCAAAATACTGCAGATGCTGTAAATTTGAAATAAATACAGAAGTCGCTGGGAACGCTCAGCAGCTCAGGCTGCCTCTTTGGAGAGAGAAAAGTGAGGTAGATTCTTAGGTCGGTGATCTTTCGTTAGAACTCGGTTACTCCTTTTTTCGATATCTGTCTCTCATTGCCTCTTGAAATGGATTTTGCCTTGATCACCACATTTAGCAGGACACCCTAACAACGGCCTTGCTACAAAACACATGGTCACTACGCTTCGCAGTACATCCTGAGAATCGCTTTGAGATTTGCTTAATGACAGAGAATCGCCTCCCGATGTGAAAGATGCTATATCGAATGCAAGGATTATTATTATTAAAACCATTAAATTCCTGCGCCTCTTCAAGCTCAGGACTCCACTTACAAATAAAAAATACATCAGCCCAGACAAGAGAAGGTGAGATGAAGTGTTGATTATTGGCAAATACAAAACAAGAAGCCAAAGTCTAAGATACTGTTATCTTTATATTAATACAGTAGCAGAAATGGCGAGTGATTAAGTACAGAGAAACTGCCAAAAGGAAGAGCAAACATGCTTGGCTGTTGCAAACTTAAAAGTGGCCTTTTTATTAAAAATACTTAAACTAAACTAGGAAAATAAAAATATAACTAAGCAGGAGATTGGTCTCTGCTGTAGTTATCATGAAACATTGAAGGGTAATGTCGGTGGCAGAAATTAAACCCCAGAGTTTAGTGTACAGAACATTTCAACTTGCAGCATATAATCAAAAGATATATTGTACAATTTTCAGTGAGGAGGGAAAACAGGTTTGTCTCAAGTGAAAAATCCACGTATTCAGAAAATCTTACAAACCAATGCATAATTTCATCAAAATAATAAATCCCTATGGTTTAAAATACTACATTTGATCGAGCAGTTCCTCACGCTGTCTGCCACAAAGGTATTCAAATGAATTTTATAATATTCGCGTGATACGAGGAGCAACAATTAATGAACAGTGATATGGGGAAGGTAGGGGAAAAGAAAAATAATAAAAATGATCCTTTCATTCGATCCAACGCCTTATCGTGTCATCGAGTCGTCTCAAAGCACCTCGCAGGATTTACCTTGAAGCACAGTGACTGTATATTTGTAGGTGAATAACTGGAAACGACGCAAAGGGTGATCTTGTGATGTGCTGATTTTATATATTTTTTTAATAAAGTAAAAGTATTCATAATTTGTTTACAATTATGGACACACACACGCACGATTCAGTCAAAGACTGACTTAAAGTTAAACCTAATACGATAACCAGCTACCAACCTGCACACAATTGATAAGTGCTTTATTGACATGCCAGTACGTAATCCCTCAACACGCTGGGTGCAGTGATGGTTTCTTTTCAAAAAGCTGCACACTAATTAGACATCGACTGTATCACAAAGCCACAAAATATCTCGAGGATTTGAGAAGATGGTGGTGATGATGTTCTTCAGAGAAGGGTTCCAGTAATGCCCATTTATTGCTCCCTTAATGAGTATCACAATGAATCATGCTGAGCTGAACATGATCTTTCTAGTTAAGCCCCTGGAAATCATAATAGTAAGTCTGGCTCCTTTCATGGGTAATGTGATATATTTACCAAATAAACTAAGGACAAGATTGATTTGCTTTCCTTTTAGGATTTACTGGATCTTCGCTGTTCTGTGGCTCTCAAAGACAAAAGGGAAGCAGTTTAGAATTAGCTTTGGGAGCCAATGTTAATGGAAGTAATTCCTCCGAGCCATTAAAATAGAGAAAACAAAAGCGACTTTATGGAGAAGGAAAATGAGCATTGCAGGACTATAGGAAACGTTTGTCTCTTTCATGTTCAAGTATTTGTTCTGCTTTGGTCGAGAAAGGCTTGCTTAATAACAGAGGCACGAGGAACAAGAGGTCTTTTAAAGTCGTCCTCTCTGATTTAAATGATCTCCTTCCCTGGTTATACATGTGATCACCATAAACTGAGTGCCATTGCGTGCCTGCATCCAGTGTCTGAGGTCCTCTCCCCTGTTCTCTAGACCTCTACCCCACACTTTTGGTCATCTTATCCCCTCCCCACTACACCCTCCGCTCAGGTGTCTATCCAGCAATGCGAATGCTCTTTGGGACGTCCCGCCGAGGCGAAAGGCACTGATTAAACATGTATTGTACTGTACTGAAGCATTTGCGCACGTTGGTCGTGCAAATTAGAGGCATCTCAGTGTGAAACAGACACAGTTGACGTATTGCAAACTGCACCGACTCCCATGGGGTATCGGTCGGGCTGACTGCAGCCGGTGACGTTTCAGAGAGTCAGGAAGACTGTGCCACTTGAAATTGATTGAAATATAACCTTTATCAAATAGGTGCTCGCGCAAGCCAGGTCAAGGAGCAGGTAAACCATCATTTCCGGGGGCCAGCTTAGAGCGCTCTTGTCAATATGCCAATAATTCCACAGGACCAGGGCAAATGCTGCCCCGTTAGTATAAAGGATTTGCTATTAATACCTGGGCTTAAGTTCCAAACTCATTCAAAAGGGACGCTGACAGATACTGGGCGAACGTGATGCCCAGCAGGGCTTACTTCACACCTGTTACTGAGTGCTCGCAATCTGCCTGGTCTTATGTACAAAAGAGAAAGTCAAGATGGAATATTTCATGAAGGCCCTGCAGGAGGAGTGCAAACTCAGGAGCTTGTGCTGGCAATTTCTTTTGCCCCTCCGAAGTAAACTCTTTTCATATCACAACACACCCCCCCCCCACCCACACACACACAGAACACATACACCACACACACACACACACATACAATACCACACCCAACACACCACACACCACACACAACACACCACACAACACACACAACAAAGAGCTCCTTGCCAAGTGACCTGTGCGTTAATCATCATGTGCCACACTTGCTGAAAAACCCCTTCGAAAAAGGGATGTTTTATACTGAACCAAAGCAAAAGTGGGGGGGGGTGGGGGGAGAAAAAAAAATTATTTCACTGCAATTTGTGGTTTGGAAGGCGCTGGTTATTATCTCACTACAGGCGCTACAGATGACAAACGGAGCAGTGGGATTCCTTCTTCTATGCCCCCTCCCACCCCCCCTCATTGGCCATGATATCTCTATGTACCGCAAGTTAGGGTCTCGGAGCGCTGCTCAGTGGCATTATCGGATGCCGAGCAAGGAGAGAAGGGTAAGAGAGGTGACGTGGGGCAGTCGAAAATGTGGAGCGGTTGAGGCAGGGAATCCCGGAGGTGAGCAGCGTAGTGGCTGAACAACAACAACAACTTGCATTTATATAGCGCCCTTCACGAGGGGTAGTGTCCCAGAGCGCTGAAGGCGCGGCCACCAATCACGGTACGGAGGGGTCGAGGGGGGTGGGGAACGAACATCAGGACTGTGTTGGCTCAGCGAAGGGGGCAAACACAGGGTTGGGGTCCAAACAGGTCAGAAGGTAGGGAGGCGCTAGCGGGTGAAGAGAATTGTATGCGAGGGTGAGGATCTTGAAATGATTCCCTGAACTGGATGAACATTGGTCATTAACCTTTCCCTTTCTTAGGTCATACACACCTTAGAAAACTAGCTGCAAAAAGCTGGGAGGAGGGGTGCGTGTGTGTGTGTGTGCAAACAATGATGATAAAAATAATCTAAAAACTTTACGTTTGTTACAGCGCCTTTCGCACCTGGAGGATAGTTTTAAAGTGCAGAGTCTGTGTGATTTGTAGTTTCCAGTGGCTTCTCAAGGAGAACTTCACTGAAAAAAACAGCCTTAAAATCAAAGGACGCATTTAAGAATTTGCCAAATTCTCAGACGCCCTGGTAGGTCACGTAAATCTGAGCTCAGAAGATCTCAATTTCAAATGATATGAGCACGGGATCGAACCGAGACAGGAGGGCAACTGCTTTATCATCTGTTACGTCCACAAAGCACGATTTAGAAGCCTTGACATGAAATAAGTAAATCACAGGCAATGTGTTCTGTTGCATTTTCGATCCTACTTCATATTAAAGTGTAAGGGAACCACAAAAAACATTACTCGCGGGTGAGTGAGGAGGAGAAATGAAGAGTCACATCGCATTTGGGAAAACAAATGTGACGTGGCTGGTCACATTCACCTCGGCTCTGGTTTCCAGCACTACGGACAGAGGTACGATTTCAACAGCTGCATTTCAACAGTATGTATATTTTCCAACTTTTGCAGCCTGTGAACCAGATCCCCCCCAAAAAACCCTCCCATTTGTTTCGTACGAAAAAGATTTATACCAAAACAATTGCCAATTAATTAAGGCGGAAAGCCTGTTCATGATCAGAGCATACATTTGCTTAGTTCAGTGCTTAGTTCTGTTATTTCATCCGGTCTAATTGGTCATTTACTGTCTTATTTGGATTCCAAACTTTGCACAGCAACAGTTTGTGTTTATGCAACATCCTTCATGCAGACTAGGGTAGGTTGATGCTGAGCCAGGGAGAAACAGAGAGATGAACACACACAGAGTGAAAGTGAAAGAGCACAATGAAAGAGGAACGTCTGATTAGAAGAAAAGGCAAAGGGAGCAAGACGCAGAGATTAAGGCAGAGAGTTCCTTGAGGTAAGCCCATATTAACACGAGCTGGTACAGTTGCATGAATCTATGGCTTATCATTTTAATTATGAAGATCACTTCTACTACTCTATGTGTGTTTTGCAGGCGAACCTGGCAGCTGACTTGCACGCTGCAACGGCCCACAAACAGCCATGAAGTGAATGGCCAATTTTAGTTGGAAGATTATTGGCCAGGACACAAGGAGAAACTCCTCTTTTCGTGTTGCTCTATGGGAATGCACGAGTTGAATGGGTTGAGTTGAAACCATTACTTTGGTTTGCATCTCTAGATATCCAAGCAGCAGACACATTCCCGCACCTTCTCCCAAACACATCAGTATCAAAGTCAGACAGACCTAGCGAATTGCAAGTGTAATAGATGCTTTCTGCGCAACGCCTGATTCAACATATATTACAGGTGTTTTTTTTTCGCTATCAACTTGATGGCTGGCCATCTGACACAATCCCTGAAGGGACAGTGCATTATATGCCCAGGTCATTAACAGAGTTAGCATTCTCAAGGTTAAAGTTATTTCTGTTGGACAGTCAGAATTCTGAGGTCATGTTACTGCTGATATTTCACTCCAGCTCAATGGTTATTAAATATCACCATCGTATATTCATAAACCGCCCGTTTGCAAATCACCAGTCGTCCCATTTTTCACAAATATTCTTCCGTTTAAGCAATGGCAGGTTGTTTTTTTCTGATGAATTTTTGAACCCTCCATTTCCTAGGGTGCAGCCAACAACACCACGGACAACAAATTGCATTCGTACAGCGCCTTTCACGTCGGGAGGAAGTCCCGAGGTGGGATAGTCACCGCCAAAGCCACCGAATTATAAGGAAAAATAAAGTCAGCCAACTGAGAGTAAAGGAAATTCCAGAGATATTACAGCAGTAGAACAACCACCAGGAACTATCACAGAAAACTGCTCCAGTGATGTTGAAAAATAATGGGCAAAGGCATAATCTGATGGGAAACTGTGAGTTGATGTGGCATTAACGTGGAACACAGCCCGATGTCAACTGTGGCCAGCGTAAGCATGTGCAAATCTGATCAATTAATCTTCCGTCCTTTGCAAAAAGAAAATTGCAGAAAAATAAGTCTGATTATCCATGCGGCAACACAGGGCTTGATCTAGAATCTATCCGATATATATCTGTACAACAGGTGTCCCTTTGTTCAGGACCATTCATGTATAAAGCCAACGTTCTCAGTGACTGTTACTCTTATCAGTAAGCCAGGTCTTTCCCTGTTGCAGGCTTTAGGTAGAAAGCATTCAACTTTGCTGCGCAAGAGAACAGAGATGCTGATTACACAATTCACATGTGAACTTTCCAATAAAATCTATGGTGGTTCAAGGCATCGAACTTGATAATTCAGGTCCAATCTACTTCCCGCAGCTAGTTTCAGGGCTTAGATCTTTGGAGTTCTTTTTGCACGAGAAAACCACAATTACTCGATCTTGATTGTGGATATTGGTTGCCCATCTAAAAATAAATAAATCCAAAAGCGATTGAATTTAGCTTTTAACTGGTCACGCGATGGGGGGTGGTTCAAATCCGCTCAGGCAAATTGGAGGGTGAGGTCATACAGAGTGACCAAAAAGACATGAGGTCAAACTAAATAAAGAGGGTTGCAGTAAACGTTTGGAGGCCAGGAAAACAAAGGCAAATCTTCGAGTAGTTTAACATGGTCAACAGCAAGTGCAGTGAATAGTGGATGAATTGAGGGGTAAAAGCTTAGATGCGGTTTAGGACTGCCAGAAGAATATGAATAACACATGAACGGCAGATAAGCAATGCTATTTCTTCACAAATCAGGATCATAATTGAACGGGATCCGAGTCCAAAAGGGTCACACGTCCTTTCTTCATTCATCAGCTCAGATTCCAATTGCAGATTTATACCAAGTATCTTCATCTTGCACTCCAGGGCAAAAAAAAAAGCTCCACCCTTTCAGCTGTTCGCCTGATTCAACCACAGTGCGGTAAGACCCAATCTTCTGCATATCCCTAGTAGTAATGCCAAGAGCATATGCTTTTACTGTCGAGAATACAAAGCAGCCACCTTTCCTTTGAAATGGTGTAAGCTGCAGTGAGGCCAAGCTTACGAGCGGTGTAGTATTTGTATTCTGAGAAGGTGTAAAACAAAACCCACACAGGCTACAGACAGCAAAGGCATCAGAGTGTTCAGCGCACAGCGTAACACAACTATAAGCGAGACAAGAATGTTCTTGTAAGTACAAACACACACCCGCATATGTACAAGCGCGCGCACGCACACACGCGCGCACACACACACACGCGCAAAAAAGCTTTTTCCGAGCCGTACAAAAGCGAGCACAAAGAAACAAGATGCTGTGTACTGCATCTCGCTCTGTGAAAGGTTGAAAGAAGGGTGTACGATTGAGGCGGTTACGGCACATTAACATGGCTACGGCACGTCACAGCTCTCTGGAGGAGCCACAGTGTTTTGTGGATACACAGATACACACATATATGGGAATTCGGATGTGCTTCAAATCTATTGGAATTTTAAATACCGCAGCATATTGATGGGGCAGGAAATATACTTGCTTGGTAATTTCATCGAATAAATGCCTGAATGCACATGCCATATATAATCCTGCTGAGGCATTCTGATTTATATTAAGGATATGTCGAGAAAAAGACATTGTTTCCACATGAAACACTTCTGTTTTCCTGAGGTCAATGCCTCAAGGAAAGTGAAATGAATCAGAGATGACTCTAGGAAACTGCTTGGCCCTGTCATGCTCCTTTTCGCCACAGCAGCTAGCAGCGGCAAGAGCAACAGCGTTTTCCGAAGAGATGAACGGAAGGATAAAATATTTCCAACGTGTGAAATTCAATAGCATCAAAGCCCCTTTTCTTCCTCTCTTTTTCTTTTGCGTGCGTGCGTGCGAAATCAAATGTCCACGCCCGGATGCTTTTCAATTGCATTTGTTTCAAATTAGCGCGGAATAAATGCATCTGGGGCTGAAAATGACATAGCTGTCTTGAAAGGAATGCATCCGTTTCCTCAAAAACCTAGTCATTTGCAGAAAGGATATTCGAATTAAATTGCCACCCCTCGCCCTTCGTTACAACCAGAGGAACGTCAACGAGGGACTTGCATTGCCTTTTCGGTGACCGTTTCAGTAAGGGTGCAGGCGCGTTTCCGAGGGCGGGGGGGGGGAGAAATAATATTTCCGATTAAGTTGTGCGGTGCTTTGCTTCTCGAAATTGCCTCTGTTAAAACCTTTTGTGCGTGGGTTAGCGTGAGCCAAGTTGGACTCTCTCCCCACACACACACACACACTGGCGCACTGTGTATGAAAACTGACTGGAAATGATACCAAACATTTCTAATGCAAGTCGGGCACTTCTGCATGTTGAAAGGAAGCAAATGAAAAGGAATGGGGAGGAAAGATACACACACACATACGCACACTGGCTGCAGGCTGGTCAGTTCTGCCTTAATTTCCACATTAATGGTGTTCCCCCCCCCAAAATATATTATTTAGATTGTATCTATGAAACTGTTCCAAAAAATACATTATTATGTTAATTCCGACAGCTGTTTCCGCACGTCGGTGGCTCGCTTTACAGCGGCAGCCCAGGCTGAAGGCCCATAATGGGGACATCAAGCCAATGCCTTGCCAGCCAACAGAGCAACCAGCGCCAGGAAGGGTTCTGAGGTGGCATGTGCTGCTTGGTGCTAACTCGCGACAAATTCATCGACAAATACCACAGCCACTACACTCTACAGTACACCCCGTGAAGCACTCTGCGACAATGCTACATCAACTGCAAGGATTATTATGTATCGGCAGGCTCTCTCGGCATCGTGAGGTACAATACCAATAAGCTACATTGCAAAATCCATACTGATTAAGATCGTCTTCTTCCCTGTTGTGATCGTCGTAATCCACGGTGATGGTGATGAACGAGCAAAGTAAGTGATTAAGACCGCAGCAGTGAGGCTCTGAAATCCGTCCCGTGGCGGGTTGAAACTTCCTGGGAACCAGCGGGTTTAATAAAGCTCCGTAAAGCAGCACAATTATCGATCGATCAGCGCGCACGATATGAGATTCGCGCGCGCGTGTGTGTGTGTGTGTGTGTAAAAAAAAACAGCGTTGCATTTCTGGTGCACCAGTTCCACGCGGCGTGATAAAATAACCAGAGGAATTACGCTGAGAACCTGCAGGTCAGCATGGATTTAATTGCAGGAATTGCAGTGATGCCCCACCATCTACGATACGAGTCGGAAATCCAGTCTTGCGTATTGTTGGCATCATTATATCACCCAACTGCTGCAGGTCTAAATAGGGCAGAGAAGGCTGCTCAGTATCACCACACATAGCGCTGTAAGCTGCGATACGGTCACATAAATGTGACATAACCTGCACTGGCAGGCACACTGCCAGCATCAAAATAGCCTTCAGTTGAGAGCCGTGCTTACGTTTTTCGGCCCCCGGCCCTATAAATCTGATCAGCGGCAACGGTGGCGATAACTATTCATAATAAACAACAATAAATCTCAACGAGTGCAATGATCCAGCCCAACGATCGCCTGCCTGATGCAGGTCTTCAGCAAATGTGCAAGCGAGCGTGTACTTTTTTTGCTTGACAGCAGATCAAACTGAGGCAGCGATTCTGCTGGAGACGACGGCAGAGCAAGCCAGATATTCCACGCACAGATGGTCCGTTTATGTCCTCCTGTAATGTGCATTGATCCCCATCCTCTCTGCAGTCAGGAGCAAAGAGCAATGCACAGTCCATTAGCCCAGGACACCATGATTTTCACATCCTTTTCCCCCCCACCTCTGAACGGACAATTTGGAATCAGTTCATTTCTTGCCATCATCTGTTAGATTCCGTTGTGTCTGCCGGTATTTGAGTAGATGACATCCGTTGTTTGATACTGGAGTTTTACTTTTTATAACACTGAACAACAGGAACGGAATCAGCTTGACCTGCTATTCCGTTATTATATTTTTTGGAATGCACCTGGAATAGAGTCCCAAATGCGTCACTCAGCAAATTCCAGAGGAATTAGCTGCTGGTGAAGAATTGAGCGGTTAATTGTAGATTTATTACAAAATATCTATATTTTAGAAACAGGCTGGATATTCCTCAATAGTCTTCCAGCGTGGAACTCTCCTACCAGTATATCGTATCATTTTAAACACAGTACGCTTGTTGGGTCTGTGGCAAATATCATTTTTAATTGCTATTTCTGTTAATGGGAATTGGGAATGTTATTGTACCAAGAGGCCTACTGCACCAGAAAAAAAGGGTTACATATTCAATGCAGCCCAATATCATAACAGTGATAATAATTACTCTGAAACACATTAACATATCATTTGCACTTAAATGAATCGGAAGCCTTCCTTCCTTGCTCTCTCTTTTTTCATTTTCTCTCTCTCTCTCTCTTTCCTCCTGGAAGTTGTGATAACTGTGGGACAATAATTTGAACTCACACATTGACTTGATTACTGTAAGCCCAGTATATTAGGCAAGGCACCAAGGCAAATTATCTATATTTTAGGAATGGCTGGATATTCCTCAATAGTCCTCCAGCCCGGAACTCTCCTCCCAATATGTCACGTCATTGCTAACATTCAGTTGCTTTGTGTTACTTCCTAGCACTCAATTCTGCCTGCTTTACTGGGCACAGCATTCGCATTGGTCATGAAGACTTGTCTTGACGTGGCACCATCTACGAGATAGATAACCAAATCATTTTGAGGGGGTGGGAGAACGAAGAGTGGGTAACACCTTGGGCATCCATTTAGCTAACTCCTTATACTTCTGAACCACCGGACCAGACAGACAAACCTAGGTTTGGTGTCTCATCCGAGCAGCAATGCAGAAGAACTGCTACCGTGCTGCAATGAAACAAGCAGTCCTGGTTTCTGCGAGTGGAAAGAATAAGTGAAATCAATTTTTAGTGTGGGTGAAAGCTCATCGCATAAAACTGGCCATCAAGTTACATTAACTGGCAAGTGTATTGAGAAAAGTCACAAGGGTGAGTAATTGGGAAAACGGATTTGGTGCAATGGGGCTAATCTGAGGAGATGAGGTGGGGCATTGCATTGCATTGCACGGAGAGATGAGGTGGAGATTCACTGTGGACACAGGACATGATTCCTAATTGTCTGACTGCTGGGTCACCACATGGCTACACACCCATAAAATTCCATTAAAACTCTGAATTATATTTAACTTGGGAAAGAGTGAAAAACGCTCAATTTTCACCTCCGGCACCTTCACAACCAAGGCAGGAACCACGGCGAACATGGAATTGGAATTTTAAGGCAAATTCAGTTCCTCTTTGGTGCTTTTTGGAGCAGTGAAGATCGAGCAATCCTCGCTTTCTCCCTCCCTCGAGAAAGTGTGCGATCAACACCTTGTCCCAAAGAAGCAAATCGTTTTCAAATCTATTTCAACACTGAAAATTATTAGCCTTTTATTTCTTAGAGGAGAAGCTATCTTACCGTAGTGGGGGAAGGGGTGGGGGGGGAGTGAGGGGTGGGGGAGAGGAAGAGGGAGAGAGAAACTACTCCAAATGCAAAAAAAAAACGACAGGCTGAAATGTATTCAATGCGGTTGATAGAAAAACATTTTTGTATATTCAATCCTTTGTCTCGATTCATTATTCATGACTAACATTTACATAGCACAATATCGCTAATGTGGTGCATCACAATATGGCCCAACTGCAAACAGAATCCGAAATGATTGCACCAACGAGACATTGGGATTCCTGGAGAAATATCGAACTGGCTGCGAATAGTTACTAAAGCAATGGGGATTTTTTTTTATTTCCAAGATATAGATGTGCGTTTTATGGCTTCCCTGCTCCTTGTAAAGCAGATGGAAACAATTATTCACTTGCAGGGTGTACTTTCTTTTAATGACAGTCTCGGTCCACGACAGCTATTTATTCTGGGAAAACATAGCTGACTGCAACTCACCCACAGCTGGGACTTATCCCTTAGGTTTCATTTAGGATGACTGAACGCAAGCACTGTTTGTCCTCTCTGCTTCCCAATGGCCTTATCCAAACTAATGCAGCAGCTGTTTTGTCACCTATGTTGGTCATATGTTTACGTTTCACTTGGCTAAACATATTTTATGGCAGGCTAATGAGGTGATTTGAAGCAAGCTCGCTCAGGCTCGTTAGGGTAATTTTTTTTTGTGTGCGCGGGAGGGGGTGCGAGGGGGAGCAGAGAGAAAAACTAGTGTCATTTATCCTGCATTTTTAATAAGGGAAACAGTATCACAGGACTTTATTCACCCATTAACCACACACAGAGAAACTACACACCACACAGAAACTATACATACACACACAGAAACTACACACACACACAAACTACACACACACACAAACTACACACACAGAAACCACACACACACACAAACTACACACACACAAACTACACACACACACAAACTACACACACACACACAAACTACACACACACACACAAACTACACACACACACACAGAGACTACACACACAGAAACTACACATTACACACAGAAACCAGACACCACACAAACACACAGAAACTAAACACACACACAGAAACTACATACACACACAGAAACTACATACACACACACAGAAACTACATAGACACACACAGAAACTACATACACACACAGAAACTACATACACACACACAGAAACTACATACACACACACAGAAACTACATACACACACACAGAAACTACATACACACAGAAACTACATACACACACACAGAAACTACATACACACACAGAAACTACACATTACACACAGAAACTACACACACACAGAAACTAGACATCACACACACACAGAAACTACATACACTCATGCACACACCCCATACATATACGTACACAGACAGACAGACAGACAGACACAATACTACACAACAAATTACATTTGTATAGTGCCTTTCGGGTCGGGAGGACATCCCTTGATACATGTGTAGTTAGAAGAGTCACGATGCACGCACACAAAACTGATCATCCTCAATGAACTACAAAAAGAGAAATTGTCCTCAGACATGTCTAAATTGCCTCTGGAATAGCAACAGGATGCAAAATAGAAATTATTTTGCATGAAAACGTTTTATGTCAAAGCCTGCGCACGGAGGAAATTGTGTCAGCAGGTCCCAGGGAACAGTAGAAGTCATTTGTGGAAATAATGCAAAAACTAATAAGACTGATTCAGCCCAGATTTCTTATTAAAACCAAAGTGTCTGTTTTCCAACAAATTTACTTGTCAAATTTAGGCTCATTTATTATATTGAAAAATCAGCCAACCACCGATTTCTGCATCCTCAACCTCATTTAGAAGCTCCTCGATCATTATTATTGCAATAAATTCTGTCTACAAGAAAAATAACTACATTAAAATCATTAGGAATCTTCCAATAAGAGATGATAGCTTATTATACATTACCAATTTGATCAGAGGCCTTGCAAACCATCCCTTGGGGAAAATAAGCAAACAATGGAACTACTGTAAATATTAAATTATTATATTGCTGTTGCCAAAGTATCAAGCCATGGAGTCTTTGGAAGTGTGTGTTTTTCTCCCTTTGATTGGGTGTCAGTCAGGCTCAGTTGGTAGCACTCCCACCGCTGACTCCAAGAAGGTTGTGGGTTCGAGCCCCACATCGGGACTCTGAACTTATGTAGGCTAGGGTATCAGTCTACAACAACAACAACTTGCATTTGTATAGCTCCCTTCACACGGGGTAGCGTCCCAGAGCGCTTCAATGCAATGCTACGGGTGTGTGTGCTGTGTTGTTAAGAGTCGCCACCCTTCGAATGAGACATTAAACCAACCACTTAAGCAGTGCAGTCCCATCTAGGTGGATGGTTTGGCAAATTAATTGAGTTCTGAACGCCAGATGTCAAACTCAGGCTGTACAGCACTCTGGTCAGGCGACAGAGTTACTGCCGACAGTTCTGGTTACCACGACATGATGTATGAATCGTGATGTATGAATCGTGTAGACTCAGAATGGACCTGAATGCTTATTATGGCCCTGCGCTTGAGCTCAAAGGCAGCACTGTGTAGCTAGAAGGATCAGCTCATGGAATTACTGAACGGAAATGGCAACGACGACAGCTCCAGCACAGCTCACACTTCCCACAACATAGGATTTTCAGACCTTATTAACTGCGACGCAATTGCAGTATTTACAAAGAGAGCAAACAGGGCAACATGGCGAGATCAAAAACTAAAGCACATTGTGCCAAGAACTACGATGGTTCTTTGTCTTAGGTTTCAGGCTGCGAGGTTTGCTATGCAAGACGTGTAGTGAGGAATAATTTCTATTCAACACCCTGACTTTTTCCGCTGCTGAGCTTGTGAAACCATATTTGTGCTGTGGGCTGAAGTCCACTGAGCAGCAGAGTGAAACAAGGCAATAGCACTTTTCTACTCATCATCCATAACATTAGTAAAAGGTGACCTTCATTGCTGGACTTCAGCTCGGAGGAAAGTACGGACTAGATTCACTGGAGCAGCTGAAAAGCTGGAATTTTCGAGACACTTTCTTCTCTTGTTTCACTCCAACTTTTATAGCTCTCCAGTTCAATATCGTGGGAAGCTTTGAATTGACAGAGGTGCCGTCCTTTGGATGAGACTTTAAACCAAGGTCCCATCTTTGCCTGTTCAGGTGGATGTTAAGATACCATGTTTGACAAGAGAAGCGAGTTTCTCCTGATGTCCTGGCCGACAATTCCCCTCGGATAAACACTGATCATTCACTTCACGTCTGTTTGTGGGATATTGCCCTGTGCAAATTGGTTGCCATGTTCGCCTACATACAGACATTTTACAGTAAAATCCTGTGAAGCTCTTTGAGACAACTCAATGAGGTGATGTGATGCTGCGATTATTGCAAGGGTTATCAGATTATTTTTATTTATAGCTATGGTATGAGGCATTCCTGACTGAGGAAGGTCATGGAAGCCTGATGATACCAAGGGCATGATTCCAATCACCAATCAAGCTGTCTCGCCATCTTGGGTATCAGATTAATTCATTCTGGAAATGAAGATAGTGTATTTAAAATGACAGATCGTGTTCAGCAAAATGAAAACAAATTGCATAATCGATGCGAATACCTTATAGTTAATTTGATCAATGAGACGGAAAGATAATGATAATTGTATATTGGCATTGGATCGAAACACGACATCACCTAAGCATCACATAGGAAATAGGGAACATACAGAGACATGGAGGACGTTTTAAACTTTGCACCCATTTTGACGCAACAAACAAGGTTTAATAGAGAAGTAATTGCCTCATTTGTGGGAGGTGGATATCAAAAATGCCGTGGAACTATTCGAAAAGGGAAGTGGCTTTCCCGGTTGTTATTATTCTATCCTTATTCTTATTGCAACCTTTTGCCTGAAAAAGAGTCAATATTTGGGCTTCCCAATTTGCAATCACACAGAGGAAATTGTTCATTGACTGAGATGCCATGTGCATCTCTTGCATTAAGTTTCCACGTTTTCGCCCCAATGCTCGGAAGGCCAATAGACAAGTAAGCAAATATTCCCAGTTGTCAACAGATCTGGAGCTCTCTCAATGAATGAGATCTTTCTATGCATCTGCCATTTGTTACACAGAAAGTAAATCTGGCCTCTGTACTCTCAGAGGGTAAGAATAAAGTATATTCTCATAAACCCATGTGGTCCATCATTCGCCAATTGATATACATCACAGTGTGCTGACAGCTCTTTGATTCAGTTTGACAGCGTGTGATGGTCAAATATCCTCACCATCTAACCCAACTACATTCATCGGGCTGTCTGTCTCGCGATCCCTTTAACACAGAAATAATAGCAATGTCCTAGCCATCAATACCTATAACACCGAGGTAAGATTCCATTAATTTCCAGCAGTTCAATCCTTAATGTGCCATCAATACTTCCACAAGCAATACATAACACCCTTCCGCTGAAGGTAAAATAAACTTGACTGAGCTGTGCTGTGGGATTCACCTCAACTCAACTCTCAAAGAAGTTATAATGAATTTGGTTAAAAGTAACTCATTCACTTTTAAAGATAAGTTATCACACTGAGGATTTAGGGAAGAATTTTTTTTTGCTCTCTAAACTTAAAACTAGTTGAGGTTGTAGTTTTGTTTCCCTATTTAAAGTAAAAGGATTCCCACGTTCATAGTCACGATTTCCAATCAGTCGCAAAATCAAGGTCTTCATAAGATCACAAACTTCACAAGATCACAATACCGCAATCACAAGATTACAAGATCACGAGCTTCACAAGGTGAGTTTGGATGAAGAGGGTTCTTTGACCTATCTAATCTCATCCCTCAAGAACATCCACCCTACAGCACACACACCAGAGCATCAGCTGTTTTTCTTTCTTTAAATGTGTCCAGTGTAGAATATTGACGATGGGAACCCAATATGTTGAGCAAAGCAAAGAGCATGAAGTACAACTTGAAGCTTCAAATATTCAGTGCCCTTGCCCTCTCCAAGTAGTAGAAAGCGACACTCTCCCTCCCACTAGAATTGATGTCCATTGAGACGGAAGGAAGCAAAGTGCAATGTTGAATTTGGGAAGCAGAAGATTTCAAGGAAGATTTTCTTGCCATTATTTTTTACCAACAACATCCAATATTCAGCAGCTTACTACAAAGGGAAGAGCTACATCAAATAAATAAACCGCAAAGACATGTGGAAGACCCACATAGGCAGAGGAAAGTTTTTCATGCACAATTGATTAAGTTGTTTGATGATGCTGCAGCAACAGTTTTGAATAAACCATTGTGCAGAAGATATTTCGACCATAGAGAGAAGGACAGTCTATTCACTGGGATTCAAAAGAGGTGCCTTACTACTTCCACTTCAAATACATTTTACCACTTTTTTTGTGGTAGGAGAAAATAAAAGCTCTTCTCGATAGTCTCCCTTGGACAAAAGAGTTGCAGAAAGTTAGCATTGCACATAAACAAAACCTGCACAGCCTTCACCCTGCGCCAGCCGGTAAGAATATTTAGTTTGCGGGTATAAAAAGGAAAATAACCCATTTACTAAGTGATAAAGAATGTGCAGAGAGTGCATGTGTGTGTGTGTGTGCGCTCGCACATGTACGTATGCGCCCGAATGTGTGCAGAGACTGATGGATTTGGTCAGCAGGCGGTTGAATGCAGTTGCACCTCAAATAGTATGGCTACAGGTTTCATGTTGATTTCTGGAATAGGGCTATAACGCACATGGTACGGGTAAATGGTTAGTGCTGTGTTTGGAGAATAGACCGTGAAAAAGCACACAACACTACCTCTTTAAAGTTATTGCTGGCTAGAAAATTGGTTGCTATGTTACAAGGTACTCACATCCTAGAAAGGATGGTCATTGGGAGGAGGTGGGGGGGGGGTGTGGGGGGAGAGGGCATTGAGCTGAAATAAGTATCATTCATTTCTTTTCTCTCATGCGTTCTCGTTAGATACACATGACGGCTAACTTGCAAAGTACTTTTTTTTGGAAAAAAAATGACGGTACTGTGGGGAGCTTCAAAAAGCAAACAAACAGTGAATATTCAGATGGCTGCCGGATGTGCTGAGCGCTGTTGCATTCTCTCAGCCCTGAAGCCACAGGGGGACATGACAAAAGGACTTAATCTCCTTTGTGCTTCAAACCCCTGGCCACGATGCCCACCACCCCCCACCCACCACTCCCCCACCTCCCAAGCAAAAAAAAAGGCCATCAACAATCCTTTATGTCAGGAGCGCAGAGCGACCAAACACACCCCTGCTCACCAAATCTTCACACAGCTCGAGATGTCACCTTTCTTTTCAAAAAAAAAAGCACAAGTTTGCTTTTGGAGCGTTGCCGTCGAAGGAACAACACGAGCAGGACTTACCTGCAGTGCAAAAGGGTCTCCCTATTCTCGCTTCCGCTGCTCCCAGTTACTTTCTTTCTGCCCCTCGAGTCACCTGTAAAGTCACGGCTGCCCGTGTGCAAGGGCACAGACCGGGTGAAGCCGGCGAAAGAGGGTTCGTGCTCCAGCCCTCGCGGCTTTTCAAACTGCGGAGGTTTGAAAGGAGCACCGCCGCACAACCAACCGTCTCGCAAAGCAATTTAGCAGCTCAGTGGAGAGAGGAGAGCACAATGGCACGATCGGTGATGCAATTTCGCTTCATATCTCCAACCCTCGTCGGCAGCGAGCTTATTTTTTTAATGACTCGATGGTAGAAAGAAAAAGAGATAAAAAGACACATTTGGAAAGGTCGGCATCGGCCGGGGAGGAGAGCAGTTACGTTACACCACCACCTTTTGCTCAGTGATTGTCACGGCAGCTTTCTTGTTGGTGTCATTGAACGAAGCCTTTTCTGGCTGCGTTAGGGAAACCTTGTTCCCCTTGAAACCTACCCCTAACGGAACAATAATCCTCAAGACTTCGCCTCCCCATTCGGACCCAGTCGAGGGTCTCGGAATGGAGGACCGAACTTTATTCCACGTAAAAAGTTCTATGTAATTCAGAGGGAGCGCCCGCGTGGGTGTGTAAAAAAAAGAGAGAAGACTTTCTAAGCGAGACGCCACAAAGTGCTTCGCGGTATCTGCTGGACTGCAGACTCGTTAGATGATTGTGCCGTTGCTGTGTGTGCGAGTTTGAAAGAGAGAGAGAGACTTTTAGTATCAGGATGTATTCCCCATCAGCTGTCGCAGCAAACAAATGATGAAAGAATATTTTTGTTGAGAAAAAACATTTAAAAAAATTGAAATCCATTTCTAGGCTTTATTCGACCGTCTCCCAACCTCCCCAGGGAGAGACGCAGCAGATAGACGGGAGGATGAAGAATCCAAGACCTCACCAAAGAAGACGCGAGGAATCATGGAGATGGACGAGGTGAGGACAGAGACGGAGCACCTTGCAAACCCCATAACAAGCCCGGAATGAAATCGCAAACTATCTCTGGGGTAGCAGCTGCTTGGCTCTTCTGTGGAGCCCTGCAGCGTAGTAGTATATTCTGTGAAGCGCTTTGGGACGTCTAGAAGACGTGAAAAGCGCTATATCAAATGCAAGGATTATTATTATTACGTTTAAGAGAAAACTTTATGGGAAACTCGTGCATACTTGAGGAAGAAGGGAATAGAGGGATAATTGGTCAGGGGAACGGGAGCGGTGGGTGGGGGGGCTTGTGCGGAGTATAAACACCGACACAGACTGGTTAGTCTGAATTGCCCGTTTCCGTGCTGCTCAGTGTAACCGACGGATTCTAATGAAGAAACCTGACTCTTCTTAAAGTGCTTTCTTTTCCCATGTCGGAAAAAAAAAAAAAACACTTGGATGAAATGCAGTTTGAATCGCGCCGACCAGAGAATACTGCTCAAAGTTGAGTCGGACTGCTGTATTTTCGCCAGCTGCTGTATTGTCTCCCTTTAAAGGATGGGCGAGGGCAGAATATTAAAAAGCCTGTGGGCATTCTGCCACGGCTGTTCTGCTTTGAACAACGGCCACACAGGGGGATGGGATCCGTGTGAAGTTGAGATGTGTTCTCTCAGCCCGTTTGGAGCAAAAGAACTTTAATTTGCCGAGGAAAGGGAACTCGATGAATGCATTTACAACGTCTTCTGTCAAAACGACCGGAGTTTATTTTTTCTCTCCAGTTGAATTATTTTGTGCTACTCCATCGCTCGATTTGGTCCTGTGGGTGGGGTGTGAGTGGGTGAAGTGGGGGGGGGGGGGGGGGGAGAGGGGGGGTGTCGTTGGGAGGGAGAAAAAAATCGAAAAGGTATTAAAAGAAGCATCATTTTGAATTGAAAGCAAAGGCAAAATTGAAAAGGCATGTATTAAAGTGCCATCGCTCCGTGGCTCGGGAAAACACCCGCAGAGATGAAAGAAACGCTGCATTTTGCTCCCAGTTTACCGGTGACTGTGAGAGGACGCCCTCTAGCTACTTATTGTCAAGTGCACTTTAACAAAGGGACGCAAACACAGAGCATCATTAGGGCTGGAGTAAATTGTGTGACTGTCACTTTACAAGAGGACATCCAAGCAATACCAGGGCCTCAGTGCCAATCTCACGCTTGTTAACGTATAGACACACACACTCACCGTTCCCTTCTCTTTTCGACTACTGCTATGGGTTATGTAATGTCCACCTGAACAGGCAGGCAGTTTGTTTTATTCAAAGGACAGCACCTCCGACAATACAGGGCTCCCCCAGCATCTGCCTGGAGTGTCAGTCTAGCCTACGGGCGATCAAAGTCCCGACATGAGGCTTGAACTCAAAACCTTCCGACTCAGAGGCGAGAGTACGACCAACTGAATCAGGCTGACAGCAAGATTGACACACGTACAAGGCTGGGTGACTTGTCCAATATTCCTACCCTTCCTCTGCGAAAGCCCCTGGTCTCCCTCAACCATGACGCTGCACAGTGACAAGCAGCTCATCCCAAACTGAACCAACTGGTGATGACCAAAGATCAGATAATCACTGGGATTGAGATGGCAGGAAGGAAAGATGCCGAAAAGAATAACATGATGGGCAAGAAAGTTGCACAAGCATCAGGATAGCTGTGTAACACAAGAGATCACAAGATTGGTTTGGACGAAGAAGGCCCTTTGGCCCATCTGATCTCATTCTTCCAGAGCACCCACCCCACCATCCTCCCATCACAGCATCGAGCCGGTTTTTAAACAAGTCCCAAAGTCCTGATTTCAACCACCCTTCCTGGCAACCTGACCCAGTCGTTACTTACTCTCTGGCTAAAGAAATACTTCCTGGTGGCTGTCCTGAAATTGCCATTTGAAACTCCATACCTCCATTTGCGCTACTTTCTTGGTGCATCTTCAAGTAAAGTTCTGGGTTTACTTTTTTTAACACTGTCCCTTAAGCCCCCCAAAAAACTATGCAGTCAATTTAAATTTATTATTGTCACATGGACCCCAACCTGAGTCTACTTCTACTGCATTTACGCAGCATTTCAGTGCATCCAGAGTTTGGTTAATTCTTACATTCAGCCTTAACTTTTAAGCTGGTAATATATTTTTTACGAATCTTCTGAAATCAGACGACAAAGTAAAGACTGGCTCGAACTCCCCAAGGTGCAAGTTTTAAACAATATTAATAATCCTTGCTTTTGATATAGCATCTTATCACGGAATATACTATAAAGTGAATTGAATGTTTAAACTGGACACAGTCCTACGCAGAGCCTGGACAGAACCTAGATGGGAACACACTTTCTAAAAATATTGGGAGGTATTTCAGGAACACGGCTTGACGTTGCTAGCGGGAAGATATCGGCTAAATAAAAATGTATCTCACCACTCGAGGTGAGCTGTCGGTGGGCATGCAGCCAGGCCAGTCCTTGCCTGTGAAGCGTAGTTTATCAGCAACACAGTTAAATATTTCAAATGCGTCTCCCTCCACATTGGAAGGTACAGGAATACATTATGCAAAACAGAGTCCCAGAGGTACTACAGTACTTGCCGTTGATATAGATGCAGCTTACTTGTGAATCGTTAATTTGATTTATGGCTGACTATTTGCTTTATTTAACAAGGCAAAGTTGCAAGTACATGGCGAGCGCCAAATGCGAGTACAATTTTGAACACTGGCGGACAGCAAGCGAGGGCTGGAGCTTTAGACTAATAACAACGTGTATCATTTGAGGCTGAGTGTCTAGGCAGATAGCTTGATGCCTGTAGACAAGGTAAGAACATGAACTCTAACCTAGCAAAACACTCTCAAATATTTCAATGGGATGAACTTAAGTGCCTGCTTATCACCGCTATGAAACGGTTCTACGTTGCATAAATTGCAATGAGAACTTATAAGCGCTGTACTGGAATGTCATCCTGGATAATGAGCTGAAAGTCCTTCCATGGGGCTTGAACCCACAACCTTCTGACTAAAAGATCTAAATTAAACACATTGCTTTAGATCTTTCATTTAAAAATACATTTGCTTGTGCAAATCATTGGATATTGTTATTTATTCCCATCTATGCACAAACGAGCAGATTTATACAGCATTTGCTGTACCGCGGTCAGAACTCTGAAAAAGTAAACATTGCTCACTTTCCAATCAATACACTACTATACCTCGAAGGCTGACTTTCCATCATATCTCCAAAGAGGTGAACCTCTGACTTTCTATCTGCAAGAGGGCACTTGGAACAAACACACAAACATGCAGAATTAGAAAGAGAGAGAGAGAGAGAGAGAGAGAGAGACAGAAATGAATGTGGATAGAGGACACTTGGGATGCCAGCAATCTTATTTTTTTATCGCTTCAACCACAGTGAATTTCCCACAAACTCAATAAAGTTATTGAGTGATTAGGAGCTATTCATCTCTGACCTGTGATGCATTCCATTAGAGGCTAGGCAAAAAATGCACATTCAAGTGAACCCAGTGTTTAAGCTTTTAACTGTCCTCCGAAAAGTGGCGTTATGTGTCACAGGGTTGTGGGTTCAAGCCCAACATCGGGACATTGTTTAGGCTGAAACTCCAATGCAGTGCTGAAATGCTGTCTGATGGTTGGGATGCTGAACAGTGAAGTCAGGACCTCAGTTTAAGTGAACGTGATAATAATGCAAGGATTATTATTATTATTATCATCATCATGACACTGATAGAAAAAAGAAGGGAGTTTCTTCCAGTGTCCTGGCTGACAATCGGACAGATAATATTAGTCACTCGCTTCATGATTGAATGTGGGACATTGCTGTGCGCAAACTGTCTGCCACATTCACCAATAAATACAAAGTACCCACACCTCACAGTAAATTCTGTGAAATGCTGTGAGACGTTTTGACGACGTAATAAGGTGCTATATCAGATGGGAGGATTATTATTATTTATTACAACTGCAGTCCACAGAGTGACAGTGCTGGATGATACTCAATCTGCCACGCAAAAGATTTCAATCTTCATCATTCACCCACACACAAAAAAAGATAGTCACGACACTTTGGGAATATAAAGCACTTTTACACATTGCAAACATGGCATTGAGAAGGTGCCAAGACTCATTAGCACATGATTTCGCTGGCTGCTGTGTGCAGAAATAAACTCATAAACTAAACAGCAGCAGATTACATGAGACGGGGCGAGAGGTTAGGGTGGAATACATCAATGGTGGCTTTGGTGTTTTTCAGTGCTTAGCATGGGAGGTTGGAGCCCAGCTATGCAAAGGAGTGCTTCAGAAGCAATTGGAACAGCCTTTGGCAATGTACGTCACTACAGCAGCAGCGACAATTGATCAGACCGAGAGAAACGGTTTGTTTCGCGCTCAGGAGGGAGACGCAGACTAGAAATGGAATTTGCGTGCACGGAATTGGACTAGATCGCAGGCGAGCGCAGTACAGAGAAACAGAGACAGCTAGATCTCAGTGTGGACAAGCAGTCGTCCAATTTGATATGCGAAAGATACTTTCGGAGATCGGATTCAAAGAGAGGAATTGATTGAGGTTTCAGGAACATCAGTGCAGGAGTAGGTCATTCAGCCCCTCAATCCTGTTCTGCCATTCTTTTGGATCATGGCTGATTCGTACCTGAACACTGCATTTACCCACCGTTCCTCCATATCCCTCGATACCCTTACCTAACAAACATCTATCCACCTCAGTCTTGAAAATTTTGATTTGATCCAGCATCCACAACCTTTTGGGGGAAGAGAGAGCTCCAGATTTCCACTACCCTTTGGGTGAAAGGTTTTATGTATTCTCGGAGAGCAAATCGGGATGAATGATGGATCTTTCACTCGGTTGAGTCACCAAGGTGGTTTAGCAACCGTTTGATTGACAGAGAAGCATTGCGATGAGAGAAATGGTTCTGTTTGGGCTTCTCGGTCCACGTCAAGTTGTTAGTGAGAGGAAGCGTGGGTCCTTCGATAACTTTACACGGGTCACAAAAAGGGTGTCCCTCATGGGGGAGTGAATCTCAATTAGACTCATACCCCAACTACTCTTGGAGACCATCAGAATCAAATGAGCCATTCTTGTTGGTTCAAGCCATTTTCCTCAGTTGGTGAGAGATTAGCATCGCTGCAAAAGTCAGGGCAGCAAAGTGTTAAACTGTGCGTTAGAAACACAGCATTTGATTGCTAATTCAATAAGAGGATCACGTGTGGTTTTACATGGCACATACAGCGAGACCCAAACCCAAGCCCATCAGGATCATAAAATACAAGATGAGTGAAGCCTTCTCTAAAAGGCGATTCGGAAACTTACTTACCGGTGAATTTCACAATTAACCTCGAGAGCTGTCCTCGCTTGCTTCCTGTGCAACTTTGTCTTCTCTAAGATTCCGCAACAACACGATCTCCTTCCCATTACACCAATCCTTTTATTTTGATCGAGAACAGTTGCGACTATTGTTTGTTCGTCTCCGGTGGAAATACCGAAGTCAGTGAAAGGTTATAATGTACTCGGTTGCGGCGAAGCAATCGCTTTCAACTCGCGAGCCTCAGTGCTCTAAAGTCATTAATTCGACTTCAGCCATCGACGCCCTCCATAGCAACAAGGTTCTTTGGCATGCAAACAAACAGGGATTTTTTTCCAAGAATTATCCCCTTAGATCGAGATAAATTATCAATGAAAGACGTTAGTTTTTAACAAAGCGGCGAAACCGTATGCTGTGAGCAGTTTAGTTCAGTCACCGTGCATCCAAAAAAATAATAGATGCACAGGGCGACCGCCATCGTTACGTGCCTCGTTAGGCCCGCGGACATGTCCTGCGCTGGGAAAAAAAATGGACCACTTCCGGGTCGCCATATCTCGCCAATGTCACTTCCAGGAAGTGGCTTTGGCATTTGCTTACAAGACCCACCGATCACTGTGGGTTACAGCAAGTCCCGTGAAGTGCTTTTTGAATCAAATGTAAATATTAGAATTATTATGTTCATCATAGTTCTTGACCTCTGTTATTGTTACTTAGGTAGCTGTGGATAATAATAATAATCCTTGCATTTAATATAGCGCCTTATCACGTCTTCGACACGGCTCAAAGCGCTTCACAGAATATACTGTAAAGTGAATTGACTGTATATTTTGTGGGCGAAACTGGATCCGCACATGGCTGGATGCCTACACTTTAACAGAGCATCTCTTTCTTTTGAGTAGCAGTCAGCATGGTTTAACCCATCATAAGTGTAAGGGGATTAAACATGAAGAAAAATTAGAGAGACCACATGCCTTACCAGTCAAAAACAAAGAAGGTGGTGATGGGAGGGGGATCTTGTTGAAGTGTATCAAGGTTAAGTACTATAGAGAAATAAGTGTAGATTATTACTTCAAAGTAAACTAGGAAAGTAGGGCAGGAAGACACGGGTGGAAGCTGGAGACATAACAAGTTTAAGATCAAGTTATCAGAAAATTCTTCTTGACCCAGCGATGAGACATTGTTTCCAATAATCTACCAGGCAAAGATAGAAAGGGAAATGCATTGGCATTATTCAAACCGAATTTACATCTCATGATGGGACCGTAATAAATCGCTCATTAATAATAAGAGTTATTGCATTTGATTTTGCACCTAGAACATGACTAGGCACTTGCTGTCAATTTGCACACAGCTGGTCCTACAACCAGCTACGAAGCGAATGAACAATTTTATGTAGGGGGATTGTCGGCCAGGACACTGGGAAAAACTCTCCTCTCTTTTTGAATCCTGCCATGGGATCCTTAACATTCACCAGAATGGGGAGGCGTGAACTTGGTTTAACATCTCGGGTGAAGAACGATACCGCTGACAATGCAGCATTGCCCCAGCGGTGCATTGAGACGTCAGCCTACACAACACGAGCTCCAAGCCCCGATGGCACGCTTGAACTCACAACCTTCCGACTCAGGTAAGAGTGCAACCAACTGAGCCAGGCAGACACATGATCATTACCATTATAATCAAAGGCTCATTAACAAAGGCGCTGTGCAGAACATAGATGGGAATTTTTTTCTTAGCCTCCTAAGTAAATTGAACGCATGTTGGGGTGAGATAGGGCAGTGCTGGTCTTTAGTTCTGACAGCGTTAAGCACGCTCAGGGCAGACTACACGTGCCTCTGAATCTGGCGCTCTGTAAACAACGTTGTAAAACTCCGGAGAGTCAACTCATTTGCAACAAAAAAAAAGCGCCTTATGAAAACAAAAGATTGGCAGATGAAACCAAAAAAAATCAATTTGTTAATACACACTTCCCATTAATTAGGCTACAAGACTTGTTCAAAATTGACTGAAAACAATGCGATGCCAGCATTAACCCTCTGAGTGTCTGAAGGCTGCAACTCATCAAAGTATACATATGTATATATTGTACTTCACCAGGCAGAATTGAAATTGGAATTATGGAAATGTACAGGGAATGGGGAAAGTTCCCACTTGGTAATATTGAAAGAAAATGAAAGACGATGTAATTGGTTCTTTGCAATTTCGTAAGAAACGATAATGCAGTTCTCAAAATATCAAGACGTTTATGTATTTTAATGACGTAAAAGGAGCACAATAAAAATGTTTAATTTCCAGAATGCTCTGCAGCGCGCTAATCGTGAGCAAAGGTTGAAGAGGAGAGAGAGGATCCTGCCACAGTTTTGGGGCTGGTTCCAGGAGACAAGGCTGCAGTGATCGAGGGGTAATTGTGCGTCGTGGACCTGTGAGTGATTGAAATAGTCACTGCATGGAGAGAAAGATCTGAAACCACCCCTGATATTATCATCTCTCACCTTTCATGAAAACGTGTCAGACGCCCTGCACACCAAATACAAATACACACACACGCAGACACAATGATATAAAGATAACAATCCGCGTATTAGATGTAGCGCCTTGTCACATCGTCGAGACATCACAAAGGTGCTTCACAGGAATGTACCGTAAAATGTGACTGTGAATTTTGTAGGTGAACGTGGCAGCTACTTTGTGCACAGCAATGTCCCCGTAAACAGCATGAAGTGAGTGACCAATTCTATTTTGGGGGGTGGAGGGGGGGGGATTGATGGCCAGGACACTGTGAAACATAATTATACACGCCCGCATAAATATAAGAAAGAAAGAAATCTGGTCTCAGTTCAGTCCCATTGAATTAGTTTCCATCTGTGGATTTATTACTTTCACTGATAATCTCCACGGTAAAATTAAGCAGCTTGTGTTCTAAAATTGGAGGAAGAAGAGATGTGAAACACCAGTCAAAATGGTCACCGAGGACTGGAATTAACAAGAAGCTCTGATAAAGGAAGAAGGACACAAAATGTTCTGAAGGTGGACGGAGCTGAACGAATAGGTTGTGGCTTCGTGGCACCCTTTAGATTTGCTCTTACGTTTGCGACGTGGAAATTCGCGGCATCGGGGTTTAGAGAAAGATAAAGCAGCAGGTTTGAGACAAGGCCATTTAGGTGAGGCCACAGGGACTCAAATCTACATTCTGTTCTCCGTGCAGTTTACAGAACTACAGATTCTATGAACAGAACAAATTAGCCAACATCAACGTGCTTGGCAGAGTGGCACCTGCTCTCTCTCTCTCTTCCTCACTATTTCCCCCACCGAACCCCACTCCCCCCCACACCCACACCCACCGGTTCGGTCAGCTAGCCGTCTCGCCCATGCGGAAACCCATCACACTGCTAAAGAGACCGAACCGTGAGCGCTGGGCGTGAGTGGTCACCCGCCCTGTGACGTCTCCCTACATCTGGAACGGAATTCACCCAAAGCATCCGGACCCTTTCAGCGGAATCCCAAGCGGATCTCAGCCCAGTACCAGCTGCACTCAGTGCACAGTGTACAATTTTATGAACGGAACAAATTAGCCAAAGTCGACGTGCTTGGCAGGAGTGGCACCTGCTCTCTCTTTCCCTGCCTTAGCTGACCAAACCGTTGGGGCGGGCGGGGTGGGATGTGGGGGTGGGAATACTGAGGGTAAAGAGAGAGCCGGAGCCGCTCCTGCCAAGCACGTCGACTTTGGCTAAATGCACAGAGTTATGGCACAAAGGACAGGCCACTTGGCCCAACTAGTCCGTGCTACTGTTGCTGCTAACACTGCATCCAAGGCCCGCGTCCTTTCCTATTCCCCTAACCTGCACCCCCAACATGGTGTTTTACAGGTCGAGAACCCCGAGCTTAAGTTGAAACAAAAGAAAATGACGACCCTGGGTTAAATAATTCCCTCGTCGTAGAATCTTAAGCACTTTCACGACAACCGTGTCCTCGCGCATCAGATGTCGGCCTTTCCCTCGCCCAGTCCTGTCTGGCATTTTTAAATACTGCATAAACGTTCTGCCGAATCGCGTCCAAGTGATAACCTGCGCAGCTGAAGAAACTGAAAACGACAACCCCCCTCTCTCTCTCTCTCTCTCGCTCTCTCTCTCGCTCTCTCTTTCTCTCTCTCCGACTGCCATGATTAAGCAAGAGGCTGGTGGAGTGCAGCCACTGTGAAACGTAACCTTTTCAATGATGCTCCATCCTTTTGAGCAACTGAAAAGGAACATCACCCGGTGTAATCTGTTGAAACTCAGCTGCAATATACACAGCACGCTTAATTTAACGCATGGGTAAATGATTACACTTAGGATGCTAGGCCTTCTTGCCGCTTACAAGTAAAACAGTCGCTATTTTTACACTCGGTGACAGTAAGAACTACATCAAATCTAATTTCCGAGCTGGGGAAGAAAGTAAAGCTTCTCTCTTGCACTATAAACCTTCCGCACTATAAAGCACCACAGATTTACCTTTCATTTATTCCCTTTATTGCACAGCTGTCTCTAGGGGTGGATGTGTATCAGCTTGGCTCAGTCGATACCATTCTTGTCTCTGGGTCTGAAGGATGTGCATTCAAGCCTTGTGCTGGAACCTGAGCTCACAATCGAGACTGACACTCCAGTAGAGTCCTGGGGGAGCGCTGAGTATCAGAGGTGCCATCCATTAAGATCATTCTACAGGTAGATGTTAAAGGTTCTATTACATCATTCCAATAAATAGAAGGGAGTTTTTCTCCTGGCGTCTTGTACAACCGTCCTCCATGTAAATTGACCATTCACCTCAGGTCCGTTTGTGTTTGGGTAAGATTATAGTCCTTCTCACAGGAGAGCGTTTCAAAGTGCTTCACTGGATTTACTGCACAAGTGCAGTGACTGCGTATTTTGCAGGCCGAATGCAGCAGCCAATTTGCGCGAAGCAACGTCCCGCAATGTGGCTGTCAAATGTTGCCTGCACTTGCATTCCACAGTACTGCAAAGCCTGAGGCTTCAACACGTCAAAGTGCTACAAAAAAAAAATGCAATTTCTTCATTGCTAAGCACATTTAGTTATCTAAAATTAAATAAACCTTTTGATAATCAAGTTCAAAAACGTTGGACGGAATTTGTTTTTTTAAACCGCGGCGGAGTGCAGGTTTTATTGCAAAGAAAAAGGCAAGGTTTTTGTTTTACTCGCATAGGTGAGCAAAACATTGCATACACTAGCACGTAGTGTCATTATCTACTTGACTGCTACGGAGTTTAATCCAAAGTTAGAGTGACTTTTCTATAATGAAATTCTCCAAATGGCTCCTGGCCAGGATAATCCAAATAAAGGAACAAGTAAACTCATTAGATGTCTAGGCAGGTTTAATACAATGCTGCCTTTTCAAAGGAGACTTTGGGAGGGAGACCCTGCCTCAATATAAAGACATTGCTTCCAGTATTTTTGGCAGTGGAATAAATAATTTAAAACAGCAAGATTCCTGCTTTGTTTCAGCAGTGTTCATTTGTCTTTCCCCTCCTTCCCCCACTCAATATTCATCGGTGGAAACTCGCACTTGGCCTTTTCTCGCGAGTCGGTACTTTGGGTAAGACGTAGATCGAAATGGAATTTGTCTTGAGTGTAAAAAAATTTGTTTAGAGCCTTCACATGCAGCGCCCTGAATCAGCCGTCTCCTCTTCAATATTGCACAGGTTAATAAGCTTTGTTACTAATCTCCAAGGAGAATCGAGTTCAGCTCTGCTGCTCTAAGATTTCACGAGAGTGGACCCAATCAGCTGACGTCAAGCCCAGGTGATCGCGAGTGTGACCGATGGGCAAAACGGAGATCAGGAGCTGTTTTGAAGCCGGAATGCCAACACGATGCCACAAATAATTCTCTGAAGTAGCTCCTGTCTGCGTCTCACAAGCCGGGCTTCAGCGCTGGTTCCCGGGGAGCTACAGGAACACCAGCAGATGTCCGCTCCTCTTCAGGCTTCTGAGTAAGCATTTCTCACCGCCCAACTGATTTATTCTGGTCGACGTTGCTTTTATTACATGAAAACAAAAAAAAAAGACGAGAGCGCACAGTTGCTCTGGGGTACAATGAAGCAGACAATATTTTGTGACGGGTGATGTGCTTTGTTTAACGCATAAAAGTACTGAAAGATTGAAGGATTATGTATTCAACCAATTTGATCGATTGAAAACCAAAAATTGTGGCTTCAAATCAAAAGGTTTTATTTTAATGGGGTTGCATCGTCACCCGTTTGGGGTTTCATCAGTTGCTATGTCACTAATCTCTGGAACTCCCTCCCTCGAGCCCCTCTCTCTATACCCATCTTTAAATCCCACCTATAAACAAACTTACCTCTTCCGCCACTCTCATTGAATTATACTGTACTTTTATTCCACCCAAGTAAAGGCACATTATTTCACCCACAAAAATGCACAGTCGATTCACTTGACAGTATATTCTGGGAGGCGTTCTGAGATGTCTCAAAGACGTGATAAGGCGCTATATCAAATGCAAGAATTATTATTATTATTATTATTGCCACCACCATCATCATCATCAGCCCAGCTAATAAATTGATAACAAAGTAATGGAAACAAAGCCTTCCGAAAGTCAAGAGCCAGCGGTTAACACAGCGGCGTTTATACTGGAGGTTTCTCCATCGAACCGCCGCCAGGTGTGCAATGTAACTCGGGCACTCTCGCCAGCTGTGACGCATGTTGCTCCCCTTCTCCTGACACCACCTGGAGGAGGTAGTCAAGGCTTTGGTACGCCTCGCTGCACTGGAAGCTAATCAATGCTGACTCTGGTTCCCTCGTGCTCCCACAAAAGCTTCAGCGTGGGCCGCTGAACCTCAAAGAATGTCAACAGGCTGCGTTTTGAATGTAATTAAAGAAACATTTGATTATGACAACATTGAAAACTAACAGATTCCAGGACGTGTGGGCTGTTTCTGAGCAGTCTCGGTGCCCCACAAAGCATAAATCAGGCTTGTCCTTCTGCAGAAACTGCTGGAAGCCAAAGTTGCACCAGAACATTGACAGAAAATGGAATTGGAATAGAATTACATTTTGCATTATTTATTATTCAATTGCCTGCCGACCAACAACAAAAAACAATAATCTTTTTTAAGCAGTGGAAGCTTCATTCTTGTTCCTGCTTTTCTCCCCTTTGAGTATGCGAAGGCCTGAGGCTCTGACCAGTTTTGACCATTTCTGCATTTCGAACATACTGTCATCTGAATGGAGATTGGTGTTCTCCCTCTGCCATCAGAAGACCAATTGATACGTTGCATAAGGACCTTTTATATTTGAGCAGAACTACAGTGGTACAAATATGTACTTTATTACATATTTATCTTTTGAAGGGGTCTATTTTGTCATTTTTTAACCTCTAAAAGCTCAAATGCAATGCACAAAATCCAATCTGCACCATTTCAGCCTTGCAGGGATTGGCAAAAGCCTTCACATTTGGGACACGAGTTGAGAATCTAGCTCCGCTTGATTGGGATGGAGGTTATTCTCTCTCTGGAGAGCTTGGAAAACGAAATGAGTTTGCAAACCTGCATCCATTTCACAATGAACAAAGTGGCAGCATACGATTCCTCGCAACGCTCTGCAAAGTTTTTTGGGGAAAAAAAAACTACAGGGAAATGGTCTAGAAATAAGAAGAATAAAATACTTACATTTTTGTAGCGCTTTTCACACAACAACTGAAGTTGTCCAAGTGCCTTATGAAATATGATTGAAAAGAAGTAACTTCAAATAACTACGGCAAAACTGGTGCAACTATTCAAGGTCAGCCCCCGCTCCCCATTTCCACCGTTACTTTGTCCTGCATCTGTGCAGTTGTGTATCTGAACGAGGAACCCTCAGTGCTGACAACAATAGCAATCCTCCCAACTGATGGCGTTACCTTCCCGGTCGGAAGGACGTCTCAAAGCGCTTCACGGGATTTAGCGTAAAGTGCAGTCGTGGTGTAATTTAGGTGGGCGAGAGCTTCAGGCACCAAAAGGCGGAACGAGAGCGATTCTTGGCGCACAGTCGTGCGAGCATCCTGCCAGGCTGAAATCAAAATGGGCTGAAGGGCTTTCCTGAACCATGTCTGTCTCCTGAGGTTTAAATGTCGGCCCGGAGATTTATTATTTTAATTGAGAACAAAATGATCACCAATTGCATTCGGGAAGGAAAGAAGGCAGGCGGGTGGGTGGTCAGACAGGCACATGTATTTGAATTTGATTTCCTTCTTATTTTAAATATATATATATAAATAATATATATATATAATGGCACTCGAGGGAACCTATTAACATCCCTCAGAGGATCAAGTTCAAAATTCTAGTCCTCATCTTCAAGGCTCTCCACGGCCTTGCCCCCTCCTACCTCTCTGACCTGCTAATTCCTTATCAACCTGTCCCCTCCCTCCGCTCAGCAGTCTCCGGCCTGCTCCATGTACCCCGCCCGGCCTATCTTTGGCGGCCGGGCCTTCAGCATCTCTGCCCCCAACCCTCTGGAACTCCATCCCACATTCCCTTCACCGCGCTCCCTCCCTTGCCTCCTTCAAGGTGCGTCTCAAGACCCTCCTCTTCGACCTACCCTCCACCCTCCTTGATCCCAACCCTAGCTCCGGTCCAAATCCCTGACTGTTCAGCGCCTCGCGACATCCTTCTGACCTGAAAGGAGCTTTACAAATGTAATTTTGTGTTACATCGTGTTGGTCAGTGCAATTTGCACGACGGCAACCGGGTGAGAATATAAAACTAGCTACAAAAGCAATGAATAATTGGTACAGCACTCAGCCAGCTTGGTCCATCCTACCTGCTCTGGCTATCGAGGTTTAGGAGACTGGATCGTATTGAATGTTACAGCGTGGAAATAGTCTATTCAACAACAACAAACATCAACAACAAATCACATTGCTTATAAGCTCCTTTCACAGCGGGAGTGTCAGCTCTGAGGAGACACTATATCCACTCCCACACGTAGAATAGTCACTAGTTGGTCATTGGACTTCTGACAAACCCAGGTTTGAGCCCTTGCTCAATGGATAGCAAATACCAGAAAGCATATAAAGTACACAAGTGGGGGGGGTGAGGGGGGGGCAACAACAACAACAACGTACATTTTATAGCACCCTTCACGCTGGATGGGGTCTCGGAGCACTTAAGGAGCATCGGCACAGAATAAAGGTATGTACGCAAGTACAGTACGCATTCAGAAATAAACAGCCAAAAAGAAAACGTTCAAGCTTCAAAAAAAAACAAGCATAGTTTTAAAAATGACCCCATTATCATCGCAATAAAGCTCACGATTCTCAGCTGAAGGTTTAATTAACTTCTTGCACTTGGAGGCTACGGTATCAGACTCGTTGAAAGGTTAGACAATATACAAGGCGTGAGCTTCATTACCTCTCCTCCAAGAACCTTGAGCGCCAGCAAAGAGCTTCATCGAAAGAGATCTTGGTAATTACTCTCGGAATCCAGGGACTGAGCAGATAAAGGCAAGCTCCTGCTTGCTGCTCTGCCTCAGACTGTGTAGCGCCAATCTCCCTCAGAGAACCCTGCAGTCACACAGCAAAACCGATCAGCACCTGGAGGAGAAAGTCAGAGGTTAGTGTTCCGAGCGGGTGTCTCTCTTCGACGTGCCGGTTGATCCACTGCACGTTTTAAGCATTTTTAGGTTTCATTTCTGATTCCTGACAGCCGTATTTTAAAAAAGTCTCACATTCGCGAGGGGTTAATAATAATACTGATAATAAGCCGTGCATTTGATACAGCGCCTTCAGAGTGCTTCAAAGGATGTACTGTAAAGTGGATTGACGGTGTATTTTGTGGGTGAAACGCGGCAGCCATTTGTGCACAGCAGCGTCCCACAAACAGCCACGAGTCCTTTGAACAGAAAGGACGAACTAACAGTTACCTCCGTGTCCCATCCTGATTAGAGCAGCTGCGTACAAATCAACTTTGTTTCATCGTACTGATTAACGGATCGGAGGCAATCTTTCTTTTCGCAAGCGAGAGGACCTGGGTTCGATTCCCAGACTGGGCGAAACCTTAGGCAAGTTTGCTTGCTCCACACGCCTTTGTTTACTTGGCAGTGAGTAGGAACCCGGTTGTTAGTCGATTGGCCTTCGACTTCCTACGCAGATTACGGCTGATTATTTTTATATTGTACAATTTACCCCCATTTCTTTTCTCCCTCCCTCTCTTTAAAATCCCCTCTATCCTGCCTGACCCGAGAGCCAAGCTCGGGTTTGTGTGGCCTGACACTTAGCAGCTGTGGCCAGGCAGAGGTCATCAATCTGCATTACATGATACGTGCATTCCGGGCTTCACAACCCTCCAGCCACCCTCTCGCTGGCACGACAGCTTCCGACAGCGCTGAATGCTGGCTACAACCACAACAAGATTCCATTTATAGAGCGCCTTTCACGTCGGGAGGACGTCCCAAAGCGCTAGCTGTGTGTGTGATACAACACCCATTTACGCAGCAATTTTCAAGTCGGGACGATGACTCAAAGCGCTTAACAGAACTGGCTGTGCACCCAAGCTCGGGCTGGGGGTTTGGGGAAAAGATGACCCAAAGCCCGCTTGAAGAGTCAACGGTAGCGGTTGGGGAATGAAGGAGCAAGCCGCAAACACGGCAGTGGCCGTGCTTATACGCGATTTGCGGTACAAACGTGGAATCGCAGAGCGCACTTGCTGCTTGTGAAACACTCTGCCCTTGTTCAATTTAAAGGCAGGCACGTACGACTGATCACCTCCTGAGCCAGGGTCACAGAACGGAAATGCCCCTGTGCCTTGCTCCCAGAAATTCCGGTCAGTGCAACATTTGTGAGCCTTTTAACCCTCCCAGCGACTGTCAGGGTTAATACCGGGAAACATTTAATCCACATTGTGGTTGCCTCTGGCTAGGCTCCCCCCCGAATGTAAGTAACGAGTCTCTAAGCTTTACTACTGTCAGATACCTCCAGACGTATTCAAAAGGAGGACAAGGCTTCTTCCCACGGGCTCCAAGATAAGAGTGACTATTAAATTTCTCATCTCCGTGCAGTTCTAAAGAATCAATTTTCCAGTGTTGCTGAGTATATAAAGCTCACACACAGAAAGCACAAAATACAATCCAGCACTAACCTAAGCTGCTTTGTGTCCAATATATTGGGATATTGCTTATTAATATTTTGGTATTTTATTTGTCCAAACTCCTCTCTCTCTCTCTCTCTCTCCCTACCTCTGTCTTTCTCTCTCTCCCAAACCCAGGTCTTTGTAAAAAGAAAGGTGAAAAGATTCTTTCAGGCAGGCGACTGCAAACTGACACAAGTTCTGGTGCATTCATCAATCTTTAACGTATAAACTGAGAGCCTACAGGTGCGAGATTTGCTTTGGGGAAATAGGTGCATTTTGTTGTCGATATAACGTGGATTATATCGAGCCTCTCGGTATAAAAAGCAGCATCGCCAAAGCTAAACAGAGAAGTTTTTAAAGGAAGTTTCAAATTCCTAAAAGAATTGGAGTAACTTCCATTCTCACACTTACACACTTCACAAGATCCTACCGGCGGGAAAGTTTACAAAACACTCAGAGCAGTGCAGGTTTCGTGACACAACCAAACACATCTCCTGCAAACAAAAGATGGCATCTCCCTCACTGGGCTCGGAATACTGGAACCACAGTGAAAACCGCAAACACCTGAGTGAAATCGAGTTAATTAATCCTATTCACAAATGTCGCAGGTGCCAGCAATAGAATAGCTAAGTGTCAAATTATGGTAACCAAACTGTTTTTTTTTATTTATGTATGTTAACTACTGTCCTTTAAATTCTGATGTTGAAACTCACTGAAGCCAATTGCGAACTGGAGGTTTCTATTAACCTGAAATGTTTGTGCACCGATCGCTCTCGTGTCTGGAAATGTTCTTTCCTCTTTGCTGAAGGTTTCAGCGATTCATTTCCGAGCTGTAAAGGTGCCTCGACAGAGGAACTGGACTTGAGACCGGAGGCAGTAAATAAAACCAAGCAGCTTCCAGTTAAAAACGTAACATAATGCAGACGCCGCCTTCACCAGATAAGAGCTGGGACAAAAGCTTAAGGGGTTCTTCATAGGTTATTCCCTCACCAATTTATCACGGACTGACAGTGAGATCTGACACTCAGCAGGTTGCCTTGTCCATGAGCTGACTTCATTAAACTTAGTGCAGCTAATTTATTGAACCCTTCTAAGTACACCAACTTTAAAGGGATCAAATCAATTAACTTGAAGAGTTTGTAAAAGTCAACTCGCTGTCTGTACCTCGCGTTTCCAGCTGCCTGTGACACTTGTTATTTGAAGGTTATCCTGACTTGTCTGTCAGAAGACAGAAGTTCTTTCAGGCGCTACTCATGCAATGAGAACAGCATGATACTTAGTTCAGGCAAGTTCGTTTCATCAACCTCGTGAATTGCTCCAAATTAACTCTACGTCTGATGTTTTGAGCACTTTGAGACGCAGCTATGTGCAAATTGGCTGCCTCTTTTCACCCACAAAATACACAGTTTACAGTATATTCCCCGGGCAGAGCTTCTCATAGAATCACAGGAATTTACAGGGGGGAAGGAGGCCATTCGGCCCATCAAGTCCGCACCGGCTCTCGAAGCAAGCTGTCCTGCTGCCTCTTCTTTGACTCTTGTGAACAATGCAATCCCATTTTAACAGTTCCTCTCCCAGTTGAATCTTTTCTGTCATTACACACTCAGCAGAGACAGAGCAAATTAGAAAAAAAAACAGAGGGGAAATTCAGATGAAGGAACTGGAATAGATGAAGGGAACAATTAGGGAATGCATTTGGACAAATTTTCACCCCGCGAGTTGTTGCGATGCGGAATGCATTACCTGAAAGGGTAGTGGAAGCCGATTCAATAACAACCTTTAAGAGAGAAGTAGATGGGTATTTGGGGAGGACAGGATTGCAGGGCTATGGAGAGAACGCGGGCCAGTGGGATTGAGTTGGATTGCTCTTTTAGGAGCCAGCGAAGACACGATGGGCCGCATGGCCTCTTTTTGTGCTGCGTGATTCCATGATTCTATGATTCTATACAGTACCCTTCACGCAGGGTAGTGTCCCTGGAGAGCATTATTCAGAGAGGCAGCACATGACAGAAAAAGCAGCTCGCCTTTTTATATATATATATGTATATATAAAAGAAATGATTAATGGTTAAAGCCATTTTGAGAACATCTGTTCAACAGCAACTGGCACACTACGGGCCCAAAATAACACCTAGTCTCAGCTTCTAATATCATTTTGTTTTAAAATTTAAAATTGTGTAAAATACTTTTGTTTTGATCATAATATAGAAATTGTTTCTCTCTCTCTCTCCTTGGGGGAGGGGGGTGGGGGGTGGGGCAGGGAGAGAATGAGAAATTCAGATGAAGGAACTAGAATAGATGAAGGGAACAATTAGGGAATGAATTTGGACAACAGCAGCAGGCAGGAAATCAACATGTATTTGATTTAATATCAAAGAATTGCAATGGCAAGACAGAGCAAGGAAACCTAATTAATGACTGTTTTATTAGCCAACCTCATTTGGTTGCTGAAGTCTCCAAATAATAAATTAATTGCCCAATTACTTGAACATTTTGTTTTCTTAAGCACTTCTTGCTCATCATCCATTTTCCTTCCTTCGTCAACCATAATAGGAAGTGTGGTGAGCTTATTTCAGGATCCTTTTTTAGGAAAACCTCAATTTCCATTCGATACAGCACCTTATCATCTCGTCAAAATGCCTCAAAACGCTTCGCAGGGTTTATTGTGTAAGTGATGTGTAGTGACTGTGTATTTACAGGCTTGCACCAATTTGCCCACAGAGGTGTCCCACAACCAGCCATGAAGTGAATGATCAATTTTATCCGGCCGATTGTTGGCCAAGACACCGGGGGGAAAAAAACACATCTCTTTTTGAATAGAAGAAAAGGTTACTGGACTCATTTGAGATGCCGCATGATGTTTACTGGGCAGATGGCAAGGTTGGATGAATGAAATCTAATTAGCGTCATCTTCTGACCTCCACCTAAGTGCTTCCTTGGTCTTTCTTTCTTTCCCCACCCCCTTCTCTGCTTGTCCTTATAATCTGCTCCCTTCCAGCATCCATCCCCCAGTTCGTCAAAGACCTGAAACGTTAACTCGTTTTCCTCTCGCCAAAGATGCTGCCTGCCCTTTTGCGTATTCCCAGTGACTTCTGTTTTTATTTGAAATCTAATTAGCCTTCTTTATCTGAACCGCTTGCGATCTTGTGAGATTTTAAGTTGCTTTTTAAATATTGCCACAACCAATGACGCTTGCATTTTGTTTTCAATTACTTCGGCTTTAGCCTTTTGTGAGTTCCCTCTATCTAATTATACGAATAGATATAATTACACACTTTTATTTCAATTGAACATACTAATAAATTATTGTATGAACTAGTAATTTAAATCCACTTTTAATCACAGTTAAACTTATAGGTTTGACATTATTTTCTCTTCACTTTACGCAGACACATGAAGTGTAATTACAATAAATCTCAGTTTAATACACCAATAAGCTACTGAGTAAATGTCATCTTTTACATAGTATGCTTGAGGTAGTTGAGATTCATTGATATGACTTGGAATAAGTGGTTTTAGTAACGGGACTGGAAATGGGAATCAAGGTAAGAGCTGAAACTATTTTACTGCACACATTAAATCGCAATTCAAGTAATGTGGCTATATCGGAAATTTGCCTCGGATACACCTTGACACACCTTTCTCAAGGAGGAAAGCACCTGGTTTTCAGGACAATGCACACTGTGGCTATTACAATGCAGTGAGGTCTTCTGAATGAGCTGAACCATTGAAAGGGGCTATACAAGTGCAATTTGCCGCTGTTGTTCCTGTTGCGTTAGTTGGATCACTGAGCAATGTTAAGAAAAAAACACAGAGTGCCTGGAACTGATGGCTTCTGCTCACATTTGAAACTAAATATTTCAAGTGTGAATTTGGAAGCAGCACATCTGCGAAGGTTCCAAGTTTACAAGAATAGTTTATAAAAACAACAAGAACAACAAAATTGCATGTGTAGAGCGCCTTTCACGTCAGGAGGACGTTCCAAAGTGCTAAACAGTCAGGTGTCGGGGCTCGAGCATGGGGGAGGGGTGGTATAGGGGTGAGGGAAGTGCAGAGAGGTGGGAGGGAGACCGAAGGCACGATCGAAGAGAAGGATCTTGAGACCGGCCTTGAAGGAGGCAAGAGAGGAAGCGAGGTGAAGGGACCGTGGGATGGAGTTCCAGAGTGTGGGGGCAGAGAGGCTGAAAGCCCGGCCACCGATAGTAGGGCGGGTCGGGCGGGAGACATGGAGCAGACCAGAGCCCGATGAACGGAGGGAGTGGGCAGGTTGGTAGGGAGTCAGCAGGTCAGAGAGGTAGGAGGGGGCAAGGCCATGGATGGCCTTAAAGGTGAGGACAAGGATCTTGAACTCGAGACTACACAAGGCTTGCCTGGAGCAGCATGATTGGTAGTGGATGCACAATATGTGTCGATGTACAGAGAGCTTGTTCTCATCTCCCAACCAGCCCCCACCACCGGCAGGACCTCTTGAGACCAGAGATAGCTGAGACTATTTCTGTGTCAGTGACAAGGCAACTAGGAGGTTTCATCTGTCAGCATGAAGATCTGACAAGTATCAGCACGATGATCTGACAAACTGCAGACAGTTGTGAGGTAGCCAGGCCGGTTACACATTGAGGAGCTTGCTGAATTTATTAGCTATTCAGTATAGATTAGTGGCTGGTTATACAATATTTGGACAAAGAAGCATGCTTATCTATAATTACAATGGTGCACAAGAGTGAATTAAAAGTGCCCAATTTGAAACAGCAGGACTTCAATTACATGAATTGGCGGATGCAACCTTCTAAACTATAGTGCAGAAACAGAATGCAAAGGGGTTTTTTTTTAAATAAGAAATAAGGCAATCTTTTAGTGGACATGTTTGCAATGGGATTTTCCATGAATAAACGCATAACAAAAAGATTGCCGCTGTATTTCTTGTTTAAAAATATACATGATAAGACTTAAGTGCACTTAAATTATGTGATTATTGCCCAAGAGGTAATAATGTATGTGATTCCACAGTCTCCGCTAATTCCCAAACTCCTCGACAAGAGTCTTGCAAATTATAATAATAATGCATTTGGTGGGAGAAACGCAGCAGCCAATTGCACACAGTCGTGGATTGAGTGACCAAAACATTATTTTTTTTCTGAAGGGATTATTACCCCCAGAAAGTGATCCACCAATCGACTAACAAGCGGGTTCCTACTTACCTACTTAAACAGAGGCGTGCGGAGTAAGGAAACTTGCTAAGGTTTTACCCTGCCCAGGAATCAAACCTGGGTCCTCTCACTTGCGAGCCTAGTGCTCTAACGAATAAGATACAGGATGCCACAGTCCAAATTGCATGAGGCAGTCTTAGCTAAGGTAGACCTAGGCAGTTGAGGTCATAGTTAAATAACCATACAGCATGCAAAAACATTGTTGCTTTCAGTTTACATGAAGGACCACGCACCAAATATCCGCTAGTCTTTCTCCTTCACACACTGATCGACCTTCTGGGCATCAGCAGAATTACTTGCTTCTGTTTCAGAACTGAATTACACTGAACTTAGACGACCTAAAGTTTTGCCCTGCTACGAACTTCCCTGCTCCGCTCTGTGTTTCACCATTCAAGCGTTGGCAACTTCAAATCACGTGGATCCCAGACATTTGAATGTGCCAGTCAGGGGCTGGATGGCTTGCATTGCCCGCTCTACACATTGAGAATGCTGTCACATGCACTCAAGTGTACGAGAAAAAATAAGGCTTGTGGCGTTCTGACAGTATCCAAGCGGAAACGTAACATGCTTGTCAAAGAACGTCAAGGTGAAACGGATGTCAAACTTAAGTATGATGTCCTCTGGATGTTCAAATCCAAACACCGTAAAACAAACTGGTCATGTTCCAGAGAGACATAACTTTACAACAGATCGTACACACCATGTTTGCCCCTCGGATTAAAACCTTGGAGGTATTGGGTGGATGTGAGGTTAATTAATCAATAAAGCGTTGCTCATTTGTCTACGTCAGAAGTAAAAGGCCATGTCAATAACACGCAACAGCACCTGGTATGATATGACACAATGTGACATGCCATAAAGTGTATGAATCTCAAAGCCTCTATCGAAGCTGTCCTTCGCTTCAGAGATCCGAGGTGCAGTCCCTCAGATGAGACGTTAAACTGAGGCCCTGCCTGCCTGGTTGTTCAACAACAACAACAACAACAACAAAATGACATTCATATAGCGCCTTTCACGTGGGAGTGAACACTACACATCCCACGGCACTATTCAATAAGAGAAGGGAGTTTCTCCCAGTGTCCTGGCCAACAATTTCCCCATATTTAAATATAGATTAAAATTAAAAATTGGTTATTCACAAGACACGTTGGTGATTCTCAATGATCGATTTTAGGTTAGTAAAATCAGCTTCCTATAAATTAAGATATTTTATGATAATAATCCTTACGTTTGATATAGCGCTTTTTACTCTGAGAGGATGTTCCAAGGCTCTTCACTGGATATATCGCAAAGTATTCTGACTGTGTGCTTTGGCAGCAAACACGGCTGTAGGAATAATTCTGAATGGTTCTGCCATGATGTTTACGTCATCTTGTCTAGCCGATAATTAACTGTCATCAATTCTTGACGAAACGTCATTAACCTGAAACGTTGACTCACTTTCCTCTCTCTATAGATGCTGCCTGACCTGCCGATGTTCCAAGTGACTTCTGTTTCCATTTCAACATTGTTCAATATTGATGGCCGAGTGTCTTCCTCTTGGACTATGATGGGCAAGTCTGGATGAGAAATCCACCAACGGCAAGCGATAGAAAATCACAAGCATTGATAATCACATAATGTCAGTGAAGGAAGGTTCCACTTCATTATTATTTCAGAAAATGCAAAAAAAATCAATCACAGGCACGCGAAAAAAAAAAGCCTTTGGAATTCCATTGATTTATGTAAACAAAATGCCAATTAATCTGTCTGCAACACATTGTGCTGCTGATGATTAAGTACGCTAGCAAAATACAGTTTGGTGCATTTGGGGGTCTTGGAGCAAAATGTGACTGATGGACTGTATCCCCAATGCAGTTTGTGCATCTTTACAATAAGGGTTTGGCACATGGTTACATCTATTCACATGCCAGCTCACTGTTATTAGCTGCCAAACACCCAGGGACACAGCAGATGGCCCGAGGAGGAGGGGGTAAAAAGCGCGAGGTAGCTATAATAATATAATTCAAATTCCTAGGCTGCGAAATAGGCCGTTGTACTTTTAGAAAGCGATGAAAATATCAAAATAGAGATTGATTAAATCATCGTAGCCATAAACCCGACCGTCATTTGTTCCACGTTTTAATTGGCAGTAAATTAAATGATCAATTCATCAAAGCGTCCTTGAGGCAGACACTTGGGGGCTGGCTTGCACATTCCGTGCAGTTGTCGGGGTGCTGTTGTTACAGATGACTGATGGCACTGTCGCAATAAACAAACAAGGAAATGTAAATTGGGCCTTACGTTGATTAGCTTGGCAAATGACATATGCATTGGCTGAAAAAAGTTATGTGAATGAGCTGGAGTTCATTCCACCATGACATTAAGACATTATTGTACAAGGCGGTGCTAAGCACAGAATTAATTGGGAGGTTGCTGTTGTGTTAGTTAAATGTAGCCGAGTGATTTATAGCCTCGCTGACTGATAGACTATTTCAGTCATGTTAATAATCTGTTGTTGCAGCTCTACATACAGTAATTACAATAGCTGTGGAGTTGTCCTTCTGCAGTGAAGGTCCATCAGGAAGTCAGTAGATTGCCCTCCGCTTGTTGGTGGATGAACACTGCTAAGGAGCAGAAATAGGTCTAACAAAGAGAGACTTTGCCACTTTACCAGACTGTGGAGAATAATGATAATAATAAAATACTTGGCATGTGGGACAAGTGGGTTCAACATCCCATAATGGGGCTTGACACCCACTCCCTTCTGACTCAGAGGCGAAAGTGCTATCAACTGAGTCGGGCTGACACCAAATCCACTGACATAACAGGATTCTGGCTGCTTGAAGGGTGATATGTAAAAAGCACATTCTCTGTACTAAACTCTACTTTAAGCCGAATTAAACTCAGTTTCTGGAATGCAATGTTGGCTTCAACTACATCTCGAATTGAGACTGTTTTTGCATTCTAGAAGTAATCCCGCTCTGTAAATAATCCAGTTACTGTACATAAATTAGATCTAATTGTCATAAATTATCATCTTATTTCCAATGGCATAACAATTATGCTGCTGAAGTTCTATAATTATAGGATTAATAGTTTTCTGAGTTATTAGGAAAAGCCTATTTTCCAATTAACATTCATTGCAAACACAAATTAGATGCAATTCCTCCATAGTTTATATTCCTTTTAAACAAACTAATGAACCATTCAAGCTTTGTGCGGTTCAGATCGGTTTTAGAGTTGGTCATATACACTGATGCAATAATAATTCGAGTTATTTGCTTTGTTCCACAGGTGAAGGAGAAAATATTACCCTCAGGGGGTTATTTAGGTGTTAGCGTCAGTCTGGCTTAGTTGACAGCACTTCCTACTATGGCTTTTCTTTGCTCTGACAGATATCCGAAAATATAGAGCAAAGCAGGAGTCTTTAAAAGCTTTATGAGTGTCTCAAGTCTGCAATTCAGTGAAGGGACTGACTAGAGAGGTTTTGAAGCCTTTCTACATGTGCTGATGTAGACTTCTCTTGTTCCTCCCTTATTGGACCTACCTCTTCCAGCCCTTGACTGATTGTTTTAATGTTGAGCTTCAATGAGTCCACACACAAGTATCTCTGGCCGACAATCCCATTAATATTCCAAATCGCCCACTCCCATCATCACTCTTCCAGCATATATGATATGCGTTTCAACACATGATCCAAGCGGTAAGGTATTTGATACGTCTGCCTTCATTATACGCACAGTAGATCCGAAATCACTTTCAAATGATGAAAGAAGGTGTCTGCACCTCTTTCTACTCATTCTGTTTCACAGATATGAGATATTTCTGTGCGGACTACCCCTTGTGATGGGTCAGATGATGTAAAGTATTTCACACAAGTCTGTGTGAATACTGAAGGGGAAAAAAACACACAGATTTCAGAAACTAACATGTGGGGGAGCAGATGCAACTGATTTGCAAGTAAATGGTTTCGGACCTGCAGGGAAAAACAGAAATATTTCCATATGTCTCTGACTTGAAACACTCGCAAAGAATAGATATCTGCTGGGAGTCGCGAAAATGGCCTGTGGAGGTGTAGAAGAATTTGTAATTCAAACAGAGTCTGAAGTTGTGTCTATATGTGAAATCATACGCAATTTACACTGATCCCTCATACAGTGAATCACAGAGGTAGCAAACATGCATTAGAGAAAGAGATCCCTCCTCCCCAATTATGTAACTAAATGGATAATATTATCGAATTGAGTACAACACTAATTTACATTTATATAGCACCTTTGATGCTGGGAGGACATGGCAAGGCGCTTAACAGCCCCTGGCTCGAGCTGGGATTGAGAAGCTTGGAGGAGGGGAAAGATGACCAAAAGGCCAGTCAAAGAGATAGGTCTTGAGATGAGGGGAGAAAGGGAAATAAACTGTAAAGGGCGACTACTGTTTTATATAACAACCTGAAGCTTGAAACGCAATCAATCCCTCTCGGCGATATTCCAACTGATGTGGTTGTTCCCAAACCAGCCAGCACTCAACTGAACTAAACAGACTGAGATAGTCGAAGAAAGTTTACAAGAAGGAGCAACAAGTGACAACAAAGGGAGCTAGTAAGAAAGGCTTGTGGTTTAACTTCTAAGAAATAACCACATTATTTTGAGACAGAAAAGTTTAATCAATGAAGTCATCAAGGCTTCCAAGGCACATGTCGTGGGGCACTTGAGAATGTTGGAGTCAAGGTTTTCTCAAACAAGCTCAATAAAAGACAACATGTAGACTGCATAATAGGTTATCGCTGTAAGCGAATAAATTCCTTAAGTAAAGTAGCAGCTAATCATAGAATCGTTCAGCACAAAAAGAGGCCATTCGGCCCATGGAGTTTGTACCGGCTCTTTGAATAGAGCAATTAATGTCAATCCCATTCCCCAGCCCTTTCCCCATAACCCTGCAAACCCGTCCTTCTCAAATACCCATCCACCGTGTTTTTAAAAGTAGTTATCGAATCGGCCCCCACCGCCCTTTCAGGCAATGCAATTCGTTCCAGATTCGAACAACTCGCTGCGTGAAAAAATTTCTTCTCACCTCCCCTCGGCTTCTTTTAGACACTATTTTGAATCTATGATCTCGAGTCACTGACACACCCACCAGTGGAAACAGTTTTTCCCTTTCTAACCTATCAAATCCCCTCATGATTTTGAAGACCTCTATTAGGTCTCCTCGTAACCTTCTCTGCTCCAATGAGAATAATCCTGGCCTCTCTAGCCTTTCCTCATAATCAAGGTCCCTCATTCCTGGTACCATCCTCAGTGTAATGCCTACACTTATTCAGACAGAAGTGGTGTGTGTGACTTGGCTTCCACTAGTCCAATGATTTGGAGTGAGAAACCTTAGTGCCAGCTGTATGTTGCTCTCACTCAGGTCTGTGTAGTGAGCAAGTGAAAACCTGGCATATGTGACTGAGAGCAGTTGCGGAGGTCTGCTACCCAAGGCTAAACTGGGTTCATCACTAAACGGTATAAGCAGTGTAGCCATCCGTCCAATGCCATCAAAATCCTTCACAGCGCTCTAGTGGACTGCCCTGGAGCTTTCAAACTAACATTTTGTTTTAAGGCTTCAAAGTTGTTTTGGAACCAACTGCGGTAAAACCCGAGTTATACTAGAGCCATTCTCATTGATTAGATTCGCAATCGATATCCCTTAAACAAGAATTATACCGCACTTGGCATTGATTTTGTGCTAAAAATGTAGAGAACAGGGGCATTGAAAGCATTTACCTTCAGAGACCTGAGTTCCATTCAGGCTTGTTCCCTTGTCTACCAAAGCTTTAATGATTTATTAAAACAGAATTACTTAACTATGGATTCATTGCAGACCCTGTAATGGGTCTTCAAACAATCTGCTGCTCGTTCTCTCTTCTACTAGTCTCGTCAACCCTTGTTAGTGCTGCACAGTCATAATGTAACGCATCTCAGACCTCTCTCTTTCAGTAGGTGAAATGGGCCAGTTTATTTATGAGAGCACAAGAGATGAAGAAGACCCTTCAGCCCATTTGATCCCATCCCTCCAAAATACCCACCCTGCCTTCCTCCCATCACATAGTTGCTTAGGAGTGAGATTGACACAGTACCCTTCACTCAGAATAGCGTCTCAGAGCGCTCCACACTGGTGGGGTTGGACGCTGAGCAATTGTTTCAACTGGGCTTTCGACGATGCTTGTTTTATCAGAGTTTAAATAACATCCATGCACCTTTTAAACCACATCAGTGCTCTACTCCCTTTCCTCTATCATTCACAATTGTGCCAACAAGCTGAGAAACCTGACCGTACAAAATTCAAAATAATCGGAACCCGTCGAGATGTGTTTCATTGATTAAAAACAGTTTTTGTACAAAATGGAAAGTGAGGCTGAATCCCTTCATTTTGTTACTTGTCTTTTTTTTTGCTCTGGCCTGAAACTACAAGGAAGCCGTTAACAGATAAAGCTCGCGTTCAGATTTTTCACTGCGTTGCCGCACAATTGAAATTCAAAGAGGAACGTTTTGGGGGGAAAAGATGCAACGTTAGTCAGAAGCTGTCATCCTTTTTAATAGCGAGTCTCAGCCATTACCGTTTCCATTTGTGGCTGGGAGTTTCTGACAGTTAAACCATTAATAAGAATGGCCCAATAAGAAAATAAACAAAAACCGAGCAGAAGAAGAAAAGATGCCACTGACAGATGCATCTTGTTGCTTCTCTTCTCCAATTGGAATACATTGCTTCAGCCCAACTGATGTGCACTGATGAATTATTTGTACCTTAAGCCCGAAGCTCTTTCACTTGAAAGCATTCGTGTAAGGGGCCCAGTTTGGGAGAAATTGCAGTTGGGTCCAGAGATACTCTTGTTTTGGCCGGCCGGGTGTCTGACGCACGCGGAAACCCATCACCGTGCTTAAGCTGTTCTATTTACTATGGACAGCGTTACTCTGTTTACGTGGCTATTCAAATTCTAGATGCTGTAGAAACCGGAGAATAAAAAGACTGTGTTTTTGTGCTAAAAGACGGAGAGAACAAGTTGGATGGTTGTATAATTCAGTGTCTCTTTGTTCTCACCGACTCGTACCCTGCAAACTGTTCAAAAGGAAAATAGTTAACATTCGAAACTTCTTACGCCACACTATTTTACAGCCTGACACTGCAACACAAGGGGATGGGGCTTCAATGTTGGAGGTCCCGTCCTTTGGATGAGACATTCCATTGAAGTCTCGTCTGCCTATTCAAATGGACATTGAAGATCCCATTTCACTGCTCAAAAAGAGGAGAGAGTTTCTCTCAGTGCCTTGTCAGATTAAAATTAGGAGTCCCCTTGGTATAAAAAGAGTTATATCAAACATAAGTTGCAAGCCCGGGTAAGCTGTGCCTTTCAAAGGCACAATATAACTACTGGCATTATAGCCAAGAAGAAAGAAATTCTAGCAATCGACCGAACTGTAAATCAACCCATCCATCTATTCCAGGGTTGATCTTTCACTTATTCTTTTCTGCACAGTTCCACTCAATTCATCTTGAAATATCTGGGTTGAATGAATGAGTGACTTGCTTTTTAAGAACTACTGGAAATCAGCTTTAAAATTCAGAATGGGTTGAAGAATTTTCAATAACTTGGCACGACCTTTACATTTTCATACAATGGCTAGTGAGAATCCAGGTCTCTGAATGCTCAATGGTTTAAGACGAAGGACAGTATCTCTGAATGCTAGAGGTTGTGCATTTACTTACATATTCTCATTGGCAATAATGTTGGGAAAGAGCACCAGAATTTGATCTTCGCAATGATAAAAGGTTGCACTGAACTGATCGTGGGGCGAAAAATTGAGAAGCCTTGAGCAAGGTTCGAGATTAAAGGAGTGTCTTACCATTGAATAGCAGCTCTGTTCGATAGAGGTTCATCAAAGTTAGTTACTGCTGAGTCCACAGTGCAAGAATCTTGCAACCACGCAATACAAAAGCAGACAGCCACTACGCCTCAAACACTCTTCCTCTATCCCTTCACCTTGCCCCTTCCTTTCACATCTTCAGAAGACTTTCCTCGACGTCATGCTCTGCCAGTGTCAAGCACTTTGGGACACTACCCTGCTTGAGGAACGCTATATAAATGCAAGTTGTTGTTGTAGAACATGGTGCAAAAGATATCTTGATGGGGGCTTGGGGAGGGGGGGGTGAAGGGGGACAAATTCATCAACTGGGTCTAGATTTACTCCAGAGCATCCAGATTTTGTCGAATGGCAAATTCATTCTCAACTTTGAAGTCAAACTTCAGCAGAAAACTGTTTATTTCTGACAATGCTTGATGCTCAAAAATACTGCATAAGCAGATCTAGAAGTGTTCCCCGTGAAACAGTTCAAAAAGCGTTCGCCTATAAAATACACAGTCACTGCGCTTTGCTGTGAACACTTGGTGACGGAGGAAAATGCAAGGATTTTCCACGTGTCTGTTTCTCAAAACAGACTCCCAAAAATATTTGCATTAAGATGATTTCTTTCAATGCACACAAGCTCCTGAATACACCCGACACATTCTTAAGCCGATAACATTGCAGCAAAACTCAGATCGTGCTCTGAAACCTTTCGCTCTTCACAAATAACATCTCGAAACAACCACATCTGCTGCAAAGAAGTAGTAGCAGTAGCAGGAAGTAGAAAAATGTGATTCTTGAAATGACATCTATTTTGTACATCTACGACAGTCGTATCGTGCACATTAAAAATGTCTCTATATCAGGACTTCTTTTAAAATTACAAGTAAAAAAAAAAGTAAGATCAACCTAACATTGTTTTATGTGTTTCCTTCCTTCCGTCTGTGGTTGACTTTGGAGTCTGGCTTGGTGTACGTAATGAGTGTTGATCATAGTGTCTGGAGAACTAACCAGGAAGAATTGTAGTTCATTCTTCAAGTTACATTAAAGATCTTTCTCGCTGCTCTCCTCTGCAGTAATCTGTGGAGCCTGGCAGTACGCATTGCGGTCTGACTTGAGCACGTGTAGCACTTGAGTTTGACTTCCACAGTTAACGGCTTGAAAAGTGATTATAAATCCAGCAGGTGAATGCTTCAATTAGACATGTTTCACTCTTCTGAAGAGTCGGAGAGTACGATGTATGAATGATACCTGGGTTAGCTGTTTCTGGAACTCCGGTGCCAAAATCATCCACACCTTCTGCCATTTCTCAGCTGCTGGTAAATTCACGGACAACAAGAGAGAGATAGAGATAGAGATAGAGAGAGGACAGAGAGGGAGCGAAAGTGCTTATGCTGAGAAAATCCCCATTGCACTAGTGACAATTGTGCCCAATTCAGCTGCCCACTGCAAGCTGTTCCTGTCAGGCTATTAAAGGATTGGAGCTGGCAAGAACAGCGGCCCACACAAAGCATGTTCGAGATGCCCCCACTGCGTCCGATCTGTTTGCACTGAAGGGGCACAAGCCACATTAGCTTCCGTGTGACAGTGAGCCTCGTTGCAAGGGACAAAAGATTCAGATCTTTTTTTAATCACTGGTTTGACTTTTCCTCATAGGGTTTTTCAGCTGGTGATCAGCTGGCAGCAAGGCTGGGTTTGGGTGGGAGGGAGGGAGGGAGGGAGGGAGGGGCGGTGGAAGGAAAGAAACATAATTGATAAAGTAGACAGCTAGGCCAGTTCTACACAGGGGCACTGACAATCTTTTGGGTTGAAAGAAACGCGAGGGTTGGCTGTTAGCTATTCAGCTCTCCAGCCACCAGCACGAAACGCTTTGAGAGCGTCCCGTCGTGACGCGAAAGGCGCTGCCGTGTAAGTGTAAAATCGCAGCCGTTTTGGTTCTTAAGGATCTTGGAATTGTATGTGGTTTCAGAGGATTTGTGTACCAAAGCTCCCGAGTTGTGGCATTGCAGCAGCTTTATTTCTGGGAATGCAAGGCAGGAGACTAATTATATTAATTGCAAAATTGAAACTGCTTTAATTGCAGCCCAGGCTCTTCGGTGAAAGTAAAATGGGTTTATTGGTGCAGGCAGCGAGTGGGGGGGAGAGGAGTGGGGGGGTAGGGGAGGATCAGCAGTTGAGTCGCTGCTGTGGCTTCGAGCAGCGAGCGGTTGGAAGCAACTGAATAGTTCCTAATCAAGGACTGCAACAGCAGAAACTTGAATCACATCCAGTAGCCACCCTGAGTTAAAGGTGATCTCTGCCGTGACACTTCTGGGCAGAAATATCCATTGGCCTCGGCCTGGTTGCTCGCCAAGGATGATCTGATTACATTGCACACAGGCAGGAAGGAACATGCTTGGGTGGCTTCAAGAACAGTCGTCCCCCAGAGATCTCCTCCGCGTTTCCTACCACAAGGCACATCTGGTTTCTACTTTCAACAGATTTCAATCCCTGTGTCTGCTTCCTCTGGGACTACCTGAAGCAACACATGTGCGTTGACAACTGTGGCAACCTGTTTGCTGAACTGAAGGCCAGTGTCAAGCATGAAAGCCAGAGACTCCTCTTTGACATGACTACAGGAGTTTCGTGCTATCGTCACAGCCACAGAGCACTAGCTGGGCAGCAGCGATGAGAGTGGATCATGCGCATTCTAAGCAGCCGGTTGTACCAAGGGACTTGTCTCCTTTCCTCTGAGATTGGAATGTAAAACTCCTCCAACTGTCCTCTGTTTAATAAAAAAAATCGACTTTTATCTTGCGGCTGGAACATGAATAATACAACAGCTTCTGTTTCACAGTTTACTTGACTCACCAAGTTTGAGCAGTAAGTAACATAGCTACGGACGCATACGTTTTCTGGCAATAAAGAAAGGTACCGTGATACAACGTGGCAGCTTGGAAGCCGCGTTGAAGAGCAGTCTAAAGAGGGAAAATAACAATAATCCTTACATCCGATGCAGCTCCTTTCACTCCAGGACGTCTCAAAGTGCTTCACGTGATAATAATAATAATAATAAATCCTTGCATTTGATACAGTGCCTTATCACGGCGTTGAGACATTCTCAAAGCGGTTCACGGGATATACTGTAAAGTGGATTGCCTGTGCATTTTGTGGGCGCAAGAGGGTAAGAGATTTACAACTACTGAACGTTACAGGGGGAAAAAAAATCACAGGGCGATTCTCAGTTGACCGTAAAAGTAGTTTATCCTCCTTGCCTGCATTTCCCCAAAAGCAAGCAGTGAAAAATGACCCCCACTGTCACACAGTGAGGGGACTCTCTTTTCACACATTCACTGTCGGAATGCCAAGTGCTTCCTGTCATTCTGATTAACCGGTAGCCTCAAATGAAACTGAGTTGGTGGGGAAGTGGGGGGAGGAGAAGAAAAGACAAGAGTTGTGTTGTCCTGGTAAGCTCTCTTTTCTCTTTAAGGGAAACGACAGCACGTTGAGAGCAAACTCTGTCCAGGTCATTGAATGGCACAGTCGGTTTTAGTTGCAGCTCCACCTGGAGCTTGCATTATCACTCTTATCACCTCCATGTCACACTATTGCTAAGCAATTATCCTCCACTAAATCTGAGGAAGTTAGAGAACAGTGCGGGGTGATGAGGTCCTTTCATTTTGCCTGCCCTTTTGACAGGAGTTTCACATACACACCATATTTGCTGATACGAATCTCCCTGTTGGAGAGAGAAAATGGAAATTTTTCACTTCACTCTGGTTCTTATCTCTGAAGGTCAACCTTTACCTGCTAATGCACACTGCCCGGGAGTCTGAGAAAACATTTTCTCATCTGCCGGCTTTGTAAATTGCCCATTAATTTGTATCCACCGCACACACAGAAGCCCTCGCTTCCGACTGCTGTCCCTGTCTGAAAGCTTCTCTGCTTGAATGAAAAGTTTCACTAATAATTACCTTTGCACCATCAATTTCAAAGTCCCCGAAAATGACTCAAAAATTCTCTAATTTACTCCCCGCTGTCTATGTTATGGTGGAAAGCAAAGTAAAGCAACTCAGACTAGTTATTGGGTTTTAATTGGGTTTAGCTCACAAACCAAGAAAGCAAGGAGAACTTTCTAGTTTCCAAATGCAAAGTCAATTTTTTTATATACTCTGCCATCAACTCGCTGCGAAGAGAATACTAAAACGAGGGGGAGCAAAGAGTAAGGACACCAAGTCCTTTTTTTTGTCACGCATCAGGAAAGTATTTTGAATCAATGCATGATTTTAATTGTAATCACAACATTTCAAGGTCTCGTGTCATTTGAAAATTACCATTTTAAATGTAAAGAGCATGCACGTCTTTTGGAATACAAGATGATGTGTAATCCCAGCACCGTCAATAGTTCTGTTTCAGTGTTTTGGTGAATATTAAAGTGAGACTGAATGATATTGAACTGAAAGTCAGAGTGGGTTTCAGTAAAAACACGTTGGATTTAACAAAGGTAGCTGAAGAGGCAATTCGTCCAAATGGCTCCCTTCCTTGTAATTTTACTTCACTAATTTTTATTGTAGTTAAGACGTGAGTTAGGTTCTGTCAGTCCTAAAATGAAGCAAGATCTTCAAACGGATCATAAGAGATGCTGAGATGAAGGTAGCCTTTCGGTCCAATTGATCTCATCTTTCCAGAGCATTTTGCCACAAAATATATGGTCAATCCACTTTATAGTATACGCCGTGAAGCGCTTTGAGTCCAGAAGTCAACACTGAGACCAGCGTCTGGATAGAGTTCAAGAGAAAAGCGTGGCCGACAAATACACTTTACGGTAATCCGATGAAGCACTTTGAGACATAGACGTGAAAGCCGCAATATCAAATGTAAGGGTTTACAACTGGCTGACTCTGCCTTAAATGCCTGTCCTATTGAGAGAATGTGTCCATTCATATATAAACTCAACAACAACAACAAGATTCCATTTATAGAGCGCCTTTCACGTCGGGAGGACGTCCCAAGGCGCTGTACAGTTGGATCAGGACCCGAGCAGGGGGGAAATGGTCAGGGTGAGGGGAGGGAAGGGAAGGGAAGGGAGGGAGCGAGGAGGGGGTGGAGAGTCGAGAGGGGAGCTGAAGGCACGGTCAATACACGGTGCACGCAAAGAGTGCTGTAGTCCAACTAAAGTCCTGCCAATGAGCCAGGCCCTGGATACTGAGGACCCAACTGGCTCAGGAACCCAGACCACTACTGATTGTGGACTCGATTCCGACGTTCCTTTGCCAAGCACGTCACCTTGGAGGCAGCTTAGTTAGAAGTAGACCCCACTTACTCTCTCCGCTCCCCCACCCCCACCCCTGGAGAATAATCACTCACTCATTGGTCTGACATATTCATGGAATTGGACAAATATGTAAATCTAGTTTCCATTCATACCCACTGTGCAACTTATTGGAGGATATTGAAATCTAAATCGGGCAGGGTTCAAGAGAGCCTTAACTGAGACGCACACAACACGTGCTTTTTTTGTATTTGCTCTCGACTTACACTGTTTCAATCGTATTGCTTTGTGTACAGACAGTAATGTTGACTGAAGGTCCCTGCACTTCTATTTCCTTAGCCACACCTCAGCCCCTGATGTGTACGCACCCCTCAATGAAAGAGCTTCTTCGCGCAATCTCACCACTAATTTTTTTCCCCGCTGTTTCCCTTCTGAAAAACGCACATCAGGGCCAGCTGCTTTCATGCTTTTCAAGAGCAATTTGTGCCGTGTGGCTAATCCAGCAGCTCGACGACATTGTGTTTTCCCTTGTCTGATGCTGCTTGTTGCATATTATGCTTTTGTTTCATTATTGGATTTCTGGTTTCTTGTCATTGAGACACATGTAGGATTTTTTTTTCAATCAATTCATCTCCCCGCTTCCAGCATTCTCCTCGCTGCCTTTGTGTCTGATGTTCATGTTTTACTCTTATGGAGGGAGAATAGAATGTCACTACTATTTTGGATAGGTGCACTTTGGTTTTCAATGAGCTGCCAGAGAGAGCGATGTCATATCTTGTTCAAGAGAGAAAACATCCCGGCAGCTTGTCTTGTTCTCTTTATGTCAACATTTACCACCCTCTCTCTCTCCCCCATTTGCTGCATCTCACCAGGTATATGAACACCTGGGTTATTTACCCAGACCAGTTACTGCAAATAGTTGTATCCATAATATTAATAACAATCCTTGCATTTCATGCAGCACTTCACAGGACACAGTGTAAAGTGCAGTGACCCTGCGTGTTCTGAGGCAAACCAGGCAGCCAATTTGCCCACAGGAATGTATGTCCCACAAGCAAGTGATCAATTTTATTTGGGGGATTATTGGCCAGGATACCAGCAAGAGCTCCCTTCTCTAGGGGGGGAGCAGTGGAGACGGAGGCTCATACGGAGCATAGAACAGGACAGACTAGTTGTGCAGAACCACCTGTTTCCGTGCCAGGACTCTCTATAATTCGGCAAAATACAAAAGAGTGGAAGACCTCCCTGTTCGACCGTGCTTACGGTCATCTTCCCCTCCCCCTGGCTCGTCAGGCTCCGTCGCTGTTAAGCCCTGCGAGATGCTACCCTGCGTGAAGGACGCTATATAATAATAATAATAATAATAATAATAATAATAATAATAATCCTTGCATTTGATGTAGCGCTTTTCACGTCTTCTAGACGTCCCAAAGCGCTTCACAGAATATACTGTAAAGTGAATTGACTGTATATTTGTGGGCGAACGCGGCAGCCAATTGCGCACAGTCATATAAGTATATAAGTATATAAGTGCAAGTTGTTGTTGTTACTGTTGACTGGAATAATGCTGCATCTGTTTAAAACCCTGCACCTGAGGGAACAGCCACTGAGAAACTTCTGCATTGCTGCTCGTCGCTGATAAGTTGTCAAGCAAATGGAATCTTACCGCTGCAGTACTGTGAGCCAGAGAGCGCTGTGCCCAGCGGTTCCATTAGTGGCCTTCTTCTGCCAAAGAGAAATAGGCTTTTATCTATACACAAGTAGAAGTCACTGATCTGCTAGCACATAACCGGGAGGTTTACTGCGCGCACGACTGAGTCACTTCTTCCCCTGAGCACTGGCGTTTAACTGGGAGTTTTTCTGCTGAGAGAGTGGGTTTGGGATGTTTCCTGGTGGAGGACTTTGTGAACGCATAAACGTATCTCACCGCAGAGCTCGCTTGATGCTCTGGAATTCCGCTAACTAATGGGTCGAGGTTCCTCAGGTAGGGTGCAATCGTGTCAAACATTTAGAGTCCGTTAAAAATGATCATATTCTCTGATTATGTACGAGGCTTTTTTAAAAAAATGTTAAAACCTAAATCGTCGAACAATGCTCTCGTTGAACAAGTCCCAGAACCTGTTTTGTATCAATGTCGTGTTCGCCTCCCACCGAGGTTAGTGAAATCATGTCTGCCAAGCATCACCGATCGGTCGAACAATATTACACGGTTGACAATTATAGATATAGATATATTGATGTTTTGTTGTTGCCGTTACATACAAAATCATAGACTAAGCGTCAAAGATTCTGACGTGCTCAGTCTGTTGAAGTCTGTAGTCAAAGCAATTGGGCAGTCATCAAAGTTGCACAGTTCAGTAACTCACTCTGTCTCTCTTTCTTTCTCTCTCTCCCTCTCTCTCTCCGCTAAACACTACCTGCTCCCTAGCAACTGCCATGACTAAGTTCTCCCTAGTAACTGTTCTCATGCTGTCCTCTGAAAATAGTCCGGTCGTTTATTTTCTCAGACCTTTTCTCGTTTGATCTCCAGTTTATTTTGAAAAATGGAAAGCTTGGTGTAAAGTGGCAATTCGGTGTTATACCCCGTTAGGCTCCTGATATCTCACACCACGTTGTTTTACACATTGACTGAGCCCCAGCCTCAAGTCCTCAACCGGCCTTTCTGGCAACCTGTTCCGGTCATTAATTACCCTCTGGTAAAGAAAAACTTCCTGGTGTCTGTCCTAAAATTGCCCTTTGCAACTCTAAACCATTGTATTGCATTTATATAACTTTAACGGGTACCAATCGGAACCTTACAAGACTAAAACAGATGATGTGCAACTGACTTTAGAGAGCCCTAATGCTAGATTGGAACCAGTAGGTTTGTTTCATGAGCAATTATTTATCATCGAGGCCTGTTGTGTTTGCAGCCTGTATTCCAAACTAGCGACTGTCGACAACAACAGCTTGCATTTATACAGCGCCCCTCACGCAGGGTAGTGTCCCAGATCAAGCTGTACGTGCGTTAACATCCTGATTAATTTCTAAGTGTATCAGAGCAGGGTTACCATTACACACGCCAGATTGCTGTTCTGGTCACACACACACTGTGCTCCAGTACCATGGCTGCACACGCACCTCGGTCAAACCCTGCAAATCTGCGGGAGTTGGGAGTCTATCAAGGAAATCAGTTCACGACGGTTTACAATGGCCAATCCTAATGTAATCAATACAGTGTTGGCTGCTCTTCGTATCTGATCAAGCGCAGGGTGAATTGTGCAGAGCAGTTACGGAGGCAGAAGGGATCATTTGTCTGAATGTCGAGACCCCAGCGAGCGATTTGGCTTTGTAGAGTCAGCAAACACTCTTGAATACTCACCCAGTAAAAAAAATGCCCGTGCGGTTCAGCACTTTGAAAGGATAGAGTTGAAGCAGCCATCGATTAATCACTGAGGTGAGGTGTCGGCTTGGCTCAGGTGGCAAGGGTCGGAAGATAATGCTTCCAAGCCCCAATGTCAGATCTTTAAGCTCAAGGTCCAGGCTGACACTCCAGTGCAATGCTGTGGGGTGGGGGGGATCAAGCGCCTTGCATTGTTGGAGGTGCTGAGCATCTGATCAGATGTTAAGCTGAGGTCTTGTCGACCTGTTCAGGTGGATGTTAAAGATCCCGTGAAGGTATCCAAAAAAGAAGAGGGATTCTCCCGGTGTCCTGGCCGACAATCCCCCAGATTAAGTCGGTCACTCACTTCAGGCCCCAACCTGAACAGGCAGACAAGACTTGGGTTTGACTTAACCGTTAAAACTCTCCATCCATCATCTTGCGTCCAGGGCAGAATTCACCAAATAACCAGGTACGTGAGCAAACCGCCGAAACATTGCTTTTTTTCCAATCTGAGCCCTGCCCCCATGGAACGCAAGAAGTTATTAATAATCCTTTATTAAATTCATCGCCTCCACTTGCACTTGCGCTTGCAGGTACAATGCTGTGGGCTACATGAAGATAGGGAGTTTTAATAACATATGCAATCAGTGATCCTATTCAGGATCCCTTAAATAATGGAATTTGTGAACTCATTTGGAATCAAAAATCTTACTGGGTGGGAAATATATATATATATATCCCATAGAAGGCTTCACAATGTAACAGAATGTAAAAGACTTCTACAAGATGTTAGGTCCACAGCCTGTTCCGCTTTTATACTTTAAATTAATTTTTTTTTCCACGAGAGCACTGTGGTGTCACAATGCTTGACATAAGCGGGTAGTCTGTGTGGGTATTGTGTGAGCACAGAAGGATGAGCTACTGACAGCACTTTACAATTTTGCGATGAGCCTTGTAGCTGCACCGTGAGTCGTGAGGATTACTATTAGTGGCAACTGTAATAATCCTTACATTTGATATAATAATATAATCCTATAATAATGAACGTCCCAATGTCAGCGTGTCGTGTAGGGGCGTGAGGAGGGGGCGGTGGGGGGAGAGTGGGGCGGAGGGAGGAAGGTTTTGTTGGAATCTTTCTGACAAACGACGCCATAAAATCATGAAATCTTCACACTAGTGACACCTAATCTTCCATTAGAGCACACCATTTAGATACAGCACAGATTGCTCTCAGCTCTTTTACTTAAACATCAAAGTATTCGCGACGGAGTATACTTTCGCTCCCTCTCCCACACACCTACACCATCCGATATAAAACTGCTTAAAGTACGGTATAAATGAGAAGTTGACTGTCTGATCCGCTGCTGGGATCAGAGGTTCTGCAGCGCAGAATAAAGGTTAATTTGAGCTAGACGATGTGTCAAAACAAAACACAGCAGTCCTACCTTCTAATTACAGAGCGTAATTTTATAGCCTTAAAACACTAATAGGTTTAACTACAATGGGCCTATGACAAGTTTAACAACAGCCTTTCTGTAGTTTACATTACAGAACTCCTCATTTAACATTTAATCGACAACATTTATTTCCAAGCGCTGTGTAATATTGCCATGTGTTTTTTAATATATATTTGGTCCCCGACACACACTTAAGGCATTTAATTTGGCGATGTCTAGCAATATAATCAATAAGAATTTCATTAGCCCTAATCTGGTTAAGCAGTATTACGTACTGATTCCGTTTGGGGAAGTTTTACTTTTGCTGCTCCCTGCAGAACCTTTGTCTGGCTGGATTTGGGAATAAGTAAAGACTGAAAGAGACATGAAATGGACATGAAGTGATTCGGATTGATTTGGGCAGTGCGAAGTGTGCGCGTGTGTGTGTGTTTTATGTGGTTTCCTCCTGGTGTCTCACCTTGTGAATGGCAGGTGACAGACTACGAAACTACTGCTCCGACTACTGTTTGATTACTTAACTGTCGACCTGTTGGGAGTCTCAGGAGTCCTCAGTGCTACCCAGGTTGATATCACCTGAATGAAAGCAAGTGACCTAGGCTCACTGAACCACCAGCCTCCACCAAGGTATCCTCACCATCCATGGAGTCTCTCATCAACTCCCAGTAATAATAATAATCATTCTTGCATTTGATACAGCGCCTTATCATGTCGTTGAGACGTCTCAAAGCGCTTCACAGGATATATTGTGAAGTGAATTGACTGTGTATTTTGCGGGCAGCCAATTGCACACAGCAGCGTCCCACAAAAGGTCGTGGATTGAGTGAGCACATTTTTTTTTAAAAGGGATTAACACCCCCGAAAAGCGATCCGACAATTGACTAAATCCTTCCAGGAGGATTGTACGAAAATGCATTTGTATTTCTTAGCAACAGTGTGACTACAGGCACTCACATTGTATTTCAAAGAACTTTCACTTCTTCCAACACGCAGAAACTGTCTAGAAACACACCGCATCCCTCAAGGTGAGACAAGTGAACCTGTTCTGTTGGAAAACTGTCTGTGACTGCTGGATGCATTTCTCCTGGGCAATGGGCAAAGCACATTCTCCTGGGAGACAGATACATAAAAGCAAGCCAGCTAATTCTTCTGCAGCTAATGAACTCGTTCTGTGTGTTTTACAGGAGAGAACAATCGCACAGGAAAAAGAAATTACTGTCAGTAATAAAAGTGTTTATTCCCTTATGTGTCCCACAGAGGATTTCCTTGTGAACAAACCTTCTTGAAGTCAAGTACTTAGTTGATAAGATCCTCCATAGATGAAAACATGCCAACATTTCCCGGAGCCAGATGGACCTGTGTGTGTGTGTGTGTGTGTTTGTGTGTCAGCCATTCAGTACCAAAATGTGAATCTTTGTGAAGGAATCCTCAGCGAATCTTGCTGCTGGTATTGAGGGACCTCTGAAAACTCAGCATGCATCGCTTTCAAAAAAGGAAAGAATCCTTGATCTTTCTTCAAACCTACATGTCCCGGATTGTATGACTCGCCTTTTCGAGGCCTGTGCCGGGAGCTCTCCTGGTTACGCTGAACACACAAATGATCTGAAGTCGTAGGCTCAGTACACGGTGGTTAGGTACGCAGATGGTCTTGAGCTCCAGGGGACTGTACAGTTGGAAGAGATAGCCAAGATGTTACGAAGAGAACTTGACAGAGTATTCATCTGGGCTGATCACTGGCAAACGGAGTTCAGTGCATGTCAATGAGAGGTAATAAATAATACTAATGATAATAATAATCCTTGTATTTTATCAAGAAACATCTCAAAGTGCTTCGGAAAGTTTACTATCAAGTATCATTTTGAAGGATGGCACCTCAGACCCTGCAATATTCCTTCAGCATTGTATTGGAGTGTCATCTTAGACTAGAGGAGTTGCTTAGGAACTTAGACGTTAAATATAGGAAGTGCATTTATTCCAAGGGTGTCACAGAACTTGCCAAGAGGATGTTGATTGAAAGCTGGCTTATCACTCACCACATCCTAACAGTACGAGGTAGCAATAAACAAGTCACGCTCTCAAATCATTGCTCCATCCTAAAACGCAACAAGAATTTAGTCGTGCACATTTGTGAGATGAAATGGGCAGTATTCAAGCAGCTGAGCCACTTACTTCACCCGTGCTTGTAATTTTAATGTTTATATCAAATCTAATCAAATACATTTCCAATGATAATGAAAGCCTGATGATCCTACTTCTCCCCGCTTAAAATACCAGTAATTGCACAATCTCACACAAAGTCTATGCCAAAAATAAGACTGAAAGGATAATTCACATCCGCTGGTAGCAAGTGAGAGCTGACGGGACAAGACTGATAAGGATTCACAGAGGAATTATTTAAATATACAATGTAAATAACAGGCACTTTAGGCAGGCAGATTATAATACTGCATCGTAATAATCCTTACGTTTGAGATAGCACCTTATCACATTGTAGAAACATCTCATAGCACTTCCCAGGATTTACTCTAAAATGTAGTGACTGTGATTTTGAATCAAATGCAAGGGTTATTATAATTTTTAAATGAATCCCGGCGATTATAAGGAGCTATTGGATATTTTTTGTGGTCACACCAAAAACATAAACAGCCATCAGGGGCCAACTTGATGGGAATTATCAAGGTTATCATCCCTCTAAGTGCAGTTGTTCACAAAAGAGAGTCGGGAATCTAAATAGGCAGGCATGATGTAGTTCGTGTTACAGATGACTTCGTCCTCATCATGTGTTGCTTTCTAAACTTGTATTCATTACACTCTCCACAGCGTGATTATTAACAGAGTACAGAGGATAAGCGGTTGGGTGGGGAACAAAGAACGAAGAGAGTGAAGGGAAGAGAGAAAGAGAGAGAGAGAAAGAGAGAGAGAGAGACAAAGAGAGAGAGAATGCCGTGCTTTGCAGAGGATTGATGGCTCATCTCTCTCCACACTGGAAAGCACGTGTCTTAAACTTAACAGAGTGTCTGGCTATGGGTGACTCTGGAGGTGAATTACAATGAACCAACACACCTGACGTGAGTGGGTGCCCTCAACAAGTTAGAATGTCGTACCAAAGGTGCTCATTTACAATACGAGTTCTTGACCGATTCAGCACATGTTTATCCACTTAGCAGGTAATATGGGCATCAGAGACAGATGCACTATTTCCTTAATATGCTCAATAACGACTCTGTTCACTGAGACCCCAGAGAAATGCTGAAAATGCAATCTCTCTTCAGCGTTTAGTATTGAATCAATATCCACACTTTGTGTCTTGCAAAGCCCCGATGGACGATACTTATATAAAAAGGAGATTTTATTTTAAATCACCTTTGGCTAACAAGACAGCTTCCTCCAACTTGTAGTGAGTCATCCTTCTCTCGGTCACCCACCCACCCACCCACCTCCTTCTCTCTGTCTTCAAGTCCTCCCTCAAATCCAACCTCTGAAACTGTGCCTACGGTCAACCTCCCTTCCCCCTAGGTATATGAGATCCTTGAAAACCAAAGAGAGTGGAGAATTCCACTGCAGAGTGGACTAAAATTCAACCCCAGGTCCCAAAGGTGAAAGCAATAAGCAACTGAAATGATTCGGGTAGAAGGATTGATGAGCCGGGTGTTCAGGTAGATCAAGAAGCCTGGTATTTTGAATTGCTATCATCCTAACGTACAATGTGTTCATCGGAATACTCTAAGTGAAGTCAGCTTTATTACTTGCTGCCTCGGTGGTGTGATCTGCTCACTGGTAGTATATCACTGACAGCTAGGTCAATTGCATCTGCTATTAGAAACATCTCGACAGCGATGTCTCAAGGATTGCATTATTCAAGGATTCTAAACCGGGAGAGAAAAAAAACATAACATTGCCGTAGGTGCATTTAAATTGTCTGCAGCCATGTGCACTGAGTGTGTTTTAAACAAAAATTAAACTCGTACATAACACAAAACGCTTGTTCTTTGCCAGCAATGTGCTATCTATTTTGCTGTTTGCTGCTCTGCACAGGCCATGCTTCACCCAACACTCTCTAAATCACCGCTGACAAACATTTGTAGTTCATATTGGTAGAAAAAAAAGACTTGTTCGCAAAAAATTTTTTTTTTAAAAGTCTGTTCATTTTTTTTAGAAAAAAAAAGAAACTTTTTTTGGCCAAGTGCAATAACCCGGGAGATTTCCATTGACGTATCTATCCATGTACGGTTGGATCTTACTACTGCGCTGGGAGCTTTGCTTATGTCTGCTGTCTTTGGAGCAATACATCTGCTATTAGAAACATCTCGATGCCACTTTGGTGGAATAGCCACATGTGAGGCGAGGAAGCTTTATGCACTGTGAATGTGCTTCGGGATGTCCTCCTGACACGAAAGGCGCAATATAAACGTAAACGGTATTGTACTTCTAAACAATTTCATGCTGGTAGGCAACAAACAGGTTTAATCATACCAACCGCCACAGGCAGGAACGTTACAGGGCTTGTACCCTTTTGTTTTCTGTTGAAAATGTGGAGCGCTCTGCCCCAGAAAGCTGTAGAGGCAGAATCAAGAGGAATGTTTAAAAGAGAGATAGGCAAAGACTTGTGTTGTGGGAGAGATGTCAGGGGGTATGGTTAAAGGACAGGGCATTGGAATTAAACAGGGCATTGGAACAGGCTCAGTGGACTGAATGGCCTCTTCCTGTTTTTCCTATGTTCCTACGTCCGTTAGTTCAAACTAAATACTTCAGTGTGTTAGAATTATGACACTTGGTTTAGAAAATTAGAGCAGTCTTACAAAAAAGATAGAGTCCAATTGCTTTTTACAAAGGAGAGGCAGAGATGCTTAATTGGGTTCATTGTTGGTGGGAACCCATTCCATCGCACTCTATCTTCACCATTGTTATTCATGAGCCTTACTTGTTTTTTCTTTCTTTTGAACAGCTTCAGTTGGCCTTATTTCAGTGAAGGACAAAAAGCAAATTATTATCTCACAGATAAAACCCTCATTTTCCCAAAGTGAGAGTCAAGCACTTGAATGCCAATCCTGAAAATCCATTCTTGTTAAAAGCAAGAGTCTCCAGCATTGTGTCCGTTATCGGGTCTAATAAGGAAATATTGGTAACAATCCGACGACCTACATTATCGCACAGTAATTGGAACTGGAGGAACCAGCTTGTTCCTAGTTGTTATTCACTTTAATGTACTATTGTCAGACAAATGACCAAGAGAAAGGCAGCCAGACAACTTACAGCATATTCTGCGCTGTCAAAATAATAAGCCTTACATTTGATACAGAGGCTAAACATTGAAATGTCTCTAAGTGCTTTGCAGGTGTCAGCTTTGCTTAAAGTGGATTGTATGTCCGAGCCTTGACAAATCACTCCATGCCCTGGCACCTCCCTACCTCTCCGATCTGCTTACACCCCACTCCACTACTCACAAGGCCCCACATCAGGACTTTGAACTCAGTCTAGTCTGACATTCCTGTGCTGTGCTGGGCGGGGGGGGGTATGTGCTGCATTGTCAGAGGTGCTGCCCCTCAAATGAAACGTGAAAATGTTTGCCTGTTCAGCTGGAAATGAAAGATCTCAGCGAACTAATTGAAAAGAGAAGGGAGTTTCTCCCGGTGTCCAACAATCCGCCACCAAATAAAATTAGTCATTCACTTTATGGCTGTTTTATGGTACAGTGCTATGTCCGAATTGACTGCCGCGATTGCCTACAAAATTTCACGGCCACTACATTTCACAGCTAATCCCGTGAAGCTCTTCGAGACGTATCACTATATCAAATCCGAGGACTGCTGTTATTATTAACACGATGCTTCACATGTCATTTCTTGGCAAGAAGCATGAGCTGCATATGTTTGCTGAATGATGGTTTGTCTCGAGATGAATAGTTAGGATGAAGTGGAAATCTTGCATTATAAGACGTACTCATCAGTGTGACTTTTTGGCACTCAGAAATATTAAGGTTTAAGCTCAACGATCAAGCGTAGAAATCAATGCTTTGTACAGTCTGTGCTTTGCATTGACACGAGCAAAGCCCTATATTTCAATATACAGATAATATAAGAGCAGATTTACACTTCACCTGATGGGATAGTGCTTGCGTTGTTCCAGAAAACGCAAACTCTAGCTCTGATTTATCAGTGCGTTAGGTGCCACTAACCAAATAAGCATTATACGGAGCAGGAAAACAATTTACTGTGGCAGAAGGCTGCCAAAGCATTTATTCTGAGATGTGTCACACATCAGCAGGCAGCGGACAGAGGGAGGGGAGGGAGGGAGGGAGGGAGGGAGGGAGGGAGGGAGGGAGGGAGGGGAGGGAGGGAGGGGAGGGAAGGGAAAACACAAAAGAGAAAAAAGGTGGGTGAGAAAAAGATTAAAGGATTATATTGGCATCTGAATGTGCTCAGCAATGATGAACGTTGCTGTCTCAATGTCTGATAGAGAGAAATACATTGACATCTTAAATGAAGGATACTTCGTCAGTGCTTTACGAATAAGTAGGAGTTTTTCTTTCCCCCCACAGAGGAGAAGCGCAATAAAACTTGCTGTTTTGAAACTATGAAAAATTCAGTGTTTTTCAATGAAGACAAAAAAAAGAGAGAAATAACCCCCCAAATAAAATTGGACACTCACTCCAGGGCTGTTTGTGAGACACTTTGCTACAGGCTGCCGGGTTTCGCCCATAAAAAACAATCAATCCACTTTACAGTATATCCTGCGAAGTGCTTTGAGGTATCTGAATGATGCGATAAGACCCTCTATCAAATGCAAAGATTATGATTATTATTATTATTATTATTCAGAAAAACTCATCAAACGAGAATATTTTGTTAAATTAATCAGTGAGCTAGTTTTATTTAAAATGTTATTCAAATATGTGCTCGCAACGTGTTTCAAGAGCAGTTGAAATATACAAACCGTTTTCCACTTAAATTGTTAATACCCAAGGCGTTTCCATGGTGCTTTTATTTTTAAAATAAAACATAGCTGGACAAAATCAATTGCTCTCAGTTTGAATCTCAATTATTAATTATGTGTTCATTTTACTTTTATTGAACCCCCTCCCCCACCTCACTCCTTTTGAATAAGTGGAAAATAACACAGGCACCACACTTTACAGTAAACAATAATCCTTTGCTTTTGATGTAACTCCCTTGCCATGTCGGCAAGACATCGCAAAGCGCCCCGCAGGATTTTACCGCAATGTGTAGTGACTGTGCATTTGTAAATCCTGCGAAGCGCTTTGAGACATTCTCCTGACGTAAAAGGTGCTATGCCCAAATGCAAGTTTTTATTAAAAAAATTAGCGTTTCGCAACAGCTTTAAGACACTGCAATCTGCTCTCATATGTCAATGTTTATTACACTCAACAAAAGCAACATGAATCTGAAGTGTGAGATGACATAGAGTAATAACAATAATCCTTTGCATTTGAGGTAGCGCCTTTCATGTCAGCAGGACGTCTCAAAGCGCTTCACCAGATTTACAGTGGAGTGTGGTGACTGTGCATTTGTAGGCAATCGCCTACGGTGGGAAGGAAAGAAGGAATGAGGGATTGGCGAAGCTTTGATGCCTCAGTTCAATCAGAAGTAACTGAATGCCACCAAAGCAGAGCAAAATCACTGTCTTCCTGCATGGAAATCAATAGAGGAAAGCAGCATTGTGTCAGATAATGCAACCGTATCAATATTTTACAGCAATAGAAACACAGAACTCCATCTGATTGAACTGCAGTGCCATAGACACAAGCAGCCTTCGCAGTCTGCGTGTGAGAGAGACTTTGGCAAATGACATTCAATTGCATTCGATCCCTCTTCGACTTCATTTGTTTTTAATAATATCTTCCTCCAATGGTGTATTCCTCCTCCCCCTCTCCCCTTCCTCACACCCCCCACCCCACACCTCAGGGTAGTCATTCTCTGCCCCTCAACCCACTTCCGCCCCACCTCCCCTTCCCCCTCCTTTGCCTAGACCTCATTTGCCAAGAACATAAAGGAGACGAGAATGATGAAAGATGACTGATGTTCGGTTCTGTTTCACTGTCACCCTGTCCCGGGGCTGCAACGTGCTGAAGCCATTCAGGATGAAGCCTGCTAGGCCTGATCTCACTCGTGTTGAGATCGAGTTAGCGCTGGTCAAGATTCATTCCGTCCGCTCAGAGTCCCAAATAAAGGACTTAATCAGATTGTGGCCGAGTTTGAGGGACCACCGGTTCTTCAACTTACTTGAAAGAGTACCAGGTTAGAAAAAGCAATCGAGATGAACAGCCTGTGTATCCGTTGGTTGGACCCCGAGGTCCTGAGGAATTGACAAACTTCTCAGTTATGAGGGTTTCCAATGAACTGGTCTGTTTGATTTAAGAAAAATTCCTTTTTAGATGTCAGCTCTGTCGAATCCAACAGAACAAACTCATAGATCAAACCAGCCTCCTTACTCTCCAGGTGAGCACACTGCATCGAATACAGCTAATCTAAGGCTAATGGCTTCATAAAGGTTGCTTTCTAACAAAGCAGGATCAAACGCAAGCCTAAGCATGACAGAAAGATGTGTACCAACAATTACTATGTTATGGCTATGAAACAAGACTAGATAAGACGAGGAAAAGACCACCAAGTCTATACAAGGTCTTTTCTTTCGGATTTTCACTGCCATCCAAACAGCTCTTCATTGCACAACGTTCCTCAATATCCTCTCCAGAAAAAAACATCGAGAATATTTTGCTCTAGAATTTATTTTTCACACTCAGTAGTCTTTGCTGGTAACCTTTTCCCGCAGGTTTATTTGGTTAAAAAAGACTTCGCCCAACCTCCCTTCTCTTTGCTTCAGTGCATGACTTTCCAACATCAATGTAGAATACAATTTCTCCCACACACATACTGGGACAAGATGTTTCTTCCACCCACCGCCCACCATTAGCTACAGAATGTCCCTTGAGGAAAAACGGTGCGTAGAACACACACCTAATAATGTGCAGTTTGAAACAGCGGATTTGGAAAGCATGTATGATTCATGATGTCAGTAAGTTCAGAGCAATTATTTTCTTTGAAGAACAAAAGTCAGGCCTTTGGGACGCAACTCTGCGATGGAGAGCAATCGCCGGATATCAAATGGTTTGTCCTGAACCAGGCGAGAGCAGTGAATGAGATCTGCCTGCTGCCTCCAGTGCGCCATTGCTCACACAATGACATCAACGACAACTTGCATTTATGCAACGGCCTTCAGGCTGGGTAGTGTCTCGGAGCGCTGAGAAGCAGCCCCAGCCACCTCACACCTCAAAGAGGCAGCTTTCGATAACCCGGCAAAATTAGCCATTAACAGCAAAGCACAACTCCTAACCCCAACGGCCGTTGGATCTAAGGTTATGTTCAGCGGCGACTCACGTGCAAATGGCAAACTGCTCCCGGTGGAGTTGGTCTCAAGCTGTTGCAGATTGCTGATGGCAATTGACACCTCATTGTTCCACAGCTCCAGCATTCACTACCAGGTTTGGGGTGGTGGTGGAGGAGGAATCACCTTGCGGCCTCATCTCTCCCTCTAGAAAAAGTCTTCAGGTAGGAATGGTTCGATAAGGCAGCCAATGACTGTTCTAAATAAGGGTTTAAAAAGGATTTTTTTTTACACAAACGTGGATACCCGCTGCCGGAAACCATGGCCGAAGCAGAAAACGTCGGCATACTTACAAGGAAATTTGATACGTACTTGAGAGAGAGGGGAATAGAGGGGCTCAGGAGAAGGTGGCGGGGGTGGATTACCAGCACGGACTAGCTGGGCTGAATGGAAACTCAATGCACATACATGAGAGAGAAGGGAATAGAGCGGTAAAAGGGAAGGGGGGGGAGGAAAACTAGGGAATGGGGATAAGGATTTTCCTCTTCCAAAACATGCCCCCACTGCAGCACAGATTAGCTCCTGTGTTTGGCAATATAACAGCCACTTTCATTGCTAAGCAATTCTATTTTGCACAGAGCTTGAGACATTTATTTTACATGAAAGGCGCTGTGTAAATACAAATTATTATTCGTTTAAGATTAATATTACAGTAACTGAGCTGCATAAATGTTTCAGTAGGTTTGTTGCTGTAATGTTAGTCTTTTCCAACCCCCCCCACCCAGCTTCACTCTGTATTCTGTAAGCCAAACAAAAGAAACACACAGAGCTGCTCAGCCTAGTTGGACAGGTGTTTGCGGAAACTGTCACCAAAGATAGGAAAAATCTTGGTTCTTAAGCTCTATAATGATGCCTAAAACTATTTGAATACTTCATGCAAGCAGTAATCTCAGCTCTGACTCTCATTTCCACTACGTGTTCATTATTCTCCTCCAAATGCAAAACTTCTCCGAAACTCAGAGCTGAAATTTACAACGGTGAGTTTCTCAAGAACACGGTTTAACCTGAGGGCCTATTTAAGAGCGTGCAGGATTATCTTGCAAACACAGGTTGACCATTAAAAATGCATTCCAATCGGATCCATGCCTCTCGTCCGGCATATTTGAAATATTTCAGTGTTAATACTGAATTTTAATAAACAATCTGAGGCTCATTAGCCAAAAGGTAGCTGCTAAATATTGTATGTAACAAATGCAAGTGGATTTCCATTGGCAATACAGCCACACATTAAGGAATGCTAAGTGAATTGGCTGAGTGAATTTAGCTGCTGCTGGCTTGGCAAGGAACCTTGCACATATTATCTGTATATATATATATATAGTATATATAGTATATATATATATATAGTATATGAAGTCCTGGAGTCCTGTAGCTCAGTGGATAGAGCACTCGCTTTACAAGCGAGAGACCTGGGTTTGATTCCCGGCAGAGGGCAAAACCTTGGGCAAGTTTCCTTACTCCACACACCTGATAATAATCCCTCAAGATAAAAAACAATAATAAATTGGTCACTTCGATCCACGGCTGTTTGTGGGACACTGCTGTGCGCAATTGGCTGCCGCATTTCACCCACAAATATACAGTCAACTCACTTACAGCATATTCTGTGAAGCGCTTTGAAACGTCGAGAAGACATGAGAAGCGCTAAATCAAATGTAAGGATTATTATTATTATAGATTATACATACGCGCATATTATAATAATAACAATCCTTGCGTTTTATATCGCGCTTTTCACAACGGGAAGTTGTCTCAAAACCCTTCAAGGGATTTTCTGAAAAAGTGTATGTTTTGTAGGCAGCCAAATTTGCACACAGCAATGTCCCACATAAGGCCATTAAGTGAATGACTAATTTTACTTGGGAGATTGTTGGTTCAGGATATCGGGAGAGAAACTCCTTTTGCTTTTCGGGCAAAAAAAACCTGAATTAAAATACCATCCCAACATTCCTTCTGAAGAACATGGTTTTATTTTGCTTTAATCTATATTACATCACAAAGAGAGGTTCGCGGATCAGGTACAGTTCGTGTTTGGTCTGTAGTTTTCAGTTTGGACTCTTTCAGAGCAGAGCGTTAATAAATTAGGAGTATGTAAATAAGCTTGCGGGATGAGAGTGCAGAGTACCTCTTCTGAGAAGGAAGGGGTCAGAGACGCTGGTAATGAAGCCTATGCGAGATTAATATCCAAGTGCATTTCAGTTATATCATGGGGTCAGGGAGTGGGAATTATAAAAACGTACAGCACACAAGTAGGCTGTTTTTCCCATGGAGTCTACACCGGCTCTCCGAGTAAACTGTTCATTCAATACCACTGCCCCGTATTACGCCCATACCACTTGAAGCTCAGTATAAACCAGTGGTGGTCAACTTGTGGCCCACGGGCCGGAAGCGGCCCCCAGAGCCTTTAAGACACACATCACCCCCTCCCCCAGCTGAACCTTCTCACCAGTCTAGGTAAGTCCATCTTCGATTGGTAGTGTGTTTCCAGTTATCCTTTGGTTGAATCTTTCTTGAATTATGGCACCTATCAAGAAATATTCGATCAAGAAAACGTATGTTGTTGGCCGACCATAAAGAATTGACCGTCACTTCTATAAACTCTCCGACCCTGGTCGCTTACCTCGGGCAGACCCCACCCACTGAGATAAAGTGGTAACATTGATCGTCCAGGGCCTTGGGATGTCTTCCCGACGTGAAAGGCGCTATACAAATGTAATCTGTTGCTGTTGTTGTTGTAGTCGTTATTGTGTTGACGGGAAGGGGAAGGACAGAGCTCAGATCGGACAATAAAGTTCTGAAATGATCTGTAAAGTATTCTGCTGGGCTGGTTCGAAAGAAAAATAAAAGAAAAGTAAAACAGCTCGAGGAGACAGATTGACAGCGCTGATCTGTGGCGAATGATTGCTATTTTCATTGTAATAACATAGTGGTTTATTGCAGAAATCTGACTTGTTACCTGACCTACTAAGATTTAAAAGACTTAGCAGATGTTACGACTAGTGCAGACTGACTGAATTTGCCGGGAGCTGACACGTGTAATGGCTTTTATTCGCTGGTTTGACTTTTGCTATTCCAGGGTTCAACGCAGATGTAAATGCTGTGACAACAGGACTTTGATTGAAATCCCACAATCTGAATTTCGCTAGCTTTTGTCATTCGTTTCTTATAAATAATCCGTAGACTGTAACGCAGATGTGCAATACAGGGTGAAAATGCATTTAAGGGCAAATTATTACCGTATTTTCACACAGTCCTGTGCTCAGCGGTTGCTTCTATTATCGATAGGAGCGACCGCCATCTTTCGAATCCCGTCTGGATTCAAAAGATAATTCATTTAAGGCCCAAAATGAAATTCAAAATCTTGAACGCACTAAAAAATGTCACGCTGCTTCGACTGATGGGGAAGCTGTCGGAGTAAAACTGAGTCATTCCTGCAAACAGAGGAACCTTTGCAGAGTAAAAGCCACGTCTTGATTGCACCTTTCACAGTTGCTAGAATTAGGAAGCACAGGTGGGAAAAAGCTAGTATTAAAGCCTGAAGATTGGCAATGATTGCATTTGAGGAGCCGGTGTAAAATATTCTGTACTGCAGAGGGAAAGGCATCTGTGCTACAGTAGTGGCTGGAAGGAAGACACACACATTTCTTGGAAGGTACAGCGAATGGCTTAACAGTGGCTGAACAGGAGACGCTCCAATTTTCTCACCTGACAAATTTGGATTTGTTGCAACATGCAGTTTGGCAGCAATCTGCTTGTCGCTGCAGTAGCAAGTTAATTTATTTTTGTTCTGCTCATCTGTGTTATAAGATGACTGCAACACACACACACACACACACACACAAGAATTCCCATTCAGGAGATCTTAATTTGACAGATAATTCCATCCCCCACACCACACAATTGGCTCGGTTATATTCCGACATAAGACCCTGAAGCCTGCTGAGACTCAAGTATTCACACGGGACTTTTTTGTGAACGAGAGGAGAGGAGGACCGAAAGCAAATTGTTTCGGTTCTCAGAATAATTGGATTCATGTTTGGACAAAATGTCTCCCTTCCGGCCATGGTGGAAGGTAACTCTGGGCAAGAGTCGCAAGCTGCAAGCGGCAACAACGACCGACAACAAACAAGTTGCCCTTCACACAGAGTTCATCCCTGGTCTCGAAAACCCACCTGAAACCCAGTCTAGCAGATCTCTATAAAGACCAAACAGGTAGCGATGCCCTTGTTGTGTTAATGGACATGCTGAAAAGGAGCTCTCTTCCTGATGAACTCTCGCACGCCACACAGAGCCAAGAGCGTCCTTTGCGGTCTGTGACCTCTCTCTGGGGTTGGAACATGGACGCTCCTGGCAGATCCACAGAGTAGCCCAAGGCATTGTTGATGGCTAACCAGTCTCTCTGGCGAGTTAATAAGGTTTTTTTTCCCATATAAACGCAGAAAATGTTTTCAACCCCTGATTGAAGTAAAGGCCCTAATTGGGCAGGGTCCGAGCTGGGTGGTTAGCAATTTTATGCACGGTTGCGAGGCTAAGTGAAGGAGCCATGTAAATGAGGAAGAATGAAAACAATGACAAATTGCAAAAATGATCAGAGACTGGAGACAAAGTCCGCACGTACCCAGCAGGAATTATACCAACCATATTTACATCCCGTCTAATTATTTTGATGGGTATATATGGCGTTTCCACTGGCTACAGTAGTCAATGCATCCCCTCGGTGAAAATAAAAAGAACCTAATTTGGGAGTGTGAAATAAGCATAGTCGCAACTCAGGCGTAATATTTCTGCATTTGTCTGAAGGCTCAAGGTTTTATCCTTTTACTCGCAGCCATACATTGCTAAACATGCAGCCAGTCAAAGCTATGAATTCTAAATGGACTTAAGCTCTTGCTCCGCATTTTATATTCTGACGAAAATAGAATAGTTTGCGGCCTAACTGTAAACGTTTAAAAGTGGGGGGGGGGGGGAATATAAATGCAAGTTGTTGCATGGAGTATGGAACAACAAAGGATCATTAAGCCCCTGACTTCCAACTCCTCCCCTTCCATGGACTTCACTCCATTCACTTTATCAATCGGGGGAAAATGTTTGGCAAATCCCTTACCCCCGACCACCCAAAAGTAATCAAATACAAGCTACAAAATAGTCATCTGTCCTAATACCTCCATAAGCCTGGCAACGAGAATTCCACCATCACAACACTTTTACGGTGAATCCTCTGAAGGGTTTCGAGACATCCTCCCGACGTGAAAGGCGTCATGTCAAATGCAAAGATTTATTTCTTGGTTTATTTGTTTGTTTATTTATTTATAAGAAGGCAGCGCCAAAGAATGTAGCACAGAAATCAATGTCTCCCGCGGAGTATTTGGTCATCTCATCTTGTGCCTTTACTCCAAACTGTTCTCTTTCCCGCTACTTATCCAGTTCCTTTCTGAAGGAGTTAATCACTACGGTATCAATTGCGATTGTCGGGAATCTGTTCCACATCTCCACAATTCTGTGGGGAAAGTAAATCCAATCTGTACTTTTGCTTTAGGCTTTTTAATTTGAAACCTACGCCGTCTAGTTCTACTCTCGTGGTTTAAGTCAAACACCACGAGTCTACATCACCTATGTCTCCCATCATCTTCTGTTTTTTTTAACAAAAGCAAGTTCAGCCCTGCTCGTCTCTCCTAATGGCTTACAACTCTTCAATCAATCTTCTTGCGCTTCTCCGAACCTGTTCCCAGATTCCCCTAAACCGCCATCCTTATCTGACGGATTGCTGGCCGGAGCAACAGGGAAAGACTCCCTTGTCTTTTCGATGAGTGCTACAGGATCCTTAATGTTCATCTTAAAAGTCAGACGGGCCCTGGTTTTTACGGCTCATCCGAAGGACAGCATCTCCAACACTGCAGCACATCCCCAGCAATGCATTGGAATGTCAGTCTGCAGTATGTGAGTTCAAGGTCCCGAGATAGGGTCAGGACGCACAAAGTGGGATCATGCATCGATTAGCAAAAGTTGACGGAATTATTTTGAATGTTAAATCCAAGCCTTTTTCACTGGGATTCAAAACTGTTAGCCCAAGCAGCTATTCAAGACGGGATATTGGTATGGATTCAAAGGGAATTTGGATAAATATTTTGACAGGTTACCAGGAAAAGTGATTGAGGCCAGGACACTGGATGACAATAATAATAATAATCTTTGCATTTGATATAGCGCATTTCAAGTCTTCCAGACGTCTCAAAGCGCTTCGCAGAATATACTGCAAAGTGAATTGACAGTATATTTGTGGGCGAAACGTGGCAGCCGATTGCGCACAGCAGGATAACTTAACATTACATTGGGAAGGGTGGGCGTTTTAGAAGGATGAGATGAAATGGGCCAAAGAGCTTTCTTGATTTGAACATCTCCTGTTGCAATGTTGCTCTAAGATATCATTCTGTTCTGTTCCTATTCAGATTGAATTTCTGGAATGGACTGGCAACAGCACAAAGGTATTCACCAAGCAAACTGTTATTAAACACAGTTTGCGATCAAAGCAGAAGGAAAAGCAGAGTGTTCACTTGCAACGCTGTTACATGTTTACTAGGATTCATTGGTGCCCAGAAAACGAACAAAGTAATTTGCGGTTACCAAGCTATTGTTGCTCCTGAGAAAGGCCATCAAAATGCCAAATGGTGCCTTACCACCATGGTATTTTCAGTTAATTTGCAGTTGATTCAACCTGCTATTGTGATGGATTCAAAAACAAAACAGCTCCCTCTCCGCTCCTCCAAGTCTCTGATGTGTCATTGTTCCTAAAACCATTGTGGTGCCAGCTGAATGGATCTGTTTGTTTTGCATTTGTTCAATATTGCGCATTCTTCACTTTACAGTACAACAATCTAGCACTGAAGGCGTAATTACACGATGTCAATACAGTGAAGTGATTACGCCAAAAATAAAGCACAAACCGTTTAAAGAGTGTGCTTTGCAAAAGCCCTACAGGGGAGCGTGCATCAATTAGCAGAAGCTGATGGAAATATTTTGAATATAAAATCCAACGATTTGAGATCATGAGCACAGCAGCTATTTGAGATGGGCCATTTGGATCGATTAAAAAGCGATTTGGATAAGCAATTTCAGAGTGACGATATCACAAGATCGGTTCGAATGAAGGCGGCATTTTTTTGCCCATCTTATCTCATCCCTCTCGAATACTTCCTTCGAATACGTCCTTCGAATGAGCTATTAAACCGAGATCCCGTTTGCCTGTTCAGGCACTATTCCAAAAGAGAAGGAAGTTTCTCTTAGGGTTCTGGCCATCAAATCCCCCAAATAAAATTGGTCACTCACAAACCAGTAAAATGCCAACAATGTGTCCAAGTGAAATAATAATAATAATAATAATCATCATCCTTGCATTTGATATAATGCTTTTCACGTCTTCTAGACGTCTCAAAGCGCTTCACAGAATATACTGTAAAGTGAATTGACTGTATATTTGTGGGCGAAACGCGGCAGCCAATTGCGCACAGCACTGTCCCACAAACAGTCGTGGATTGAAATGACCAATTTATTATCGTTTTGTTTTGAAGGATTATTATCAGGCGTGTGGAGTAAGGAAACTTGCCCAAGGTTTCGCCCGGCCAATATAAGTCCGCACTTTGGATGCGGGCGCCTGGAAACTCTGTGAAACTAACTGCGAATCGGGCGTTTGTTCAAACTCAATTCTTTTGCGCTTCCAAAAGGCGAATCTTGCTCTTCCAAGATTGAACAGTAAAACTTTCAACGTGATTTCGCATTACACTATCATGTTAGAAAGAAAGCATTTAACAAGCCAACGAAGATCAAAAAGGGCACCCCCACCCCACTTCAATTGACAAACTGCTTCATATACAAAATCGACTTCAAATCGGACTGTAGTGCCAAGCTTAGTTCTGAACTACCGGGCTAATCTCCTGGGTATGTAAGCAGGCATTTGTTGTTTGGTGAATAGGCTCAGCGAGCAGCAGCGAGCAAAGCCTTTTTGTAAATTAATTTTAAAGGTTAGCTAAACCCCAGAGTCAATTGCAACAATGACTTTATTTTTCGGCTTTGCTTCTAATCTCTTTCTCTCTCCAGCCCCCGGATCTGTAGTTTTGTATTGCTTCGCGGTGACAGACAAAGGGAGTCTGGCTGTAACCTGCAGGAGTTTTTTTCCCCCCGCAAGTGTGCAACGCATTTGCCATAAAATGAAATTAACTTCTTTATCCTTTATATTCTCCCTCTTTCTTTCTTTTTCTCTCTACCCCCCTCTCTCTCTCTCTCTCTCTCTCTCTCCGTCTTTCTTTCTCCTTTCTATCTCTGGCTGTACCTGCCCTATAACACAATTTGCTATAGGAGATAGGATAATAAATCATAGAGATTCCAAAGAACCTCCAGCATGGAAACAGACCACTTAGCCCAATCTGTCTGTGTGGCGTTTCGACTCCACCTTTGTATTCCCCTCTCCCTCACAAGAAGGTCTGGCTTTCTCTTGAATGCATCTTAAGTATCTGAAGTGGATTGAGCTGGAGGGAGCATTTTCCGTATGCCTGTAACAAAAGCTGCTTGTCTTGCTGACAACGGTTGGCTTCCTGTAGGGTACAATGTGGCTGGGATCTGGCAACGTTCATACTTTGAGCTCAGCCCTGGCGGGTTCCAGCAGCAATCACAGCCGAGGCTCAGAGCGGGTCTTACCTAATCGGGGAAGGATAAGCGACCGGATGCTTTCCGATTTCAGTCTCGGTCGGTCCCAAAACTTTACACAGCCAAATTGGGATTGAACATGGTTTATCATGAAGCATCATGGAGTTTTTTGCCAAACCACAAGGGTCTCGGAGCTAAACCGGCAACGTGTTAACTCTATACGGCGAGTTGACAACCAGAAGGCTGGCCACGCTCCGCTACTGCAGAGGCAAGAATCGAGAAGTACTATATAGTATTTTCTTGGCCTTCTGGATATCAGCTTCACATTGGCTGCTGCGTGTGTTTACTCGAAAGGTCTGTGACCGGGGGAAAGTGCTCAAAAGCGTGGAGAAAACGCTCAACTTCTCAAAGGTTCTGGGTTAGACGCAGGTCCTTAAGCAGCTGGATGTTTCCCCGCCTCCTAAGCTTGTCGATGTAAAATTTCATTACGATTTGGAAAGTTCAGCACCAGTGAATGGGGGAGATTAGAGGGTAGCTAGAGAATTTCCCTGCAATATGTGGTTTATCTTTCCCTGAAAGGGAACTGGCTGGGGACTTGTGCTTAGGCTGCGGTCCGCGAGAACATTGCCTGGTCTAAACGGATAGTTGTGTTATTTCTGTGACTTGTTCGAGCAAACGTCGCTCTGGAGTAAACTGTGGCTGCCTGACCATCAAAATGTTACACCTAGGATTAGCTGCGGAGATAAAGACACTGTGCGGCTCTCTTGACTGACAGAACTGCACTTGATGGGAGTCGCACCAAGCATAAACATGAGCTACTTTAGCGGCAGATGCTACTGTCTTTATTTCCTCTTCGGCGGAAATTATTGGGCAGAATTGGCAACCTGTGAGGGACAACTGCAGTAAGAACCCGGGCATCTGATGCTTCGCATCAGGAGGACGTCTCAAAGCGCGTTGTGCGTTTTACTGTAAACTGGAGTGACTGGGTTTGTAGGAGTGATGTGTGTGCAGCGAGGTCATCCAAACAAAGAAAACAGGATTAGTTTCCACACTCCATCGATATTAACCTGGAAACAATCATTCGTCTCCTCTGAATTCCTTCCACAGCCTCCAGACCTTTTGTAAAGCCTGCGATTACAATTGACTCGGTACCCTGCGTGTAGTGTAAGCGCAGTTTTTCACGGGTGTTACAATGCCCTTGAAGACATATTCCCCGGATCCGTTTAAGCTGTTGATATTCTGCTGCCCTTTGCAGCCACCCGGCATCATCACAGCTCTTCCAGTGTTTGACTGGCGATTGTACCTCGCCCTTTTCTCAAGCCCTTTCTTATTTGACGATAAGCCTCTTAGCTCTCTTTGAATATGAACCCTTTCCTGCAATTCCACTGCAATTTCTATTTCCAATCTTCACGTTTCATCCCCAAAAGAGCCTTTCAACCATTTCAAAGTCAGTTTTCTATATTTCCCGAATCTTCCTCCTTCCTGGCTGTTTTTTTTGTTTTGCGGCAGTATCTTTTAAAGCGCTCAGATTTTTTTTCCTTATTTTTAAGCACCCTCTGCTGGCACCTACACTCAAAGATAATTTAAGAGGTTCTATTTTGATTAGCTTTTAATATTCTAGTATTTTGTTCCCATATTCATTTCCTTTATTCCAGTTTTTCCTCCTCTGCGCTGGCTTTAGTATGCATTTTTGACTGGAATTTGATTTTCTTGTTTGAATTCTCTCTCCCCACTCATGTCCCAGTGTCATATTTAATGTCGTTGTGATCACTAATGCTGGGGAAAGGATGAACACATTGAACAGACACTTAGGGTCTCGAATGGCACATTGAGAACGGTTGTTTAAGTGAGGTGTTTGAGCGTTCGGATGGTCCCACAGGCAAAGACCAGGCGGAATTTTGAGGCTCCAGCCTCGAATAACTCCCTCTGTGCATTTGCAAGGTGAGGGGAAGAAAAAGCATTTCTCGAGCGATTAACATGCGTTCTGACCAAATCACGTTTACACTGCAAGCAAAGCGACTGTTGTTGTCACCAGACTGCTGCTCACATCCACTCCGGGTCCTTGTGTAAACGGCAATTGATGGAACCTCATTTATTTTTTATTAAAGACACAACATATCAGGTTTCATGTCGCTAATTAACTGTGCTCTCAGCACTCCCTCTTTAGCGTTTTCTCGATGAAATATTTACGGCGACGTTCGAGATGCATTGAGCGGCTCATTTTGCTCCAAAGACGGCTAAAACGTGGGACAAATCTTCTCACTGATCGCTCCATAACATTTCTCGGTGAGCTGGCTGCAGTGGCGGCAGCAGCATCGCTTTATCAGCGAGTTCGAGGATTAAGCAGTGAGCTACAGAGCTGCGGTTTTAACGCAAGGCCCAACCTGACGAACAGAGTCGGAGCAATTCGGAAATGATGAGTGATGTGCTTGTTTGTCACCTGTTAACGGGTAAACTGAGCTGTTTCACGCTCTGCGACGAGCAGAAAGGCCAGTGTTTTCCACCTGTCACAAATTAAGTAAAAATGCATTAATCCAAATGAATGTCGGGCTTCCCTCACAATGATCAAACGGTTGAAACGCATGTTCTGGCAGAACTTTGTGGGGCGAATCGGACCAGGTTTTATTTTATTTTGCATACTAGCGGAATTCAAATCCTGGCCCCGTAGAGACTTGGCGTCGATAGTTTTGCGTTCTGTGGGCCTGCGCTTGGACGTTTAGGACAAAAATAATAACAATAATCCTGACATTTGATGCAGCAGAAGTCCGTCTCAAAGCGCCTCACAGGATTTACCGTAAAATGGGCTGACTGTATTCTTGTGGGCAAATGCGGCAGACAATTAATTGCGCACAGCGGCGTCCCACAAAACAGCCATGCAGTGAACGGCCGATTTTATTGTCGGGAAGTGTCGGCCAGAACATCGGGAGGAACGCCCTTCTCCTTTTGAACAGTGCCACGGGATCTTTAACGTCCAGCTGAACAGACACAGACAGGGCCTCGGATTAACGTCTCGTCCAAAGTATGGAAATTTGAGCTTTGCTGGTGTGAACCAAGTGTTCGGTGTTGTCCCACAAGTGTGTTTGTGTGTGTGTGTGTGTGTGTGTGTGTGTGTACGGATGGAGTGGGGCAGATGACAGATGACAGATCTTTTTAATCCCAATGTCCTGCTCGTTTGCCGCACTCCTTTCATCAAACAGGTTGGATCAAACTCAGTTGTCTGCGCATGTGCTCATTCCAAAATCTCTCAGGGCACGGCCATTGTCATGGAGCCAGTGGAAAAGAGCAGAGAAATAAAACAATATTGATATTGACAAATACCGAATGGGCCTCCAATGCTAGTTATTTCCCAGGATAAGAGAACCCATAAGCACTTCGTATTTTTGCCTTGTTTTTAAACTATCTCTGGTCCTTCATTCGGCCCCTAACGTTGGAAAGAGCAGCCCTGTGAGAAAAAAAGCACTGATGCAATAAATTTGTTGTACGCACATCGTGTAATTGCCCAGTGATAAATAATGCATATAATCTTGCAATATATTGCAAATGATGCCCATCACTGAATATAATTTGGCTTCACACTGTCCACACTGGAGATGGTCCTTGATGGTAGGAATTGTAAAGTTTAAGCAATAACAAGTGGCTGGTGAAAGGGCAACATTTAATTGCGAGGGGGATATCGAAGATTTGATAAACAAGTAAGATTGTCCAAATGACACACGCAGTCTTCAGCCGTCGAGGAAATAAAAGATTGCTGAGAATATTCACCAGGTAAAACGTATTCAATTACGATGGCAGTTAATTTGTAATATGCTAACACCACAGACACAGTAGGCGTCTGTGTTGTTAAGATTTAATAACAATGGGCATTGCTATAGTAATTTTAATAAATGCCAGTTGGTATTTAATATAATGTAATATCCTGCAATTATTTGCTTTAACCTTCCGCCGTCTCCCTTGATTTTCAACCCACCATTGAGTTTGCGTTGACGCTCCTCTGATAAAAGCAATGGTCTCGAGGGGTGGGTAAATGGCTGGACGAGGTATTGAACTCGAACATCGGTAATCCTTCTCTCCAAACCTCCAGCGCAACAATAAAAAGGAATCAAGTCTTGAACAGATGAAGTAAAAGGTGTGTATATATGGTGGGATTGGGCAGGATGGGAATGGAGGGAAGAGGGTGGCGGAGAGTCACAACTTACTTTCTGCCGACTGCTAATTTTGACAACGACCGATTGCAAAACTCCAACGCAATGCGAAATGCAAATGCAATCAGTCTCAATGGGCTGCTGTATATTCAAGCTCCTATTTTCCATCTGCAATAATAAATGAATAATCCTTACATTAGCTGTGGCGCCATTCGCGCCGGTAGGACATTTCAAAGCACCTGATAGGATTCGCTGTCAAGTGGAGTGACTGTGTATCGTGTGGCCAAAACACGGCAGCCAATTTGCGAATCGCAATGTCCCCACAAACAGCCGCGGAGTGAATGACCGGTTCAATAGAGAGTGAGTGAATGAATGGATTTGATGAACTTAAGATACAACAACAACTTGCACTTATATAGCGCCCTCCATGCAGGGTAAGCGTCTCAGAGCGCTTAACAGTGGCGGAGCCTGACTCTGAGCTGGTGGGAGGAGGGAGCTGGTCGAACAGGAAAGTTTACGGGCAGGACTTGAAAGAAGGGAGAGAGGTGCTTGAGGGAGAGTGTTCCAAAGTTTTGGGGCGTAGTGGCTGAAAGCATGACCTCCAATGGTGGGGTGGAGAGTGCGAGGGACGAGCAGGAGGCCCGGTGCCAGTCGAGCGGAGGCGCCGGGCGGTGGATTGAGGAGTGATTGAGGAGGTCGGAGAGGAAGGGAGGTGCCAGGGTCAAGATAACAATTACGTCCCACTCGGAGCTGTGTCCCAATTTATCTGAAGCCACGTTGAATTCTCCAAAGAGTCGCAAACACATGCAGACGTGTAAAGAACGTTTGGACCAAAAAGACACGCCACGGATAAGATAGCACACGCAGGAAGAGGGGGCAGAACATGACATTTGAAATCAACGACATTTCGGGAAAAGGACTATGAATGAGCCGCTTTCTGTATGTCACTGCATTGTCATTGGACTCACGTAAGGGAACTTTTTCTCTTATGAAGTAAGTTAATCAATAAATCCATCATCACTGCCTTTAAACATTTTCTTGATGATTGCAAATATTACAGAACTGTTTAACCCTTAGGCTGCCGGCAGGTCTTTGAAGATACCCACCTCTGTGGGTTTTACAATGCGATAATTACTGATAAAATGTCGTGCACAGATTGGCCACATTTTAGGCATTAAATACACTGCACTTTACAGTAATTCCTGCAGAGTGCTTCGAGACACCCGCCCAACGTGACAGGTGCTATACCCAAAGTAAAGATTGCTTTTTTTTGTGTGTTATTACAAAAGGACTGAAACATCAGGATTTTAAATCAGGGCCTGATTTGCATCAGGTTTCTGATCCAGTCTACGGGAGCTAAAGTGACTAGCCCATTACGATGCATAAAGTGAATGCGAGTAGGGAAGAATTAGACATTCTGGCAGTTTACACAGCCTGAGGGAGGCAAAGAGTGTCAGACTTCCAGCTGGCGATACAAAGCTCTTCCCCCAGTCTATTCTTTCCGTTTGATACCACCAGTTGTGGCGTGGATGCTCGCACATGTTTACGCAATGTTTACAGTTATTATTTTGTCCGATATTTTGATAAAAGGAACAGGTTGCCAAGTGTATCGACTTCCAAATAAATGTCTTCCTCATATGGCTCAGGAATTACCAGGCTATGTCACGGGTGTCAGAGAGAAAAAAGAAACATTAAAATGTGTGATATTCGTTTATACATTATGCATTTTCTATTCATTATGCATGAAAAACAGCCCTTAGGCTGCTCAGCATGTAATGAAGTTTGATGCCCATTTTTATTTCCCTGCAGTTCAGGTCTTGTTAATATTTTCTTGAGCATCATTGAAACATTAAATAAAAGTATGCCTTCAAGGATCAATATAATATAAAGCCTGGTACATAAACTGGATATTACACTTGTTTTTTTTTCTCTCTTCCCCACCCTTCACCCCTCCAATGTAATGTAATAATAACTGTTGTGTTCGACACAACATTCTGGCACATCAAAACGTCTCAAAGCCCTTCACAGAGTTTTCAGTGACGGTGTTTTTCTGGGTGAATGCCAGTCAATTTCTAACACAGCAAAGTCCTATAAAGAGTCATAAAGTAAACGGCATTTCTTTTTTTTCAAAAGAATCTGATGGGTTGTTGGGCAGGTTGTTGTGGGGAGGAAAGGAAAAACATCCCTCTTTCTCAAGAGCTTTCATCTGTTTTATTAACTCGATATCTCGTCCAAAAAGACGGCATCTCAGACAATCCAGCCTCCTCCGCCCCCTCCCCCCCCACCCCCCGCCCTCCCCGGCACTTCACTGAAGTGTCAACCAAGTCTATGAGCTCAAAGTCCCCACGTGTGGCTTTAACCCATCTGACCTGGGTGGGAGAGTGACACTGACTGAGCCAACCTGACACGCAATGTGATGTGACGAAAAGCACAGACCCATTACGGGTCTTTAGCTAAAATGATTCTATTTTCCTCAGCGCGCTCTGTTTCTAAGATGACAGATTGCGGTGGCTGAGATTTGAACCCTTTCCCTCTGCTCTCGTCACGACTGACAGCGTACGATTCGGCTTGGGAACAAAAACGTCGGGAAAGCTTTGAGCGTCCGCGTCATTGTGCAAACAACAAGCCAAGAGTAGGCGAACCTTTCAGGCTGAGCCGGGCTTCCAAAGGATCACGGGAGGCTGGGAGGAAGCCTAAGTGTAGCATTGAGGAGAGCGCGGGTGTGCGTGTGTAACAAAGATACATCATTCCAAAGATGTGAACGTGTTTACATCAAGGCGGCCCATTAGCTGATGGTAAAATGCTTTCAAGTGAGGGTCAGCCGAGGAAGGTGGTGTGAGATTGCAGTGGAGCTCAGCGAAAGTGCCAACACACTGAGGGAGAGTGGGGACATGAAAGGGAAAACGTCACATTTTCGCAGACCCTTTCTGCCGAAAATCTCGTAGTAATTACTGTCAAGAGCGCAGATGCTGTTTTTGTGTGTCAGCAAACACTGAAAAGACAGCTAAGCTTTGAAGATCCGAACGTTAATAAAACAGATGAAAGGCTCCTGAGAAAGAGAGACATATTTTTCTTTCCTCCCCCACCTCCATTCTGAATTAGTCCAATTACAAAATTTCCTCTAGTAAAATCCAGCGTCGTAAAGTACTCCAACAGGCACTATACAAGTGCAAGTTGGGGTTGATGTGACTAAGATCCTACTCTCCATAGTCCATATTCACAAAATTCAGCATTTCAAACCACCATACCAATCACAACACTTTGACCATCTCCATAAGCCTATTTTGTCTCAAAATGTACAATCACACAGCTCTTCTTAAGAACTGCGGCAAATCCCAAAGCAAGGTTTATTATTATTATTATTATTATTAAATCCTGTTTTTAAATTAAGCGTTAAGCACGATGGCAGCTATTCCCGCAATGCTGTGCTACGTTAAATTTTAAGAGAAAATTAGAAGTCCTTACAGGCTAAGGCTAGGCCTAAGATGTCCAAAGAACAGGGAAGCAGTGCGTGGAAAATCCCCAGACACTTCGAGAGACCCCAAAAAATCAAACCAATAAATAAATGTTGAAATAGTGAATTGGAGAGCAGTTTACTGTTACGGATCTGAACTGATATATTGCCCTCTTTGCCGGACAGATCCTTTAAGCAGAGCAGCGAAGAGCAACCTGCCACAGTGTTCGGGGGAAATTAAGTGTAGTTTCACAGCAGTGCGGAACTCCAACGGCTTTGCTGCTAGAGATGTTTTGCTCTGACTGTGGCTGAGGCCACAGTGTGTTGGTGGCTTCTGCTCCGCAGGGAACTAGTCTTCTATCAGAGCAGAAGCCGGGCTTTGCCGCCCTCAGGCAATGCTATAATCTGTGTATTTCAGAGATCTCTTCATCAGTCAATAAACTCTGACAAAACGTGACACTGTCCACCAAAAAGGTACAGATATATTTGGTCTACAAAATACACAGTCACGACACTTTACAGTATACCCTGTGAAGCGCTTTGAGACGTCCTCCTGCCGTGAAAGGCGTTGTTTCAAATGTTTATTGTTTATTATTATTTTTATATCCACACACACGCACCTTCTTGGTGAAATTTTGGGCGGAAGGGAATAATTTAGAGCAACAGTTTGCCAAAAAAAAATCAAGAGCAGCCTTCGTCGAGAGTATTGTATTGATGAATTTCCTTGTGGGGAATGAGGGAGGAAGGTTATACAACATGATAAAAGGCAACACAATGCACAACACATAGTCTAGAATGAGTTTTTGTTCTTTAGGGCTCGTTGAAACAATTCCACTGTCGGGATCAAGGATTCGTGGCTTCGTATGTGCTGGTTAAAAATCAATGAAACTATCGATTACACGAGATTTTAGCCTAAGGAATTTCTATACTTCTCTTTGAATGGACAAATGCAATACAGTGAAATTTACAGTACACTTTACACTTAGAGGAAGCCTCAAAGCACTCGGCAATGCCAGCTGGTCACCTGAACTAGTCCTGGGGGGGTTTGGGGGGCGGGTGGGGGGGGGGGGGATGCAGGAAAGATGACGCATAGCTCATTTTGAAAGGTGCCTTGAAAACACATGCAAGTCTAGTTGTGTGGTATAATACGTTCACAGATTGTTCTCACAGCGTAAAAGTTGTGCTTTTCAATCTGCAACTTATTACATCCATTTGAAAGAGGCATTTTGTTTCTTCTTGTAATGTCACATACACTTCTCTGACCAACTGTGAACATGTTTGCATTCCCAGCCTGAAGTCAGATTTAATAACATTTCTGCCCACTGGTTGTACTCTTGCGTTGCCTTTTTTTTTGCCTTTTGAGACCTTGGAGAACTGCTAAGCAACGAAGTGGTTTTTTTTACGTCTTTGCACGCAATGGCTGATTCGAGCACTCCCTGGTCAGGCACAGAGTAGGTTAGACACACACACAGCTCTGCCTCAACAATGCTGCTCAATCCTCAACTTGGCAGATCTCTATCATCAACTTATATAGCATCGTGACATTTTCTCCACACCGCCCATTTTCCTTCGATCAGTCTGACAGGCCCGACAACCCATCACCGGGCTTAAGGGTGTCCAGACCAGGCTGAGAGGTTGACACGCGTGTGTGTGTGTGTGTGTGTTTGTGTGTGTTACCCACACAGAGAAAGTTCTTTTGTGTCTAAAATGGAGTGCGTACTCTCTCCATGGAGGGAAGGACCCTCCTTACCTAATTCCGGAGAGTATTAGGCGCAGGCTGGCGAGAGGCAACACCACACCATACTGTTTCAGATCAGGAAGCCTGGCTTCCCGGATATAAACACTATATTTTAATCCCTCCAGGAGTGACTAAGGCACCTTGCAATACATTAGACTTAACGGATGCCAGTTCTATTGTCAATAGTTCTTTCCTCTCTACAGCTTTTGGATGCACAAACATTCATTACCTTGTTCACAGACACTGTGTGCAGCAAGGGAAGTGAAATTACATCCAAGCACGATTCCAACCGATCTCCTCTCCCCTCCGGATTTACTGTAAAGTATAGTGACTGTGCATTTTCTAGGCCAACCTAACGGGCCAATTAGTGCACAGTAATGTCCCACAAACAGCCATGGAGTGACTGATCAGTATCCTGTGAAGCGCTTTGGGATGTCTCGACGACGTGATAAATGCAAAGGGTTATTGTTATTATTTAAAAGATGTGACCTTTGCAAAGACCTTTGCGTGCCTTTTAGTGCTCTCTGGTCAATTTTCTCCTGCTCTTATTTTCTCTTCTCACCTCATCTCTTCTAAGCACTCACTGTTAGCTGCGCTAAGGCAGCTAGCAAGCGAGGGAATATGGGAGAATAGAACTATTTTCGCGTCCAAAGCGGTTAGTATATGGAACACCCTGCCAGGGCTGGTGGTTGAGACAGAATCTATATTAGCTTTCAAAAGGGAACCAGATCAATACCTAAACACGAGTAAGCTACTGGGCTTTAAGGGGAAAAGGCAGGTAAATGTTCCTTTGGTTCAGTTGAGAACCTTTGGGTTCTCAGATGAGTCGCTAGAGGGAGCTGCACAAGGACACCTGGACACTCCGTGGATCTGGGGGGTCAAGGCAGGATTGGGAGTGCAACAAAAAATCTACATCTCGCCCTCTTGGATTGTACCTCGGTCACCAAGCAGTTCCACCCACCACCGTGAGAGATGTCCCTAGCCTTCCTAGTCTTCTAGCCTCCTAGTCCAAAGGGAGGTACATAGCGAGAGGAAGGCAGGAGGGCAATCTCTCATCGGTCAATGGGTTTCAGGCGCACGTTCGATTTGAGAAAAGATGCCCTTTCGAAAAGACCACAGGCCCTCCCAGAATGTGTCCTCATATCTAACTTTATCTACTAAATGCTGCAGTGACAGTGCTGGGTTTTGTGTTCGAAGTACATTCTAACTTGTTGCCACTTATTTCCAACTCTTTCCCCGTAGGTATGTATGAGTGGCTGACTTATGTTCTAACAAAATTAAAGGGTTTTTGTTTTGGACAGGGGAGCAACTTTGCATTAGCCTCCAGTTGTTTGCCACATCTACATTGGATCATTTCTCCCCCTTCTCTCTCCACAACCCCGTCCCCCACACGTACAAACACACACACACAACCCCCACCCTTCCGCACCCCACTCCCCACTCCTTGAACTCGCTGTCTAATGCGCTGCCCATCTAAAAAGAAAACTCTTCTTTGCGTTCTGGCCGGCACATTCTCAGGGTGGTTAGCATTCAGCTGAGAAGGTGTGCAATTTCACCATGAAATTCTAATCGCTCACAGGGTTGATGGGTTGACTCTCGCCTCCTGGTTGAGACAACCAAAGCTTTGCAGCTGTCTCCGCTCAAGCACATCTCTGCCAGGGCAAAACAGCTCGTCGGTTCTTACCTGACCAAGTACCGTTAGTTGGCGAGGTGAGAGGGAGAGTGACGAAACTCAGTGACCTCCCTCCCCACACACACAAACACCCCCCCCCCCACCCAACACCACCACCACCATCCCATGAACTGCTGCTACTCTGATAGCTAATTATAGTCTAATTCTTGTGTCCACATTGAGATGTCAAAAAGGCTAGGTTGGGTGGGCGGGGGAGGAGACAGAGAAAGCAGTGAACCCCTAAAATATATATATATATGTATAAGCACGAACGGAAAAATAGTACAGACCAATGAAGAATCAATCTCTACGGGACAGTTGTGGCATCGTTAGGGCGCAATCTCGCTCTGCCCGCACTGTTGCAATAAGCTGGCACTGCATTACCGATTGACATCACCCTGACCATTACTAAGACGTTGAACAGTAGAGATAGCTGTAGGCACCGATCCCCAGTGGGTGCGAAAAGACCTTCCCCTGGTCGCTGCTCAACCAATCAGCGAATGCACTGGAGCAAAGCGACGCGAAAGTTTGAGTTGGAAAATAATCACGTTGTCAGTCAAGTAAAGCCAGCGCCAGAGAGAACGCCACTCTTGCAAAGTGGCTTCTTTGCCGACAGATATTGATCATGAAAAGCAGAGAAAAAAAAGGTTTTTAAAACAAAACAAAATAAGAATTCCCTCAAGTCTCCGATCTGTCATCTCCTTTTTCAATCACGATCGGGAGTCGGTTGTTATTAACTCAGGATCACCGAGACTGGCGATTGCCAGTATCCCGGTTACTCTAACGCACGGTCTAATGTACGTTATGAACAGCATTGCTTACCCGAGACAGAGAGAGGGAGAGAGCTAGAGAGAGGGAGAGAGGGGGGGAGAGAGGCTAAATTATCGCAAACTTTAACAGTAATTTACCAGAAAACGTAGGCATTCCTTGGCACACACGCACCTTACAAATTTCGAAGCATTTCACAATATCGCACGAGATTTATATTTACAGGAAAAGTTTGTTCTGCAGAACAAAGTACCTTTATGCCTCTTACATCCTAAATCCAATCTTCTGAAGGTCATCAGTAGTTGGGATTATTCGCTGTCGAGTTCCTCTTAGGTGACAGTGGTTAATGGACATAAGCTCTGAAAAGCTGGACCACAAGCGATGGAACAGAACCGAGCTGTGACAGAGATAAGCAAATGAGAGCTGATGTAGAATTGCTTCCTACCTGCTACAAGCTGCCACTTCCTCTCTCATTAATCTGTAACCTTGTACGCTTTCTGCTCCTCGCTGACTGAGCCCAGCACGCTGAGACCAACACAAATTTTCACTTCGGGAGAAATAAACGAGCCGCCGTTGCCTGCCGCAATCATCTCGGGGGAGATCGGCTCACGGCTGCCTCTGCCTTCGCCTCCTCGCTCGCTCGCTTCCCAGGTGCTCCCGAGTTTTGAGCAAGTATCGGAGTGTTTATCCTCTGCTCAGAGGAGGCACGTTTGTACGATAAAACTGCATGCTCCCTGCAGTGTAGCAGGAAGGATGTGATCCGCATACTAAACCAGTCTATATTAGGCTGAGCTCGCCAAGGCAAACTCCACCTCCACATCAGTTGGACCCAGCTCACTCCTGGGATGACTTATGCTGGAAAGGAGAGGCAGGCTTGCTCGCGCGCGGAAAAAAAATTGGAAGCTGTTTAACTATCCTGCAGTTAAACAAATGTTAGGAACAACTCAGCTTCCCGGACTGTTGTTATTTTTTTTGAGACTCCAGAACAAAAAATCTGGTCACTCAATCCACGACTGTTTGTGAGAGGCCGCTGTGCGGAATTGGCTGCCGCGTTTCGCCCACAAATTACAGTCGATCCTCTTTGCAGTATACTCTGTGAGACGTCTCTACGAAGCGATAAGGCACTTTTTATCAAGTGCGAGGACTGGTATTATTGTTGTGTATCTCCAAGTGCGAGTTAAACTTTTACCCGTCAGTTTCCGGGGAAAGCACTGGATAGAGAAAGATGTAGCAATAGCTTTGGATTTGTATAAGCGCACTCCTAGCGCACAGGGCAGGGTCTCAGAGCTTTGTGCAGCGAAAGGGTTGGGACCCTGCTGGATGCCCATCAACTGGGGTGGGGGGGGTGGGGTGGGGTGGGGGATAGTCGAAGAGGTAGATCTTGAGGTGGGATTTCAAGAGAGACGACGAGTGGGGCTTATGTCTTTATAGCCAGTCCCTTGTCTCGGAGGTAACTGCTGTCAAGTTTAACGGCCGATTTTGCAGGCCAATTCCATTCCGGATCGGTGAAATTAACCCGCTTTGCCCGTGCCCTGATAATTACAACAACAACAACAACAAGATTCCATTTATAAAGCGCCTTTCACGTCAGGAGGACGTCCCAAGGCGCTGAAAATTAATTAGTAATTAATTTAAGAGGGAACCTGATAAGATCAAATAACAACAACAACAACATGTATTTATATAGCGCCTTTCATGTCCCATAATGTCTCGGAGCGCTTTGTGTCTGGCCCTTTCTTTGGAGATCGGATACCAATCAAATGTAAAACTCAAAACCAAATCGAAGCTTAATCTTTCTCGGGAAAGTAAAAACAACCTTTGTCCAGTCCACGAGACTCATCCCTTTGAAAAAGAAATGTCTGTGCAGTAAAACACGTACGGCAGCTACGTGGAACCCGAGAAAGCACTTTGGATTGGAGCGCAGGATTCCCATCGAAAGATTCCGAGCTTGTATTGAATTCCCAACGATCTCCTCAAAAAGGGCTGAAATCTTCCTCCAAGGGAGACCTGTCTCGGAGCTTGGGATGCCTAGTTCTGCTTTGATCAAGATGTTCTGCGTTAGCTGGGCGGTAAGGCTGGAGCTCAACCCAACCCCTCGCGCTTAGCACAGCACAGCTCACGGTGTCGGGGCAGCGCAAACGGAAGCCTCAGAGACGTGCTTTGCCTCTGATCGTCTCATTCCTCCTGACTGCTGAAGGAACTTTAGCGGCGGCTCGCTATCGTGCGTGACAGAGAACAGTGAGCGGGAGAACACAGCCGGCTGGCGCCTACAGGCGAGCAGTGTGTTCGAACGCAGTGTGTTCGAACGCAAACCGTCGTGTTCGTTTTAAAGCTGAAATTCAAATTTCTGCACGTCTTTTTGAAGCGAAATCGCCAACCCCGTTACCCCTGTTTGTTCGCGTTACGAATGGATGTAAATTTGGCAGCGTAAAGGAGAGCAAACGTCGAATTGAGAACTGCACCCACTTCCGTCCCTCTCGAACGGGTTTCTTTCCGTATGAATTTCAAGTCGCTGAGTGTCAAAACAGGAGAGAGAGAGAGAGAGGGAGAGAGAGAGAATAAAGAAATTTAACGCTCGTCAAATTAATATGTAAATCATACGGGGAGAAACGATGTCAGGCAGCTGCGAAGGGGATTGCGATACGAAATAGACAAATGTGTTTTTCCGTTGTTTTTGTGTGAGATAATTAATCAATCGGTTTTATCGCCCAACCAAAACACGCGTGACTTTCTTTCGTCCGTGAGCGCGTATGAAGAGGAACCAGTTTACTCGGTGGGGGGGTGGGGGGGGGGTGAAACGGGAGCAATGCTGCCCCATTACCCAGGGCGCTATATAAATGCAAGCTGTTGTGGTGGTTGTTGTAGAACTCTGCCCCAGGCTCCCTCTGCCTCGTCCCCTCCATCCCAGCCTTTGAAACCCATTGTAAGAGTAACTTTTCAACTGTGCTTTCGCTCACTTCGTTTGTCCTCTCTTCCCCCCCCCCCCCCCCTTGCCCCCAGGCCAAGCTCACAGCCGTGTGAAGTGCTTTGACACCGGACGTGAAAGGCACAGTGGCAGAGGTTAAATTTTATTTCACGGTTTCTCACAGCGCGTGTGAAATCAAGCAACAAAAGGTAGAACAATAGAAACAGGACTAAAGGTTAATGCCATCTGAAGTGTAGCTTAATGGAGTCTAAATATAGGTCCAGTAATAACATATAAATACATCACATTTATTTTTAATGCAGCAAATTATCAGAAGAGAACATTACACAAGAAGAGGAATACTAGTAACGTGCATAGAGGCTGAATAGTCTGCTTTTTGCCTACAAAATGCACAGTCACTACACTGCACAGTAAATCCTCCCGATGTGAGAGGTGTTGAATCAAATGTAAGGATTATTATTATTATTATTTATTCCATAGATGATTCATGGATGATGTGGAGTCCTGCAGCTCAGTGGTTAGAACGCTCGCCTTGCAAGTGAGAGACCTGAGTTCAATTCCAGGCAGAGGGCGAAACCTTGGGCAAGTTTCCTTACTCCACACAGAGCCTAATAATAATCCCTCCAAAACCAAAACCAATAATAAATTGGTCATTTTCAATCCACGACTGTTTGTGGACACTGCTGTGTGCAATTGGCTGCCGCGTTCGCCCACAAATATACAGTCAATTCACTTTACAGTCTATTCTGTCAATCTAAGACGTCTAGAAGACGTGGAAAGCGCTACATCAAATGCAAGGATTATTATTAGTATTATATTCAAACGGATTCTGAATTATACCATAAAACAACACTTTGCCGCAGTGAATTGTGAAATTGTGGCTTTGCTGTGCAGTGAAACACTCCTCTCTGGTCAGTCAAGGTTGCATATTGCAGTTTCAATTGGACCAGTTGAGAGAGTGGAATTATCTCAAGATGTTTTTAAAACCGTAAAGTCGACATGTTCAAAATCAACTGCTGAGTGGATTGCTGCTGATACGCGCCCCAGCAAGGTGAGCGAGCGAGTGCGGGGAAGAAAACTGACAAAAAACAAATGTTGAGATCACGGTAGTTTGTTATCCATTAAGCAATTATCGTCCATCAAGCAATTACGCGCAGAATGCAACATAAGGCAGAGGAGCTGTTCGTTCTGATAATCTGGATATCATCCGCTGGACATGTATCGTCCCACTTTCGCTTGGCCTTTTGACAAAGGAGCAAAATTAAAGAGAAAGCCGGATTACTTTGAACCACACCGCACGAGCGGAAGATTCAGCTCCCCCCATTAATCACGCTGAAAGTCTGACCGTTAATACAAGTTGCTGCTGTGGACCTTAGCTGGTTAAGCTGTACATGTGTCAGTACAATTGATCTCTCTCTCTCCCCTGAAATAGCCAGATGGCTTTTAGTCAACCCTTGCAATCACATTATTGATAATAGTAATACTTGCATTTGATACAGCGTCTTCGAGACGTCTCAAAAGCGCTTCGCAGAATATACTGTAAAGTGTAGTGACTGTGTATTTTGCATGCAATAAGACTGCGCGGAATCCGAAAGCTTGGAGTGACACTTAGGGATTTGCGCCCTCTGCTCTGTGGCGGAAAATCAGTAATGCGGGATCTGAGGCCAGGGATTCCACCCGGCTCTCGGCTCAGTTCATTTCCTTCCCGTTTAAGAGCGTGCGAGTGGTTGGCCAAGTGCTTATATTTCAAGCTGCTCTTGGAAGTTGTGGCAGAGCGGCCTGGAAACGAAGCATGTGGCTAAGATTCTTGAACGAAAAGAAACATTGCACGTTATTTAAGAAAGCGTTCTACATCGAGAACCAGATGGAATATCCGAGCGCTCTGGTCCAAATGAATTCCACTGAAATCAACCCTCTGTGTGGTTTTTTTTTCTCTCTCTCCCCCCCCCCCCCTCACCCCCCCCCCCCTCGTCATTTCCAATTAAACTCAATGGTGCATTGGAGAACGAGCCACTGGAGGGCAGCACTGAGGCTCCATTGGTCTGCCGTTTGAGTTGACGGGTGGGGAAGTTTGGGAGGATTGCGGAGGAAGTCTTCTCGCTGGGCTGGTTGGGAAACGTGGAGCAAGATTGAGAAAAACAAACAAGATCCCCGTGGCGATCTCCTCTTCGACTGTGCCTTCGGACACCCTCCTACCTCCTACACTCCCCACCGCCGCGCTCTTCACCTCTCCTGCTCCCAACCACCAGCTCTGGTGCAGCTCCCTGACTGTCCAGCCACTTTGGGCGTCTTCCCGACGTGAAAGGCGCGATACAAATGCAATTTGTTGTTGTTGTTGTTGTTGTTGGCCCTACAGGGGCCCTTTAAAACAGCCACAAACAGAGGAGCTATCCTGTCCGGTTCGTGTTAAGTGCAGGAGGGACACTATTCAAAGGGAAAAAAAACATCTCAAATCCTCAAATTTCGATGGATTCACCCAGTTACGGTCCGGTCTGGTGTTGCCGTTTACCCTGATTGGTGCTGTCCTCGGAGGTGTTGTTCTTTAACCACAAGGACTTAAGGGATGCAACTCCAATAACAACAACGACAACAATGTTAAATATTACATTACACCAATGTTATTTGACGTTAGCCCCCATGCCCCCCCCCCCCCCCCAAAATATCTTTTTTCATTCACGCGCGGGAAAAAAAATCCCCGGCAAGAACGAAATGCGTTTGAAAATCAAGTGTCGCAGCCGTACAGTGATACACAGATGTCTGGAAATTACAGCTAATCAATCATTCATGACGGGCAGTGACTGGCACACAGCCAATTAGCTCAGTGTGAACTGGGTCATCTCGAGTACTGTAAAGAAGGCTACAAACTGAGGAAGCCTATGGACGTTTGTCTGAGGCTGTGGTGTCAGCAAACAATGGGCTGATCATCGACTGAAGGTTCGTTGGAACGAATCCTGTGTCAGCATCGGAAAGCGACCAGAATTTAGGATGGAACCCTCGACCATTTCTGATGAACTTTTCTCCTCGTCTCTCAGCTCAATCAACTGCCAAGTTTGGCAAACGCCTGCCCCCGTACTTGTCACGCTGTCGTTATGCTGCACGTTTGTTAGAGACTTACGCAGGGTGGCAAGGCACCAGAACTTGCATTGCATTTGATATGGTACCTTTCACGGCCAGGAGGATACAAAGAACTTCACAGCATTCACTGTAAAGTGGAGTGACTGTCCTTTGTGGGCGAACACGGCAGCCAATTTGCACACAGCGACGTGCCCACAAACAGCCGGGAAGCATGAAGTTATCTATGAAGTGTTAATCCGTAAAGTTTGCCATCACTTGACTGTGCAGTTGTCAAAGGCTGTGAAACAATAAATCTGGTGATAAAGTTGCATCAGGTTAGATTTAAACCTGAGATGTAACACAAATCTCTGACTGGTTTCAGTAATGTCTCTCTTGAGTACGTACTGTCTCACGGAAACCTCTGTACACAACTTGGGGGAAATTGTATTTCATTCGGGTCAATGCTAATCTGAAGTCAATACGATCCTTACAAGTCCAGGAATTATAAAACCGAGCTCTGCGTTATAGGTGGTTTTTCAATCCTCACAATGTTTAATTATTAATCTGCTGGTATTTCAATTTTTTCCACCATTTAATTATTAATCGGCTAAATAGCAGACAACTGAAAATTCCTCTTCGGGTAATTTGGGAGAAAACCAATGGCTGTTTCACCTTCAAATCCCTTACAGGCCTCATCATCGTCGGGTGGGCTTCCAGGCAATCTGCTCTCTGAGACCCCCATCCCTGAATCCCTTTGGCTTCCTCCCTCCTTCAACCTCAACGTACATTTGTACCCACGCTTAGGGTCACCTGTCCCTTCCCCAACCCCCCCCCCTCCCCTCCCTTTGGTTTCCATCTCCACCTCAGATGATTGGAGGGAGGCGTAGAGCACTTTGAAACTTCCTCTGAGAAGTGTAGATGTAAACCGTTTTGTAAACTGTATTGTATTGTAGTTATCTGTTGGACGGATAAACAAAACTTGGCTGGCGGTGGAGGGGGGCGGAGTGTGGGGGGAACAAAAAGCTTGTTGAAAAAAAAATAAAAAGAATATTTAAATACCAGGAAAGGATTAAATGCCACTGTTAAATATCACGGCGCAGTTACACGGAGCAAAATCCTGTATTTTTTTTAAACAACTCACTGCAGTGGTCATTATTTGACAACGGTTTGATAAGAATACATTACTTTTTGAATGCTGTTGAAAAATAGATGAGCGAGGGTTTTTTCTAAAAAAAAACAGACTGGTGAATTATTTAAGAACTTCCTCAAAAGTCCGAAAGAAGGTCACCCAGGCGTCAATTCACAGATGGTAAATCATCTCAGTTGGAGCCTGGGGAGTGGGGGGGGGGGGGGGGGGTTTGGGTGGGGATGGAAGATGGCGGAAACGTTACCTTTTACCTGCGCCAAAGAGACTTTATGACCAATTTTATCTCGCCCTGTGTGGGCAGCGGGAAAACTTTTTTTGTTGCTATTTTGTTCTTCGGCGTTCAAGCCAACCAACGTGGTGCTTGATCAATCGCTGCACAAAGAGACGGAGGGGGAGAATAGGCGCAGGGAAGCACAGCAGTGGGTAGCGTGAGTCCTCTCAGTGGGTGGTTGAAAAATACGGAGAAGAAAGTGCTTTGTTCCCTGTGTTCGGCAGCAGTGACGAACAATGCGCTCTGCGTGAGAGTGTGTGTGTAGTGTGTGTGTGTGTGTGTAGTGTGCAATGAGTAGTGTGTGCGTTGTGTAGTGTGTGTGTGTGTCGTGTGCGTGTGAACCGTTAGCAAATTCGGAAACTTCCAGGTGTTCGTCGAAAGAGGTTGCTGCGTTTTATTTTTACTCTCTGTGGTAACCTTAACGCGGGTGATCGAAATTACACAAGGGTTCTTTCGACCACGTCAGGGATAAGTCGTCTCTTCCCACTTGTCGGGAAGTCCATGAACAGGGGACATCGGAATAATAAGATAGCAACGAGGGAATCAAAAAGAGAATTCACTAGGAACTACTTCACGGGGACAGGAGTGGGGAAGGGGAACTCTCTGCCCGAAGCGATGGTGGTTTCAGATTAGTATTAATGAGGAGATTTAAGAGGAAGCTAGACCTTCACATGAGAGAGAAGGGAATACAAGAGGATGGGATGGGATGTAAGGAGTGGATGGAGACTCACATGGAGTATAAACAACTGCAGACCGGTTGGGTAGAGTGGACTGTTTCCGTGCTGCACAGTCAAGTTTCTATACTTCGCCCCATGGCCAAGTTCATCGTCGGATAAAAAAAAAAACTCTCTGCAAACTAAGGCAAACTTTCCGTGGTTCTACGCAATTTATCCATTTGGCAATTCATTGCAAAACATTTAGCGAAATAACATTTTGCACAGAAAAACTGATGAGATTCCTGCAAATCATTACCTCTTCAGGCTAGGTTGATCAGCAAATCAACCGTATTTAATGTGTTGCACATTAAAAAAAAACCTTATTAGACAAAAAAAATTGTGGAACGATTTATGCTCCGGATCAAGAACTCAATACGACAGGTTACGTGAACAGAGACTCTCGTCAACAAAATACAGTCACTACATCCTAATACAGTGACTATATCCTTAGAGGATATAGGCTCAGATTTCGGGCCAGACACCAGGAAGTATTTTTTTTTATCCAGGGGGTAATTAACAACTGGAACGGGGGAACGGGAAGGTTCAGGATGGTGGATAAAAAACAGCTGTGAAGGGAGGACAGTAGGTGGGTATTCTGGATGAGGTCAAATAAGCCGAAGGGCCTTCATTCTGAAATTCCCTTGTGAGGCCAGGTCCTCGCCCTCCCCAAGGTCATAACTTCACCCGCATCGCGAAATCCTCCATCATCAAGTCAGACCTTCAGACAGAGGACAAAGCAGGAGTTGCTGCTGTTGCTGTATCTCAACGTTGAGCATCAATCAAAGAACGTGTCTGGATCACCAGTAGTGAGGCATTGCTGGCCCTGCCTGCACCACTCCGCACTCTCCCTCACAACCTTATCGGAAAGTCTGCAGAAAGCCAAAGACAGGATGAATCATCACCTGCTGAATCAGGGTGATTGAAGCATCCATTAGGACTTCAGGAACTCTCTGGCAGGCAGGCACTTCCTTCACGCCTTTCCATCCTCTCAGCAGCCGCTAGGGTCAGCGTGACAAGATGTTTGCCCTTGGAGTGCCCGTCTCTTGCCTGCACTCCATTATTCTACTATCTTCCCGCTCCATCATTCGTTCCATTCCTCTCCGTTATTCACATTCTATCGGACTGAAAGGCCCTATATAAATTGTTGTTCTATCAGAGATTAGTGGGCGAGACAAGAGGAAGAGATAAGAAAGGGCTCTTTGGGGTGTGAGCGAGTTCAATGTGATGAACTTAGTGAAGGAAGCGTATAGACCAGTCATTATTCTCTCCTGCTGTCAGTGTAGGCCTTACAGAGCACTTTGATACCTGAATGGCTCATCTTTTTCTTTGTATATTTGTGGCGTTTTGCCCACAAATACACAGTCAATTCACTTTAGTATATTCTGTGAAGCGCTTTGAGACGTCTCAAAGACAGGAAAAGCGCTATATCCAATGCAAGGATTATTATTATTATTATTATTATTATTATTATCAATGGGTAAACAATTCACCCCACTTGGCTCTTGATACGCCAGATCGCTAATGGGTAACACACCCCAAACTCCACAACCGGCAGAAAGGTTACCAGTGGCAGATTTTGATTAAATTCCAGCAGACCCAAACATTGCGTGTAATCCACCGAAAGTGGTGACCTGTGACCCAGAAGTTGGCCATTTTGTTTTGGCCCAGGAAGCCAGCTCGTCAGCGCAGGAAGTCAAGTATGACACAGCCCACGGCAGAGCCATGCGCTAAGTGAGACGGTGCTTTATCACAGCTCTGTCAGTCGGGCGGTTCTCCTGTAATGCGCTGAATCAAATGCAAGGCTTAATTTATACCCTACCGAAAAGATCGTCTCAGAGCACACCCTCCCGCTGGCGGTTTTATTATTGGTACGAAAGGATTTGGTCGATTTAGCAGCGCGATTGCAAGAGTCTACTTCAACGCTCAAACTTTAAGCTGAGTATTCGCTGAAGCGGGGGAAGTGGCTGAGGTTGATCAGCCTGTGAGGCTGAATCCACTGGAACTGGTGATAAAGGACAGGAAAAAAAGAGCCTCTGAATAGAAATACTTAAAATACAAAATATATGTGAGCTCAGTGGCACGCATCACACTCACTCGTAGAATTACCTTCTCATTAGTGAAAGATGAACTCAAGGAGAGGGAAACAAAGCTCACGGAACTGTGACGTCCTTGAAAACTGTACGAGCTGTAGGGACTCAGATCCTGAGCTGAGAAGAGCATTTAGTTCACGCTGACTGGCTGGCTGGCTCTGGTTGACTGGCTGGATGTATGTTCCGTTTGCGTCTGCAGTACGGCAGTGCTATTTTAATTCAGATCTCCTGTCTACAGGGTAAAATTTCACTGAGAGACTATTACACAGCTCCCGGCCGGCTGGACAGCCGAGGCTCAGTTTAGTGCCCATCCATGGGTCAAACCCACTCTGGGCCAAACGCACCATTTCCCCTCTCGTCGCCCGAGAAAGAGGAGCGAGACATAGCGCAGTTTACATGGTGTCTCAGCCCAGCGACTGCACCGCGCCAGTGATTACAGATCTGCTTTCTTACCGTTTCCTGAAGCCGGGGTTCGGATTTCTAACAGAAAATGGCTTCCCTTACTGCGTGGCTACACGTCATCGACAACATTCGCAACACTCCTGTGAGCCAGCAATGGGAATCGCACAGGTTGGGGTTATTGAAAACATCGCAATTAGCTGCCGTGATGGGCTGAAATGCAATGCTGGTGACTGGCCTTTGACAGCCAGTGACAAGGTAAATTAATTTTAAAAAATAGGACTTAGGAAGCAGGTTTGCAAGATCACTTCAGCCCATACGATCTCATCCTTCCAGAACTCCCACCCTGCCCACCATCCTCCCAGCTCAGCCTCGACCTGTGTTTTTAATGAGATCATCGTTCTATGACCAGTAGTTGTGCTATAATTGCTTTGAAGCAATGCAACAAAAGCCCATATGCACTTTTGCAGCTCTCAGTGATCTAACTATACGCAGTGTGCCTTAAAATACCTTTGTTTTTCCATCTCTCGTCATCTACGCAATATCTGCAAGGGTCTGGCTCCTGATTCGATCAGATGACCCAAGATATTTAATAATAATAATAATCCTTGCATTTGATATAGCGCCTTATCACGTCTTCGAGACGTCTCAAAGCACTTCACAGATTATAATGTAAATTGAATTGATTGTTTATTTGTGGGCGAAACACGGCAGCCAATTGTGCACAGCAGCGTCCCACAAGCAGTCGTGGATTGAAGTGACCAATTTTATTGTTGTTTTTTTTTCTCTTGAGCGTTTACTACCAGGGGTGTGGAGTAACGAAACTTGGCCAAGGTTTCGCCCCCTTACCTGGGAATCGAACCCAGATCTCTCGCTTGCGAGGCGAGTGCTCTCACCACTGAGCTACAAGACTCCTGTAATTGGCTGCCCTCCACCCCTCCTGATTCCGACCCCCGGCTCGCGTCCAAATCCCTGATGGTCCAGCGCCTTGGGACATCTTCCCGACGTGAAAGGCGTTAGCTATACAAATTTAATTTGTCGTTGTGTAAAATAAAACTGTTTATGAACAGAGCACTCTTAAAATCCCGGAGAGTATATAAGGGAGAGGTTGGCGAGAGCCAAGGCTTTGTGCCAAAGTGTGCGTTGGGGAAATAGAAACTTTACGGATCCAACTAATCCATCAAAGCTACTGGACCGAATAAAATGGGGAAGTGTGAGTTCACAGCACGAGTTCAACATTCTGCTACATTTTTCTGTTCAACCGATTCTCAGTCGCAAATGCAGATTGCAATACAATTATTTTAATTTGAAGGGGTCCACCGCTGTGGCGAGGAGATATTTTCCAAGTTATCCAAGCGATTCGGGTTCAAACCAGCACGTAGAACGCGAGGAGCAATGTCCTAAAATGTTCTTATTGAAACAATATCCCTCACATTACCAGGCTTTTTATTCCGCAGCCTTCGAGTGGTTTGACACTTGAAAATAATAACTGATACTTGAAAATAATGGCAGGATTTGTTACAATAACCTAGCGTTCGGCACTACAGTTGACAGCTCCAGTTGATTACAATGTATTTAATAAATCAAGGACCTTATTAACAGATTCGGAGTACAAAACTCACAGCGCACAGTTCAGAGAGGTTTGTTTCGCTTTTTGCCCCCAAGTCTGCTGCTTCGCCAAGCTTCAATCGATCACTCGCTTCGCAGCTGTTCACGGGACGTTGCTGTGGACAAATTGGCTGCTGCGTTCACCTACAAAATACACAGTCCCTACGCTTTGCAGGAAATCCCGTGCAGCGCTTTGAGACGTCTAGGTCACGTGATAAAATTGGATATCAAATGCACAGATTGTTATTATTGACCTGCTCCCCTAACGCTTATTGGGGAGAGTGTCCGATACCTCGCACTTTTGTGCATCTCAAAGTACATCCTCGTGTTAATTCGGGAGCTACGATATCCTCTGGAGCTCTTTGCCACCCAAACCGCATCTCAAGATCAAATTATACGTTGCCCTGCTCTTCCACGATGATGTCTGCACATTTTGCATCACTGCAGGGCTATTTTCTTACCCGGAATCAAAATCCACAATTAAATGTGCGCCTTTTAATTAACGTGTTCACTGGCAGTAATTACCAGTGCATCAAATTGTGCCAAATCGCCAAGAGGAGGAACTATTGTTTTAGCCAGTGCCCCAATTCCCTCTCCTCAGCATCACACCCAACATGACTGCATCTCCACTGACTGGTTCTCTCAATTCCTGCTCTCAACGTGGGCATTGACTTGAGCCAGCGCCAAGCACAGGCTGCTTGCTTTCCTCCTTGCCCAATCTCCTCCCAACTCCTCAGCCATCCCGCCCCCAAGCAAAAACCCCATTCCCTACACCTTCCCTCCGAGTTGGGATACATGAGATCCGTTTCATACCGCACTGGAAACAAACAGGACAAAAATGTGCCTGCTCATAATATTAATAATCCTTGCATTTGATATAGCAATATTATGATATTGCATCGATGAGACGTTTCAAAGCGCTTCGCAGAACATACTGTAAAGTGAATTGACTGAGTATTTTGAGGGGGAGAAACTTCAAAACTGGAGGCGTCTTCAGTTCCAGGTGCTCTGTGTATTGAAAGTGGTTTAGTGACGATTTGTCCACTTGTGGGTGAGTCCAAAATGAGGAGATGTTAAATATAAGATAACCCGCCGTAGACCTGAAAGGGAGTTTAGCGCCTTGGGACGTTCTCCCGACGTGAAAGGCACCATAGAAACATAATTTTGTGGTTGTTGCTGGAGGAGGAAGGACTTTACCGGAGAATGTGGAAGTCAGAAGCTGTTTGTCTCACAACAGACTGTCAGTGTTTTTTTTAAATTGAGTAACAATACTTAAGTAAAGTTTCAAGATCCTCGAAACATTTAAACAGTGTTATTGATTACAAATGTGGACAAACGGCTTCAAAAGACAAGACGTGAAAAGGCAGAATAAATTTGGAACCGTCTGTAGCATCCTGAAAGTTGCACTGCATATTATAAAATTGTTACTTTGAGTGATGGATCTATATGTGAAGGAATATTGATTGGAATCACTGACAAACGACTTCGACAGAGCAGCACAAAAGAGCAGCAGGAAACGTGAAATGAAAGCTTTACTGCTGGGACCTATTTCCCTCGGAGTCAAAGACGGGAATTTCTGAAAGGAGGGCTCACAGCACGAGGAAAGTGACTGATGCGGGGAAGAACAGAGTCCCTCCGACTCGCTCCCCCTCCCTCCCCTTCTTCAAGGCCCGACTCAAGATGTACTGTCCGCGCTGAGGGGAAAAGATGGCCAAAAGTAAATTTCAACATGAGTTTTGGAGGCCTTTTGGTCAGGCAAAAGCACAAATAGAAAAGTTAATAAAGAAGAAAATGCACGATTTAAGCACATCGTTTTATAAAACTTATTTAGCAGACCTGAGGCTAATAGAATCATTGATTGAATCATTGAATTATACAGCACAGAAGGAGGCCATTCGGCCCATCGAGGGAATATTTTTTTTCTACGTCCAAATACAAAAATACAAAATTACATTTGTGAAGCGCATTTCACGTCGGGAGGACGTTCTCAGGCGCTGTATGTATCTTCGAAATGGAACAACAACAACAACAAACTTGTATTTATATAAGCATCCTTCGCTATTCAGAGATAGCATCTCTGAACTTCAGGGACTTCAGGGAATGAAGTAATTATGTTTCAGTGAACAGGCGGCTTGCTTTTTAAGAGAAAAATTACAAGGTATTCCTCATGAATATTGATGAATACCAGAAATGTGTTCCTTTCAAATATTGCTGTCAGCTACACAATCGCAATGTCACAGGACTCTGAAAAGCGCATAAATGTGCAAAATGTGTAGCACCAGAGGTTCTTGTAATGTGTAATTTGTGTAATAACATTCTATCGGAATAAACACAGGGCAAATTCGCCTTTGTTGAAGGAGATAGTTATAATCCAGTCAGATGAGCTCGGCTTGTAATTAAAATGGTTTCAATTAAAAGGACAGGCTTTAGTAAATGGGATGTGAAGTTTTTATTTACTTGTTTATAGAAAGAGGATGAGTAGTAAAGCCAACGGGTTCAATGTCTGACACAATTTTTCAATAAACAGTACTTTGAATGGACCCGACAGTTGAAGCGCCTTACGAAGATCTTACTACTGCAGTGATTAACAAGGTTCATTGTAAAAATCATTGCTAGGCTTGATCCATCTGCCACTAGTTTTTGCCAGTTGTAAGCGGACCAGAGCAGATGCAGCTTTCGACCACAATTCCTATCCTGAAGCAGCTCCAGAATAATATTGAGGTTCATAGATATTTATATATGTGTATGGTGCCCTGTAGTGTAGTGGTTAGCATGCTCGCCTCGCAAGAGAGAGGACCTGGATTTGATTCCCGGATGGGCCGAAACCTTGGGCAAGTTCGTTTACTTCACACGCCTTTGTTTATCCAGCAGTAAGTAGGAACGTGGTTGTTAGTCGATTGGCAGATGGCTTTCCGGGGGTAATAATCCCTCAAAAAAAAATGGATCACTCAATCCACGACTGTTTGTGGGAGACTGCTGCGTGCAATTGGCTGCTGCTGCTACAGGTGGAGTCCTGTAGCTCAGTGGTTAGAGCACTCGCTTTGCAAGTGAGAGACCTGAGTTCAATTCCAGGCAGAGGGCGAAACCTCGGGCAAGTTTCCTTACTCCACACAGAGCCTAATAATAATCCCTCCAAAACCCCCAAAAAATTAATAAAAATTGGTCATTTTCAATCTTCGACTGTTTGTGGGACATTGCTGTGCGCAATTGGCTGCCGCGTTCGCCCACAAATATACAGTCAATTCACTTTACAGTGTGTTCTGTGAAGCGCTTTGGGACGTCCTCCCGACGTGAAAAGCGCTATATCAAATGCAAGGATTATTACTATTATTATTATGTGCTCAAAATACGCAAGTAATTCACTTTACAATACAATCTGTGAAGCCCTTTGAGACTTCTCAACCATATGATAAAGGTGCTGTATCAAATGCAAAGATTATTACTGTTATATAGTTCTTAAAAATTCTATTCTTCAAATTCATACTGAGTTACAATCAGCATTACAACCAAAGCAACTTACATGATTTGTTTTCATGTTTATGGCCTGGGGTGGGGTGGGGTGGGGGGGGGGGGGGGGGGGGGGCGGGGAGCGTGAATGATATGCATTCAACACAATAAGTATTTTGTCTGCATTAAACATTCCTAATGCAACTGCAATGTAGATTTGTTACAACCCGTTAGTCATTTAAATACTGCGGGATAAATTTAGCAGACAGCTATATTTGTAACACTTTGGTGTAAAAACACATCTCTTTCAATTTTCTCCCCTCTGCTCTCAAAGGCAAATAACCTTTGAGAGCAGAGTAGGGGTATACACTTCACTCTTCAGTACCTGATCCAAGTAACAGCTGCTCATGTGTGGGACTAGACAGTGAGGCAGGTGCAACTGGCTGGACAATGCGTGAACGTCATCATAGATGCGTCCATTTCAGTCCAAAACAGACACCTGGTCCACAGTTTCCAGATTCACTGAATAATGATCAGATTGTACTCTAGTTGAATGTTCTTCTTCTCCGGACCAAGGAGATCAAGACAAATGATGGTGCACGGTAACAGGCCATTCAACCCAACTGGTCCATGCAAGTGTTTATACTCGACACCCATTGCTCCTAAACCCCGTCGATTCCCTTCTCCCTCATGCAAGTTTCCTTTCAAGTGCGTTGATGCTTTTTGCTTCAACCACAGCTTCCAGCAGTGAGTTCCACATTGCCTGTATGAAACACTCCTAAACTCCCTCGTAATTTTAGAGTTGGAATTCAACCAACTCCTTTTCAGGATGTACAAGATCTCATCTTTCCAGAATGCCCACCTTGTTGTCGTTCTCCCACCACCACCATCGCAGCATTAGGCTGTTTTTTTTTTAAATGAGTCCAGTGTCCTGGACTCAACCACCCTTCCTGGCATCCCTGTTCCAGTCGTTAATTACCCTCTGGATAAAGAAACATTTCCTGGTGTCTGACCTGACCTGTGACCTCTTGTCCTGCTTTTGCGGTGCAAAATGTAAGCCATCAGAGAATCCATTTCTCTGCAATTCAATAATGGTAATTGTCATCCCTGAAAAGATGGGTAGAAAAACAGAACTGTGATTTAGCTAAAACGTGTTCGCTCCCTGTACAGAGGACAAAAGTTCCTCTTTAACTTTGGAAATGTATTCCGGTGTAGATGAATATTATTAAAGCAAGCTGATGGGAAATGTCATACACGTAATGCCAGCCTAGGAACTGAACTGACACAAAGACAAATGACAAGTCCAAAATATAATGACACTGTCGTGAAAGGAAGGGTAAATGTAACCTCTCTTAATTAATGCATTTATAAAGAGCTGACTGTATAATTTGCATTGACATTAATTTGTCAGTCTTTGGTCTATTTTCTCCCTGTTAATAGTGCCCCAGGGCTTCCATCTAATACAATGTGTCCAACCAACGAAAAAAAAGGAAAATGTCACATTTGGATGGGATTCACATTATGCTGTTCATTGCTCGTATCTCCTCACCCCCCATCTCCAAATAATAATAAGGTTTGGAACGTTCCACACAAGCTAACAATATCCATTTATCTTAATGACTTACGATAGCAATGAAAATGGAAGTCGTTTGCCAACAATGTAAATGTCAAACTTCCACCCCTCCTCCCTCTTCACTCTATTTAAGAACAGAAAACGAGGGCTAATTTTAGATCATAATAATCCTTGCATTTGATGTTGCGCCTTATCACGTCGTTGAGACGTCTCAAAGCGCTTCGCAGGATATATTGTGAAGTGAACTGACTGTGTATTTTGCGGGCGAAACGTGGCAGCCAATTGTGCTGTGAACTCAGGTCAAAACCTTTGCTTCAGTAAAAGTGCCCGTGAGTCACATTTCGTGACAAAGACCTTCTTGTAGAAATGCAAATAGCTGGAGTCACGCAGCTGTTTGCCATGACGCGTCTTGGTCATGGTGCACATGTCAAAGTGATAATGTGTCTAACAGTGGTGTGTTGCGTAAGAGGGGTAATGTGTCTGTAACACAGCACAGAAACAGAATGGACGCTGGTGACATTTTCGGTGTGACAGCACGATTCATCATTTCTCAGACAACCAGCTTGCGCTACACAAATCCCCCCCCCCTTCCCCCACACACAACGTGTACGTGTTTTATTTTAACACAGTAAAAAAAATCTAAATATGCTTCGCTGTGCTGGCAAAGTGTGAAAAAGGCAATTATTGCGAAAGCTAAAAAGGTGTGCCGAATCTTGGAGGGGAAAATAGCTTCGACACTGGGAAAGACTACACAAACACTGCACAGTTTAACGCTCAGTCTAAGACACCTCTGCCGGTTTGCCCTCTAAATAGCTGATCCAGCAAGACGGGAAGGTCCCAGTTTCGATTTCTGGTTTGTGCTGAATTAGCTAAATATCAGGTGAGGAGTGGCATGGCGGGCAGTGAAACTGCCTGTCGTGTCTCAAACTATAAAGAAAGGCAATTTAGTGAGGCATCTCACTCGCTATTACTATCCAGAGCCCTCCGTGGTGAGTGCATGTGTTTGGGTCCCGGATGAGGAATGTTATTGCACTCCATTGCCCTTCAAGACACAAAGCCTCTTGCAGGAAAGGAAGGGGAGGAGGGGGAGGAAGATAAAGATGTTTTTCTTTTTGCAAAACTGCAGAACTGCTTCTAAAACTGGATCAAGTGTTTGACAATGACACTCAGCCTGTCACAGGCAGACCTTAGCATGTAATACATGCAAAACACACAGCGGTAACATTTTAAATTCTCTAGAGAATAGGTTCCTGCACAGACAAGGTTGTCACTCGCTTTATTTTTAAATAACAAAAATATGCTTAGCCCTGGAAACACTTAAAATCTTGGGAGCGGAAGCATTGTAGTTTAGCTCATTTGGGTAAAATGTAAAAGCACCACAGGTCGATTTTACATATGAATCTCCGCGCCCCATCACCCTCTCCCCCCCCTTCACTCTCCCGCCCCCCCTTCACTCTCCCCACCCCCCTCACTCTCCCCGCCCCCACTCCCATTCCTACCGACCCACTCACCCACCCACTTTGCTAACTCAGGGATCCAGCAGACTGCTCAGTCTTGAAGCATCTGCAAAATTCACGACTGGCGCCCGTGTGTGTGTGAGAACAACGGTGCCATTATCTGAGGGGTCTGTGACACTAAGGCAATTCTGCCTATTTGTACTGGAGGAACACCTGCACAAGCTTGGGTTCCTGTGCTCTTCAATGTCACTCAAACTGACTGTCATTTGTACTCATCCACATTAGCGGCATGACAGATTCCAAAGGCATCTCTATAATCACCAGGCTAATAAATGGCATGGCACAGTCAGGTGTTGATAAGCCAGATGTGCACCATTTCATTACGCTGGAAATTCTCCCGCAAATAATTTTCTATCCCTGTTCCGCACACCACATGCGCCAACCAACCTCTGTGCGATACTTTTCTATCAATCGGCCTTTTCCATTGATTCTTTCAGCTGGGACAAATCAGCGACATCAGCCCTGCATTAAGCCCAGACAACGTCCAACAGATGTCTTCAATGCAGCGCCTTTGACAGAACGCTTAACATATTTTTTAGCGCCTGTTTTTAATCAAAGGGTGAATCAAAAAGCTGGAAAAGTATGCTAAAGTAACACAAGGCATCTGAGGTGCATCTTCCCTTTGTGTTTTAGGTGGCTGGCCATTGATGTGCGTTCAAAATTTGAGAGCATAAGCATAAGATAGTCAGTCATCAAGCTTCTTCCCGCAGAGGGTAGTGAGAATATGGAACTCGCTACCAGAAACTTTGGTTGAAGCAAAAAGCATCAATGTATTTAAGAGGAAACTTGCTGCACGCATGATGGAGGACGGAATAGGAGAGGCGTGGGCTCGTGCGGAGGATGAACACCAACACGGACTAGTTGGGCTGAATGGCTTGTTTTCGTGTGAAATCAATCCATGCAAGATTGTCCCCACACTGGGGGGGAAAAAAAAGTGCTCTCGCAATACCTGGACCCAAACCATAATGGTGCGCCCTATCGCAGGGCATCTTATAACAGGACGTCCCTCCCTCTACGTTGTTATCTTCCCACAAGCTTTGCCCAAATCGCTCCCCACGTCTCAAATTACTGCGCAAAGTACCATCAATGTAATTCTCTGGGATTAAACACAAAGAATGCAGCACAAGAACAATTTTCGTCAAAAAATCCCCAACAACTGCCTCTCCCAATCACATGTATTGGGTTTCCGTGCATTGCTGCTCCCTGATTTTATACACACACTGAATAACGTGCAGAACCCAGTGGATTTATCGGTGGTGAGTATTGTATTACATTTGTTAAATTTAATTTCTTATCCGATAAAAGTGACCTCTCAAAAAGGTTAAAAAAAAGGCATTAAAAAGCAGCTGAACGAGTGAATGTGACCATCACTGGATCCCATTCAAACTAATCCATGGCTGGAAAACGCGGTCTCATTTCAATGTTAAGTCAGTTCTACATTGACAAGCCACTGCCGAACCTAGCTGGGGCTTAGCGGAACATTATTTGAACACGATCATGTTCAATAAAATCTGGATTGTGGTTTTAAATCAACTTGACAAGCGGGGTCGTGGAAGGCACTGGTGGAAGAATCCAAACCTAGGGGGCGCCACTCAGAAATTGAACTGTCAAGTCTATTTACACCTGCAATCCAGATATTTTATTGGACTACATTGTGTTCAAATAATGTTCCGGTCAATCCCACCTACTTTTGACAGCTAGGAGCGTTGGATGTGGGAACAGGAAATAGCAATCTCCACACATACTTTCAGCCACTATGCTCCCCAAACTTTGGAATTAGGTAAGCAGGGTGCATCCCTCTTGGAAGAGACAGTTTGCAGTCTATTCCACAGTGGAGTACTGTAGCTTAGTGGTTTGAGCACTTGCGGACCTGGGTTTGATTCCCGGGAAGAGCAAAACGTTGAGCAAGTTTTCCTTACTCCACACGCTTCTGTTCACCCAGCAGGAAGGAGGAACCCGGTTGTTAGTCAATTGGCGGATCACTTTTCCGGGGTAATCATCCCTTCAAAAAAAATAATAATAAAAATAATAATAATGATTTGGTTACTCAATCCATGACTGTTTGTGGGACCCTGCTGTGCGCAATTGGCTGCCGCGTTTCATCCACAAAATATGCAGTCAATTAACTTTACAGTATATTCTGTGAAGCGCTTTGAAATGTCTCGAAGAATGATAAGGTGCTATATCAAATGCAAGCTTATTATTATTATTATTCCAAATACAAGAATTTCCAACGTTTATGTGGAATGCATGGAACTCATTTGGATACTCTTAAGCACGGTGATGGATTTCTGCGTGTATCAAATACCCGGCCGATCGCATTAAATAACAAGAAGGAAATAAATGAAGTTCTGCAATTAAGATTACAGTCCAGCACATGTCGTGATATTAAAGCTTTTTCAGGAGGAGTACAAGGGAAAAAGTAACAGAAAGATTGGTCTCCCTCGGCTCTCTTGTTCCGCTGTCTCTGAAGTACATAACAATCTGTTTTAAGTATCAAACATCCTTTCCAAAGCACATTTCTCCACCTCGTTTCCCCCAACACAGCTGTATGACAGCTGCTGTTTTTCCACTGCACCCTCACTGGGGGCGAGTTTATCCACCAGTTAGAAACGAGGACTTGTGCTGGAATGTCTCTGGAGAACAAAACTGAAGAATGGCATGAAAGTTTGATGCCTGCAATGTGCCGCTTGCCTTGTTACAGTACTGACAGCAGAATTAAATGATGGCAATCGTCTATCACGGAGACTGGTGGGTTGGGTAACTAATTGGCCTTTTTTTTGTGCTGTCAGAATCCTCTCAAGCAATTTTCTTCAATTATAACTGCAAATCAACGCAGTGTCTTGCCTTCCAAAAAAATATATAACACCTCATTCGGGCAGCTTCACAACAGTACATTTCCTCAGGGCATATAATTACAACACGAAACAGCTAGCTTTCCAATACTACTACTACTAATAATAATCACTATCATCACTGCTCACACAAGTTTGAATCCACCAAATTAATACTAATCGTAAAATTATGTGCATTTGGCACTTCCTGAGCTGCGGTGCCGTCATTGCTGATATTTTGTAATTGAATAAGCCTGCATGATTATTCAACGTTGCTTGATTAACTAAATTACCTGTAGTGGGATGGGATTAAGTTACTCGACTCCGCTGAACTCGAGGCGGATTTAGATTCAAATTGAAATCGTCACAGCGCAGTTGGGCAGGATTCGTGCAATGTTTCGCTCGCCGGTGTGCGATTCTGTGACCAAGTCTGCAATTAGAGGAGAAAAGGAGGAACACAAAGATTCAGCTGATTGCCTCTGCTTCCAGGACAATGCAACAAACAAGCCTCTCTCCCCTTCCCAATCACTGCGGCCCAGACGTTGCCAGGAGTCGAGGATTAACAATTGGATCCTGCTGTTTTATGCGTTTTAAGCTACGTTTCAAAGAAAATGAACCAGCCTTCCACCCTGCAACAGGTTTAAATTGTCAACTTCACCAGAGCTAGTATTATTTTTTATTATTATTAGGCCGAGCTGCAGCAAGAAATAAACCATCGAAGGACAATCTGCAAGAAGGTGGTATATTGTTTATTATGAGAACATAAGTATTTGCGAGGGCGAAAGAAGACCCAGGTCCATCTAGTTCGCCTTCTGTTATCTTGGCAGTCGCTTGACACGTCGCATCCCAAACTGTATACTGTATTCTGAGATATTATTTTCTGGCAGAAATCTATTCTGATTTGTTCTGGAAACAAATGAGATTTTCTGCTGCCACCGTCTCCCTCGGGGAGCCTGTTCCATAAGTTTACGACACGCTCGCTGAAGTAGTGTTTCCGCGGATTCGTTCTGAACTTACCCGCTTGTATCAGCAATGCTGATTCTTGACTGACACTGGAAGTCAAGAGCCGAGAACATCTCCAATTTCACATTTGAGAAGCCCTAGGCTTGTAGCTCTTGTATTGCTCCACACTTCACTCTGTGAAACCCACAATCCCGAGGCCATGGGACTCCAGACGCCATAGTAACAATCCTATCCTGATGCCTTCGTCGAAATTGAGCTCTGTAGATTTGAATGTGGTGCAGTCCTTCAAGCCTCAACCTGTTATAGTTGCCTGCACTTTTACAGAATCGATGGAAGCGTTCTAAGATGCAAACGTTTACCACTGGGTGAGTTTTGCAAAATCCAAAACAAATTAGAAGGAAGGGAAGAGGTAAAGGAGAGACGTTTTGCTACATTACACAGCACCGGGTGGAAAATTCAAAGCGTGGCTCCTCTCTGTGGAACGAGTGCATTGTCTCCAAGCTAAAATGTGTAGGGTTCAGAGACAGAGAGAGAGAGAAACAGCATGAATAATAATAATGCTTGCATATGATAGTGTGCCTCCAAGGCTTTACTGCAAAGTGCATTGCATTTGTCAGTGAACTGTATTGGCAGACAACTTGTGCACATCAACATGCCCATAAATAACCATGAAGCAAATGACCAATTTATTTGGGGGATTATTGGCCAGGACACCAAGGGAAACTCCATTCTGTTTTCGAATAGTGCCATGGGATTTTTAATGCCCACCTGAACAGGCAGATGGGACCTCGGTTTAGCTTCTCGCCCAAAGGATGGCACCTCCGACAATGCAGAGCTCTCACCAGCACTGGATTGGAGTACCAGCCTTTGTTGTGAGTTTAAAAGAACTCATTGAAGGTTGAAAGAGATGACCGATAGCATGAGGCAGGTTAAGAGGGGGATGGAGTTATTAAATGGAATGAAAGCAGTAAGTGGCACGAATTGAGGCAATAAAACAACAATCGATATTTGTTCCCGTTAATATTCTTAAAGAAAAAAGTTGTCTGTGTAACTTTTTTTTCTAGCAAACAATCTTTATTTCATTAAATTCTAAGCTTATTTCTGGTCAGAAGTGGGGCCATAGTTATAGAATAATAATAATCATAGAATCATAGAATATTACAGCACAGAAGGAGGCCATCGTGACTGTGCGGGTGTTTGGAAGAGCTACTCAGTCCCACTCCCCGCTCTTTCCCCCTAGGCTTCCAAGTTTTTTCTTTTCAAGTAACCTCTTCCAATTCCCTTTTGAAAGTTGTTATTGAATCTGTTTCCACCAGCCTTTCAGGTAGTGCATTCCAGATTATATCAAATCCTTACATTTGATGCAGTGCCTTGCCATAGTTTCACATTTGAACACCCCTCTCTTTTCAAGTCAGAGATTCTCAAGGTGACATGTACTTGCATATGGATAGTACTTCTCTCGAGGGTGACACCAAAAAAGAGACTGAGAGCACCTGCATCCATCATTCAGAACCATTAGATATGGCAGTTTCTCCTCAAAAGAGTCTCAAAATAGACCAAGCTATGAACAACAGCACAATACACATTGCTGCCAGCTGCACAATCCATTCCTGAGCAATATTTCCATCACCCATCCCCACTACCCATCTGTTGTCTCGAAAGAATCCTTATAAAGTCTGTGATCTAATAAGGAACCAGCTTGATGGGCCAAATGCACGTTGAAATCCTGGTCAGTTTCTTTGCAGGTTACACACACAACCCACACACAAGTACGTGACCACATGAAATTAGCAGTCAGCGGGTTAAATGCAACTAACATTCAATTCACCAGACCCGTCATTCCTGATTCTTTGTGCCAATTTGCTTTATCGGTTCATTTGCAAAGAAAATGGGTTTCAAAGCATAGGGCTTCCTGCTGAGGGAGAGAACAGCCATTGATTGCTATCTGGGGAGTAAGTGGGAGCGTTTCTCATCAGGGCCATGTTGACATCATGCTCCTGCTGGTGGAAATTACGTGGCAATTTTAGAGTTTTATCCCTTTGGTTCCCTCCCTTCCTCGCCTTTTTCATTGACATCGCAAAGGAAACACTTGTATGTTTAGTCACTGATGTGTGCATATGTGGTGGTGATATATTTGTGTGTGTGGAGTGGGGGGGGGGGAGGAATCTGCATTTATTACAATCTCCCAATTAAAGGAGCCACTGTCTACTTGGAGCAGTTTTGACGAATGTTTGTTGACTGGAGCAAGGAAAGGAGCAGAGTTGCAAAGATGTGTCAGAAGCCATCGATCTGACACATTTCATTTCAACCTGTGAAGTGCCCGAGAAGAGTCGGTGAATTATTTACCACGACCGATTGTTCTGCTGCATGTTTTAAGTGTTTTAGGTTTAATTTCAGATTTGTGACACCCTTGGTTTTCCTTTTTCTAAATAAAGTCTCAAACTAGATCGGACTTAAACATAATAATAATCCTTGCATTTGACACAGAGCCTTATCTCATCGTTCAACATCATTAGACTACGTGATTCCAAATCCCCACATGGAGCTTCTGACTCAGAGACAAGAGTGCTACCACTGAGCCAGGTTGACACACAAATCACATGTTATCTTGACCCCTCAAAGTCCTTGACTTTGGTTCAAGGCTTTGGGACACGACACGTCAAGCGACTGCCAGGATGGTGGAAGGCGAACTAGATGGATCTTGGTCTTCTTTCGCCTAACAAATTCATATATTCTTAAGGAGCACACTCCAGCATATTGCCCTACTGTTATTCTGAATGAGCTGACCCAGGCAGTGATCAGCGGCAAACTGAGCTATTGTTTGGTTTTCTTACCCAATTCCCGAGCCCGAGGGGTCTAAACATGCTCAATTTCCAAGAAAGGTCAGTGAACAGCAGGGGGAAACTCATCTGATTTCACCCCCTGATGAGCCTAAGGGCACTAAAGCTAATGAGAGCATCTCTATCCCAATCTCAGGTCATATCACATTTGTCAAAAACTGGAGCTTAACCCTGGGACTTTCAGGGTATGTATATCTTAGCGTTCTGAGACTCTGCCTGGCATGGAGGGCGCTATATAAGTGCATGTTGTTGTTGTCTCTATACACATATGCACACACATCTCATACACACACACACCTCAGGTCATTCCAGGTGGGTGCTGTAGCAGCTGAATCATCGGAGGAGAGCCACGTTGGCATTTATGCTTTCAATACGTACTCTAGTTAACAATCGCAAGCAGATCTTCTGCTGATAGCAGCAGTCGCTTCAGAATCTCTGCAAAACAATCAATAGCCAATATCAATATGCATGGAAAACATTTGCGCCTGAAATTGTCTCTTACTGTCTGAATGGTTAATATCACGGAAGCCCTGGAGTCAATCTCCATATTTGAGCATACTTATATCAAGTGCCTGAAAGGGAATAGACTTACTCTGATTGAGGAATATTTGATCTCAGGCTGTTCTTCTGATGCCTTTTACAGATTTATGTGTTGTTTCTCAGCTATCTGAAATGGTGAAGAAATGAAAACACATTGCTGCGAATGTTATTTCAGCATTTCCAATTTCACTCCGGCAAAGAGAGAGATNAAAAAAAGACTCCTTGAAGCATATTCCTATAAAATCTTAACTATTTTTCCTCTGGATAGCTGAAGGCAAGACAAAAAAATGGGTCCCTCTCGTTCTAAAGTTTATCCGTGGCATTTGGAGTAATTTGTCAGATGCCGTGTCTTTCAGAGACACAGTGCTGACCCCAGGCTAAATCCTCATAAGAGCGCAGAAAGATTGACAGGGCTCAACTCGTGTTGTCTGCACTTCTCCGCTTTCTTCTGCTCAGGTCACGTCCCACTGCTCTTGCCCCATAGTAAATTGTAATTGTTTTTGTACTCAAGTATTATATCTCTCGAGGAAAGTAGGATTGATACTGTGGAAGGAAGAGACACAATGGGAGAGCGACAGGGGTACGTACAATTCTTTGGCTTTTTTTTGTTGCTTTCAAACTCGCAGTAAACTTTTGGATGCTATCAGACCGACACAGCGACTCCAGTAAAACAACTGGGAGCCACACGAAGGCATCGAGGCGGACAGATGAACTGGTTTCCTTGAGCAAGCCTCACCATGGTAACCATCACCCACAACCTCATGTTTAATTCCAACCAACATTATCTCTGAAATGGCTAAAAACTCAGCCGATCCTCTGCGTTACAAGCACTTAAACTGCAAAGTTTGAGAGTACGGTAATTAAAACGAAGTCAAATAATGCCTTAAGAAAAAACTAAAGCTTCAATTTGTCCACCGCAGTCACTTAAACCTTTGTTAACCCTGAAACCAATGTAATATTATTCTGTGACAAAATACATCTTTCTGCAATTATGACTCACAAACCTAATGGAGTTTCTGTCTATGTTCCATTGCGGACACTGGGCAGGTTTACAGAAGAGAGCTGTGTCACATTGAGGGAAAGAAGTGCAAGGCTTTTAGCATTTGGACACTGGGACTATTGAGTCTTCAATTCCAGTCTACTTAAAAAGACAGTGTTCTTCTCACATCAAAAAGAAAACACAGAAGGGTGCCTTTTATGCATAATTAAGAGCAGATTTTAACAGAGGCTTGCAAGAAATTCATCACTTCTGTCATAATTAGCTACAACTGAGAGAACTGATTCCTCAAAACAGAACAAATCTGAAACTCCAATCTGCACGCACCATCCCACAGGCCTGCACTAATCAGCGCCAGCCATCTATCACTAATCCCACCTGACAAGATGCATTAGTTCAGATCGCTTGAAACGAGGCAGGTGTGTGAAGCCCAAGTCACAAGCTTAGAATTACCATACCTGGTTTAAGATGCTGCAAGTGCAAGGCGGAAACGATCTGCGAGCTGAAAAGAACGTTGGCACATCACTTTTAATAATAGCACTAATGATAATAATCCTCGCATTTGATATGATATAGCTCCCTATCACATCGTTGAGACATTTCAAAGCGCTTCATGGAATATATTCTAAAGCAATCGTGTCCCAGTCGTGGATTGAGTGATCACATTTTTTTGAGAGAGATTATTACCCCCCCGGAAAGCGATCCGCCAATCAACTAATAACCCGGGTTCCTACTAACTGATAGGTAAATAGAGGCGTGTGGAGTAAGGAAACTTGCCGAAGGTTTCGTCCCGCCCAGGAATCGAATCCAGGTCCTCTCGCTTGCGAGACTAGCAAACTAACCACTGTGCTACGGAACTCCGACAGTACTTTTCAACAGTAAGCAGGGTTCATAGAACCGTAGAAATTTACAACACAGAACATTTGGCCCATCGTGTCTGTGCCGGCTATTTTAATGAACAATCCTTTCAATCCCACTTGTTTGCCTTTGCCCCATACCGCTCTAGTTTACTCCTTTTTTTTATATAAGGTATCTATAAAGTTCCCTTTGAAAGTGAATATGGATTCTGCCTCAACCACCCTTCCCGGCAAGACATTCCACATCTTTAGAGTCCTGTAGCTCAGTGGTTAGAGCACTCGTTTTGCAAGCGAGAGACCCAAGTTCAATTCCAGGCAGAGGGTGAAACCTTGGGCAAGTTTCCTTACTCCACACAGAGCCTAATAATAATCCCTCATAAAACCAAAAACAATAATAAATTGGTCATTTTCAATCTACGACTGTATGTGGGACATCACTGTGCGCAATTGGCTGCCCCGTTTGCCCACAAATATACAGTCAATTCACTTTACAGTGTGTTCTGTGAAGCACTTTGGGATGTCCTCCCGACATGAAAAGGGCTATATCAAATGCAAGGATTATTATTATTATTATTATTGCCTGCTTCACTTCATTTTCCCCAAATAAAAAAAACTCCTTTTGTTCATAGTTTAATTTATACACCACTGAATATATAGAAATTGCATTTTTTTTTTAAAAATGAGTAAAAAATCAATTTCGCAACACGGGTACCTGTTAAGATAAAAAATATTCTGTGCATTTGATGTAGCGCCTTTCACGGCGGGAGGACATCTCAAATCGCTTCACAGTCAATTCACTTTACAGTATATCCCTAACCCTAAGGCTCAACACTTGACAAGGCGTTATATCAAATTGAAGCATTATTATATTCATAGGATTGCCTTTAAAATATTGTCACTGTGTGTACTTAAGTGGGCGAAGACATGACCTCACAGTTTCCTACACAACCGGTCCCAACAAGCAGCACTGAGTGACAAAAGGTAACCTCGCACTCATCACTTGGACTATTAATTGAAACTGACCTCACATTATTACTTGCCTCGTCTACATTCAATCCAGCAGCTCAATGTTCCCAGGGGGAAAACAATGTGGGAATAGGAATGATTGCAGCTCACATTAATAACCTGTGTGTTAAATACAATAAGTGTCCTCATTTCTACCATACCTCAATGAGTGTTCAGGAGACTGGTAAGATCGTCTACCATCCCTGATGGTCGAGGCGATTGATAAAGCTCAGGATGGAGGTAGTTTGAAAGATGCCAGAAATGTGGGCCAATGGAAGCTGGGTGGATGATGGTGGAGCGGTGACAAACTATGACAAGAGATTGTCAGCTCATTGGAACCATTGGAGTATGGATGTGGTCTTTGGACAATGTAAACGTGCGCCCTCTGTCTCTACAGGACTTCCTCTGGCACAGTACAATACATTTTACATTTACACAGTGCCTTTCATGTCAGGACGACGTCTCAAAGCGCTTAACACTGGTGACCGGGCACTCGAGCTGAGGGTGGGAGTCAAAGGAAGGGGTGGGGGAGGGGAAAGATGACCAAAAGTGCATTCGAAGAGGCACATCTTTTGACGGAACATTTTTTTTCCCCGCCCAAGATGGAACTTAAGGGAGGGAGGGAGGGAGCCAGAAACACTCTAAACACAGGGACTGAGCTGGGGCACCTTCTCAGTCCCACTTTGAGGTGCAGAACAATAAAAATGCTTAATTAATCGCTCTTGGTGATTAGAATTCACAGTCTGTTCTCTCTATGAACGCCAGCTCAGCAGCTGGGGTTAAAACAACGCTACACATTAACACAAGCCAAATCACGGAGGCAGGAGCAGGTATAAGATTGGTCGGACTAACAGCAAGCCCCTTAATGAGCTTAATTGGCTGGTTTAGACTGACTGGAGCAAACATAGCAACAGAAATTTATAGACCTTTAGGGAGTAACAGTATTTGGATGCCACGGACCAAACAGTACTCCCAATTCTCACGACTCGTTTACACTGTGCTCCAAACAGCCTTCGAGTCGAGCTGAGAATGGTTGCCCCATTCTGTCTCTGCAGAAGTTCATTTGGGTGGTGCTTATACCAATTCGCTTTTTAAAATTTCGAAGCAAGTCTATGGCAGCCGTGGACTATAAACCCAACTGCGCTGTTGTGTGCGACTCTGAGGTTCCTCCCTTTGGGATTAATTTGCCATAATGCCCTCCAGCCATGTGCGAACAACTTCTCTCATTGGATTTTTGGATCAGTTTTGAGGCAGCAGATGCGCAACCATTGAGCACCATAGCCTCCTGTCTTTCTCACGACCCTTTCGGGTTCATTTTCCTCCTGCATTCCAGTGGCGTTCAGCGGTGTTTTTTCCGCTCCGTTTGCTCCTCTCACAATCCTGATCCGCGCACGACACCAACCCTCGGGAACTGAGGGAGCGTTTTGTTTAATTTTTTTTTAGCGCCAAAACTAAAATGCTTCTTTAGGTTTGTAAAACCTCTTTCGACTGAAATAAAACCCAGTTCAGAAGAACATAGGTGACTCAGTCTCCAAACCCAATTTTACATCGTTACCTCTTTGACTCTAAACAAGCGCGTGGAAGCAGTAAGTTTGATTAATGCCAGCGAATCCCCAAATTAGTTGTCCTACCTGCACATTTCACCAACAATGCTTGCTCTGCTCAATGGATCACCCAATGAATATCACACTTGGCTCCTTGTAGGAGAAGGCAGTGTTGTATTGCACCATTCTCAGTGACTCACCACTACTTCCACTGCAATCAGTTGAGAAGGTGTGTATAATCAGGAGTTGAACACATGTCCCATCAAATGCAAGGATTATTATTATTATTTTATTATTATTATTATTATTTTATTTTTTATTATTATTATTATTATTATTATTATTATTATTATTATTATTATTATTATTATTATTATTATTATTATTATTATCTGCTTGTTCAAGAGGATGTCCCTTAGCACTATTGGAAAACAGAAGGTTCTCCTGGTGTCCTGGACAACAATTCTCCAGATAAAATATTTGGGCGTTCCCTTCATCACCATTTGTGGTATACCACTGCGTATTAAACAGGATGTCAAGTTCACCTTAAAAATAAATCCTACAAAGCAATTTTGGATGCTTAGTTGACGTGATGAGGTGCTTTATCAAATGCAAGGATTATTATTATTATTTACTATTATTATGATGATTAGAAACACAACCTCAATGTTTCTCTCGTGTGGTTCATTCAGCAGCTCGGGAAATTTCCAAGGACAGATTTTTTAATCACCTGAAATGTTCCTGTTCAAAAAGAAAATAGTCTCCAACGTGGATCAGAAAGAATCAAAATCGGGGCGTCCACAATAAAACAATAGTGAAAGAAGTAATAAAAATAATCCTTGCATTTGATACAGCACCTTATCACGTATTTCGAGAAGTCTCAAAGTGCTTCACAGACTATACTGTAAAGTGAATTGACTGTGTATTTTTGGGGCGAAACGTACACGGACACAAACAAGTAAGGTGTTAATAAACTGGAAGGAACTGTGGGCAGCAGGAATTAAGCCATTATTTCGAGTTACCCATGTTGTAATCAATACAGCTGTATTTGCTAAAATAAGCCAATTCTGCAAAACAGTTGAAGAAAAAAAAAGTCAAAATTTAAATTAATTTCATTTTTGAGCTGTCGACGTGGAAACTTTGCTGGATTGATTTTCCAGCAAATGCCTTTTATTTATGTGTTGTTCACAGTCTAGCCTGTCAACCGTGACACAATTCACTGCACTTTAGAGACCTCAGCCAACTTTTGCTTTGAACTAAATACAAGTAACACAGTGCGGATTTATGTTTTCCACATTGTTTCAGAGTTCACAAGGGCAAAAGAATAAATTCAGTAAAAAGAGTCATCTTGTTATTAGTCTAAATGCAAGCATTCTTATCAGCGAAATCATCCACTATTCATTTAGGTATTTTCTATGGCAAAGTGTCCTCCAGGCTAATGAAAGACCCACACATAATTACTGTACGGTTTCTCAGTTCATATCGATTCGCATCCTAAAGCCACTGCCATGAATGATAAAATTCACTCGAAATTGTTGTCACAAGCTGTGCTGCGTTAAACATCAGTCCAAGTGAAAGGTACTCTTTGTTATTCCCGTTGTGCTACAGAACTCAATAAAATGATCTTTCATTACACCGTACGTTTTATTTCTTGTTGTAACCCTTTACGCTATCCCCCAGGTTCATGAATATGCTCTGTTAATGGCATTCAAGGCTGAATAACTGATATAAACAGACATTTTTCGCTTTTCTTATGACTGAATTGATGTAAATTATGCCAATTGTGCATTATCAGAGTCCTGTGTGCATTAAATCTAAGATTTCATCTCTTTGACGAGCTATTAGGAATGTACTCCAACTCAGGCGAGAAATTCTGGAGAGAAGTATGACTATGATGACAAGTCCAAGTTGTCAATTTCACTCACAAGCAAGAGGAATTCGAACCCTCCTTCCCATTGTGATTGTTGTGGAAAATTAAAACATGCACAATCAACCCAAAAGCCCTTCGACGAACGGCGAAACAAGAAGTCAATCCACCAATATCTGGGAGGTTTCATTTACACACCAAAGAACATCATGATAATTTGATGCATCACGTTGGTGAGAGGGCTTCACAGGATTTTACTGTAAAGTGCGGTGGCTGTGTATTTGCAGCCAAACACGGTGGTCGCACATATGCACACGGTAACATCCCTACAAACACCTATGAAGCGAATGACTAATTGTATCCGGGAGATTGCTGGCCAGGACACCGGGAGAAATTCCCTTCTCTTTGAGCAATTTGAGGGATCCTTTGCTTTCACCCGAAACAGGCAGATGGGACCTCGGTTTCACGTATCATCCGAATGACAGCACCATCAACAACTCAGACCCCTCTTCCTCCTCCTCTTCCAGCACTTGCACTGGAGTGTCTGCCCAGACCAGTAGCTCAAAGTCGGGGCTTGAACCCACAACCTTCTGACTCAAAGGCAATACTGAGACAGGCTGACACACCTCAAACAGCGGAGCACAATTCACCAGGTCCGAGTGTAGATTGAATGTGCTCAGAAAGGAAGAAAGAACTCAAGATTGTCTTAACACTTATCCCGAAAGCAATTGCCGACAAAGTGGAATGACTGCTTTCGTAGGAGAAAGTAACAGTCGTGTGCAAGGTTGCACAGAACAGGCGCAATTTGTCACAGAACATAGCCATTTGAAAAAGAATGCACGGTACACATTTTTACTCTTTCAAAATCACCAGGTCACGTCCAAAAGCCGCAACCACCCAATAACAAACCACCATTCCTGGGTTGCTCACTAAAAGCCGATAAGCACTCAATCATAAGCCCATTGTGGAGCACTTATGCTTAAAACAAAGTTGCGAGCAGTTCAGGGGATTGTGCGTTTTGTGCATGCGTGTGCGCGCGCGCGTGCGCTTTCAGAGGAGGTGAAAGATTGAGAAATCAGGATATATTGTTATTATCTGCAGAAAATTTCTCTCCAACCTGCAAACCGGGGCCATCGGTAATTCTCATTTTCTCAGAGTCCTCTGACAAAGGAGGTGAAAGCTTGAGAGCTTCACCCGTGCTTTACGGACTCCCTATATGCTCTGGATCCTTTTGCAGTGGGCAGTGAGAGAAGACCTTCACCCTATCAATCTCCTTTCTTCCCCCCTACCCCCCCATTCCCCCCACCAAAAAAATAAATCCAATCCCAGGTCTCGGCGGTGAACACTTTTTGAATTCACAGCAATGCTCAGTTATGCAGAGGAGATTCCTTACGGTCACATGTCGGACTTCTGCATCTGCCCTCAGTGTTGATTCTGGGATATTTATTGCAATCCACAAGCTCAACATCACGGCACAGACAAAGAAGGGCGTGGGGCCATACATATTTCATATTTGCTTTAGTGACTTTGAATATAAGTGTCTTTGGGAGAGTCAAGATCAGTGTATTGAGTGACTGCTTTAATACTTATACACCCCCCCTCACATACACATACACACACACACACACACGCACTTCCTGAGAAATAATTGTTAGCTTTCCTTCTCCATTGTTGTTGCTAGTTAATATAGATCTTCGGATACTTGTAATCTCCTGTGCTTTTGGCATTGATGGTTCGGGATTTATTTTAATTAACATTGGTCTGCCAAGAAAGGTAAAAGCAAAGGAAATGTATAATTATCCTTGTGTTTCATGCAACGCCTTTCACGTCTCAAAGCGCTTCACAGGAATTACAGTAGGGACTGTGTATTTTATAGGTGAACACAATCAATCTCTCTTGTGACGACGGCTGTTACACTTTTTGATCAGATATTCTAAACTCGCTGGCATGAAAATTTCAGGTTGATTCGAAGAGGTGAACCCAGGATTTCTCCCGCAATGCAACTCTGATGGTGCGTGTTTATAATCAGAGTCTCCCAGTCTTTGTTTCCAATCTCACCGTGGAAAGCCAGTAGTGGGCAGTTAAACGTCCCCATTGTATTATTGCTCTGAAACTCTCTCTTCTTTATATCCAGCATTCTCAATCCAACATTTATTGCACCACATTTCGCAACATCCAGTTTATAGCCCAATACGAGTTGCCATTAGGACTCTAATGTGAGCGCCAGTAGTGCAGTGAACAGCTTGATTGCTTTCAAAAACACAGGTTCCCACAGCGCTGCCATGACTGTCTTTAGCTGCATTTGCTGAAAAAGTCCTTAAAAATGTTATGGCAGGGTAAGGTTAGAGTACGGGTTTCAACTCTCGCACCTTTTGAACAGCAATCCGTTCAGACCTTCAAAATGACTCTGTCTCTTTCAACGGTGCCTCAAGAGTCAGTAAAATTCTAAATCCCCGTCTTAATCTAAGGGTTGACCCCCAACACCCCTCTGATCGATACGTACTTGGTTCTGCGTAAAGTTACACTGTTTAGATTAAAGAGCAAGACCCAAGGTTGTTGTTGGTACACAAACAAATTAAAAACTGCACTCCACGCTACAAGAATTGACATTAAAAACCTATTTCCCAGATCATTTTCTTACAACAAATCAGAGGCCATAATGCGTAGAGAATAGAAGTCGGTCAATAAATGAGAATTAACCAAGTTTTAACTGATGGAGTACTTTGAGCATCAGTCTTTTTTTTCTCAGCGTTTATAAATGATATGGCCAAGTGGCTGATTAAGCGTAAAATAGGGATCCTTGCATTTGATGCAGCATCTGATCACCTCATCGAGGCAGCTCGAAGCACTTCACAGGTTTTTCTCTCCCAATACAGATTGATTGTATAATTTGTAGCCGAACATAGTTGGTCAAACTTTAGAGACATCAAGAATGGCACATGAAGAGGCTATGTTTATAGGAGGGGATGCCTTCAAGGATCTGGAAGGGTTGGGTATTTAGGTAAATCACAAGATGACAAGAGAGGTTAGGAAGAAGAAGGCCCTTCTGACCATTCAATCTCAGCATTCCAGAATAACTCTCATTATCATCCTCCCATCACACCATCAAACTGTTGTTTTAAATGAGTCCCAACAACCTTGGCCTCAATCACCCTTCCTGGCAATCAGTTCCAGTTGTTAATTACCCTCTAGGTAAAGAAGTTATTAGTAATATTCGTATCTATGATTCCTAGCATGTCCTGAAATTGCCGTTTGAAAGTCTAAAACTACATCCTTTTGTTCTACTGTCAAAGAACATTAATGTTAGCGAATAAAAGTTTATGCGCTGTGGATCTGCTGATGTGGATGATGGGGGGGTGAGAGGGGTGGAATCTTCAATAAATGTTTTGACAGATCATTGAATCCAGCTCAACATTTACTGTTGAGGCAAATAGCGTTCAAGATGTGTAACAAGGAATCTTGAGTTCAAATGCAAAGGAGGTAACTGCGTACGGATGTCACACTTTAGGCCATACTTGAATACTATGTGAACAGACAGTTCATCTTTTGTTACTTTACAGAGAGAGTGGGAAATGTTCGGAACAGTTTGCCCAGGGTAAAGCGTGCAGAGAATGTGGGCACTTTCAAGAGCTAATTCCATATTTTTATGACAGCAAGAGAGATTGTAGAATAATGGATTCAGAATAGGGTATGATTATATTCTGAAAATGGGGCTCGGAAGACTGTCCGAAATGGTCTTTTTTAGGCTTGTAAATTCATGTGTTCACGTCAAAAAAATCACAAGATCACTTCCCTTCAGAAGATCACAAGATTAGATTGGATAAAGAAGGCCCTTCTGCCTATCTGATCTCATCCCTCCAGAACTCCCATTCTACTGCCCCTCATTACAGCACCAAGCTGCTTTTTAAATAAGTCCCAGTGTCCTGGTCTCATTCCTGGCAAATCTGTTTCGGTCATTAATTACCCAATGGCTAAAGAAAAGCTTTTTGTCCTGAAATTGCCCTAAATTGGTTTGAAAAACATAAACTATTTTGAAGTGTGGAATAACCACAAAAGCCAAGAATGATGGCATTTACTAATTCGATTACACAGGATTGGACTATGTAACAAATTGGTGCTCTAGCAACTTTCGGGAGCACATTTACAAGAAGGATTTACTCTCTCAGAGGTTAATATATTTAACAAATAACTTCCTACATGTTGAAGTGAAGATGTGCATCACACGTGACTGACACATGCGGAAACCCATCACCGTTCGTAAGAGAATCCCATGCACGCCACTTACACATGGAAATTCCTATGTCTGGAGTGCGCACTCTCTCCCTGGAAGGATGCACCCTGCTTACCTAATTCTGGAGAGGATTAGGCGCAAGTTGGGGAGAACGAAAGCTTGGGGACCCCAGAACGTGCATTGGGGCCACCACTGGAGATTGCGTAGCTAAAGCTGTGTAGCTTGAAGCAACACTAAATGAGATAAATGGCATTTTTTAATATCATAGCATCTTGTGTCACTTTATGAAATCATTTAGATGGGTGCCGTTGGAAGAAAGAACTCCTTGACCTCAATTTGAGCTGAATACTAACTCTAAAAGTATTTTTTTTCTCCGCTGCGGCATGCGCCAATCAATTCGCAAATTCATTATTGAACGTCAATCTGAATTATGGTAATAGGACTATGAATATTTACCCATTAATTGGGATAAATTAATGAAAGTTTTTTGACAAACAAGTTTCTCAGTTTATTAAGGACTGATTGGAATTGAATTTCCGCGCGATTAATTCTGCAAACAGAACCTGTCAAAATAACTCGCAGGGCTAGGAAAAAATCTTAAATCTAACAAAAGATGTTAATCAAAGGATGACATTAGCTTCTTGTCTCTCTTTGCTTTTCTCCACGGAATCAGAATTCCGTTTAATTTATTCAAAAGGTGAACCACCAATTTTAATTCCTGAGATTAACAAAGATAGTTTCTCCCAGTGTTCTGTCCTGGACAGCAATCCCCCAGATACAACAGGTATCTGAACAGGTAACACCCTTATGGCTGTCTGTGGGACATTACTCTGAGCAAATAGGCTGCTGCATTTGCTTATAAGATCCACAGTCACTACACTTTACAGGAAGTCCGATGAAGCCCTTTGAGACAATCAGACAACATGGTTAAGTGTCGGATCAAAAGCAAATGCAGAAAAAAGTTGCAACCTCCTCCTCAATTCCATTTTAAGATTCAAGATTCTGCGTGATTTTCCTTTCCCCAGTTTTTTCACATTGCCGCTCATTAAAGCTTTCACTCTCCTGTTAGACTGGGCTGGATTCAAACCTCGGCCACACAGCAAGTGCATTAACCCACCACGTCCCTCAGTCCTTCCAAAACACGAGAGCGGCAAACCGTTCGCTTCTGGGAGAGGAAAAGAAATTGCAGTAAAAGAGAGAAGTGATCTTGTTTTTCTCGTGAGAACTTACAAGATAAAACCAGTAACTTTAATACTGTGTCAGCCTCTAACCTGCTTTTCCCCTCCACATTGCTCCCTCTCTATCCATCTTTAAATCCACATTAAGAGCTACTTCTTCAACCACATCTATGGTCACCTCCCCCTTTCTTGGCCTCAAGCCTTGCTACTGTTCTTGAAATAACTGTAGTTGGCTTTGGTATTCTAGTCTGAATGTAACTCAGTCACTATTAGAAAATCCTCTTACAAATCACTACATATTCAACCAACCCCCCCCCACCCCACCTCATATAAAGCCGTAGATCTCTCCTCTATGGATGTCATCGGATGGTCAGGCAAACATTAAAATCTAAGCATTTTGCAATCGCTATTCCAAGGTTAATTCACGGCAAGCACAAGTCCTTGAAATATTGTCTGTGAACTTCAAATATTGAAGGTAGGCCCTATTTTTTAACAAGAGATCGAGGGAAATCTATTATTGCATTGCGGTTATTTAATAACTCTGTGGTATGACCATCAATAAAACCTGATCTAGATTATGTTAAAAACCATTCATTACAATCGTAAATTTAATCATCAAGCATTTCTCCTGGGTTTCTCCGTGAGCATTCTTTTCAACAACCCCTGGAGTCATCAAAGCACATCAACTAATGATGAGTTAACCTTACATTTAAAGTGGTGACTGCGTTAGGTCAAGTAAATTCATGCTCCTGTCAAAGAGTCCGCTTCTATTGTCGAGATGTACAAAGTTAGAGCAACCCAAGAGACAGCTCCACGCTGGCACAAGACTCCAACGCAGCCTGGCTCAATCAGTAGCATGCTCGCCTACGATTCAGAAGGTTGTGGGTTCAAGCCCCACGTCGGGACTTTGAACTCATACAGTCTACGTGGACACTCCGATGCAGAGCTGGGAGAGTGTGGCGTTGCCTGAGGCAGATGCGTTGTTAAGCCGAGGTTCCGTCCACCTGATGGGTTAAAGAACCCGTGGCACTGTTCAAAAAGAAAAGGGAATTTCTCTCTCCCTCCCAGCGTCCTGGCCAACAATCCCTCAAATAAAATTAGCCACGGCTGATTGCAGGACATTGCTGTGAGCAAATC